>NC_133326.1:334881250-335583750 GCF_042186555.1 Aquarana catesbeiana
ACTAATATGGAAAGGCACACTTATCAGATTGCTCACCCCCTCTGATGGAACATTGATTACATTTTAGGGGGTTGTGAAATCCCTAAAAAAAATTACTTTTAGGACACGCAGGAATTTAGGGACTAAAAAGGCTACAAGACTGCAGTTGTCGCACTCTGCAGGTGCAGTTGCTAACCAGCTTACAGTAAATGAGGTAATGTAAAAAGGCATTCATGTTGCAAGGAGTACACAATCACATGCAAGGGCAATTAATGAAAACACTTTGAGGCTTGCATATGATTTGATGATGGAAATCAGCAGAGCTTCTGCTCATTTACTAAAGCACTGGAACAAATGCACTTGTAGAGTGCACATGCATTTTGCAAAGTGCCACATATATTTGCTTTAGACAAATCAACACCACAGAACATTCAGCAAATTTTAACGAGGGTGGGGGTGGGGGGGTTGTGAAATCTAGATAACTGCTCATTAGCAGCAAACTATTTGGAGTGAGTTTAGGTGGGGGGGGGGGGGGTTGTGAAATCTAGATAATTGCTCATTAGCAGCAAACTATTTGGAGTGAGTTTAGGTGGGGGGGGGGGGGGGGGTGAAATCTAGATAATTGCTCATTAGCAGCAAACTATTTGGAGTGAGTTTAGGTGGGGGGGGGGGGGTTGTGAAATCTAGATAATTGCTCATTAGCAGCAAACTATTTGGAGTGAGTTTAGGTGGGGGGGGGGGGGTTGTGAAATCTAGATAATTGCTCATTAGCAGCAAACTATTTGGAGTGAGTTTAGGTGGGGGGGGGGGGGGGTTGTGAAATCTAGATAATTGCTCATTAGCAGCAAACTAAATACACTCAAACAAAATACATTCCAAATGAGTAGACTAGGTGGATATGTTCCCATCACTTCATGCTGGGAAGGTTATTGAAGGAAAATATACATGCATGACAAAAAATAACAGGAAAAAAATCCAGCATGTGTGAGGATAAAAAGGGGACATTCACACTATATTGCAATGATTGGTAAGTAGTGTTTGAAGCAAGAAATACATTATATTATCAAAGATTACATAAAAGAACATGTGATGCTAATAAAAGAAAAATATCCTTACCTAATATAGTCCTTCTGCAGGACCTGTATGATGGCAGAACAGGTCTCTGGGATAATGATCCCAAGAGCCTGGGGGGAGATGCCTGTCGAGAACTTAAGGTCCTGCAGGCTTCTCCCTGTGGCCAAATACCGCAAGGTAGCGACCAGCCTCTGCTCCGGAGTGATGGCTTGCCTCATGCAGGTATCCTGCCTGCTGATATAGGGGGTCAGCAAAGCCAACAAACGGTCAAAAACGGGGTCCGTCATCCGGAGAAAGTTCCTGAAATCCTCAGGATTATTCTCACGGATCTCACGGAGCAAAGGCATGTGACAGAACTGGTCACGCTTGAAGCAACCAATTCTTGGTCCATGAACTCCTCCTCGCCCTGTTCATGGACTGGTCTTGGGCTGAAGAATAAACTACAGCACCAAGCACATACAATGCACGAGCTCGACGACGAGTACGTACAGGTAACATGGCTTCAAAACGGTCGGCTGGTCAGAACGCACTAAACAGAACGCACTGAAGAACAGCAAGGCCTGTGAAGAACGACCTGAAAATCAGGAACGAGCGGCCAATAAAACAAAGATTTCTCAATGCCAACTGACCAAACGCACTGAAAAGCAGATACAAACCTCACAAGCACAGACTGAACAACAGTTAAAACGAACTGAAAAATACGAGTCTCACAAGCGCGAATCGTCTCTCACCAAACTTCTACTAACACGAGATAAACACGAGATTAGCAGAAGGAGCCCAAAGGGTGTCGTACGGGCTATTGAACTTCCGTTTTATAGTCTCGTCGGACTTGGTGTACGTCACCGCGTACTAGGCTGTCGTACTTTTGTGTGGTCGTGTGTGCGCAAGTCCGTTCGTAACAAAGTCTGCCGCAAGTCCGCCGAAGGTACGTCGGAAGTCTGTCGGACAGGCTGTCGGACTTTTGTAGACGAAAAGTCCGACCGTGTGTACGCGGCATTAGGAATTGCTTTGGATTGCAGTATTTGCAATAAAGGTTGCAGTAGTCTGCGCTTTTGCAGGGTGATCCAAGACAGATCAGGGTACAGCTGTATTTGGGCTCCTTCGAAGACGACTTTACGTGCGATACGAGCTTGTCTCATGATAGATTCTTTGAGAGGATAGGAGGTGATTCTGCATATAACATCTCTCGGTTTCGATGCAGGTCCTTTGGGTCGCAGGGCCCGGTGAGCTCTGTCCATTTCTATATGTTTCGCAGGAGGTTCGCCCAATAAATTGTTAAAGATGGATTGCAGGGTAATTTGCAAGTCTTCGTTGCCCTCTGGTTCTGGGATCCCTCTCACTCGGATGTTGTTGCGGCGCCCCCTATTGTCCAAGTCTTCTATGTGCCTTTGCATGTCTCTGAGGAGAGAGCGGTGCTCCGCTCCTTGCAACTGTGTTCTGTGGACTGCTATTTTAGTTTCTTGGATCTCTTCTTCTGCCATTTCCACTCTGTCCGCTAGATGTTTAAGTCCCGTTTGAAGAACCTGGATTTCTGTGCGACAGGTTTATTTTACATCCTCTATGAGTTGTTTAAAGTCCTCTTTAGTGGGCATCGCCTGGAAATATGTGTGCCATGGTGATGGCATATGTTGGTCTTGTATAGGGCCCAGATGATGGCTTGGCGAGGCGTGGGCTAAGCGATCCTGCTTCAGATGATTGGTGTGGCCCGGGTGCTGGGGGTTCCCACGGCTCAGACCACATCAAGGCCTGTGGTAGCTGGGGGGGGGTCTCTCATGATGGGTGTCCGTGGAGGAGCATGGAGGGGTGCTGGCTTTTTGTGCATACGTGGGGTTAATGGGAGGCCGCCTTTTAGAGACGCTAGTGTCCCTGAATCTAGAGAGTCTTTGCGTCTTAGGTGGGGGGGAGGATGCTGCCATGGCCCACAGTGTCCCATCCTCCTCTCCCTGCACATGATGCAGCTCCACTGGGGGATGAGCAGGGCCTGGTAGTGGAGGAAAGTCCTGGGATAGAGCCGAGGGTGTTGGGGACAGAGATGGCTGTTCCTGGAGGTAGGGGTCTGAAGCCGCCCTCAGCAGCCTCGGAAATGCCGCCGAGCACTGGGTATAGTGCTGTGAAGGGATGGGCGGCTCGGATGGCTGCGGCGCACGTGCCTGCCAGGCCTGGGGATCGGGGAGGGTGGATGGACTCACCGCTCCTGTGTGCGTGGCTGAGGATGCCGGACCTGTCGCCGCTGGAGAGGGATCCATAAGGCATCGCTGCTGTGTGAGCTGTGGCGGCTGCTCCCGTGGAGACATCTGTCCTCCATGTGTTTGGACAGATTTAAGTGTGTTATTGTTAAGAATTACAGGCCTACAATATAAAACGCCAAATTTCCATGCAAAATAATTGTACCGCTTTCAGCACCTAAAATCCGAAATAATCATACCGCCAGGGAGGTTAATCTTTTTATGTTGCATCAGTCAAATTTAACTCTGGAAAGGCTACATGCTATGCATCGCATACCAACTCCATTGTGTACTAGATGTACCTGTCAACGTGCAGATTTTGCTCATGTTATGTGGTGGTGCCCTGTTATAGTTAGATATTGGCGACAGGTGATAGATGTACTGCCTAATATCCTTTCTGTTCCTGTGCCATGCACCCTGCGGATCTGTCTACTGGGTATACTAGATGAGGAACAATGGCCAAAATACACTAGAATATTGCTGAGGGAAAAACAGTTTCCGGCCTGTAAGGCTATTGAACTTAAGTGGAATCAATCTATTCCTCCCTCTATCCGTCAATGGATTCAAATGGTGAACCAAGTACTACCCTACCCAAATACTACCCTATTTTTGAGCATCAGGGTTGCCCTAACAAATATAACAAGGTGTGGGATGCTTGGTGCTCCTTTACTCTCACCATTACTAATACATGAGATGTCTATTGCATGAATTAAATATATGTACCTGTGAACATTACATTTGAGTTATTATGGGGGTCATTTACTATAGCGCCAGGAAGTACTGGGCACTATTGCAAATAATAGCACCCACTTTAGCCAAATAAAAATTTTGACAGGCGAATGTGCGAATGAAAAAGAGCGCTATTAGTGGCGCACAAGCGTTAGTAAATTCAAAATCAGTGCTAATTAGCGATTCCGCGTATATGAAAATGCTAATTTCTACTAAGTTGTTATATAGCTTTGCACTGTAACCATGATCCATGTATGTGAAAGAAACATTTTTATGTGAGATGTGCTCTACCTCGTGTGCATCTATTGATGTATATTGCAATTAGTATTCCTATTTTTTTCCTTCTTCTAACGAATGCAGTTATGAATGATTATTGCATAGTAATGTCCGCTATTCTGTAAAGTTGCATGTATTAAACATTTAAATTACCTACTTGTATGTTGTTTTTTATTTTTTATTTTTTAATTTAGGTGACTATAAAGCGGTAATTATTTATGTTCATTCTTTAATCATACTACACTATTATGCAGGTCTCGTAATTAGCACAATGGCTTAGTGGTCTGCTCAGATATCTCCACAGCACTCACGGTAAAAGTTTAAATATTAGCCAAACTACCATCCACCAGCTGTGTTTATTTTTTCAGTGCACATGCCGTTAGATAGTGTGTGATGTTTGGAATTTCACACCATATTATTGAATACTTAGATACCATTGCATGCATTTAAAGAGTTAATATAATAGAATCAGCCAAATTAAAGTGCATTGGCTAATTGGCATTCACCTATTTTCAGCATACACTGCTTTGGCTAATAGTCATTTGCCTTTTTTTCACCAATTCAATCTTTTAGTATCTCTCTATGGGATTTGAACCCATGAGTCCTTCAAAGCCCGAGTTTTTCAAGGTAGAAGGGCTGACCACTAGCCTATTGGGTGTAGCACAATGATATATAGAAAATACATTTACTAGTGTTTGATGTTTCTTCTCCCCAAGTTGTCTCTCCTGCCGCCGCCGTCTTCTCCTGCTGATGTGTTCTTCTGTGCAGCTGGTTACCCGCTAATAAACAAAAAGCCGCTATTTTTCTGTGGCGGTCTTCTGTGGCCATAATGTCACCCAGAGAGTCCACTCCATGGTTATGTAAGAGGCGCCACACAGTGGGTGACAACACCGTGGAGGAAGACCGCCACAGAAGAAGAGCGGCTTTTTTTTATTAGTGGGTAACAGGCGGTGTGGAAGAACACAGCAGATGGAGAAGACGGAGGCGGCAGGAGAGACGGCTCTGGGAGAATACAGCTTGGGGAGAAGATGGAGGAGGGATAGACAGCGTCTGGAGAAGACGGCTCAGGGAAGAAGACAGCTTGGAGCTATTTTACAATAAAGGACTTGTCAAAAGCCAGCTATTGATATTTTTACATTTCACTGCTTTTTTTGGTGAACAGGTAGGCGCATGATGTACCTCATACCTATTCACATAGGGGGGCAGGATCTGGGAGTCCCCTTGTTAAATTCTGATAAACCCCCTGCCCGCAGACCAACAACCACCGACCAGGGTTGTTGGGAAGAAGCCCTTGTTTGGGGCATGTGGCCTGGTACGGTTCAGAAGGGGAAGGTGCTCACTCGTCCCCCCCCTATCCTGACCTCCAGGCTGCATGCTCGGATAAGGGTATGGTATGGATTTTGGAGGGACCCCATGTCAATTTTATTTTACATTTTGGTGTGGGGTTCCCCTTAAAGTCCATACCAGACCTGAAGGGCCTGGTATGTACTGGGGGGACCCTATGCATTTTTTTCCCTTGATTTTTGGAATTCCACAACATAATATTATTGAATAAGTACATACCATTGCATGCATTTGAAGAGTTAAAATATGGAATAAACTAAACTGATGTGCATTGGCTAATTATGCTGCTGAGAACAGTGCACACTTTCAGGAGGTGATGCTGTTAGTGGGATTTGAACTCATGGCTTGAACCTTTGAGGGCAGAAGGGCATACCACTATGCTCCAGAGCTGAGCACTTACCCACCGAGAAAATATATTTACTAATGTTTGATTCTATACAATGTTTTGCGTTTCAGGCATTAATATTATGGTAACAACCATGCTGAAGTGGCATTGGCTAATAGGTGTTCGCCTCTTTTCAGCATACGCTGCTGAGTCTAATGCAAGCTTTCAGTAGGTGATATCATCTGTGCGACTTTCAGCTATTTGAGCATAACCATAATATGAACATACGTTTACTAGTGTTTGATGGTGGGACTACTTTATATTCTAGGTATAATAGTACTCATCACAGTGACTTAGGCCCCTTTCACACTTGTGTGACCTGAAAGTTGTGTGATTTTGATGCAACTTTAAGCAATGCCTGTGTAATCTTGAGGTTTATGGATGCAGGAGTCGCAGGGAAAGGCGTGCAATTTTCCCGTGATTTTGGTCTGCAATTTTCCAGCGAATTTATGAAAAGACTGTGTAAACTTGAGGTCTATGGACCTCAACTCGCATCAAAGTCAGACCAAAGTGGTACAGGGACTACTTTGATGTCAGTGTGACTTGAAGATGCACAGATATGAATGTTACACATTGAAAATCATGGGGTATGACTTGTCATGCGACTTTGATGTCCAAAGTCGCACAGGTGTGAAAGGGGCCTCAGCCCAACTTTGTGAGTGATTTCAGGGACATCAGTGCACTTTCCTGCACAGATGTCTAGTGAAATCACATAGGTCCCAACTGTCCCTGATTTGGAACAAAGTCTCTCTGTCCTTCTTTCCTCCTCATTTGTCCCTCATTTTGCTCTGATCTGTATAGTTGTATATAAAATGCCCTTTTTATCTTTCAAAAAGGGTTTCCCAGCACTAAACCTTTCATCTAATTTCTAAATTGCTTTTTTGTAAATTTCCAAAGCCAATCTAAAGGAATATTATTGGTTAAAAAAAAAGCACTTAGAGGTTTAACTAAAATATATATTTTTTGGAATAATTGTCCTTTAAGAAGGTGTTTTAGGAGGTGTGTCCTATGCCTACATATTTTGCTAATAGGTGTCCCTTATACCCATTTAAAAAAGTTGGGAGGTAAGAAATCGCCCCCTGAAGTCACCCAAAGTAGTGCAGGAACTACTTTTGGGAATCGTTGTGGTATCGCACCAATTCGGACAGTTCCATTGCCGTCAATAGGCGCCGATTTGGCCTGCAATTTGACATGTCAATTCAGAGCTATGTGAACATGGGTGAAGTTGCATAGATATGAATGGAAATTATAGGGGAAAACTTTTCATGTGACTCTGAGGTCCAAAGCTGCATGAAAAGTCACTCAATTGTGAAAGTAACCCAATGAGATTAATTGATAACACCTTTGAATAAGGCCCCATTTGCACTTGTGCGATCTTAAAATTGCACAGCTTTGCCGTAACTTGAAGCAATGTCTGTGTAATCTTGTGGTGTATGGATCTCAAATCACATCAAAGTCAAACCAAGGTAGTGCAGGGACGAATTTGCCACACTTTCAGGATGCACAAGTGACAATAGGGCCAATATCAAAGGTGTTATAATTGAAACTCATTTGCACAGCTGCGACCTGAAAGTCACACTATCTTGCTGCCACTTTGCCGCTGCAACTTGGCCCCAACTTCTGGGAATGCCTGTGTAATATTGCGCCCAATGTACCTCAAGTCACATGAAAGTCACACCAAAGTAGTACAGGGACTACTCTGAAGTTGGTGCGACTTAAAGTAGCACAGATATGAATCGTTATCATTGAGAATCATGGGGTACAACTTGTCATGCAACTCAGAGGTCCAAATTTGCTGGAAAAGTCACCAAACTGTGAGACAAGTCATATATATTTTAATAAAAGGAGCTCTCATTTATACTTGCATAATCCTTACTGATTTACATCAGCAGAACAAATGCAGGAAGTGATGTGTGCACTTGGGTAGAGCTGCACGATTAATCGTCAAGAATCGTTATCACGATTTTTTCCCGTTCCGATCTTGAGAAAGGGTTTCCCGATCTTCCCGCTCTTTGGTATGCAAAGAATTTTCTCTCTCTGCTCTCTGCTCTCACCCATCAAAAGTCAAAGTCTGGGCAGTCTGCCAAGTTTCAAAACATCCTATCAGTGGAATGTTAAGTCTAAACATTATAAAGATGTGGTGCTGCGCTAATCCAATCTGAAGAATGATATTCCCTGATGAAGTCACGTGGTCCGTGACGTCACGCGTAGGGACGGGATAGGCACTCTCTGTTGTCTGGAGATACGAGCTTGCCGTTCATCGGAGTAAGGAACTGTATATCTGTTTTTAATGTACCTGTATTATCAATAAACCCAGCTTATTGCCAAAAATTTATTACACTATGGTGGGACTTTCCTTTGTTCTTTCTCACTGGTGACCCCCTCCATATCTGTGGAGGGACGGAGTTCCCCTATGAGGTTAGTGCGTATAGGATTAAAGGTTATCGCCCCCTGGTCTTTCGCTGGTACCCCGCCATCTAGAAGGATTTAACCCCTGCACCATGGGAAAAGGCCGCCATGCCTAAAATTGGTCCATGCTGTTACCCCATTACCCGCAGGTAAGGGGCCACTACTTACAAATGTGTGTTGTGTTGCACGAAGAGGAAAACATCACTGTGATACATTTGTTCCAGTCACCTCACTCCTCCTAAGAGGACCACTATACACGCACCTTATCTTTGGACATTTTTAGTCATTTGTCACAAATTTTTGCTTGTTTGCACCAGTCACTTTAGTTAAATTTTTTTGTCTGCTTGTTGTGCACTTGGTCTGCACATTATCTACATGATTTTTACTGTATTTAAAGATTATGGCTATTTTCTGGTAATTAGATTCACCTCCACTATCCTGCACATGTTGTTGGTCACATGTGAATGTATATGTTATATCACGAGTTTGTGCTGTATATTATTACGTTAACATTAACACAGTCACCTTATAGTATCTGAGGATATTTTGATCTGTATACATTAGCACTGTCACTTTGGTTTTATATTTTTCATAATTTAAATATCATTCTTCAGATTGGATTAGCACAGCACCACATCTTTATTGTGTTGTCATTTATTAATAGGGACAGGGTGTACCCTATCCGGTGTAGGCAGCTTCTCCAGTATATATATATAGATATATATAGATATATATCTATATATAGGGATGAGCCGAACACCCTCCGGTTCGGTTCGCACCAGAACCCGCGAACGGACCGAAAGTTCGCACGAACGTTAGAACCCCATTGACGTCTATGGGACTCGAACGTTCGAAATCAAAAGTGCTCATTTTAAAGGCTAATTTGCATGGTATTGTCCTAAAAAGGTTTTGGGGACCCGGGTCCTACCCCAGGGGACATGTATCAATGCAAAAAAAACTTTTAAAAACGGCCGTTTTTTCGGGAGCAGTGATTTTAATGATGCTTAAAGTAAAAAAAAAAAAAGTGAAATATTCCTTTAAATATCGTACCTGGGGGGTGTCTATAGTATGCCTGTAAAGTGACGCGTGTTTCCCATGTTTAGAACAGTCCCTGCACCAAATGTCATTTTTAAAGGAAAAAATCTCATTTAAAACTGCTTGCGGGTTTAATGTCATGTCGGGTCATGGCAATATGGATGAAAATCAGTGAGACAAACGGCATGGGTACCCCCCAGTCCATTACCAGGCCCTTTGGGTCTTGTATGGATATTAAGGGGAACCCCGCACCCAAATTAAAATAAGGAAAGGTGTGGGGCCACCAGGCCCTATATACTCTGAACAGCAGTATACAGGCGGTGCAAACAAGACAGGGACTGTAGGTTTGTTGTTAAGTAGAATCTGTTTGTAATTTTGAACATTTTTAACGTGTTTAGCTCCAGCCAAAAAATCTTTTCTAAGCTTTTTGGAAAACATAGGGAAGGGTTATCACCCCTGTGACATTTGTTTTGCTGTCTTTCCTCCTCTTCAGAAGATTTCACCTCACTTTTTTGTCCCAATGAAAAATGTTTTTTTGAAAATTTGGGTTTTTTTGTGGAACAAGGATTGGAAAGCATCAGTGGAAAGGAGAAATTGTTTTCCCATATTAACTCTTACAGGAGAGAATTTCCCTTCCTAGGGGTAGATTTCATCTCACTTCCTGTTGTCTCCTTCCGTTTGCAAGTAGGAGTCGTTTGTAAGTTAGATGTTTGAAAGTAGGGTCCTGCCCTATATACTCAGCAGAAATTTGGGCCTTAGGTGTTGCTGTGGCCACAACACTGTAAGCCCTCACAGAGCCCTGCTGTGAAATATTAGATCAAGAATTGTAATTACATGCCCCTGTTGAACAGGAGCTGAAAAATTAGGCCTTAGGCACTGGTGCTGGTGCCACAACACTGCAACCCCTCACAGACACTCTAGTTGGAACGCAGGAACGAGCCCTGCTGCAAAGTATTGCTTCAAAAATTGTAATTACACGCCCCTGTTAGACAGGGGCAGAAAAATTGGGCCTTAGGCACTGGTGCTGGTGCCACAACACTGCAACCCCTCACAGACACTCTAGTTGGAATGCAGGAACGAGCCCTGCTGCAAAGTATTGCATCAAAAATTGTAATTACACGCCCCTGTTAGACAGGGGCAGAAAAATTGGGCCTTAGGCACTGGTGCTGGTGCCACAACACTGCAACCCCTCACAGACACTCTAGTTGGAACGCAGGAACGAGCCCTGCTGCAAAGTATTGCATCAAAAATTGTAATTACACGCCCCTGTTAGACAGGGGCAGAAAAATTGGGCCTTAGGCACTGGTGCTGGTGCCACAACACTGCAACCCCTCACAGACACTCTAGTTGGAATGCAGGAACGAGCCCTGCTGCAAAGTATTACATCAAAAATTGTAATTACACGCCCCTGTTAAACAGGGGCTGAAAAATTGTGCCTTAGGCACTGGTGGTGGCGCCCAGAACCAAAAATGTTCTTACAAGCTATCAGCGTGATGATTGAGGAGGAAGAGGATAATTACTCAGGGATAGTCACTCAGCATCAGCATAGGCAGTCTTTGAAGGGATCTGAGATTTCAAAAAAAATTATTCGGTTACATCAGCATCAGGTGCTTGGTAGCTGGTGGTGATCCAAGACTCATTCATTTTTATGAAGGTCAGCCGATCGACCGAGTCGGTGGACAGACGCACCCTGTGATCGGTTACCACGCCTCCAGCAGCACTGAATGTGCGTTCCGAAAGAACGCTGGATGCAGGACAGGCCAGTAGCTCAATTGCATACTGTGCAAGCTCTGGCCAGTGATCCATCCTCAAGACCCAGTAACCCAGAGGATTTTCGGTGGGAAAGGTGTCCAAGTCTGATCTTGCCCCTAGGTATTCCTGCACCATGTAAAACAGACGCTGGCGATGGTTGCTGTAACCGATCATACCTTGGGGCTGCGGACCAAAAAATTGTCTGAACGCATCGGTCAGACGGCCACCTTCTCCACCGCTCCTTCTTTGACTGACCGAAGCCTCAGCAACACGTTGTCCAGAAACAGGAGTTTGTAACCTCCCAGTCTCTGGGAACGCGTTGCACAGACCTTTCTGCAAGGCCTCCCGAAGATGTTTCATCCTCTGCTCCCTCTGCGATGGCAAGATAAGGTCCGCAACCTTACCCTTGTAACGTGGATCAAGGAGGGTTGCCAGCCAGTATTGGTCCTTCTCCTTGATACCACGAATACGAGGATCCTTACGCAGGCTTTGCAGGATCAGGGAGGCCATGCAGCGTAGGTTTGCTGAGGCATTCGGTCCGGAGTCCTCTGGGTCACTAAGAACGACATGGTCCGCAGCCACCTCCTCCCAGCCACGTACAAGTCCATGTGTTTCTTGGGACTGATCCCTTAAAGACTGCTGCTGATGCTGAGTGCCAGGCTCCACCTCCATACTGACACAATCTTCCTCCTCCTCCTCTTCCTCCTCGTCCTCTTCCTGTGTGATCGGCGGGCACGCAGGAACACTGTCTGGATAAAGGGGGCCTTGAGAGCTAAGGAAGTCCTCCTCTTCCTGCCTCTGTTCTGCCTCAAGTGCCCTGTCCATTATTCCACGCAGCGTGTGCTCCAACAGGTGGACAAGGGGGACAGTGTCACTGATGCATGCACTGTCACTGCTCACCATCCTCGTGGCCTCCTCGAATGGTGACAGGACAGTGCATGCATCCCTGATCATGGCCCACTGGCGTGGGGAAAAAAAACCAAGCTCCCCTGACCCTGTCCTGGTGCCATAGTCGCACAGGTACTCATTGATGGCCCTCTGCTGCGTGTGCAGCCGCTGCAGCATGGCCAACGTTGAGTTCCACCTGGTGGGCATGTCACAGATTAGGCGGTTCTTGGGCAGGTTAAACTCCTTTTGGAGGTCCGTCAGCCGAGCACTGGCATTATATGACCGGCGGAAATGCACACAGACTTTCCTGGCCTGCCTCAGGACATCCTGTAAGCCCGGGTACCTGCCCAAGAACCGCTGCACCACCAAGTTAAGGACGTGAGCCAAACAGGGCACATGGGTCATTTGTCCCTGTCGGAGGGCAGAGAGGAGGTTGGTGCCATTGTCGCAAACCACCATTCCTGCCTTAAGTTGGCGTGGCGTCAACCACCTCTGAACCTGCCTCTGCAGAGCTGACAGAACCTCTGCCCCAGTGTGGCTCCTGTCCCCCAAGCACACCAGCTCAAGCACCGCATGGCATCTTTTGGCCTGCGTACTTGCGTAGCCCCTTGAACGCCTACGGAGCACCGCTGGTTCCGAGGAAGAGGCCATGGAGGAAGAAGAAGAGGAGGGGGTGGAGGAGAGAGGTGTGTCACAATCAGCATTTTGGAGGCGTGGTGGCGGAACAACCTCCAACACTACTGCACCTTGTCCTGCATCCTTCCCAGCTGCCAGCAGAGTCACCCAATGCGCCGTGAAACTTAGGTAACGTCCCTGTCCATGCCTGCTGGACCATGAGTCAGCGGTAATATGCCCTGTCCAGCGAGGCATGGACATTGCCTTCCACATGCCGGTAGAGAGCCGGAATCGCCTTCCGTGAGAAAAAGTGGCGTTTGGGTACCTGCCACTGAGGAACCGCACATTCCACAAACTCACGGAAGGGGGCAGAGTCTACCAACTGAAAAGGCAGCAGTTGAAGTGCTAGCAATTTTGCCAAGCTAGCATTCAACCGCTGGGCATGTGGATGGCTGGGAGCAAACTTCTTTCGGCGGTGCAGCAGCTGGGGCAGGGAAATTTGCCTGGTACAATCTGACGTCGGTGTACCAAAAGCAGATTGCCCACAAGTACTTGGCTGTGACACACCTAATTCTACACCTTCATTCCTCTCACTGCAGGTCTCAGAGAGGACTGAAGGTCTAGTGGGGTTGGAAATCTCAGCTGATGAGGAGCAAGGAGAGATCCTCTTTGTTCTTTGGTGTGGGTCTTTTAGATACGCTTGCCAACGAACTGCATGGCAGGTCAACATATGTCTGGTCAAGCATGTGGTACCCAAGCGGGAGATGTTTTGGCCACGCGAGATACGCTTGAGACATATGTTGCAAATAGCAGCGGTGCGATCTGATGCACTCGTCTCAAAAAAGGCCCACACCAAAGAACTTTTTGAATAACGCGCAGAGACTGCAGCGCCCTGCACATGTGGAGCTTTGGGGTGTGATGCAGTCAATGTGCTGCCCTTAGGCTGGCCCCTGGAGGGCATCCTGCCTCGTTGGTGATGTGCCGCCGCCTCCTCCTCCTCCTCCTCCTCCTCTCTTCTATCAGGCACCCACGTTGAGTCAGTGACCTCATCATCCCCTCCCTCCTCATCACTGGAGCAAACCTGGCAGTATGCTGCAGCAGGGGGAGCATGACTGCCAGATTGCTGTCCTTCTTGGGCACCCCCTCTGTCCGTGCTCATGTTACTGCCTTCATCGAGCTCAGTATCGTCATCAGAGCCTTCCAAACGCTGGGCATCCTCCTGGAGCATGTACCCAACACTGTGGTCAAACAGTTCGAGGGAATCCTCATGAGGACATGGTGGAGCTAGGGAAGGAGTCACTGATGACATTGAGCTGAGGGAAGAGGCCGCTGCTTTGCCAGACAAAGCACCCTGGGCATGGGTGAGAGAGGATGAGGAGGATGAGGACGGCTTGGTCATCCACTCGACCAAGTCTTCCGCATGTTGCGGCTCAACACGGCCAGCTGCCGAAAAAAAGGCCAAGCGTGTCCCATGGCCACGTGCTGATGAGGATGCACCGTCTCCACGACCAGCACTAGACACAGAGCCTGCTTGCCCTCTCTTATTGGCTTGTGACTGTCTGCCTCTCCTTCTTGGCCTTCCAGACATACTAATGGCCTGTAGCTGCACTAAGCTGGGATAGAACACCTGTAATTTTCTTCAGGTAGCTTTATATACTGTAACCAGACAAGCCTGCCTGTCAGTAGGAAGATAACAGGAACGGATCTAGCTGAACACTGTGAGCAGGACACACTGTACTAAATGTAAATAGTCTAGCTGCCTGACCGTGGTACTAATAGGATCAAATAGAACACCTGTAATTTTCTTCAGGTAGCTTTATATACTGTAACCAGACAAGCCTGCCTGTCAGTAGGAAGATAACAGGAACGGATCTAGCTGTACACTGTGAGCAGGACGCACTGTACTAAATGTAAATAGTCTAGCTGCCTGACCGTGGTACTAATAGGATCAAATAGAACACCTGTAATTTTCTTCAGGTAGCTTTATATACTGTAACCAGACAAGCCTGCCTGTCAGTAGGAAGATAACAGGAACGGATCTAGCTGAACACTGTGAGCAGGACGCACTGTACTAAATGTAAATAGTCTAGCTGCCTGACCGTGGTACTAATAGGATCAAATAGAACACCTGTAATTTTCTTCAGGTAGCTTTATATACTGTAACCAGACAAGCCTGCCTGTCAGTAGGAAGATAACAGGAACGGATCTAGCTGAACACTGTGAGCAGGACGCACTGCACTAAATGTAAATAGTCTAGAAGATAACAGGAACGGATCTAGCTGAACACTGTGAGCAGGACGCACTGCACTAAATGTAAATAGTCTAGAAGATAACAGGAACGGATCTAGCTGAACACTGTGAGCAGGACGCACTGCACTAAATGTAAATAGCAGGAACGGATCTAGCTGAACACTGTGAGCAGGACGCACTGCACTAAATGTAAATAGTCTAGAAGATAACAGGAACGGATCTAGCTGAACACTGTGAGCAGGACGCACTGCACTAAATGTAAATAGCAGGAACGGCTCTAGCTGAACACTGTGAGCAGGACGCACTGCACTAAATGTAAATAGCAGGAACGGCTCTAGCTGAACACTGTGAGCAGGACGCACTGCACTAAATGTAAATAACAGGAACGGATCTAGCTGAACACTGTGAGCAGGACGCACTGCACTAAATGTAAATAGTCTAGAAGATAACAGGAACGGATCTAGCTGAACACTGTGAGCAGGACGCACTGCACTAAATGTAAATAGCAGGAACGGATCTAGCTGAACACTGTGAGCAGGACGCACTGCACTAAATGTAAATAGCAGGAACGGATCTAGCTGAACACTGTGAGCAGGACGCATTGCACTAAATGTAAATAGCAGGAACGGATCTAGCTGAACACTGTGAGCAGGACGCACTGCACTAAATGTAAATAACAGGAACGGATCTAGCTGAACACTGTGAGCAGGACGCACTGCACTAAATGTAAATAGCAGGAACGGATCTAGCTGAACACTGTGAGCAGGACGCACTGCACTAAATGTAAATAGCAGGAACGGATCTAGCTGAACACTGTGAGCAGGACGCACTGCACTAAATGTAAATTGCAGGAATGGATCTAGCTGAACACTGTGAGCAGGACGCACTGCACTAAATGTAAATAGTCTAGAAGATAACAGGAACGGATCTAGCTGAACACTGTGAGCAGGACGCACTGCACTAAATGTAAATAGCAGGAACGGATCTAGCTGAACACTGTGAGCAGGACGCACTGCATTAAATGTAAATAGTCTAGATAGAAGATAACAGGAACGGATCTAGCTAAACTGAATACAGTGTATATATATATATGCAACACCTGGGATGCATATATATACACAATACACTGTAAGTGCAGCTAACTGACTGACTGTTCTGCCTAATCTATCTAACTCAAATCAAATGACACTGTCTCTCTCTCTCTCTATCTCTCAGCACACCGGAACACACACTACACAGGGCCGCCGTGCAGGCGGCCTTATATAGTGTGGGGTGTGTACTAAATCCCCTGAGCCATAATTGGCCAAAGCCACCCTGGCTTTGGCCAATTACAGCTCTCTCTACTGACGGCGCTGTGATTGGCCAAGCATGCGGGTCATAGTGCATGCTTGGCCAATCATCAGCCAGCAATGCACTGCGATGCCGCAGTGAATTATGGGCCGTGACACGCCACACGAATTTAGCGCGAACGGCCCATATCGTTCGCAATTCAGCGAACGGGCGAACAGCCGATGTTCGAGTCGAACATGGGTTCGACTCGAACACGAAGCTCATCCCTATCTATATATATATACACTTTTTCGTTTTATTACTTTGCCTCCTTCACACATGGTAGCGCAGGAATAACTTTACTTATAAGTCTAAACATTGTATCAATTTGTCTTTTACATCAAAGGAATAGACTTCTGTATGTAAATTAGTAACGTTTAACCACTTAAACACTAAACCTTTTTCTGACAGTTGTTGTTTTCAAGTTAAAATATTTTTTTTTTTTGCTAGAAATTGCTAGACATTACTTAGGACCCCCAAACATTATATATATATATATATTTTTAGTAGAGACCCTAGAGAATAAAATGGTGGTTGTTGCAATATTTTATGTCACAATGTATTTGAGCAGCGGTCTTTCAAATGCAATTTTTTTTGGAAAAAATACTTTAATGAATTAAAAAAAAAAAAAACTAACCAGTAAAGTTAGCCCAAATTTTTTTTGTTTAATGTGAAAGATTTTACGCCGCGAGAATCGTGATCTTTATTCTAAGCAAAAAATAGTGATTCTCATTTTGGCCAGAATCGTGCAGCTCTAGCCAGAAGCAAATGCGTGGTGATGCCAAACAAATCAATGAACCCCACCCTCACCAAATCTAACTACCACATCCACTCCCACATTGAGTAAGTACATATCCTACACTTCCCCGGCAAATCAGCAGCACCTCCTCTTTGCTAAAGCAAGACCTCGCCATGTCCACCAAGATGGAGATCCTGAGTGATCAGCACAGGAACTTCTGGGTGATTACCATGGCTCATTTCCGGTTCAGAAGGTGAAACCACGCTCTTTTGATCGCAGCTGCGAATATTTAATAGCAACCACGATTAGTATTTAATTTTGTTTATTTTCAGATATGCAAATCTGTATTTCTACATATATTTGAAGGTAAGTGAGTTTGATAAGAAATGGTATCCCTGGGATAGCAGCAGGTGAATGACAAAGACAAAGGCCCAGTCTGAGCCCTGGTTCACACTGACAGCAGGAGGAAATCGTTCAGCTGAACTCACACAATTTCATTCCCGCATGTCCATCCTGACTGCGGGGGCAATATCAGAGACATCTCTGCAGGTTTCTGCACTGATATCAATACAAATCACACCCCGAAGTCGCACCAATTAGAACTGTGCAATTGCCACCAATTTGACAAGTCAAATCGCACCAATGTGAACCAGAGCTAAAACATACAACACCTCCTATCCACCAGCTGAATTCATTACCTGCAATTCTCCACAGCTGTTATATATAAAGATTCCACCTTTATCACTTACTTGCAGGTGTGCTGAAGCCTAGGTTTACATTGGAGCGATTTGTTATGCGATTTGAGAGATCAAATCGCATGACAAGTCACAGCCTATTGGCGGCAATAGCACTGTTCCAATCGATGCAACACCGATTTTGCGGCGCCGCACCAATTTCCAAAAGTAGTTCCTGCACTACTTTTGCTGATTTCAGGTATGACTTCAATAGAAATCTGTATGAAGCCACACAGATGTCTATCAAGTAGCACCTGAAATCGCGCTGACCCTGCTATTTTGAAATTGGGCTACTTCAAGTGAAGTAGCCCAATTTCAAAGTAGCATCAATGTGAACCAGGGCGAAGAGACTAGTTTTTTTGGTGCACAAAATACATATAGAAATTATAAGATATAAAAAGATATTGCACTTCCCCAAAACCACCACCCTCAAAACTAATTAAAAGAAAGAAAAGAGAAAAAATAAATAAATAACACCACAACAAACAAGCTCAATTATGTACTTTTATTTTGCCAGCAGAAACAAAATTATGTACATTTATTTACTAGCTTAAAAAAAAAATTCTACATGATATATGGTGCTACATTTAGCAAAACAGTTAGCAATTGTATTTTAATTCAATAATTTTTTAAGTTTTCAGAAGGAAAAAAGTACAGACATAAACAGAAAGAGTTCAAGTTAAATACAAAATCGTATAACAAAGAATTGGTGAATGATATACCATGAAGCTACATACATCACATTACATCTGAACAGAGAGTGGGGCTATCTCGTTAAATGATCAGCTGGGACATCACCCCCCAAGCAGACACCCCATCTGGGAGCAAGCTGTGTCTAAAGGCGGGAGGCAACACGGTCAACCCCACCACATGTTCAGAGGAGTTAAGATCCATAGTTAAGTGTATTATATACTTCAAAAATTTTTTTTTTTTTTTATAACCGTCTAATAACTTGTTAGATATATTTACCACTCTTATAAACTTGTAAGTTATCTCCTTGTTAACCAACATAAGGAGCAGGAAATTTTAGGGAAAGGAATGGGGCTCCGCGTGTACCCAAATATCTCTGATCAAGACCTATTATATGTGTGCTCTTAAACCACCTGCATATATGGAATTTGTTTTACACCTCTCCTTGGTGAGCTCTCCATGGAGACCACCTCTTGAAAAATTTGAGTAGCATGCCATGTTTGTACGCCATAATTTGTTCAAGAGAGTAAGTCTCAGAAATGAGACCTATTACTTCACCTACATTCGGGGCCATATCTGATTTCCACTTCCGCATAAGTATTAAACGTGCGGCAAAAAGCGTATGCATGACCAAGAGTCTAAGATCTAGGGGAAATTTTTCTATTCCTATGCTTAGGATAGCCAGCTTGATGTCGGGCCTAGATATAAACCCAGTCAATTTATTTATAAGTTTAAACACTGAGTTCCAGTAACTGCGCATATTAGGACAGTACCACAGCATGTGAGATAATGTGCCCACTAGACCGCAATTCCGCCAGCATTGATTGGATTTCTCGGCCTTGAATTTAGCCAACAAGTAAGGTGTGTAGTACCACCTAAGGTGTAATTTTTGTGCCATTTCCCAATACGTGGAGCATTTCAAGGCAGACAGGTTATACACAATCGCTTTTTGCCACTGGGTCTCCGTGATGGTGACATTAAGTTCTTCAGCCCATTTCCGCAAGGGGTTGGATACTTTAAAGTCAAGTTTATTATGTAGGCAATTATAGAAAAAGGAAATGCCCCTTCGTTTGGGGTTCAAAGATGACCAAAATTGCCACGCTTCTTGGGAAATCTCTATTTCTGATATCGTATTAGGCAGTAGTGTGGATTTTATTTGGGCATATGTTAGGAATTCTCCTTTTGGCAAAGTAAAGCTAAAGGACAATTCTTCGTAGGGAATGAGTTTACCTTTCCTAAGAATTGTTGGTATGTCATTTATCCCTTTCGCTTCCCATCTAGGAGTTGCTATATTGGGGTTAATGAATCTCAGTGCTCCCAAATGGATTGGGACCTTTGTTTGCTTGTTCGAATGGTTGCCGAGTTGTAAAAAACGTTTCCATGCTAGTATGGAGGCCGATATTGTAGGATGATCCATGCCAATTTTGATATTAGGGGATATTGCAATGGCGTGTAAGAGAGATTGCAGGCTTCCTAATGGTATTGCCTCCTGCTCTAGGGAACACCATGGTTTTGTGTTTGGTTGTGTAAACCAGAATCTAAGTTGGTCTAGCAAAGTAGCTGTATAGTAATCTTGAATGTCGGGCAACCCCATTCCACCCGCCCTTCTATACCTACATAGTGTATCATGGGCGCATCTAGATTTACCACTGGACCAGAGGAATTTAGAAATAATTTTCCTTATATTTGAGAAGAAGGTGAGTGGAATTGAATTGGCAGTGTCCGAAAGACATACAAAATCTTGGGAAGTATAGACATTTTAAATGCTGCTAGACGACCCGCCCATGACAAATATTGTTTACCCATTTTAGAGGTGTCTTTTTGGGTTTCTGTTAGTAATGGGGCAACATTTTCCTTGTATAAGTTAGATAAGGGATAAGTCAGTGTAATTCCTAAATATGATAATGAGTTGGAGGCCCAAGGGTAAGAGAACTGGGATTGTAAAGTGCTCTTTAGATAATTATCAATATTTATTCCTAGGATATTTGATTTGGATTCGTTTACTTTGTAGAAGGAGATTGCATTGAATTAATTAAGGACTTGGTGAACAGCTGGTAGTGATCGTGCTGGATCATCTAATGTCAATATAATGTCATCCGCAAAAAGTGTTATTGAGTGTGGTTCCCCTCCTGCCGTTATACCTTTGATATCACTATGGGACCTAATTCTCTCCGCCAGGGGTTCCATTACCAATGCAAAAATGAGCGGAGACAGGGGGCAACCCTGCCTCGTGCCATTTGAGATTGTGAAGTTTTTAGAAAATAGCCTCTCTGTGTATACATATGCTGAGGGGACTGTATATAAAGCTGTAATGGCTGAAAAGATCTCACCTCGGATATCGAATTTCTCCAGTACCCTGGACAGGTAACCCCAATGGACCCTATCGAAGGCCTTCTCGGCGTCCAGCGTCAATAGTAGAGAAGGCCTTCGAGAGGATCCAGCTTTGTGCATGAGATCTATGACCCGTCTTGTGGCGTCCGGGGCCTGATGACCCTGCACAAATCCCACCTGATCCAGCTTTACAAGGGTGGGTACAAAGGACTGCAGTCTGGTGGATATGAGTTTGGCATAAATCTTTAGGTCAACGTTCAATAACGATATAGGCCTAAAGTTTTGTACCTGTGCAGAGTCTTTGCCCGGTTTTGGTAGAGTGATTATATTTGCAGTCAACATTTCTGCCGGGAAGGAAGCCCTGGACACAGCAGCGTTGAACACCTCCTCTAAGTGTTTAGATAATATATGGTGAAACAGGTGATAGTATTCGGATGTAAATCCGTCCGGACCAGGGGCCTTGTTATGTGGGAGTGTTTGAATAGCTTTAAGAATTTCTCTTTGTGTAAAAGGCTTGTTCAAAATTAACCTATCTTCTGATGACAATGAAGGCAGGGTTACTGAGTTCAAAAACTCGTCTATTAGATTTGGCGTGGGTTGTGCTGCACCTGCTTGGTTCTTTAAGTTATACAGTGAGCTATAATATGTATAATATGCACTGAAGGCGTCTGCCATATCTTGTGGGTTTAATAATTTCTCACCTGTATGGGGGTGGTAGAGGTATGGCAATTTTTGTTTAAACGTTCTATCTCTGAGTTGGTGGGCTAGCAGTTTACCTGCTTTATTGCCATGAATGTAAAAATTTGCCTTTAGTGATTTTACCTGTAAGTGGTGCTGACTCAGTAGGATGTTTCTAAGGTCCAGTCTTGCTTGATTAAGTTGCGTTAGAGTATGAGGTAGTGGGTTTTGTTTATGGGATTGTTCTAAATGTTTTATAGAGGTTAGTGTATCATTCAGCAGCTGCGTCCTAAGCCTCCTAGCTCTGGTGCTCTGTTGTATTAAAATACCACGTATGAATGCCTTGTGAGTATTCACAATGTGAAGGGGTCTTCTGTGGACGAGGCATTCAGATCAAAAAATTCTCTTAGCGCTTGTTGTATCTGATGCTTGTGCTCACGGCGAGCCATTAGCACAGTATCGTTACGCCATCTATTTGCCCTCGTCCACAGCCCCCCCTCCCCAACCGTGATAGACACCGGTGCGTGGTCTGACCACGTGATGTTACCTATTTCTGACCTCTGTATGTTCTGTAAAAGAAACTTATCTGTTAAAAAAAGTCAATATGGGTATAGGATTTGTGGTCATGAGAAAAAAAAGTAAAATCCTTTTCTGTGGCGTGTTGACATTGCCATACATCAAATAAAGAGGCGTCGTCCAAGAAATTTGACAGGGTTGCTCTATGGGACCGACTCTGCGAGGAAACAGAAGTGTCCATCTGACAATTTACAATGGCATTGAGGTCACCGCACATCACAATGTGGCCTTGACAGATAGGTTGTGCCTTCTTCCAAATTTTTCTTAGTGAGGAAATTGGTCTGACATTTGGTAGGTAGACATTGATAATAGGGTATAGCGCATTATTTATTTGACATATTAGAATTAAGTAACGACCCTGCGGATCCGATACCTGCGAGATCAACGTGAAAGCGACAGTGTCCTTAACTGCAATTAAAACTCCCCTTTTCTTGGAGGAAGCGTTAGCTTGATACACATGGGGGAACTTCTTGTATTGGAAAACAGGAGGTTTTTGTGAAGAAAAATTTTTTTTTTGTAAACAGATAATGTCACAGTTGAGCTTTTGCGCCTCTTTCCATACCATATGACGTTTAGCGGGACTGTTTAAGCCTTTAACGTTTAAAGAAGAAATTTTAAACTGCATCTTGCGGGGTATCAACCTTGGGGGCACCAAAAGGTGACCCAGTAGAGATTTCACTGCCAGCAGTCATTATGCAATGTATCCTGACACTAGGCGTATGGTCTAGGCTGCGGAGCGTTTTCAAGCAATGGGAGGTAAAGAAGTATGAAGATCGAGTATCTGGGTGAGGGAAAGACAGTCTGTAAGGTAAAGAACAGAATACAAAATGCCATTTGGGATTAATTAACCAAAACGGGAAACAGAAAAAAAAGTATGATTCCAGCCGGAATCTGAGCGGAGTGTAAACCACAACTTTCTGGGGAGCAACTGCAACCGTATAATATCAATGACTATTGTATGTACAATACAAGCTCGCCGGAGCCATAGTAGCTTAGGTATGTTATGAGTCATACAGGCCTGTGTTTGGTGGAGGATGTTCGCTTTTGCAATTCTTGATGAGGAGATGGCGGTCCTTCTGATGTGGAATTTTCAGCTTCTAGGATTTGCCAATCTCGTAGTAAGCGGATGCCATCTGCTAAAGAATTAATCGTGTACAATCGATCATCTTTAGTAATGAGGAGTTTAGCCGGATACCTCCATTGATAGGAGATGTGGTGATTCCTTAGTGGTTTCGTAATAGTAGCCAGCTGCCTACGTTGCTGTGTGGTGTGCGCTGACAGGTCAATAAATAAAGAAAGTGATTGTAGTTGCTCTGGAAGTTGATCCACTTGCCGGAAAGCAGCCATTAATTTTTCTTTAGTTTGGTAGAAATGTATACGAGCGATGGTGTCTCTGGGTAGGTGAGCAGGAATATGTTTTGGTTTTGGAAGTCTATGTATTCGATCAATTAATAGTTCCTCTAAAGGGAGTTCAGGCAAGGCTGCTTTCATCACATCTGTGAAAAAGGGCACCAGATCATCCTGTTTAACTGACTCCGGGACCCCTCTGATTTTTACATTATTGCACCTGGAGCGGTCCTCCAGGTCTGCAATTTTCGACTTCATCCACATAATGTCATCTTCCTGAGCGTTATGGGCATCAATCACATTGTTAATAGTGGTAGCAAAATCCCCCATTTTATCCTCAATATGCGTCACTCTATTACCGATTTCTGTCACATCTGATTTAAACTGCTGGGCTAGTTAAGCGATCGTTTTTCTGATCGCTGTATTAGTGACACAGGTGACGCTAGTTAGGGAGGTAAGTATATAGGTTCACCGTCAGCGTTTAATAGCGACAGGGACCCCCATATACTACCTACTAAAGGTTTTAACCCCCTGATTGCCCCCTAGTTAACCCTTTCACCAGTGATCACCATATAACTGTTACGGGTGACGCTGGTTAGTTAGTTTGATTTTTATAGTTTATTATAGTTTTAGGGCACTTGACGTTTATTACCTTATAAAGGTTTAACCCCCTAATTGCGGTGATATAAGTTGAGTTTTTAGGGTCAGATAAGGTCTGCATCGCCCCAGGCAGCGTCAGGTTAGTTCCAGTACCGCTAACACCCACGCACGCAGCATACACCTCCCTTAGTGCTATAGTATCTGAACGGATCAATATCTGATCCGATCAGATCTATACTAGCGTCCCCAGCAGTTTAGGGTTCCCATAAACACAGTGTTAGTGGGATCAGCCCAGATACCTGCTAGCACCTGCGTTTTGCCCCTCGGCCCAGCCCTGCCCAGCCCACCCAAGTGCAGTATCGATCGATTAATGACATTTACAAAACACTAAGCACACATAACTGCAGCGTTCGCAGAGTCAGGCCTGATCCCTGCGATCACTAACAGTTTTTTGGTAGCGTTCTGAATCAGTCGCTAACAGTCAGGAGCTTTTTTTCCTGTGAGTCTCACTAGTGTACCCCTAAATTTAGATCCCAAAATGGCAAATCAAAGGTACACTAGTGAAGAGGCCTACACGTTTCTGAGCATGACAGATAGTGAAGAGGAAGTCACTCATCTCTCAGATTCAGGCTCAGAATACGATCCTGTAGAGGACAGCGGCTACATGACAGATAGCTCTGACAACGGAGTTGTGGTCTCTGCCAAGGTCAGGCGTACCAGACCCCAAACTTCTTCTTCTGTCCTTGATGTGCAAGAACTGCAGGTCCCTCGTAAGGAGCAGAGCAGTACTAGCGCCGCTATTCCTTCTGGTGAACTGGCAAGCACCAGCGGCCTAGTACACCCTGGTCATACATCCAGCACTGCAGTAACACTTGGTGACGTGGCGAGTCCCATAAGTGCAGTTCAAGCTGATGAGGTGGCAAGCACTAGTAGTGTCCCGCTGCCACCAAGAAGACGAACACAGGCCCGTCTTGCCCATAGTGCCCTTCCTGCTGCATTCGCCAATCCGAATTGGGAACCCACCACTTCTCCAGCACCCGTACTTCCCCCATTCACTGGCCAACCCAGAATTCAGGTGGAAACAGTTGATTTTACTCCACTGGATTTTTATTCGCTGTTTTTCACCGAAGATCTCTATAGATCTATTGTGGACCAAAGCAATTTATATGCTGGTCAACACATCGCCACTATTCCCCAGTCCTCCCTTGCCAGAGATTGGAGACCAATTACGGTCTCCGAATTTAAGATCTTTCTGGGCCTTTCCCTCAACATGGGCATAACCAAAAAGAGTGAGTTGCGGTCATATTGGTCCACTGACCCAATTCACCATATGCCCTTGTTCTCTGCCTCCATGACCAGGGCACGATACGAGCAGATTTTGCGGTTCATGCACTTCAACAACAATGAACTCTGTCGTCCTCGTGGAGACCCTGAATATGATCGGCTCTACAAAATTCGGCCCCTCGTAAACCACTTCAAACAGCGTTTTGCAGACTTGTTTACTCCCCATCAAGTTGGCTGCGTTGATGAGTCCCTGTTTAAATTTTCTGGCCACTTGTCATTCAAACAGTACCTTCCCAGCAAGCGTGCCAGATACGGGGTCAAGATGTATACACTCTGTGACAGGGTCACAGGCTATACATGTAGTTTTATGGTTTACGAGGGCAAAGATAGTCACGTAGAGCCAACAAACTGCCCTGACTACATAGGAAGCGCTGGCAAGATTGTGTGGGACTTGGTGTCACCCTTATTCGGAAAGGGGTACCACTTGTATGTGGATAATTATTACACGAGCGTGCCACTTTTTAGTCACCTTTTTGATCAACAGATTGGAGCATGTGGCACCGTGTGACCTAATCGCTGGGGCTTTCCCCAGCGGCTTGTAGATTCCCGTCTTAGGCTGGGGGAGAGAGCCTGCTTGCAGTGTAATAACTTGCTCGCTATGAAGTGGAGGGATAATAAGAATGTTTTCGTTCTTACCTTCCTTCATGCAGACACGACGGTCCAAATTACTACGGCGTCTGGTGTTGTGGAGAAACCCCTCTGTGTCCACGAATATAACCAAAATATGGGAGGGGTGGACCTCAACGACCAGTTGTTGGCGCCATACCTAGTTGCCCGTAAGGCCAGATGCTGGTACAAAAAAGTGTCTGTTTATTTATTTCAATTGGCTTTGCTGAATGCTCATGTGCTATACAGAGCTTCAGGATGGACTGGATCCTTCCTTAAATTCCAGGAAGAGATCATCAGAGCCCTTCTGAATCCAGACGGTGCTCCACCTCACCTTCCCCAACCAAATGCAGTAAGCCGGCTGCATGAGAGACATTTTCCTTATGTTCTCCCGAGTACCCCTACCCAACGAGCCCCCCAAAGAAGATGTCGTGTCTGCAGCAAGCGCGGATATAGGCGTGACACTTGGTATTATTGTCCCTCCTGTCCTGACAATCCTGATCTATGCATTGGTGAATGTTTTGAACGCTACCATACACTAGTTGAATTTTAGCATAGGGTACAGTATTGCACAGACTAGGACACACTTTCACAGGGTCTCCCAAGATGCCATCGCATTTTGAGAGATCCAAACCTGGTACCAGTTACAAAAGTTAAAGTTACTAAAAAAAGTGTAAAAAAAAAAAAAAAAATTAAAATAAATAAAATAAATAAAAAAAATATATATATAAAATAAAAAAAACAAAAATAGTTGTCGTTTTATTGTTCTCTCTTTCTCTATTCTCTCTCTATTGTTCTGCTCTTTTTTATTGTATTCTATTCTGCAATGCTTTATTGTTATGTTTTACCATGTTTGCCTTTCAGATATGCAATTTTTTTATACTTTACTGTTTACTGTGTTTTGTTGGTAACCATTTTTTTGTTTTCAGGTACACCATTCAGCTGCAGAGCGGATTTATTTATCTTGACAGCAACAGCGTTTGCTCCCACGATACATAAAGCCGTGACGCCAGCGCTGTCGGAGGTGATTTCACCACTACAGTTACATACTTCAGCATATATGCCGAAGCGTGGGGGCAGCAGTGGGTGGAAGAGCGATTTGCTTCTGCCTTTTGCGGGAGGATGCCCCCATGCTTCGGCATATATATATTTTAGGCACAGGTTGTGTTAAATGTTTTATTTTTTACTATTTTTTTTATATTTGCTTTGCAGGTATGGTAAGTCTTACTGTTATACTGTAATGTTACTTTGTTTTATTGTTAACCATCATTTGCTTAGCAGGTACGCCATTCAGTTGCAGCACGGATTTATTAATCTTGACAGCAACAGCGTTTGCTCCCACGATACATAAATCCGTGACTCCAGTGCTGTCGGAGGTGATTTCACCACCACAGTTACATACTTCAGCATATATGCCAAAGCGTGGGGGCAGAAGAGGGCGGAGGAGCGATTTGCTCCTAAGTTTTGCGGGAGGATACCCCCATGCGTCAGCATATATATATATATACGGTGCATGTATGCCCATCATTAGAAGTGGGTGGATGAAGGGAGGTATTCTAATGGTGGGCATACCCACCGATCAATCTCTTTTTTTTCGTTCAGCCCACAGGCTGCATGAAAAAAAAGTTTACAATATATGCCCAACAAGGACCAGCAACGTACTGGTATGTTGCTGGACTTTGAGTGGTTATACTAGAATGATGCCTGAAGGTTTAGGTATCATCTTGGTATCATTCTTTTCAGCCAGCAGTCGGCTTTCATGTAAAAGCAATCCTAGTGGCTAATTAGTCTCTAGACTGCTTTTACAAGCAGTGGGAGGGAATCCCCACCATCTTCCATGTTTTTCTCTGGCTCTCCTGTCCCAACAGGGAACCTGAGAATGCAGCCGGTGATTCAGCCAGCTGACCATAGAGGTTATCAGAGACCAGAGTGGCTCCAAACATCTCTATGGCCTAAGAAACCGGAAGCTACGAGCATTTCATGACTTAGATCTTGGTGTGGTCAGATGCTTTGAGGGCAGAGGAGAGATCTAGGGTCTAATAGACCCCAGTTTTTTCAAAAAAAGAGTACATGTCACTACCTATTGCTATTATAGGGGATATTTACATTCCCTGAGATAACAATAAAAATGATTAAAAAAAATAAAAATGAAAGGAACAGTTTAAAAATAGGATAAAAAAGCAAAAAAAAATAAAGAAAAAAAAAAAAAAAAAAAGCACCCCTGTCCCCCCTTGCTCTCGAACACAAGCGTTGGTCTGGCGTAAAATGTAAACAGCAATTGCACCATGCATGTGAGGTATCACCGCGAAGGTCAGATCGAAGGCAGTAATTTTAGCAGTAGACCTCCTCTGTAAATCTAAAGTGGTAACCTATAAAGGCTTTTAGAGGCTTTTAAAAATGTATTTAGTTTGTCGCCACTGCACGTGTCATGTCATGTTTGGTATCCATGTACGCGGCCTAAGATCATCTTTTTTATTTCATCAAACATTTGGGCAATATAGTGTGTTTTAGTGCATTAAAATTTAAAAAAGTGTGTTTTTTCCCAAAAAAATGCGTTTGAAAAATCGCTGCACAAATACTGTGTGAAAAAAAAAAATTAAACTCCCACCATTTTAATCTGTAGGGCATTTGCTTTAAAAAAATATATAATGTTTGGGGGTTCAAAGTAATTTTCTTGCAAAAAAAATTATTTTTTCATGTAAACAAAAAGTGTCAGAAAGGGCTTTGTCTTCAAGTGGTTAGAAGAAGGGTGATGTGTGACACAAGCTTCTAAATGTTGTGCATAAAATGCCAGGACAGTTCAAACCCCCCCAAATGACCCCATTTTGGAAAGTAGACACCCCAAGCTATTTGCCGAGAGGCACGTAGAGTCCATGGAATATTTTATATTGTGACACAAGTTGCGGGAAAAAGACAATTTTTTTTTTTTTTTTGCAGAAAATTGTCACTTAATGATACATTGCTTAAACATGCCATGGGAATATGTGAAATTACACCCCAAATTACATTCTGTTGCTTCTCCTGAGTACGGGGATACCACATGTGTGGGACTTTTTGGGAGCCTAGCCGCGTACGGGGCACTGAAAACCAAGCACCGCCTTCAGGCTTTCTAAGGGCGTAAATTTTTGATTTCACTCTTCACTGCCTATCACAGTTTTGGAGGCCATGGAATGCCCATGTGGCACAAACCCCCCCAAATGACACTATTTTGGAAAGTAGACACCCCAAGCTATTTGCTGAGAGGTATAGTGAGTATTTTGCAGATCTCGCTTTTTGTCACAGTTTTGAAAATTGAAAAAAGAAAAAAAACATTTTTTTTCTTGTCTTTCTTCATTTTCAAAAACAAATGAGAGCTGCAAAATACTCACCATGCCTCTCAGCAAATAGCTTGGGGTGTCTACTTTCCAAAATGGGGTCATTTGGGGGGGGGGGGGGTTTGTGCTATCTTGGCATTTTATGGCCTTCGAAACTGTGATAGGTAGTGAGGAGTGAATCAAAAATTTACGCCCTTAGAAATCCTGAAGGCGGTGATTGGTTTTCAGGGCCCCATATGCAGCTAGGCTCCCAAAAAGTCCCACACATGTGGTATCCCCGTACTCAAGAGAAGCAGCAGAATGTATTTTGGGGTGTAATTCCACATATGCCCATGGCATGTTTGAGCAATATATCATTTAGTGACAACTTTGTGCAAAAAAAAAAAATTGTCACTTTCCCGCAACTTGTGTCAAAATATAAAATATTCCATGGACTCAACATGCCTCTCAGCAAATAGCTTGGGGTGTCTACTTTGCAAAATGGGTCATTTGGGGGGGGTTTGTGCCATCTTGGCATTTTATGGCCTTCAAAACTGTGATAGGTAGTGAGGAGTGAAATCAAAATTTTACGCCCTTAGAAATCCTGAATGCGGTGCTTGGTTTTTGGGGCCCCGTACGCGGCTAGGCTCCCAAAAAGTCCCACACATGTGGTATCCCCGTACTCAGGAGAATCAGCAGAATGTATTTTTGGGGTGAAATTCCACATATGCCCATGGCCTGTGTGAGCAATATATCATTTAGTGACAACTTTGTGCAAAGAAAAAAAGGTTGGCATTTTCCTGCAACTTGTGGCAAAATATAAAATATTCCATGGATTCAACATGCCTCTCAGCAAATAGCTTGGGGCGTCTACTTTCCAAAATGGGGTCATTTGGGGGGTTTTGTGCCATCTTGGCATTTTATGGCCTTCAAAACTGTGATAGGTAGTGAGGAGTGAAAAAAAAAATTTACGCCCTTAGAAATCCTGAAGGCGGTGCTTGGTTTTCGGTGCCCCGTACGCAGCTAGACTCCCAAAAAGTCCCACACATGTGGTATCCCCAAACTCAGGAGAAGCAGCTAAATGTATTTTGGGATGCAATTCCACATATACCCATGGCCTGTGTGAGCAATATATCATTTAGTGACAACTTTGTGCAAAAAAAAAAAATTGTCACTTTCCCACAACTTGTGTCAAAATATAAAATATTCCATGGACTCAACATGCCTCTCAGCAAATAGCTTGGGGTGTCTACTTTCCAAAATTGGGTCATTTGGGGGGGGTTGTGCCATCTTGGCATTTTATGGCCTTCAAAACTGTGATAGGTAGTGAGTAGTGAAATCAAAAATGTACGCCCTTAGAAATTCTGAAGGCGGTGCTTGGTTTTCGGGGCCCCGTACGCAGCTAGGCTCCCAAAAAGTCCCACACGTGTGATATCCCCATACTCAGGAGAAGCAGCTAAATGTATTTTGGGGTGCAATTCCACATATGCCCATGGCCTGTGTGAACAATATATTATTTAGTAACAACTTTTTGTAATTTTTTTTTTGCCATTATTCAATCACTTGGGACAAAAAAAAATAATATTCAATGTGCTCAACATGCCTCTCAGCAATTCCCTTGGGGTGTCTACTTTCCAAAATGGGGTCATTTTGGGGTTTTTTTGTACTGCCCTGCCATTTTAGCACCTCAAGAAATGACATAGGCAGTCATAAACTAAAAGCTGTGTAAATTCCATAAAATGTACCCTAGTTTGTAGACACTATAACTTTTGTGCAAACCAATAAATATACGCTTATTGACATTTTTTTTACCAAAGACATGTGGCCGAATACATTTTAGCCTAATTGTATGACTAAAGTTGAGTTTATTGGATTTTTTTTATAACAAAAAGTAGAAAATATCATTTTTGTTCAAAATTTTCGGTCTTTTTCCATTTATAGCACAAAAAATAAAAATGGCAGAGGTGATCAAATACCATCAAAAGAAAGCTCTATTTGTGGGACGAAAAGGACGCAAATTTCGTTTGGGTACAGCATTGCATGACCGCGCAATTAGCAGTTAAAGCGACACAGTGCCAAATTGTAAAAAGTGCTCTGGTCAGGAAGGGGGTAAATCCTTCCGGGGCTGAAGTGGTTAACAGTCATTATTCTTACAAAGCATTCCGACTTAATATTAAAAAAGGCGCTTATTCAAATCAGAACAGGGTGTAATACCTCATGAAGTGGTGCTGGTGTTCAAATAAATTACCCTCTACTGGATGAACCCAAGTTTAAGAGAAGGAATAAATGTATATTATAAAACTAGTTTATGAATCTGGGTGATGGAATACAAAAAAATAGGTGAAGGGAGCAGCAACTCTATTGCTATTATGTTATTGCGCTACACCCTCTGCATAAAATCAGTGCTTGTGTTGTCAACAAAAACTTGTGTGCATGTGTGGAACTGTATAATATAAAATAAAAAATAAAATAAGAACTGACTGTGTCCTGGTTTGAAATGTGTAATGGGTGTATTTGAGATGTGTTACACCCTCTGGCAGTCCCTAAACAAAATTTAAATTGACAAAACAGTGTATTTAAATGCAAAATAATAGGACTGGTGAGATGGTGATAATAATGAACGAAAAATATCCTAGTTCAAATAATGTCATTTGAAGTGTGTTACACCCTCTGGCGGGTGTTAAACAAACTTAATTTAAACAATAAGTGATAATTGCTACATTTTTCTAGTGAAAATAACTTAATAAACTAAGTATACACAAATAAAGTGACTGGTGCTCAAAAAGCGTCCAGTGATTGCTGATGAAATATACATAAACAAAGTAACTTGTGTTCAAAAAGTGTCCAGTGCTTGCTGATGGATGATGCTTTTTGAAAAACTTCTTATTTAGGTGACAGCTGGTGTTGGTGATCCTTACTGTTGGCGATGTTTTTTATTTGTTCATCATATATGGAAGAGAAGGGATGCCCATAATGTGAATCCAAATTTAAAATATATTAATTAATTAATTAAGAGATGTACTCACATGTTATACAGATTATGAGAGCATGTAAACATGAGTGAATGGATGCCGTCAGAATCCTATTTTCGGCTGACCGGAAGTGACACAAAGACGTTCATAACCCCACCCTACACATTTCGTCATCAGACATCAACAGGAGCGTCCATCTTGCTACACCTCCCGTCCTAATATAGTATGTGGTACTCCCAGTGCCCCTGCGCATAAAAATGATGGCGGCAGCCATTTTGGTTGGAATAATGAAGACCGTAATGTCCAAATAGACATAATTTTGTCAAGCTGCGGGAATGTCAAAGTGTAAACTTATGTTATGGTTTGATTGTTTTTTGTGAATCTTGGGGATGTAATAAATCACCGGAGTTTTTGCTGCTTCTGGGACTAAATATCTGGCTTACTTCTTTGTCAGAATTATTTTTTCCTCATCTCGTTTGACAAATGATTTGAGTTTCTTCTCATATTCACTTTTTGTGTTTCCTTTTAGTTTCTTGTATGTGTTCAGTGTTTTCAACAGTTTTCCATTTCTATTTCGTAGTCCCTCTTGTTTAATATAACTAAGCCCCCGCCTTTGTCGGCTGGACGAATGAATGAATGAGCAATTCAGAGTGTGGTGGGATATAGCAACATTAGAGATGTATATCTCAGAAAAAAAAAATCAAAAAAGCTAACAATATAATGTTGTATGCATGCCAACAGAATAATGTGTTCTATATGTCAGTATGCAGTGACCCCTATTCAAATGCAATGCTGTGACACAAATTGGAATTAGGGAGTTTCCGATTGGCCACAATAAAATATCACTGCTTACGCATAAACATCCACGGAAACTTGTCAGAATAGGGATTTCAAAAAACAATAATGAAAATGTCATTTCATTTCTGAATGTGTATTATAGCAACACAAACTTCGGTCTTCAACATCTTAGCAAAAATGGCTGCTAAGTTTACAGTTTGACATTCCCACAGCTTGACAAAATTACGTTTATTTGAACATTACGGACTTTGGTCTTCATTATCCCAACCAAAATGGCTGCCGCCATCATTTTTATGTGCAGGCGCACTGGGAGCACTGCATACTATATTAGGACGGGAGGTGTAGCAAGATGGACGCTCCCGTTACGTCTGATGACGAAACGCAGGGTTACGAACGTCTTTGCGTCACTTCCGGTCAGCCGAAAATAGGATTCTGACGGCATCCATTCACTCATGTTTACATGCTCTAATTATCTGTATAACATGTGAGTACATCTCTTAATTAATTAACATATTTTAAATACGGATTCACACTATGGGCATCCCTTATCTCCCATATATGATGAACAAATAAAAAACATTGCCAGAAATATTAAAAGCACGGACCAGGGGTTCAAGGATTGCTACACAGTGGCAGATACTGTGACCGTGCACTACCCCTGGGGGGGGTGTGGCTATTCGCTGAGTGTATTTACATTAGGAGCACGAATAAGGATCACCAACACCAGCTGTCACCTAAATAAGAAGTTTTTCAAAAAAGCATCATCCACCAGCAAGCACTGGACACGTTTTGAGCACAAGTTACTTTGTTTATGTATATTTCATCAGCAAGCACTGGACACTTTTTGAGCACCAGTCACTTTGTTTGTGTATACTTAGTTTATTAAGTTATTTTCACTAGAAAAATGTATCAATTATCACTTATTGTTTAAATTAATGTTGTTTAACACCCGCCAGAGGGTGTAACACACTTCAAATCACATTATTTAAACTAGGATATTTTTAGTTCATGATTATCACCATCTCACCAGTCCTATTCTTTTGTGTTTAAATACACTGTTTTGTGAATTTTAATTTTGTTTAGGGACTGCCAGAGGGTGTAACACATCTCAAATACACCCATTTCAAACCAGGACACAGTCAGTTTTTATTTTATTTTTTATTTTATATTATACAGTGCCACACATGCACACAAGTTTTGTTCACAATACAAGCACTGGTTTTATGCAGAGGGTGTAGCACAATAGCATAATAGCAATAGAGTTGCTGCTCCCTTCACCTATTTTTTGTATTCCATCACCCAGATTCATAAACTAGTTTTATAATATACATTTATTCCTTCTCTTAAATTTGAGCGCATCCAGTAGAGGGAAATATATTTGAACACCAGCACCACTTTATGAGGTATTACACCCTGCAGAGGGTGTATATACATTGATATTGGCATTTTCTGTTAATGATTTATTTGCATACTCTTTTGGTATTTTGTTTATTCTTTTACATACCCACTCGTGGTCCTGGTGGACTGCAGAGGGTGTAACACAGTAGGTTTACCATAATAGGTGTTTTACCTCAAATTAGAACAGTGCCACACCTACATTTCCTTTCAAATCAACTCTAGTACACTCCACCTAGGTCTGTGTACATGATTAAGCAATGAGATCAAAGAGTAGAAGGTAAGCAGATGCTCCCAAACCATGTTTGCATGGTCAGACAGGAACAATACACACACAACATTGACAGCATGGCCACAAAAACCCACTTTGGATGGAAAAAATGCACAAGAATTTCAGCAAACAACCCTAGTTGGGCATTTGTCAATATGCACAATATCATTCCTTCTCCCCCACAAATCACAGCAAAAAACCTGACCTTCTCAGTCCAAACAAACCCCTCCCCAACTGCAGCCCTTTATATAAGATAGGTTGTTTTGTTAGCACACTGACACACGTCCAATAGAAGTACACATCCACCAGTATCTTTCAATCTGTCTCTTCAAGTATGTCTAAAGTGATTGCACCTGATGAGCAGGAACACATAATACTATTAGCAACTGTGTTAGCAACTACAGGCCAAAATCAAAGTCCATTTACATCCACATAAACAAAGCAACAGTTTTTTATGCATATGTACCTGTGCAGTGTAAACCCTACAATTTGAAATGTCCAAGTCCCTGGGCATGATTAGTGCTAACAAACATTGGGGGTTATTTATGAAAGGCAAATCCACTTTGCACTACAAGTGCAAACAACAAGTGCAAAGTGCACTTGAAAATGCACTGAAAGTGCACTTGGAAGTGCAGTCACTGTAGATCCGAGGGGGACACGCAAGGAAAATAAAAAACAGCATTTTAGCTTGCACACGATTGGATGATAAAATCAGCAGAACTTCCCCTCATATCTACAGTGACTCCACTTCCAAGTGCACTTTCATTGCAATTTAAAGTGCACTTTACACTTGTAGTTTGCACTTGTAGTACAAAGTGGATTTGCCTTTCGTAAATAACCCCCATTAACATCAGTCCCTGGCTGCAGTGAGCTTCCAATCTAAAGTCCAAAACTAACTTTCTTACATTAGAGACTATTTCAACAGGAGACAAATAAAATGCCAGCATGTCTTTGGATTGTAGTGAGAAACCCACACAGGGAGAACATATAAACTTCAACACAAGCATTAGAGAATTGAACCAGCAACCCCAGTGCTGCTAGACAGAATTGCTACCCACTTAGCCAGCAGGCAGCCTCACATATGGTGTCCGCATCTCTGTGATGTGAACCTGCCCTGAGTCCATAGCCATGCTCAGTGTCACAAGCAATATACAATATATTGGCCTAAGTATTGGGATGCCTGCCTTTATACACACATGAACTGTAATGGCATCCCAGTCTTAGTCCATAGGGTTCAGTAATGAGTTGGCCCACCTTTTGCAGCTATAACAGCTTCAACTCTTCTGGGAAGGCTGTCCACAAGGTTTAGGAGTGTGTCTATGGGAATGTTTGTCCATTCTTCCAAGTGCATTTGTAAGATCAGGCACTGATGTTGGATGAGAAGTCCTGGCTTACAGTCTCCACTCTAATTCATCCCCAAGGTGTTCTATTGTGTTGAGGTTAGGACTCTGTCCAGGCCAGTCAAGTTCCTCCACCCCAAACTCACTCATCCATGTCTTTATGGACCTTGCTTTGTGCACTGGTCCAAATCATTTGGTGGAGGGGGGGGTTATAGTGTGGGGTCATTTTTCAAGGGTTGGGCTTGGCCTCTTAGTTCCAGTGAAGGGAACTGTGGATGGCCCCTTTCTGTTCCAACATGACTGCACACCAGTGCACAAAGTAAGGTCCATAAAGACATGGATGAGCGAGTTTTGGGTGGAGAAACTTGATTGGCCTGCACAGAGTCCTGACTTCAACCGATAGAACACCTTTTGGCTGAATTAGAGTGGAGACTGCAAGCCAGGCCTTCTCATCCAACATCAGTGCCTGGTATGGTTGCCACCCCATTTCTTTAAACCCAAACACATATTAATCATACAGGTTCTGTGGCTGATTGAGATGGTAATTAAACTCACTTGGTGCCTTATCTGCATTAAATTAGCCTCAGAACCTGTGTAATTCATATGTGTTCGGGTTTAAAGGGATGAGGTGGCAACCCTAGTGCCTGGCCTCACAAATGCACTTCTGGAAGAATGGTCAAACATTCCCATAGACACACTAAACCTTGTGGACAGCCTTCCCAGAAGCTGTTCTAGCTGCAAAGGGTGGGCCAAATCAAAATTTAAGACTGGGCTGCCATTAAAGTTCATGTGTTTGTAAAGGCAGGTGTCCCAATACTTTTGGCTAGACAGTGTATCTGGCAAGATTTACAATGGTGGTGGAACCCTCCTACACATAAATACTACATTTAGACATAGTTTTAGGACCTGGGAGATGAGACAACTTCTCTACATGAAGCAGCATGTTTGAGAATCAAACCCAGATGCTCAGGGATACTAAGCAGAAGTTCTAATCTCTAAGCCACCGAGCTGCCACATATGAGAGCTTCCTACATATAACTAGACATAAATACACATAAATACTGCATTTCTTTGGAGAGGTGATAGAATTACATGACTCAAGAGTTATTCTTCTTGATTTATTCTGTGATATTTGGTGGTTCTTTGTGTGTGAGTGGTTAGTTGTGAATAGTGATATTATCCTCAAATTTTTGGGAATAACATTTTGATTTCTGATGTTGGTACACATATCACGTTTTTTGGGCTCAAATTATGAATATTTGGAAATAATAAAAAGCACAAAAAATTGTGACTCATTTTAAATTTTCATCAGCAATGGTATTGTTTGTAGATGATAAAGACACCTGTGTGAGTTTGGGGTAAAGATTGTTGTGAGATGGAGAGTAACAAGTGAAAGTGACAGAGAAAAATATATTTCACCAAAACATCAAAACATTTCACATTCTAGCATTCTTAAAAACAAAATAGATGAGAAAAAACAAAATAGAAGCAGCAACAATGTCACAAGGAATATTTATGTCAGAGAAAGATACATTTCATTTCAACATTAAAAGTATTTATTTATTGTACTATTAGAATCAATGGCTGAAACTTGCATTGGACTATAATAACACTGATTTTGATTCTCAAAAACACATTTTAGCCAAGCGCTAATTTTGGTATTTACTATAGCGCCTGGTAAAAAAGACACTGGAGCTAAAATGAGAGCTATTTTCAGGTCTGAGCATGCTCAGTTGTGTTGGCACCTAGTTGTACAGAAATGGGGAATTTATCTCTTCTCAGATTTTTAAAGATATTTCAGTGTAGAAATGACTTTTTCACACAGTTTAAAAGCAGATTATCTTTAAATAATATACAGTACCACATATTTCAGTACCATTTAGGCAATTATATCAGGCTCTAAACATTATTTCCATGTGCAATTCTCCAGCTTTTAGCAGAGTAAGGATTTGGGCATTACTCAGTTTCTGGAAACTATAGTAAGTTCAATTTTGGGAGTATTTTCTCACCAGCGCTATAGTGCATACCGTTTTAGCGCTAATTAGCACTACTAGCGCTAATTAGCAATGTGGCGCTATAGTAAATGACCCCCTATATATCTAATATTGCTCTAATCGGTTTTCGAGAGGGTAATTTGTAATTTGTTACTGTCTTACATCAGGACTGTTAAATTAGTCTATACACATGTAAATATGGACTTTACTATGTGTTTGTGTACCAAACTTTGTACCCAATTATGCTCATGTTGAGCGTATTGGTTGTTGTACAAAAAAGTTTTTGCACCTTTGTCAATAAAAAGAGTTAAAAAAAGAAGATATTTATTACCTAAAACCCATAAAACATGGTGTACTTCACAAAACACCCCTTACAGGGTATAACCAAGTTCCATCTCTTGTTGCTCATTATCCATATACAACCAATAGATTTACTGCATAAGTCTCGCCTCAACTCCCACAGGGGCACAGGGGAGGACTGCAAGTGGTGTAAAATGGGGCACTATCTAGAATTGTATCCAAAGAATAATTATATTAGATACAGTCAGGTCCATAAATATTGGGACATCTACACAATTCTAATCTTTTTGGCTCTATACACCACCACAATGGATTTGGAATGAAATGAACAAGATGTGCTTTAACTGCAGACTGTCAGCTTTAATTTTAGGGTATTTACATTCAAATCAGATGAACGGTGTAGGAATTACAACAGTTTGTATATGTGCCTCCCACTTTTTAAGGGACCAAAAGTAATGGGACAATTGGCTGCTCAGCTGCTCCATGGCCAGGTGTGTGTTATTTTCTCATTATCCTATTTATAAGGAGCAGATAAAAGGTCCAGAGTTAATTTCAAGTGTGCTATTTGCATTTGGAATCTGTTGCTTTCAACTCTCAATATGAGGTCCAAAGAGCTGCCACTATCAGTGAAGCAAGCCATCATTAGGCTGAAAAAACAAAACAAACTTATCAGAGAGATAGCAAAAACTTTAGGTGTGGCCAAATCAACTGCTTGGAACATCCTTAAAAAGAAAGAACGCACCGGTGAGCTCAGCAACACCAAAAGACCCAGAAGACCACAGAAAACAACTTAGGTGAATGACCAAAGAATTCTTTCCCGGTGAAGAAAACACACTTCACAACAGTTGGCCAGATCAAGAACACTCTCCAGGAGGTAGGTGTATGTGTGTCAAAGTCAACAATCAAGAAAAGACTTCACCAGAGTGAATACAGAGGGTTCACCACAAGATGTAAACCATTGGTGAGCCTCAAAAACAGGAAGGCCAGATTAGAGTTTACCAAACAACATCTAAAAAAGCCTTCACAGTTCTGGAACAACATCCTATGGACAGATGAGACCAAGATCAACTTGTACCAGAGTATGGGAAGAGAAGAGTATGGAGAAGGAAAGAAACTGCTCATGATCCAAAGCATACCACCTCATCAGTGAAGCATGGTGGTGGTAGTGTCATGGCGTGGGCATGTATGGCTGCCAATGGAACTGGTTCTCTTGTATTTATTGATGATGTGACTGCTGACAAAAGCAGCAGGATGAATTCTGAAGTGTTTCGGGCAATATTATCTGCTCATATTCAGCAAAATGCTTCAGAACTCATAGGACACCACTTGCTGAAGACAAAACTGAAGGGAAAATGCCCCAAGAACAAGCAGGAACTGAAGACAGTTGCAGTAGAGGCCTGTCAGAGCATCACCAGGGATGAAACCCAGCATCTGGTGATGTCTATGCGTTCCAGACTTCAGGCTGTAATTGACTGCAAAGGATTTGCAACCAAGTATTAAAAAGTAAGAGTTTGATGGATGATTGTTAATCTGTCCCATTACTTTTGGTCCCTTAAAAAGTGGGAGGCACATATACAAACTGTTGTAATTCCTACACCGTTCACCTGATTTGGATGTAAATACCCTAAAATTAAAGCTGAAAGTCTGCCGTTAAAGCACATCTTGTTAGTTTCATTTCAAATCCATTGTGGTGGGGTATAGAGCCAAAAAGATTAGAATTGTGTTGATGTCCCAATATTTATGGACCTGACTGTATATTGCTATACGCAATATAAATCAATAGTGCAATGTAAATAAATGTGAACAGATAACTCTCATAAACACCCATGATACACAAAACCAGAAATATTGTAGTAGTAAATGATGCGAACCGTCACAAAACATCCAGTCCTAACTCACTCTGCTCCAACCAGTGGCTGTCTGCCTATGATTTGTTTCTCCCCGCTCTGAGCTACTCTGGATATATGGGGTGAGATGATGAGCTTAACCCTTCAATGTTTGTGAACTGTGGTGGAGGAGGAGTGGTGGAACCCCATTATTGTTATTGATCCATGAGCAGTTATACACTTCTTTAAAGGCTCAATGTTTTTTTCCTTCATGCATTCTATGCATGAAGGTAAAAAAAAGACCTTCTGTGTCCAGCAGCCCCCCTCAATGCATGGCTCCATGTGGGAATGGACACACAGAGCCATGGCTCAGGAGCGGGCATGATTGGGTTCCCCCACAGTAAGCTGTTTGCTGTGGGGGCACCCGGCAGGAGGGAGGGGCCAAGAGTGGGACCCGAGAAGAGGAGGATCTGGGCTGCTCTGTGCAAAACCACTGCACAGATCAGGTAAGTATAATGTGTTTGTTATTTAAAAAAAAACAAGACTTTTATATTGCTTTAAGTAAGAGGGCTATATATGGAGGTGAGCAATATAGGCACGTAGGTGTTTTGGGTGAAAATTGATGAAGATTGTTATTTCATCTTATTCTCAAGCTGGGACTGGATGTTTTGTGACTGTTCACATCAAAATATATTCACTACTACAATATTTATGTTTTTCTGTGTCGTGGGTGTATATGAGAATTCTCATTTATTAGCGCTGCACTGTTTTAGTTTTTGTGTTTATTATACCAGTGTGAAACACTTTTTTGGTGCTGGCCAGCTTTTGTTGTTTACTTATTAATATGCTATCTTTGTATAGATATTTTACTTTTATTTATTAATATGTTATCTTTGTAAAACTCTAGGAAAAGCATTGCAACCCACCAAACAACTTGTTAGAATAGTTGTACATGTCAACCCACCCACTGAGAATTTTTTGTACAGTGCACCATGTTTTATGACAATAATAATTATTATTACAAGATAATGTGCAACTTTTAAAACTGCTCCTCAGGCAGCAGGAATTTTGATATAGAAGAGCACCAAGACACTCCATTTATACATTTTTCATTACTCAAATGTGAATCTTAATTTTTTTTTTTAAGTTGGGAATATAGCATGAACACAATGATGTTCAGTAGTAACTTCTAAGGAATACATTGAATTTGATATAGGCTTTCTCTTGTTTGGTATGATAAGGATTATAATATAAAGGGGCGTACCTGCAGTGCATTTATTTAGCTAGTTGGTCATTAGTTATATATATTGCCATATTGTGGTTGGCCATCTGGTGTTGAAACTGGTGTTGAGTGATCAGCTGCAGGTCAGTCCATGATCTCTCATCATAATGACAGTTTCCCCTTGCTTTACCATACTGATTTTTTGGTGATTCCTGGTGCTCTCTCTGGGACTATACTTCAGCCTCCTGTGCACTTCATCTATCTATCTATTATCTATCTATCTATTATCTATCTATCTATTAGTTTTCAATAGCTATTGATAGCATCTTCTTCCTCATTATCATTATGTGACTCATAAAAGATGTGTTTCCCAAGAAAAGTAAGCAAACGTTGTTTTTCATCAGGGGTGGGCTCAGCCTTTCCTTCTCTGAGCTGGCCGCTCAGCTGTCGGTTAATTGCCAGCTCCTATCTCTCCACAGTGACTCACCTGTTGATGATATCCTGCACGTCAGTCTTGCTTACTTAAGCCGTCCAGCCCAGATGATCTCTGCCTTTGCCTTGGTCAAAATCACAGAGACTTTCTCCTGCGCTCCTGTTAAAGACTTGCTTGGCTGACATTCCTTCTGGCTCCAGATCCTGCTTGCTGTTCCACTATGCTGATTCCTGGCTTTCTGGCTTGTCTGACTATTCGTTCCGGTTACCAAACTTTGGCTACATAGGCAGAGGCCATGCATTCAGAAGATGCAGTCAATCCACTTGTTGGTAATATTTTTTCCAGATTGGATGAGCAGGAATCCCTACATGAATCAGTTTGCCAAGGCATTACAAATGCTCCTGAATCACACGGCTCACCTGGAGTCTCCCATTGTCTCCCACTGTGGCTGCTCCGATACAACCTGTGTTGCAGGAAGCCCCTGCTGCTGCTCCAGTCTCTGTGCAGGCACCCGCCTCGAATATTACCTCTATAAGAGGTATGTCTGGTTCCGCTCTGCTTCCCCAGCGATTTGGGGGTGATCCAGTCCAATGCAGAGGGTTTCTCAACCAGGTTAAGATATACTTTGGGATGCTGACACAGGCGTTTCCCACGGACGGAATCAAAGTAGGTTTTGTGATATCGTTGCTTTCTGAGAGAGATTTGGCCTGGGCAAACCCTCTATGGGAGACGCAAAAACCCATTGTCCTGAGTTACCCAGAGTTTCAGTCTTTTTCTAAAAGGGTATTTGTTGTTCCTGCACACTCCGCTTCTGCTGCTAAGTGCCTCAAGTCCATAAAACAGAGTACGAGAACTGTTGCCGACTACGGCATTGAATCTGTACTCTGGCAGCAGAGGTTGCTTGGAACAATGAGGCCCTCATTGCTGCCTTTTCTCATGGTCTCTCAGATACCATCAAGGATGAGATATCAGCCCGAGATATACCCACTGAGCTGCAGAAGTTGATCACGTTTGCCATCCTCATGGACTCCAGACTCAGAGAAAGACTCTCTTTTAAGGAGCACTTGCAGAAGCCTCCCTTTCTTGGGCTGAGTCATCCATATACAGGCTCTAATTGACTCTGGGGCTGCAGGCCTGTTCATTGACCCTGCCTTTGTATCAAAGTACTCGATTCCGCTGCAGCTGCATACCACTCCACTTGCCATTAAGGCTCTTGATGGGAGACCTCTACAGCCTGCCCATGTGACTCATGAGACTGTTCTATTGTCCATGGCCATAGGGGCTCTTCACCATAAGATAATCCAATTCCAAGTTATTTCCTCACCTAAGTTTCTGCTGGTTATTGGTTATCCTTGGTTACAGAGGCACAACCCCTTTTGATTGGCTCTGTGCTGAGGTTCTCTCCTGGTCACCACAATGCAGTAAGACATGCTTCCAGTAGATAGCCAAGGTCATGTGCACCTCTTCACTCTCCTCCCTGCCTAAGGAGTACCACGATTTTAAAGATGTCTTTGACAAAGTTCAAGCCAGTAGTTTGCCTCCACACTGGTCGTATGAGTGTGCAATTGACCTTCAACCTGGTGCCACCCCCTCGTGGGCAGGTTTTCCCTTTGTCAGTCTTGGAGGATAAGGCCATGGAGGATAATGCCATGGAGGAGTATGTTGCAGATGCACTTTCTTGAGGTTTCATCTGCAAATCTTCGTCTCCTGCTGATGCTGATTTCTTCATTGTGAAGAAGAAGAGTGGTGAACTGAGATCTTGTATTGATTATGGAGTCTCAATCGTTTCACTATTAAGAATGCTTATCCAATTCCGTTGGTTACAGAGTTATTTGACCGTCCATGGGAGCAACGGTTTTCACGAAGCTTGATTTGAGAGGGGCATACAATCTTGTGAGGATTAAGGAGGGCGATGACTGGAAAACTGCATTTAATACCAGAACAGGTCATTTTGAGTACCTCGTAATGCCATTTGACCTTTGTAACGCTCCGGCAGTCTTCCAGGAAATTATTAACGATGTCCTCCGTGATTTGTTGCAGTTATGTGTGGTGGTTTATCTTGATGATATCCTCATATTTTCCAAGTCCCTGGAGAGCCACCACCCAGATGTCTGTCATGTGCTTCAGAAACTAAGAGAGAACAATATCTATTCTAAATTGGAGAAGTGCGAATTCCATCATGAACAGGTTCAATTTCTGGGTTATGTAATTTCCACTGCTGGTTTTTCGATGGACCCAGAGAAACTTTCAGCAGTCCTACAGTGGCCCTGACCCATGGGTTTACGTCCTCTGCAGCGTTTTCTTGGCTTTGCCAACTATTATTAGAAGTTTATTCATAACTTTTCATCTCTGGTCAAGCCCCTGACTGATATGACCAGAAATCCACAGAGTTGGTCTCCGGAGTCCATTAAGGCCTTTGAGAGTCTCAAGGCTGCCTTTGTTTTTGCTCCTGTGTTGGCACATCCCGATCCTATGTTACCTTTTATCCTTGAGGTTGATGCTTCTGAGACTGGAGTTGGCACCCTTCTGTCTCAACTTCCTACCTCTGAGAGCGCTATGTATTCCTGTGGCTACTTTTCCAAAAAATTGTCAACTGCGGAGTGCAATTACGAGATTGGGGACAGAGAGCTGTTAGTGATCATTTTAGCCCTGAAAGAATAGAGACATCTCCTCGAAGGAATCACTGTGCCGGTTCTCACTCTTACTGACCATAAGAATCTCACATTCTTGTCTGAGGCTAAACGCCTTTTTGTCAGAAGGGCGCGATGGGCTCTTTTCTTGTCAAGTTTCAATTACGTTGTCTAATTCTTACCCGGTACTAAGAATGTAAGGGCTGATGCTTTGTCGCGACAATTTTCCTCCACTTCCAAGATGTAGTTGGATCCTGTTCCTGTGATTCCTCCTGATCGTATTCTGGCTACGGTTCGCACCAGTCTCACTTCTCCTTTGGGTGACAAAATTCTTGCCACTCAGGTCCATGCTCCTCCTTAGAAACCCTGTGACCACTGCTTTGTCCCAGAGAGTCTCCATACTGCCATGCTCCAGACTTACCATTCTCCCAAAGCTGCTGGCCAACCTGGGAAGAATCAACTCTTTTGGGCCATTTCCCAACAATTCTAGTGGCCTAGTCTATGTGCTGATGTAACTGCCTTTGTAGCTGCCTGTTCCGTGTGTGCTCAAAGTAAGACTCCACGACACCTTCCAGTGGGCCTCCTACAACCCATACCCAATGGAGAGAGGCACTGGACCCACCTGTCTATGGATTTCATTATGGAGTTAACCAACTCCCATGGCAACACAGTTATCCTTATGATGGTTGACTGGTTCTCGAAAATGTCTCATTGTATTCCACTTAAGAAGTTGCCCACTTCTAAGATACCAGCTTCCATTTTTGCTCAGGAGATCTTTCGTTTACATGGGCTACCCAAGGTGATCGTCTCGGACAGGAGTAGTCAGTTTGTGTCCCAGTTCTGGTGAACCTTTTGTGCACAGTTGGGAATTCTGCTTGCTTTCTCCTCTGCGTATCACCCCCAGTCTAATAGGCCCACAGAACGAGCCAATCAGTCCTTGGAGCAGTTCCTACGTTGCTATATTTCTGGTCATCATAACAACTGGTTAGACCTCTTACCATGGGTGGAGTCTGCTCACAATAGTGCCTTGAATTCTGCTTCCCGATTGTCCCCGTTTATGGCAAACTATGGTTTCCAACCTTCCATGTTGTCTGACTCATTTGTTCCACAGAGTACTCCTGCATTAGAGGAGCATCTCTGTGGTCTTCGTTCCACTTGCGCACAGGTCCAAGAGGCTTTGCGACATGCTAATGATAGGTACAGACTCCATGCTGACCACAGACACCTGCCTGCGCCTGCCTAACAGGCTGGGAACAGAGTCTGGCTGTCATCTCGCAACCTCTGACTTCGTGTTCCCTCTCTGAAGTTTGCACCTCGGTTTAATGGGCCTTTCCATATTCTCAGCAGGATTAACCCAGTGGCTTAAGCATTAGACCTTCCTTCTAATATGCGTATATCATATCATCTGCAACTGCTTTACCACCTTGGTGCCATGTTCTCACCCCATACTTTTTGAGAACCATGAGGAGTATGAAGTACAGTCCATTGTTGACTCCCGTAGGTTCCGTGGGTGCATATAGTACCTGGTGCATTGGAAATGGTACGGTCCAGAGGAACGCTCTTGGGTCTCATACTCAGACGTACATGTCCCCATCCTCTGTGATTTCCATAGACGTTTTCCCTTCAAGCCTGGAGGGGGTACTGTCAGGGCTGGGCTCATCCCTTCCTTCTCTGAGCTGACCACTCAGCTGTCGGCTAATTGCCAGCTCCTATCTGTCCACGGTGACTCACCTGTTGATGATATCCTGCTCATCAGTTCTGCTTGCTTAAGCCGTCCAGCCCAGATGATCTCTTCCTTCGCCTTGGTCAACATCACAGAGACTTTTTCCTGCGCTCCTGTTAAAGACTTGCTTTGCTGACATTCCTTAAGGCTCCAGATCCTGCTTACTGTTCCACTACTCTGATTCCTGGCTTTCTGGCTTGTCTGACTATCCATTCTGGTTACTGAACACCTTGGCTATGTTTTGACTATGTTTGTTCTATTTACTTTTATGATTAAACAAGTGTGATTTAACTGTACTTCTGTCTCCGTTTGAGTCATGGTTTCTGACAGTTTTATCTCATTCCCTTCAATTATGTTTTAAAACTCAGGTCATGTATCATTGTATTTTTTGGTATATGTTGAACAGTTCTCTCTCCGGCACAGTAGAGTCTCCCTGGGTTTCCTTTTCCTTCATAGATCAAAGGTTAGAAGAAGTCCCCCTCTAACTTATCAGTTAACATAGCCCTTAACCTTAGCCTCACGACCAGCCAAGGCTGAAAAATATTTTTGATAGTCCAGGCAGGTATTACATCATGGAGGATAAACCTAATACCTTATTGGCATGGAAACTAACCCTTAGACCATACAATCCATCCCTGCCAAAATGATGTATTCATACTGTACCCCCCACTCAAAACTCACAATTAATAATTTGAGCATTTTTTTACTTCTTTATCAAACTTTATTCTTCCCTGGACTCATTCCCTGAAAAACAGACTCAGCAGTTCTTTCAGGGACTCCCACTACCTCACCTATCATGAGCATACACTGAATTAATGGAAGCAGAATTCACTGAGACTGAGATCAAACCACTTAATCTGTCAGCACTGGACCCCCAACATCTTTTCAGGCCACTATTACAAAAAATATGCTGATACATTAACCCCACATTTATGCTCCTTCTATAAGGATTTGCTGAAAGGCTTACAGTTACCTCCACATAATAAACAATGTGACCATATACATAATACCTAAACCAGGTAAGGATCTTGGAGATTGACCTAACTATGAACCAATTTCGCTTGAGACCTTGAAAATTGAGTACTGTCCGTGATACTTTTTTTATTTGCACTAACATACAATTTTTCAGGACAAGCTTTCGGGGTATGTCCCCTTCTTCAAGGTCCAAGCAGTACTGATTCACAAATTTTTAAGCAGAATGTTAAAGAAAAAAAAAAAAAAAAAAAAAAAGAGAAAACCAAACACATACAAATCAATGGTAATAAAGATAGCAGCAGAGTTAGTGAGATAAGACAGAGGGAGAGCTAGGAGGGAATGCAGGGGGGGGGGGGGGATACTAATCACAGAGCGGTCGTAAAACTTTAGCATAATGTGTAAGGAAACCAATATCTAAATTCAGGCCATTATTCTTCGTGTCAAAAAGAAGTATCATTCTTAGTTCAAACGTTTTCCTTTCCTGGATAGTTCTGAAATTCCCTTTAAGAACTAAGACATTGAGGTCTTCTATGGTGTGGTTCGATTGTGAGAAATGATGTCCCACAGGTGTGCATAAACTGTCTTCTTTATGTTCTTTGATGGTATGTCTGTGCAAATTCATCCTCGCTTGCAACTTCTGTCCTGTTTCACCAACATAAGATCCTTTGCTGCACCTTTTGCATTGGATGAGGTACACAACATTACTTGAGGTACAGCTGTAAGATCCCATGATATTGAAGGTCCCATTTGTGTGTGTAACACTTTTGGATAGATATATCTGGTTGCATAGTTTGCAGCGTTTTTTATTGCAGGGTTTGCTACCATTATTTTTGACTTCATAATCAGAGTGAAGTTTCCTGCTGATTAGTTTGTGTCTGAGGTTGGGTGGTTGTCTGAAAGCCAATAATGGGGGTTGTTGGAATATTCCTTTCAGAGTTTCATCCTCTGTTATAATGGGTTGTAAATCTTTGATTATCTTTTTGATCCCTTCAAGTGCTGGGTTGTATGTGGTGACTAGAGGTACTCGGTTATTTGTTTTTTTCTCTGTGTATTGGAGGAGATTTTCTCTTCGGGTTTTCAAGGCTGTGTTTATTCTGTTGTTTATGGTTTTGTCTTTGTAACCTCTGTCACAATTGCACTAATACGGCTACAACAAATCAAGCTTGAGACCTTAAAATCATGACAAAGATTTTGGCCAACAAGCTCAATCCCTTTCTAGCTAAATACATACACCCGGACCAGGGTTCCCTCTGAGACAGGCCTCGGACTAAACTCATTGCCTGATCAGTATTATCTCTACAATACATTCCGCTTGGGACAAACAGGAATAAAGCCGAATAAAGCCGAGGCAAGCTTTTATCATTAGACTTACACAAAGCCTTTGATTACCTGTCCCAGGATTACCTATTTTATACTAATAATATATCATAATTAGGTGCAACACTGATATACAAGGCATCCCATGTGGGGTCACGAACTCAAGTGTGCCCTGCTTGCGGATAACATATTACTATTGCTCTCCTTCCCGACCACATCCATCCCTAACCTTTCTGTTGATCCCCACCCTGACCACATCATCCCTAACCTCTATACTGACTTACAACTCTTCTCCTCCATATTGGGCCAATCATAACAAATCACAAGCAATTAGCAATAGCCTGGAACCTTACATTGCCCGGGCCAAAACTCCATCCAATTTAAATAGCAAACTGCCACCCTTCTGTATTTAGTCATAAACCTGACTACATCCCTTCAAACCCTATACCATAAAGATGACCTCCCTTTACAAAAAACTGACTAGGATCTCAGTAGGTGGGCCAAGAATACTCCATTGAGGTTTGGCAGATTGCACTAGTTTAAAATGAATATACTGTATTACCACGGATACTGTATTTATCTAGAACCCTGCCAGTGACGATCCAAATTCAGGATCTTAAGAAATTCCAACAGAAAATTATAAATTGTATCTGGGGAGAAATTGGCCTAGGGTGAACAAACACTTACTTTACAACCCCAGACTGAAGGTAGGACTTTGAGCACCATACTTGGCTAAGTACTTCCATGCTGCACAGCTAGCACAATTTATTAGATTCAAAACCCTATACGGATGCAGGTGGAATCATCTTTTCTCCCCACAAGACTGGTCAGCCAGTTGTTGTGGCCGCAGGCCAAAGACCAACCCACTATTCTTTGCCCCATCCTCTTACCCACCCCACCCATTCAAGTCCACCCTCCCTTGGCTCTTTTACTTAACAACCCCGATTTCACCCCGTGCCCCGCTCCCCAAGATTTTCTATGGTCTTTTGCACATAGCATATTTTTACGATCACTGAGGAGTATTGTCAATAGAATTTCTTAAAGAAAAGCATGCCATACCTCATACAGAAAACTTCCGTTATGCTCAAATAGCCCACTTCATAACCTTCCTGAAAATTATGAACTTTTCACTACTATGCCTATGGAGTTTATTTCTAAGATTTATGATGTACATCATGGCTGTAAACACTTGAATTGGCAGAATGGCATAGGTTAGCCCAATATACTGCTAAATCAATAATCAATAATCAATACCAGAAGCCAATTATAAGGTGTTCCTACGATGGTATATGGTCCCAGCTTGGGTGGCTTTGTGGGCCCCGGGGAGTTTCCGCTCATTGTTTCAGAGGTTGTGGTTAGGAGGGTACAGCTCTTCACACATGATGGATGCATCCTAAAGTCAAAAGATTTTGAATCTGCATGTATAAACTTATTTACTCTCTAACTTGGGTCAACCTTACTAAATCCCCATAGCAGGCATTATTGGCAGCCCAGTGGAGGGACCCCCGAGGTCCACCAAAAGATTGCCAGAATTTGTCATTGTACCCATGAGAATCACTATATCTTGATCGTGGAAATCCTCTATGATCCACTTCGATCTACTGAAGGCTAAGATATTATGGATTATGAACAACAAACATCTCTCAGCACTGCTATAAGACAAGATGCCTCTGTTCGAAAAAACATGGGACCCTTGGGTCTAATACCTGACAGGTGCAGACAGATCACTTAGTACAGATGTCAGCCAATATTGGTGTGGGTGCTCACTACCACTACCACTCTTCCAGTCTTTCTTTCCTTTCATTTATCTTGACACCCTCAGTATTCAGGGAACTTCCCTGGTTTTCAGATGGCAGCTTAGAAATTGGTACTATGGTTGAATGTCTCTTTGGAGACCAGCATGGTGCAGGATGGTGTTCCCATAGGGAGGATAGTACTCACTTATGTGTAGACCTATATTTTGAGGAATTTCATGGAGGTTCCCTATGTAGAACTCATGGATTGTTATTGATATTGTATTCCTTTCTGTTATGAAGAACTTGTTGGACAGTGTAAACAGCCATTGATTTGCTGTATTTTTGTACTTTTGTGTTTTTTAATTTTATTATTAGCAAATCCTAAATAAAAGCATTGGAAATTAAAAAATGGGTTGTTATTCCTAACAACTTCAAAACTGCACATTTTTCTTTATCAGTATAGAACATATGGTAAAACAAAGTTAATAACATCATAGCAAATAAATTCACTCCCAAGGGGAAGACTGTTTAAAGTAGTTGTACGCGAGCTCTACGAAAGGACTAATTTCTGACATTTACGGATGCCTGAATGCATGAGCTCAGGAGGGCATAGTGGAAAATAAAAATAGGATTAAATGGGAGGGAGATGTGGGAGTGCTGTCTGAAGACCAATGGGATTATGTCTTATCGCTAGGGCCCAGAATCACTCTCTCCCCTTCACAGGTGATTTCTCATTTTTACTTATCCTATAGGGCATATTACACACCATTGAAACTATTTAGGTGGGGTAAGAGGCCTGATGCAAAGTGCCTAAGATGTGGAGGGGTGTATGGAGATTTGATTCACATGTTTTGGCGATGTCCCAAGCTACATAAATACTGGAAAGGGGTTGTAGAAAAGATAAACTTGGTGTTTGGGACATCACTGAGGTTGGAGGTTAAGGAGTGCTTGCTGGGACTGACGGAGGACAAAGAGGTCTCAGGGTTAGATGCCTGTTTCAGGGTAAAAAGCTTATTGCACGGTACAGACAGAGAAAGGATGCACCGATGATTACAGAGTGGGTGAATGCAGTAAAAGAGGTGATTAGTAGAGAAAAGTACATATATAAGAAGAGGGGTAATTATAAGAAATTTGTTAAAATATGGAAACCATGGCTGGATCAGGATAGGGTCGGAATGGAAGGGAGGGTGGGAGGAGGGTGGATTGGGTAGGGATTGGCTGAAAAGATGTATGGTGAGATGTGTGAGGGGGGGTTATTTTGGGGGTGGGAGGGCTGGGGGGTTGGGAGGGGGTGGGGGAGTAAATGGGGGAGGGGAGAAGAAACTCTTTTTGAGTTCACTGCTTATGGGTATCCTGAACTGGTACACATTGGAAGAATAATAATGTATGGATAGAGGATGATATTTTTGTGCCTCTGCTCATGGCGGCGTTCTCTGTTCCTTTTATTCTCGTTTGTTGTAATGGAAAATTTTTTCACATAAAAAGATTTAAAAAAAAAAGTAGTTGTAAAGCCTCAAGGTTCCTTCTGTTCTGCAGCCCCCCAGGCTCCCCCCTGTTTTCTTACTTGATCTCAATCCAACATAGCGATGTGCACTGTGCACTAGCGCAGCAGCTCTCGGCCCTGTCTTTCTCCTCATTGGACAGATAGATAGCGGCAGGAGCCATTGGCTCCCGCTGCTGTTAATCAAATCCATTGATATGGGAGTGGGGGTGGGGCTGAGTCCTGCTGTCTGTGTCGATAGATGCAGCAGCGGGACTCGGGAGCGAACCCACATGGGTGCCCCCAGGGAAAGCAACTTTCTGTGGGGGCACCCAATGAAGAGGAGGGGCCTGGATAGCCAGCGGGGCATCCCAGAAGAAGAAGATTGGCGCTGCTCTGTGCAAAACAATTGCACAGAGCAGGTAAGTATTAGAAGGTTTGGTATTTTTATATATATTTAAAAACAATAAGGGGTTGAGGAACTCTCTTAGATTAAATGAATAAGGTCAAAAAATGAAAGCAAAGAGGAGGTGAAAAGGGATTTAAGGGGGAAAAAGGAATGGGTGGGGTAAAAATTAAAGAAGAATCCTCATGGAGTCAGGTCTATTGTTGTTCTATTTCTTCCCATATCTTTAAAAAATTAAGTTGTGAATATTTAAGGTTTTAGTTGATTAACATCTAATTAATGCGATCCCTGACTTCTTGTAAAAAGACGATGGGCTTCTTCCAGGCCTTGCCTATTTTTTGTTTGACGGCCAAGAAAAGATACATTGCCAATTTTTGTTGATGAAGTAGAGACCTGGGATTGGGCAGTGAAGAAGATATAATTTAGCATCCTTTGGGGGCTACTAGGTGGACAAATAAAAGTTTTAAGATTTTAAAGCCTAATGCCCTGTACACATGGTTGGACATTGATTGGACATTCCGACAACAAAATCCATTGTTTTTTCTGACGGATGTTGGCTCAAACTTGTCTTGCATACACACGGTCGCACAAAGTTGTCGGAATCTCCAAACGCCAAGAACGCGCTGACATACACCACGTACAACGGGACTATAAAAGGGCAGTTCAGTACCAAGCACAGCACCCTTTTCAGGTCGCTCTTCACAGGCCTTGCTGTTCTTCAGTGTGTTCTGTTACTTTGTTCTGAGCAGCCAACCATTTTCTAGCCATGTTGTGTGTACGTACTCATCGTAGAGTTTGTGCTGTTCGGGGGCTTGGTGTTGGGGTCCTTACTTTGACACAAGCCCAGTTCATGAACAGGGCGAGGAGGAGTTCATGGACCAAGAATTGGTTGCTCCAGCATGACCAATTCTGTCACATGCCTTTGCTCAGTGAAATCCGTGAGAATAATCCTGACGATTTCAGGAACTTTCTATGGATGACGGACCCCGTATTTCACCATTTGTTGGATTTGCTGACCCCTTATATCAGCAGGCAGAATACCTGCATGTTAAAATGTGATTTGTTTTTGAAATTCAGGCAGAGTGCCAGATTTTTTTGTTTTGGGTCCCAAAATCATTTGCAACCTTCCCTCCTCCCAACTGCTAACTCAGCTGATACCAATCCTCTATCTATCCTCAATCCTCTATCTGCTGACTTTGCCAAACCCATACACACTATACCCACCTCTTTTGTGGTCATATTTATGGATGAATTCCCCAAAGCATGTAGTGCAAGGGCCTGCCTAAATACTTTTAAACGGTAATGTTCAAAGTTTTTGTATCCTATTATTATCTTGATAGATAATAGCAGAATGTACAAATGTGCTAAAATGTGTACAGTGTGTATTTATATATATTTGTATTATGACACTTCTTACCTGTCCAGTAGGCTGCCAATAGTGTAAGTAAGGAGGGGCTGGCCAAAGTAATCCACATTATTTAGGCATTCATCTCTCAATGAAGTGGAGAGGGCTACCTATCCAAACATCCCCCCCCCCCTAAAATTTATAAAATGGCCCATGAAAGGGGGGGAGGAATCTGATAGGTGGACCTTATACCTATGTCTTTAAATACTTCCTAAAATAAATGTTGTTGTTGTTGATGTTGGCCAAGAATGTTTGTGTCCAATCTGCTTTCCATGTTTATGTGCAAAATGATTAATTTATTTTTCTTGTTTGACTCCACAGTTTCCTTCCAACCCACAGGAATGGCAGACTGTGGCCTCCCACTTTGCCCAGCGGTGGGACTTTCCTAACTGCAGAGGGGCAATTGATGGGAAACACGCCCACATTGTCCCACCACCCAACTCTGGGTCAATAGTATTGTGATGTTGGTGGTGGTGTTGGCTACTTATGAGTTTCTGTATGTGGACGTGGGGAAGAATGGCCAGATGTCAAATGGTGGAGTCATCACCCAGACGGAGTTCTACAGGCATCTCCAGAATGGCAGCTTGAGCTTGCCACCTCCAGAAGACAATGCGGAAGGACTCCCATTCGTCTTCGTTGCGGATGAAGCGTTTGCGCTAGGGGACCATCTTATGCGGCCATTCCCTATGAGGACCCTCAGCCCGGACCAGAGGGTTTTTATTTACCAGCTGGCCAGAGCCAGAAGAGTGGTGGAGAACATGTTTGGAATAATGGCCAGCCGGTTCTGCCTATTTCTTACACCGATGCGCATGGCGGAATATAAACTCAATCACATCATCCAGGCTTGCTGTGTTCTCCACAACTTTTTAAGGAGAAATTCTGTGAACTATGCTGGCTCAGTTGGGCCTGAAGCCAGAATTAATCTAAATGAACCAACCCTGACGGCGCTTGAAGCTGGCCGTCCTGGCTTGCCCCCACAGAGTGCCCGCGAGGTCCGTCTAAGATACATGGAATACTTTGCGGGTAGGGGAGCCATCAATATGCCAGACAATGTCTGAGACATTTTTTAAATAAAAATATATTTTAAACTGAACAAATATTTGCTTAGATTTACTGCTTGGCTTTCTTTTAGCTGACCATGACTGAAATTTGGAGAGTCCTGAAAATGGTGTGATTGTGTAAAATTAGAAAGCACTGTTGGGTGTTATTTACTAAAGGCAAATACACTTTGCACTACAAGTGCACTTGAGACCACACTGAAACTGCACTTGTAGTGCAAAGTGGATTTGCCTTTAGTAAATAACCCCCATTGTCACTGAAAACACCAACTTTACAACAAAAAAATGCTTTTGAGCATTGAAAGAAGAAGGCACACATTGTTGATTCTCAATCTTTTTAATCAAAGCACAATCACATGTGCATTTATAAAAGGTTTTTAAAACAAACCAACATGTTTGTTGTATAACAATTTTTCAGGTCACATTAAAAATAGAAATTTCCTTTTAAGGTAAATTAGGCATGTTTAAAACCAACAAGAAATACACAACTCTGGAACTTACAAAGTTCAACTTTTGTAGAAATTGAAGGCATTATCAGACATGAGTATTTATAAACTATGTTTGATATTGCATTCAGCAGATGGGGTGAAGTCACCCCTGGAAAAGCCAAATTTTGAAAATGCACACAAATTGTTGAATGCCAACATGTGCTAGCTGCCATCATGGTGGATCAATGGACGTGTTTTTTGGGTGTAACCCCTTCCTCTCAGCTACTTTATTATTGAGGAAGGGGTTGCACTCACAAAACGTGTACATTGATCTCCCGTGATGGCAGATAGCACATGTTGACACACTGTGTGCATCTTTAAAATTTGGCTTTTCTATAATATGTCACAAAATTTTGAAAAAACTGTCAGAAAAACAAAGCAGAAATAAGTTAGAGATTTCGAGGGGTTTTAAATTCTCCCTAAAATATCAATGATATTCTTCATTTTGTTTTGAACATCATTGATGTTTTGCTTGATGTTTTCCAAGTCCCTATTACACCCCATGATTTCCCCGATCAGGATCTGGGCACTTTCACTGGTGAAATGACCTTCATCCACAACATCACAATCACCTAAAAATATACAAAAAAACCCACCATGTATTATAAATATTCCGGCATCCATCTCTTACCTGAGGCTGTGGTTGCAGACACTCACCTGTTGTGGTGACAATTTCCACCACGTCTCCCTCCTCCTGTTGTGTTTGTGGGATTTCCACTTCTTCATGAGGTGGGGGGTCTGTTGTGTCCTCTTCTGAGTGGTGTCCTCTTTTCTCCCCTATGTAAACAAAAAAAAGGTATACTTAGCACACAGATATTTGATGCCAGAAAGGTCCGACAGCTGCTTCCGGAGTTGATCCTTACATCGACGTGCCCCAAAATTCTTCTGCAGACTCTTCACAACTTTCGCCATGATCTTGGCCTTTCTGACATTGGGGTTGGGGTAAGGTCCATACTTCTCGTCATAGTCGGCCCTCTTCAGTATGTCGACCATCTCCACCATCTCAACAAAGGACATATTTGAGGCCTTAAATCTTCTCCTTCGGGAATGTGACGTTTCTGGCTCCGGGCTTTCCTCCTCCTCCTCCTCGTTGCTGTAATTAGCACGCACCTGCTCTGTCATGTGCTCTTCCCAACTGTGCCGAACAAGAAGGGGCGGGGAATAGACTAGAAAGAACAAAAGGGGCGGGCTGAGTTTCACGCATGCGCAGTGTATATAAAGCGTAGCACGCGTGCGTAGTACGTACAATCTGTGAGCAGAGGAAGGAGTATAGGAAGTGCTGATCGTGATAACGAAGGTAACATTTAAACTTGGGCCTATACTGCTTAGAGATTGAGGCCTATATTGGGACAAGATTAGGAGACTTTAGCCTGACATTAGGGTTTGTCTTGTGTATTGCAGATAAAATGGATGGCTTTAATGACCACAACTTCCTCCCCCTGTTCATAGACAAGTACAGGGAGCTGCCCTGTCTGTGGCAGGTGAAACACCCGCATTATAATCATAAACAAAAGAGGCAGGCAGTGCTGGAGAAACTGCTGGAGTTGGTGAAGCCGGTGGTCCCCACGGCAACCATCCCCTATTTAAAAACCAAAATTGGTGGCCTGAGGAGCACTTATCTTAGGGCACACAAGAAGGTTCAGAATTCACAGAGATCCGGAGCTGCAGCAGATGACGTTTATGTCCCCAGGCTGTGGTACTATGAGAGACTGCGATTTCTGTCAGACCAGACTGAAGTCAGGGAATCCCTCTCAACCCTTCCTTCCACTCTTCCTTCCACCCAATCTTCCACCCCAGCTGAGGCTTCCGATGTCCAACCTGGGACTTCCAGCCAGGAAGAAGTGGAGGAGCCCAGCTTGAGCCAGGTATAGCATTGTTCTACAGATTTCTGGTCAATAAATAAATGATGTTTACTAGATGTTATTATTGATCACTATTTGCTAATTAAATAAAGGCGTTTACATATCAATAGACGTTAGTGGGCAAAAATAATTGGGACAAGAATGAAAAATTCTGGGGTCAGATTTATAATCTTTTATATATCTTAACATTCAATTTGCAACAGTCATGAGATGTAAATTGTGTGTGATTGATGAAGAAAAAAATTAAACTATGTCCCTTTTTCATACACAGGAAGACCTAAGCCAGGAGGAATGTGGCACACAGGAGGAGGCTGTGGAATGTGGCAGCCAGGAGGTGGGGGTTAGTGGTAGCCAGGAGGAGGTGGGGGTAAGTGGCAGCCAGGAGGTCGCCGGGCCCAGTAGGAGCCTCACAGAATCCCAGGTCCCTCCCCTCCGCCTTCCAAACAAAAGACCCAAGAAGGGGAGTAACATGAAGGATTCAGCACTCGGGCTGATTCAGGCGGCTTCTGTGTCCCTCAGAGCCACTCCCACTCCTGAAGAGGTCTGTGCCTGCATGGCTGCCACCAAACTACAGGACATGCAGGAGGGCCAACGCTTCATGTGTGAGGACATCATTTATAAAACATTAACTAAGGGGGTGAGGGTCGAAATCACACCCAATGCCCACCTGTGTGAGTTGCATCATCCTCATCCTCCTCCTACCACAACTCCACCACCACAGACACAGCATGGAAGGAAGAGTGGAAGGAACACAAGAAAGTGATGGCCTGGGTTCAGTCTGGTCTGATAAAAGATGCAGGCTCTTGTATGACCACAGCCTGGGGACACAGATGTCATCTGCTGCTATTCATGATTCTCTTGGACTTCTGGACCAGATTGTACTCCCTTATATATGGACTCCCCAGGCCACCAATTTTGCAGTAAAATGTGTGCCCTGGGGGCCAAAGGCTTTGCCAATTTCTGCTGTCTCTCCAGCGTTGCCTCCCTCTTTCTTTGGTTAAGACCCCTTAATAAATTTTTGGTTTGTTTAATTATACTCGCCTATGTGTGTTTTCCTTCAAAAAGGACAGTTTGTTTGTGAGGAGGCAGGTACATTTCAAAAATACAATGTGAAATTAACAAGAGACACGAACACCAAACAACCTCCTTGAGATTAAATAATACAAGATAATAATTGTGTTGTGGTAACTTGACACACAAAACACACCCAAAACTATTCTGGAGTTAAAAAAAAAATAAAACATTAAAAAAAAACACAAGATCAGGATTTTAATCTAAAAACATCAAAAACTAAATTTTTTTTTGGTAGATGTGACAAATAAAAATATTATATTGATGAAATCACAAAAAATAATAAAGAAAGAAGTTTGTGAGAAGTCTGTGTGAATATGAGCAGCAAAACAACTTCATTCTTCTAGCATTATAAAGAAGAAGAGAACAATTTAAAACATTGCAGCATGACGAAAGTGCTATATCCATTCAGAACGCTAATTTTACCAGACTGAGCAGTTCCATCTCGGAATTTATTCTGAGCATGCGTGGCACTTTGTGCGTCGGAACTGGCCACACACGGTCGGAATTGATGCAATCGGATTTTGTTGTCGGAAAATTTTATAGCCTGCTCTCAAACTTTGTGTTTCGGAAATTCCGATGGAAAAAGTCAGATGGAGCCCACACACGATCGGAATTTCCGACAACAAGCTCCGATCGCACATTTTCCGTCTGAAAATCCGACCGTGTGTACAGGACATTAGTGTTCTTTATATGACTTATGTGTGCTGCTGTGTCCTGGTTAGATGGATTTAATGAACTTCAGCTAATATTTTTGGGCAGTTACAGCAACAGTTTCCCATTGATTCTTGTGAAAATGAACAAAAGCTGACCATTGTAAGCACCCCTCTCACTATTAAATGGTTTGTCTCATCCATCCAACTGCCACTTTTGCTGGACAGCTTGGTCTGGTAAACAGAGTTGGAAAATAGCAGACTTAGTACTAGAATTACCAGGTGAAAATAAAAAAGCCAATTAAAAAAGAAAATGAATACAGCCACCACATTTAAGGATTGGTAAGATGAGTATATTACAGGCGGTCCCCTAGTTACAAACATCCGACTTACAAATGACTCCTACTTACAAACGGAGAGTGACAACAGGAAGTGAGAGGAAATCTACCCCTAGGAAGGAAAATTCACTCCTGTAAGAGTTATCATGGGAAAAAGGGGTCTCTACTGAAGCTTTATCACCAATCCTTGTTTTATCAACAACCCAACATTTTCAAAATCCAATTGTCATAGGTCCAGAAAGTGAGGTGAAATCTTCTGAACAGGGGTACATACAGCAAAACAAATGTTACAGGGTTGTTAACCCTTCCCTATGCTATCCAAAAAACTTAAAAATTATTGTTTGGGCTGAAGCTACTACCTGTTCCGACTTACAAACAAATTCAGCTTAAGAACAAACCTAAAGACCCTATCTTGTTTGTAACCTGAGGACTGCCTGTACAGCTTTAAAAGGTTGCACATAGTGAATTTGGAAATACAAAGCTAACAGGACCTGGTGCTTGCATTTTTTGTGTTATGCTAGTCAACAATAAGGAATTTGCTAGGCTGATGGTGTTTTTTTTAGGAAAAGTCTTGCCTATCGTGTTCATTACTCACTGAGTGCACTGTATTGTTATCACCAAGCATTTGTACCTGGACTTTGTCCCAAACAGAAAGCTTTAGTAAAGGTTAACCTAATTCAATACTATTTGCCTCATATAACTACCATTACCGTCTTACAATAATAGCAAAAGAACAAAATAGCAAGGTGTGAAAAGACATTTAAGGAAATACCCATATCCTGTTGGAGGAAGAAGAAAAATTACACTAAGACGTCCTTTAAAAATACAACAGTGCTAAAACTATCATCTTGCACAATGTGTTTAATTAAGTAAACAAAGCCATAACAAGATATAGAATGAAATTCACAAAAAATACTGGGATTATTAGTGATTGCTTATGGGAACAACTGCTACTACTGCTACTTACAAACTTTTTCATTGGATTTAAGGTAATTAAAGTGGTTGTAAACCCACTTTGAAAAAAAAAAAAAAAAAACTTAACACCTGCAAGACAAAGGCATAATGAACTAGTATGTATAGCATACTAGCTCATTATGTAATACTCACCTGAGATCGAACCCCACACATTTTTTTGTGAGGCCCACTTTAAGATCCATGCCAGACCCTCATCCTGCATAAGGGTCTGGTATAGATGTAGAGGGGAATTCTTGGTTTAAAAACAGAACAAAGTAAATATAATTTAGCAGCAATATTTTTTTTTTTAATGCCAATAATTAATTTAAGTAATTGTGTATTTTTAATGTTGTCCTTTAAGCCTTTTATAAGGACCTGCTCCCTTTTGAAAGGTATTTTTAAAAACATTCTTCTTGTCCTCCATGGCAATGTTCAGTTACCCATTACTTTTTTCTACAAAATACTTGCAAACTGGCCTTCACAAAGGTCAGAAAAAATTATGTGATTTGGTTCCCATAGACTCCAATGTTAAAGGGCAAGATTTGGGGTTTGCTGATTTTTTTATTAGTTCAGTGAACATACAGCGAATCGAACTTTGCTTGGTTCACTCATCAGTAGGCTGGTAATATAAATGGATGAATCATAAAATATTAAGTATATAGTTGATAACAGAGATCAATTAAAAAGTGTCATGAACTGGAAATAATATAATCATGAAAAAATAAAGCACTAATACATTAACAATGCTAGTATATTTCTTCAGAGTCTAATGATGGGTTCAGTTAGAGTAAGCTCATGATCATTTTTATTATGGTGAATAAATAGTGCAGTCAAATTTTGTGATGTAAAAAGAATTGTTCTATGATATACTGAATTCATATACTATACACAAAATAGAATCTACAGTTTATATTTTTAATTTACTTATTATATAATATGCTTTTGCAACCAGTAGTGGTGTTTTTGATTCTGATTAATACATTTTTGGGAGGTAAAGATGGAACTCATTTCTTGAAGCAAGTATACAGTAAATAATAAAGCAATATGTATTTTTTTTATAAAATAACCTGATATGTTTTTGTAAACAATGGTAGTTGGCTTAAGTTTGTGTTTTGTGAAACAACAAAAAAGAAGGTTGTGTAATACATTTTGGAAGGCAAGTCTGTTCCGTGGAGCAACCACTAATTTCAGTATTGTTTCAAAATAAGGTAAGTTTTGAGTAGCTTTGAGTAGGTGTAACTCCAAATGCAGCTTTGAAACTGACCCTAGCTGCTACTGACCAGAACTACATGTGTCTTTCTTTGGGAGTGTTACATGTGTCACTACATTTGGGAGTGTTACATGCTTTAAAGCAGTCTTTCTCCGTCAGGGTTTCATGAAAACATAAGGTTCCTTGAGCTTGGCTGGTTACTGCACCAATGTCACTCAGCAAACATAGCCACATGAGACCAGTAGAGCCTCTTTTCTCTTTTTTTCAGGTTTCATTAGTAACCTCTTACCTCAGTCAACGTTTCAGTCTATAAAGGGACATTTTTCCCACTGACCATTAATATAAAGGGGCATTCATTTCACTGTCCATCTGTGTAATGAGGCATTGTTTCTACTGACCAACAGTGTAAAGGGGTTTCTTCTCCCACTGTAGACCAATATAAGAAAAGGCTTCTTATATTAAACACCAATGTAAAGGGGCACTTCTTCTCTGTACACCAGTGTAGGGGGCACTTCTCCAATTTCAATCAATATATCAACCAATCATCAATAAAAGGGGGCATCACACTAACCATGTAAAGAGCTAGAACCATGTAAAGAGATTTATTCAAGTATTTATTTTCTGGCAAATATAAATATTAGTTTCATTTCATGATTAGTACTGGCAATCATACTGTCATATAAAAAAGAGGGTGTTAAAATGTGCTATGGGTATCAAACGCGCTACATCACACCACATGTGTATAACCAAAGACTGTAAGATTGGTGGCTGCTGTGCCCTTTATCCACAGAGCCACCAGTCTTGTAACTTCCCCATTGCAGTTCTTTGTGAGTGTAATCGAAACTCCAGGTCTGTACCTTTTTTGATAAGCGTCAGAACACAGCTCTGCCCTCAGTTTAACCACAGCTCTGCTCAACTCCAGCTCCACTTTTAGTAGTGGAATTCACTGCTTTGAGCAATCATAGTATGTAAAAAAAAAAAATCCGGCTCAACTCCCCAGAGTGGTACAGTGTTGCTTTGATAACACTGTATTGCTCTGGTCACAGTATGTAAAAACATTTTTTTTTTTTACATACTGTCACCAGTCAGTGTCCCTGGTCACCACCATACTAGTTATATGATGATGCTGTACTGCACTGGTGACAGTATGTAAAAAATAAAAAAAATGTGAATAAAAAAAACAAATCAACAGATCAGACAGATAAATTCCTTGTGAGTTTCAAGCAGCGATCCCACAGGCGCAGCAGCATGTACCCCCGATGATGTCATTTATGACAAAACGATCGTCGGGATGGTTACGTACACATGCTGCTACGCCTGAGCGATCACTCTTTGAAATTCACAAGGAATTTATCTGTCTCATCTGTTGATTGTGACATGATCATAGCTGGGACTTTTATGTAAGTGTACTGTTTAATAAACCGGATGTTGAGACAGTATCACACTATGTGGAGTCCTTTTGTCTCCTAAACATTCTGCTATCGAGCCTTCCTAATACTGCATCTTCTATCCAGAGTTGCTGTGAATCTCCTGGTGTATTCCATCCACGGCCATAGGAGAGGAACGTCTGGATTTCTTTCTCAGTGGGTCAGAGATCCAAGCAAGCGCTATGTGACCTCTCTGAGTAAGAAGAATAGCTGGCTTTCCGGTAAGCCTCCATTTTTGATTATGGTGATGGGTGTCATGCCTCCAGGTGTATGAGCGTCATTTCCAAACACTCTTTTCTCCCATTGGACTTTCTTTAAAGAAATCCAACTTTTTTTTAATAATCATACACTATTGGGAGAGTTTCCTCTTTTGTGCTCTCTACTTGAAAGTACAGTAATTATGGTTTCATCTATGAGAGGAGTTCTGAAGGAGTTCTGTGCATTATCAAGTTCTATCTATGTCACTGCTCTAAGTATGGAGACCAGGGCTCTCAAAAGAGCTGCTGGTTCTACTTGTCTGAGGTACCTGGAGGTGTTCTGTGCAACTTCTGGAGTATTTGAAACAACAGCTCATATGACCACTCTAGATCGAGGGTCATGATTTTCTGGTAAGCAGCCTTATAATCACAGTGGTGATGCGTTCAGTTTTTAATCACCTTTCTTTGGATTTGACGCACTTCACAAGCAATGCGGAGAGGTTTTATGGACTTTATGTGATATTATTAACAAATGTGTTTTATAAATAAGACTCAGTCCATTTGCTTGTCACTTTTTGTATTTATGTGCACCAATCTGTGAGATATTCTTACGTACAGTTTCATGTATATTGCAGAGGCATTGGCACTTTTACTTACTGTGCGCTTACACAGGACAGTATGTTTGCACCTTTTTATTTGCACTTGATATTTTGTGCACAATTTTTTGTGAACACAGAAATTCTGGTGATGTCTTTGATAAAATATGGTCATGTCCATATTTTTCCGGGATGCATGTGTACCCTAGGTACATTTTTATTATGATTTGTATTAAAATGATACTTAAAGGGACAAACTCCTCTCATTACTTTTTTTTTTCATTTTTTTTATTTTGTGTTAAAATGCTAGTCCATTGAAATTTATAGGCAGGTTTCATTTTTTTGTTACATTCTGTGTTTTTTATTATTATTATAATTAATATTATTATATCTGCAACTTACTGAAATTATTTTAAGGGTTGCTCCACAGTAAAAATGCTAAGAGATTGGATACATTTCAGTAATAGTTGGTTTAGTTTGTTTCAGAAGTGTGCAAAAATAAAGTCATAGCATGAAATATTTTTTTTCTACCATGTTATTTTTTATTTGGTCTCTCAATGGACACTTGTTCATGAAACAATTAAGAAAAACTGCAAGGAAGTGCTTTGTGGAATAGAATGTATGTGATATAAATGAATACTAGCAGAAATGCACTTTTTCTCTATCCCTAAACAAATATTTTACAGTGTATGGACACTCTAGTATGAAATCATATTATAGAATAAATTGTGCCCTTGCTGGTTTTTGCTACATAGTTATTATTTTTGCATCTATGAAATGTCTGAAATAAAAAAAACAAATGTTCAAAATATAAACATTGTCTGCAAATAATGCTTCTGATATGATGGCCTATGGTAAATACAATGGGTAAAATAATTTCTATTCAGTAGTAGCACATGTTTGAATGGCCACTAGTTTATCCATCATACAGTATAGCTGGAGTAAAATTGGCAGCTGGTTAATACAGTACACACCAGTAACTTTAGAAAAACACTCGAGAGAAAAGGCACATGGAGGGTAATGCCTTTTTATCTTCAGTCTCACGTGAATGTTTGCATGTAATAGTGTTATCAATTCCCATGTCATAGGTAAGGCTGTTTTTTACTCATTTGCACACAAATACGTATCTTTAACTTAATGCTGCTTGCTCAAAAAAGAAAGATTTATGTGAGCACTAAGAACTTTAACAGCCAGTATCAAGTCAGTAATAATAATAATCACACTTATGCCCCATACGCACGGTCGGACTTTGTTCGGACATTTCGACAACAAAATCCTAGGATTTTTTCCGACGGATGTTGGCTCAAACTTGTTTTGCGTACACACGGTCCCACAAAGTTGTCGGAATTTCCGATCGCCAAGAACACGGTGACGTCAAGCACGTACGACGAGACTAGAAAAGGCCAGTTCAGAACCAAGCGCGGCACCCTTTGGGCTCCTTTTGCTAATCTCGTGTTAGTAAAAGTTTGGTGAGAGACGATTCGCGCTTTTTCAGACTCGTGGCTTTCAGATCGTTTTCTACCATTCAGTTTGTGCTTGAGGGTTTGTATCTGCTCTTCAGTGCGTGCAAGCAAGTTCCGCGTGACTTTAAGTAGTCATTGTGTTCTTGTTCGTTCGTTACGGTTTTTCAGGTCGCTCTTCACAGGCCTTGCTGTTCTTCAGTGCATTCTGTTACTTCGTTCTGAGTAGCCAACCGTTTTCTAGCCATGTTTCATATACGTACTCCTCGTAGAGTTCGTGCTGTGCGGGGGCTTGGTGTTGGGGTCCTGACCTTGACACAAGTCCAGTCCATGAACAGGGTGGGGAGGAGTTCATGGACCAAGAATTGGTTGCTTCAGCGTGACCAGTTCTCTCATGCCTTTGCTCCATGAGATCCGTGAGAATAATCCTGATGATTTCAGGAACTTTCTCAGGATGACGGACGCCGTATTTCACCATCTGCTGGCTTCGCTGACCCCCTATATCAGTAGGCAGGATACCTGCATGAGGCAAGCCATCACTCCGGAGCAGAGGCTCGTCGCTACCCTGCGGTACTTGGCGACAGGGAGAAGCCTGCAGGACCTCAAGTTCTCGACAGGCATCTCCCCCCAGGCTCTGGGTATCATCATCCCAGAGACCTGTTCTGCCTCATTCCCTAATTACCATGATTGTAATATGCTGTGAATGTCCCCTTTGTTCTCATGCATGCTGGTTTTTTAGGTATTTATTTTTTAAGTCCTTCATACATATCTGCCTTCACTTACCTCCCCAACATGCTCTCCTGCCCCTATATTCACCTCATGTAGTTACTTAACAATGTATTTTATCAGCTCCATAGTAGTACTTTAGCTCAAACACCCCCTAAAATGTTTATAAATTTGATTTGTGCTTTAAATTCAGGCAGAGTTCCAGAGGCTTTTTTTGTAGTGTCCCCAAATCATTTTTTTAAACCCTCCCTCCCCCCAACTGCTAAGCCAGCTGATCCCAATTCTCTATCTATCCTCAATCATCTATCTGCTGACTTTGCCAAACCCATACACACTATACCCATCTCTTTACATGTCAGATTTATGGATGAATTCCCCAAAGCATGTAGTGCAAGGGCCTGCCTGTATACTTTCCAATGGTACTGTTTAAAGTTTTTGGATTCTATTATTATCTTGATAGGTAATATCAGAATGTCCAAATGTCCTCAAATGTGTACAGTGTGTATTTATATCTTTGTATTATGACACTTCTTACCTGTCCAGTGGGCTGCCAATAGTGTAACTAAGGAGGGGCTGTTACAAATAATACCCTGTATTTAGGCATTCATCTCTCAATGAAGTGAAGAGGGTTACCTGTCCATGATTCCCCCCCCCCTATAATGTTAGAAATGGCCCATGAGAGGGGGGGTTGAATATGATAGGTGTACCTTATACTTTGGTGTTAATTTCCCCTTAATAAATGCTATCTGGAGGTTGGCCAAGAATGTTTGTGCCTAATCTGCTTGCCATGTTTATGTGCAAAAATAGTAAATTATTTTTGTTTTCCTCAACAGTTTCCTTTCACGCCACAGGAATGGCAGACTGTGGCCTCCCACTTTGCCCAGCGGTGGGACTTTCCTAACTGCGGAGGGGCAATTGATGGGAAACACGTCCACATTGTCCCACCACCCAACTCGGGGTCGTACTATTTCAACTATAAGGGGTTCATTAGTATTGTGATGTTGGCGGTGGTGTCGGCTAATTACGACTTCTTGTATGTGGACGTGGGGAAGAATGGCCGGATGTCCGATAGTGGAGTCATCGCCCAGACGGAGTTCTACAGGCATCTCCAGAATGGCAGCTTGGACTTGCCACCTCCAGAGGACAATGTGAAGGACTCCCATTCGTCTTCGTTGCGGATGAAGCATTTGCGCTGGGGGACCATCTTATGCGGCCATTCCTGATGAAGACCCTCACCCCAGAACAGAGGGTTTTTAATTACCGGCTGACCAGAGCCAGAAGATTGGTGGAGAACACATTTGGAATCATGGCCAGCCGGTTCCGCCTATTTCTGACACCCATCCATATGGCGGAGTATAAACTTAATCATCTAATCCTGGCGTGCTGTGTTCTCCATAACTTTTTACGCCAACATTCTGCCAACTATGCTGGCTCAGTTGGGCCTGAGGCTGGAAATCTACATGATACAACCCTGACGGCGTTGAAAGTGGACGTCCTGGCTTGCCCTCCCTGAGTGCCCGTGATGTCCGGTTAAGATACCTTGAGTTCTTTGCGGGTAGGGGGGCAATTAATATGCCAGACAATTTGTGAAGCATTTATCAAATAAAAAAAAAAAAATTTAATCTTTGGTGACATTTACTGCTTGTGTTTGTTTTAGCTGACCCCACAGCAATGTGTGGAGTCCTGAAAATGGTGTGATTGTGTAAGCTTATACAAAGCACTTGCAGGCACAATGTTTCAAAAAATCTAAAAATAGACTATAATGACACATTAAAACAGCGCTAATGTTGAGCTATCATCCAATAGACACGTGGCCAAATACACATGCATAAGGAAATCCATTATAGGAACGTCCTTAAAGAAAAAGTCCCTTAAAGAAATAAGTGATGCAGAGTTCAGGGTGTACTTCAAACAGGTCATCAGTTGATAATAAGAGAATTCTTAACGTGCACCTTCCACCGATCACTCAGGATTCCACCCAGTGTAGACACACTCCCCCTAGGGGGTTAAACTCACCAGAGTTGGAAAATAATAAAGCATTCAGAATAATCCAAGTCAGCAAATTGAAGTTGACATCACTCATAAGGGATCAGGGATGTTCAGGGCTCATAATACATCAAAAACAAGAAGAGAGGCATACATAGCGTAATCCTGTTTATTGATAATATCCCTTCCACCACATAAAAAACTCCCCTTCAATATGTACACGTACATCAAATGATAAAAATCATAAAGCAATCATAGAAGCAGGTAGTAGGAGCGTGTTTTATTTCACCATGAACCGTCAGCGCCGCTAAACAGGAACCGAAATTTACTTCCTAGTTGTGCAGTAGGCTCAGGTGGAGCGCACACGTCACTTCCTACATCGCGTAAGCCACGCCCTGACGCGTTTCTGTCGAAGTCAGGATATGACGAAACGCCCTGTTTGAAGTACACCCTGAACTCTGCATCACTTATTTCTTTAAGGGACTTTTTCTTTAAGGACGTTCCTATAATGGATTTCCTTATGCATGTGTAGTTGGCCACGTGTCTATTGGATGATAGCTCAACATTAGCGCTGTTTTAATGTGTCATTATAGTCTATTTTTAGATTTTTTGAAACATTGTGCCTGCATGTGATCTTTTTTGTTTAAACAGCTGCTCTCTTCGGTTAGGTTGTATTTCCCCTTTTTACAAAGTGGGTTCTATTTATTATTACTCATTTATGAAATTTTATTTGTATGCTTGTTGGCAGCTCTGCGACTAGCATCGCAACCTGGCGCTAAGTGGGTTTTCTGTGGGCCTGGTGAAACGCCTCTTTGTTATTATACAAAGCACTGTTGGCTGTTATTTACTAAAGGCGTATACACTTTTTATACTACAAGTGCTCTTGAAACTGCACTGAAAATGCTCTTGTAGTGCAAAGAGGATTTGTCCTTAGGAAATAACCACCATTTTCTCAGAAAACAGCACCACAAAAGTGTTGTAGCGTTGAGACAATAATCCACACATTCTTGATTAACAAACTTTTTAATACCTGCACAATCACATGTGCATTTAGAAACGTTTTTTAAAACAAACCAACATGTTTGTTGTATAGCAATTTTTGGGGTGGCATTATCAAAAATAGAAATGTCCATTTACGATAAAACAGGCCTGTGTAAAACCAACAAGAAACACAACAATCTTGAACTTACAAAGTTCACATATGGTAAAACTTGAAGGCAATATAAGACATGAGTATTTAGGAACTGTGTTTGATATTGCGTTCAGATGGGGTGAAGTCACCCCTTGAAAAGCCAAATTTGGAAGATGCACACCAATTTACGAATGTGCTAGCTGCCATCACGGGGGATCAAGGGCCGTGTTTTGTGGGAGCGACCCCTTCCTCACAGCTACTTTATTATTGAGGAAGGGGTTGCACCCCCAAAACGCATCCATTGATCTCCCGTGATAGCAGATAGCACATATTGGCACACTGTGTGCATCCTCCAAATTTGGCATTTCGAAACATCGCTCAAAATTTTAAAAGATTGTACCACACAAAAAAATAAAGTGATTTTGTGTGGTTTTAAATTCGCCCCAAAACATCAATGATGTTATTATTTTTTTGAATCACATCATTGATTTTTTTCTTGATGTTTTCCAATTCTAAATTACACCCCATTATCTCCCCGATCAGGATCTGGGCACTTTCTGATGTGAAAGGATCTCGATCCATAACCTCACGATCACCTAAAAAGAGAGAAACCAAACAAAAACAGGTATCAAAAATCTGCCAGCATCCATCTCTTACCTGAGCCTGTGGTCGCAGACACTCACCTGTTGTGGTGCCAATTTCCACCACATCTTCTTCCTCCTCCTGCTCCACTTGTGTTGGGGGTATTTCACCTTCTTCCAGAGATGGGGGGTCTCTGGTCTCCTCGGATGAGGGGTGTCCTCCGAGTCTTTTCTCCCCTATGTAAAACAAAATGGTATAATTAGCACACAGATATTTGATGGCAGAACTATAAATAGGAAACATTGCTTGGAAGTGGTGTACAATTGTCAATTTTAGCAGAGTTCCAAGATGTCGCTTTTTTAGTGTCCTTTGTCAACCTGCAATACTTTACCTGTTTTGTACAAGCTTCACAGATGGAGACCCCCCTATAGTATACACGGGAGCACCTGTGTGGGCCCCCTAATAAAAAGGGTGTTCTTGTGTCCCACACTAGTGCTCCAGCATCCAGATGTAAAAACTGCTGAGTGTCCTCACCTCACACAGAATCTAGTTTGCATTTCATTCTAGTAACAAAGCCATCTACACAACCAAATATTTTGCATCCAAGTAGGCCCTAAAAAATGTAGGAAAATGCATATGGCCTAAACAATGGTGTTTTAGAGGCCGAAAAAAAATGTTTGATACGAACAAATAATGGGCCCATGAACATTAAAATTGACATTTTAAACTGTACAACAATTAAGAAAAGCATATGGAGCAGCACGAACGTAATAAAGACAAAAAGAATAGGAACACAGCACAACTACTTACTTTTTTGCAGCACTCTCCGGTTCTTTCGGTACTGCTCGGGCTCTCTTAATTTCAGGTCCGACCACCGCTTCCTGAGCTGATCTTTCGATCGTCGTACCCCGAAATTCCTGTGCAGACTTTTGACCACTTTTGCAATGATCTTGGCCTTTCTGATATTGGGGTTGGAGTAAGGTCCATACTTTCCATCATAGTCGGCCTTCTCCAGGATGTCCACCATCTCCAACATCTCCTCAAAGGACATATTTGTGGCCTTAAATCTTCTCCTTCTGGATCGGGACGTGTCCAGATCCCGGCTTTCCTCCTCCTCGTTCCTGTAATTAGCACGCACCTGCTCTGACTCCACCATGTGCTCTTTACCCACTGCGCAGAACGAAAAGGAGCAGGGAATAGACTAGAAAGAACGTCAGGGGCGGGCGGAGTTACACGCATGCGCAGTGTGTATAAAGCGTAACACACGTGCGTATTACGTACGATCTGTGAGCGGAGGAAGGAGCATTGGACGCGCCGATCGTAAGAACGAAGGTAAGAGACATACTTGTGCCTATACTGCTTCTAGATTGAGGCCTATATTGTAACAAGATTAGGAGAGTTTGGTCTGACATTAGGCTTTGTCTTGTGTTGTGTCTTGCAGTGAACATGGATATCTTATTACAAGATAATGACTTCATGTCAATATTCATTGACATGTTCAGGGAGCTGCCCTGTCTGTGGGAGATCAACCACCCACATTACAGGAACCAAAGAGGAAGGCATCGCTGGATCAATTGTTGGAAATTGTGAAGCAGGTGATCCCCACGGCAGACATCACATATTTGAAGATCCTAATTGGTGGCCTGAGGAGCACATATCTAAGGGAGCGCAAGAAAGTCCAGGATTCGCAGAGATCCGGAGCAGCAGATGACATCTATGTCCCCAGGATGTGGTACTATGACAGGCTGCATTTTCTGGCAGGCCAGACTGAACCCAGGTCATCCCTCTCCAGTCTTCCTTCCACGCTTCCTTCCCCTCCAGCTGAGGCTTCTGATGCCCAACCAAACAAAGAGGAAGGCATCGCTGGATCAATTGTTGGAAATTGTGAAGCAGGTGATCCCCACGGCAGACATCACATATTTGAAGATCCTAATTGGTGGCCTGAGGAGCACATATCTAAGGGAGCGTAAGAAAGTCCAGGATTCGCAGAGATCCGGAGCAGCAGATGACATCTATGTCCCCAGGATGTGGTACTATGACAGGTTGCATTTTCTGGCAGGCCAGACTGAACCCAGGTCATCCCTCTCCAGTCTTCCTTCCACGCTTCCTTCCCCTCCAGCTGAGGCTTCTGATGCCCAACCTGGGCCTTCCAGGCAGCAACATGTGGAGGAGCCCAGCTTGAGCCAGGTATAGCATTCCTCTAAATATTTCTGCTTGTCCAATCAATGATGTTAACTAGATGTTAGTTTGGAGTACTAATTTAGGATTGTGATTGATGAAGCAAAAACTAAAACCATGTCCCTTTTTCATACACAGGGAAGTCTCAGCCAGGAGGTGGCCGGGTCGAGCCGGCTGCCTGATCTGCAGGTCCCTCCCCTCCCCCTGGAAAGAGAAAGTGGCAGGAGGAGGAGTGCCCTAGAGGAGGCTGCCATAGGCCTCTTTTGGAGGGCTACAGAGGCCCTGGGAGCACCACACACCGTGGAGGATGACTTTGCTGCCATCATTGCCTCTAAAATGCAGAGGATGGAGGAGGGACAACAACTCATGTGTGAGTCGCTCATATTGGAGGCTCTTAATAAAGGTATGAGGGCCCAAATTACATCTGAGACACACCTTTGCGAACTCACACACGGTCTTCCTCCTCTTCCTCCTCCAGGTCCTCCCAGTCCTCCTCCTCCTTCAGGTCCTACTCCTCCCCCTGCCACATCTCCAACAGCTGAGCCACAGCCAGGAAGGAAGCGTGGAAGGAAGACCAGAAAGTGAGGACCCTGGATCCAGTCTGGTCAGCCAAAAGATGCAGCCTCTTGTGGTACCACAGCCTGGGGACACAGATGTCATCTGCTGCTTTCCGGATCTCTGGGACTTCTGGACCGGACTGCCCTCCCTTACATATGGACTCTTCAGGCCACCAATTTTGATGTTCAAGAATTGATGTCTGCCCTGGGGGTCCCAGGCTTTGCTAATTTCTCCTGTTGATCTAGCGTTGCCTCCCTCTTTGTTTGGTTCGGAGCCCTTAATAAAGGATTTTTGTTTTGAATTATACTTGCCTATGTGTGTTTAACTTCATAAAGGACAGTTGGTTTGTGAGGATTCAGGTACATTTCAAAAATACAATGTGAAATTAACAAGAGACACCAACAACAAACAATCTCCTTTAGATTAAATAATAAAAGATATCAATGGTGTTGTGGTAACTTGACACACAAAACACACACAAAAATAGTCTGGAGTAAAACTAAAAATAACATTAAACAAAGATCAGCCTTGGAAAAAATACAAAAATAAAATCTAAACGAAAAATGGCTTTAAATCAAAAAAAATAAATAAAACAAACAAAAAAAAAAAATTATGTCAGATGTGACAAATAACAATATAATCAGGGAATCCCAAGAAAAAAACAAAAAAATAAGTTTGTGAGAAGTGTGTGTGAATATGAGCAGCAAAACCACTTAATTCTTGTCACATTATAAAGAAGAAGAGAGTGCGCTGTATTAAACCATTTTTAACATTGCAGCGTGACAAAAGTGCTGTATCCATTGCGAATGCTAATTTTACCTGACCGAGCTGTTCCGTGTCGAAATTTCTTCTGAGCATGCGTGGCATTTTTTGCCTCGGAACAGGCCACACACGGTCGGAATTGACGTGATCGGATTTTGTTGTCGGAAAATTTTATCTCCTGCTCTCCAACTTTGTGTGTTGGAAAATCCGATGGAAAATGTCCGATGGAGCCACACACAGTCGGAATATCCGACAACATGCTCCAATCGGACATTTTCCATCGGAAAATCCGACCGTGTGTACGGGGTATTAAAGTGGTAGTTAACCCTGGAATTTTATTTTACCTGTAGGGGAGCTTATAATAAAGCTTACCTGTAGGTTAAAAAAAATCTCCTAAACCTTCACCGTTTAGGAGATATTCTAGCGAGCAGCAGCCAGTGACGTCACCAGTGCATGTGCTCTGAAGAAATAGCATACCCATGCCGTTCCTTCAGAGCTGTGTGCCACAGCCTAGACTCCTGCGTGCATGCGCATGAGTGACGTCATCACAGCTCAGCCACTCAATCGTCCAGATTCCCTAAGGAAGCCGGAAGCCTCTGTGACAGCGTGCCGCTGTAGGGCTTTGTTTTAAGGTAAGCCTTTCATAATGTGCTATACGGTGCATACTAGCACATTATGATATTGCCTTGCAGGTGGAAACTTCTTTTCTTTTTCTTTTTTTTTTTATCGAGTTTACAACCGCTTTAAAGGTGATTTTACAAAGCTTATGGATGGGAGTCTAATGGGTATCTAAACCAAAAAACACAAAAACAAACATTTAACATATCTCAAACATCGCAAAGGTTCAGACCCGAACTCCAAACCCCATTGAAGTCTATGGGACCCGAACTTGGAAAATCAAAAGTGCCCATTTTGAAGGCTTATATGCAAGTAATTGGCCATAAAAAGATTATGGGGGACTGGGTATTGCCCTGGGGGACATGTATCAATGCAAACTTTTTTTTTAAAAAAAAGATTGTTTTTAAAGGAGCAATGATTTGAATAATGCTTAAAGTGAAACAATAAAAGAGAAAAGATTATTTAAATATAGTGCCTGGGGGGTCCCCTTAGTCTGCCTGTAAAAGGGCTGTTGCCTTATGAGTTTATGTGAAATCTCCATTAATAGCTGTAAAATATTGTAATTATGAATATATTTCAGTTAGCTTTGTATCCATGTCCCAGAAGTCTATGTTAAACAGACAAGTCGGTGCCTAGGCTTGTGTATCTAAACAATGGGACCCGATCCTCTTTGTTCTACACATATTCACTTCAAAGGATCCCATGTTTAGATATGCAATGAGGGTGGTCAGCCCGTCATCAATACTTAACTTTCCTGAAGGTCATGTACCTACAAGTTAAGTCTCCCACTCAAAATAGCCAGTGCCAAAGATTTGCATTAAAGGGGGCTGACTTATGCAAAGTATTTGGATCGGAGATGTAGCCAATCCTGAACCAGGAATAGGGAAGCCCACCAATCAGAGCCACGCCATGCCAACCAATGAGGCATCAGACTGTAATGATATACACAGACTAGATGGGAGGGAAACACACACTCTCTGGTATAGTGGTCCCCCGAATGGAACCCTTGTGGGTCATAGCCTGGTAATTATGGGAAATGTCTGCCTTGTACTTGTAACTAAATATGTTTGTCTTATGTCTTTTATGTCCTACTGTTTGTAGATTAATGTTTTAAGGAACTCTATATTCCTTCATGTAATCCATGATTTTTACCCTTTCCCTGTACAAATAGATACAGTATCTCACATTTTTGTAAATATTTTATTATATCTTTTCATGTGACAACACTGAAGAAATGACACTTTGCTACAATGTAAAGTAGTGAGTGTACAGCTTGTATAACAGTGTAAATTTGCTGTCCCCTCAAAATAACTCAACACACAGCCATTAATGTCTAAACCCGCTGGCAACAAAAGTGAGTACACCCCTAAGTGAAAATGTCCAAATTGGGCCCAAAGTGTCAATATTTTGTGTGGCCACCATTTTTTTCAGCACTGCCTTAACCCTCTTGGGCATGGAGTTCACCAGAGCTTTACAGATTGCCACTGGTGTCCTCTTCCACTCCTTAATGGTGACATCACGGAGCTTGTGAATGTTAGAGACCTTGCACACCTCCACCTTCCGTTTGAGGATGCCCCACAGATGCTCAATAGGATTTAGGTCTGGAGTGGATATTCAATATGTCACAGTACATGTTGGCATTCATGCTTTACTCAATGAACTGTAGCTCCCCCTTGGCGACAGGACTCATGCAACATCAGGCCATGACACTCCCACCACCATGCTTGACTGTATACAAGACACACTTGTCTTTGTACTCCTCACCTGGTTGCCGAAACACAGGCTTGACACCATCTGAACCAAATAAGCTTATCTTGGTTTCATCAGACCACAGGACATGGTTCCAGTACCCATTTCCTTATGTCGTGTACACACAATCGGAATTTCCATTAGAAAAACCTTGGATGGTTTTTCCAACGAAATTCCGCTCAAGCTTGCTTTGCATACACACGGTCACACAATAGTTCTCTGAACTTTCGACCGTCAAGAACGCAGTGATGTACAACACTATGACGAGCCGAGAAAAAGAAGTTCAATGCTTCCGAGCATGTGTCGAATTGTTTCTGAACATGCATAGGAATTTTGTGCGTCGGAATTGCTACAGAAGATCGGAATTTCCTATAGGAACTTTTTCCATCGGAAAAATAGAGAACCTGCTCTCTTTTGCTGGTGGAAATTCAGGGTCTTGGCAATCTTCTTATAGCCTAGGACATCTTTATGTAGAGTAACAATTCCTTTTTTCAGATCCTCAGAGAGTTCTTTACCATTAGGTACCATGTTGAACTTCCAAGGACCAGTGTGAGAGAGTGAGCGAGATATCACCAAATTTAATATACCTGCTTTCCTCCATTCACACCTGAGACCTTGTAACGCTAATGAGTCACATGACACCGGGGAGGGCAAATGCCTAACTGGGCCCAATTTTGACATTTTCACTTAGAAGGTGTACGCACATTGGTTGTCAGTGGTTTAGACAATAATGGCTGTGTGTTGAGTTATTTTGTGGTGACAGCAAATTTACACTGTTATACAAGCTGCACACACACTACTTTACATTATAGCAAAGTGTCATTTCTTAAGTGTTGTCGCATGAAAAGATATAATAAAATATTTATAAAAAATGTGAGGGATGTACTCACTTTTGTGATATACTGTATATTGTGTGTATTAGTCTAGGCCTCTTTACTATATGCCAATACATTTTTGTTATTATGGTAAAGCTTTCACTCATGGTCAAATAACTCTTATTTAACCCAAATCATATCTGAGAGAGATTAAACCTCAAATATAGTAAACGGGCAACAGGGCGCATCTGTACCATGTATAAAATCTGCTACAGCAAAACTATATATATAAAAAAGACATTTAAATTGATTTTCCTGCAAGCTTTCTTTATTTTGTAAGCAATGGCTTGGGGAGCCAGTTTGTATAATGAGACCACAATTTAGTGCACTTGGAACAAGATTAGAGAAATTCTGGTGTCTCTTTGGCACACTTTGGATGGAAATAATTTTTTGCACCACAGTGAGCAAGCCCTGTGTGAAGAAGCCAAATTATAGTACACTCAGGCCAAGATTAACGATCTTTTATTTTAGATAACGTCAGTGACCTCATCATCATCATACCCTCCATCCTCATCATCACTGGAGCCACTTTGGCAATACGCTGTGGCTAGGGAAACATGACTGCCAATTTTTTGTTTATCAGTGTTCCCCCCTCCCTGTAGTCTCATGTTACTCCCTTCTTCAACCTCATAACCAACATCAGAATCAAGTAATGCCTGTGCATCATCAAAAAGCAAGTGGCTGACGCTGTGTTAAAATAATTCAGCTCACTCCTCCATGCATGATGCTAGGGCTATGGCAGGAGTAGCTGTGGACAAGGAGGCAGAATAAGCCATTCTGGCAGCTGCAGTGGACTTAGCACTAGTCTCTACTTGGGTGATAGAGGAGGATGAGGGTGGTTTAGAAAGGCAGTCCACCACCCCCTTTGCATGCTGTGGCCGGATAGTACAGGCAGCATCACTAAACAAAGAAAAACGTGCCCTACCTGAGGATGGAACATGTCCACTTTTGCCTGTGAACACACATGCTGCTGGCCCCTCATAGTGGCATGGGAACATGTGCCTCTCCTTGCTGGCTTCCCAGACATGATGTGGGGGGGGGGGTTATTCCCCAAATTTAATAGATACTAGGAAATGTGTAATTGGATTCACTTTATTAAATTAAAAGTGGTGTTTGGTGCACTTTTAATTGAGGATTGCTGCTGACAGAAATGTAGACTATAAAAAAATGAAAAAATAAAAAAGGGGAAACACAGCATCACAGTCAGAAAAACTGCAGCTGACAATTTTAAAAAAGGAGGCAGGCATGGGACAAAAAAACAACAAACGCAGCAACCAAAAAAAAAGAAAAGAAAAGGGGTATACAGCACTGTATACAGCACTAAATGTTATGTAATGCTGTAATGTATGTAATGCTACACTAAGACTACACTGACACTCTACACTCAGAGTCACAATAACACACTAACTCGCTAGTAGCAAACAGAGCCCTGCTCTATCTATCTCCACTCCATCAACACACTGTAAAAGTTTCCTGTGGGTAGGAACCTTTCATAGTGTGGGGTGTGACTATGAGCACTGAGCCATGATTGGGCAAAGTCATCATGACTTTGTCCAATCACGGCTCTGACTCTGACTATGCTCTGTACCCTGATTGGGCAAAGCCTTCACCTGACCAGCAGTCAGGTGCATTGCTTCATCCAAATAGGGCCCTAGAATATACTGTGCAGCGCCCTGCAAATTTGGGTGTTCGCCGAATGAGCGAATAGGCGATGTTCGGGACGAACTGTTCTACTCCCTGCCCCTGGGTGGCCATGTCACTCCTCTATTTGGAATATAGTACATGTTTTGCTCTGTTGGTTTAGTTATGCTTTAGGACCCTATGTACAATAAATGCTGCATGATAACTTGTTCCAGGTGAACTGCCTTTTCTGTAAAACTTGAAGTGATGGTAAAGTCTCATTTTCCTATAAAAATAACAAACATGTTATACTTACCTGCTCTGTTGCAATGGATTTGCACAGGGCAGCCCGAATCTTCCTCTTCTCGGGTCCCTCTTTTGTAATATTGTCCCCACAGCAAGCAGCTTGCTATCCGAGCCAAGTCACAGCTCCCTGCGTCCATTCAGAGCCCTGACCTGGCCCTGCCCCCTCTCTCTCCTGATTGGCTAGCTGACTTTGATTGAGAGCAGCAGCAGCCAATGGCGCCACTGCTATGTCTTAACCAATCAGGGAGGGAGAACCTCGGATGGATGAGACACTCGTGGACATCACTGGACAGAGAGGGACCTCAGGTTGGTGTTAGGGGGGCTGAGGGAGGCTGCTGCACACCGAAGGCTTTTTATCTTAATGCATAGAATGCATTAAGATTAAAAAAACCTTCTGCTTTTACAACCCCTTTATCAGTGCCTTGTTTCTATTATCATGGCAGTCTGAACAGATCATTGAACGGTACATAAAATAAAATAGATGCAGAACCATGGTGTGCTCTAAGTGGAGTTTAAGGATTGTTCTTTGTCATTTCTTGGTTGATAACTTTCAGTAAAAATTTTAAGGGAAATTACAATTACTATGAGTCACCTTTTTATGTTTGTTAACATTTATACGTTTTTAAATTGATGTTTTATATATATATATCAGCATCAAGCAAAAGTGCATTTCAAAGAGTCTGACCAATCACTGAAGTGCACTTTTAGTTTTGAAAGTAGAGATGACACAAAATTTGCAGGTAGAAGTATGTTTAGCAGAATAGAAGAACACTCCATATTAGTCTTGTGCAGACTGATAAAAAAAAAAATCAATCAATCAATCTCTGTATTAGTGTTCATTTATACAAAAGAAATAGCAAGTAATGTATAAACTGCTATGAAATCTTAATTTGTTTGAGGTGTCTGTAAACCCTTATATATACCCAATGAAGTGACTAGCCTCAGTTCATGCGCAGAGATTAATCAAATCCTCCTACATAAGTTGAACCTGTTTTTCTGCAGCCCTCTCTCCTCTACAGCCTTCTAAAACACACCATTTACACAGAATTTCTCAGCTCTGGATATCAGGGGGTGTTGATCTGACATAACACACACTGCAGAGCTAGAGAATAAAGTTCCTTGATATCCAATAGGGAGGGAGGGGACACAGCTTTCTGAACCCAAGCTCATAGAAAATCATAAAGAGCTGTGGATATGAATCAACTTCTGTGTACTGGAGTGGGTGGACTGTCCCCTGGGAGGCTAAGGTGTTGGCTTAAAGTCTTTGCAGTGACTCATGCAAATAGCAGAGGGATCAGAGAGGAACAACACGCAGTGCTTTGGATTCAAGCTAGTACACACTATAGAACAGGTGTCTCAAACTGGTGGCCCTCCAGCTGTTCTGAAACTACAAGTCCCATTATACCTGTGCTTGTGGGAGTCATGCTTGTAACTGTCAGCCTTGCAATGCCTGATGGGACTTGTAGTTTTGCAACAGCTGGAGGGCCACCAGTTTGAGACCCCTGCTATAGAAGGATGTGCTTTGTTCATTTGTCAGGTTTGAGGTTTACAACCACTTTACAATTTAAGAGATTATAACTCTTTCTCAGGTGCTGCACCACAACTTTATTTCTTTTTTTTCAGCCTAGAGTGCTGGCAGAATCAATAAATTATCATAACAGTTGAAGCTGAACTCCGGGCACAAAAACTTTCATTCAGATGTACCCTTCAATAGCCACAAATCATATAAGAAGACTTTATATGTGCCAAATGCCCAAATGTCATTGTAAACCTAGATATTACCTAAAATAACCGTGACATAATCACTGAGTTGTACATAACATGTGCATAAAGCAGGTCCATCCATTACAAGCTGCTTACAGAGAACTACTAGTCATACAATTTCCCTTTAACTATTGTAGGAAAATATATGTAATTTAGCAACAAATGTCTAAAGATTACTTTATTTATCTTAAATTATCATGGTCCATAATTGTTGCTTAATTCCACTCTAACACTGGAAAATACGATAAGGCTGAACTAACACTCTTAAAATGTTTACTTACATGAGAACTGTAGCCTTTGTTCTTTGATGTTATCATTTTGCTGTATACATATTGCCTGATTACTGAGATCTTAGTAAAAACAATTAGGATTATTTTGTAACCCAGTTAACCCATGAAACCAGATCAAACAAACATTCTGCAGTTGATACTGAACTCTGTATAATAACATTTTAGTTTCCTGTCTTCCAAACATCCACTTTTAACTACAGTATCTTTCTTGTCCTGCTATTTTTTCTAATGATTATCAGAGTGAATCCATGTTCGATGATTTAAAAAAAAATCCTGTAAAATTTTATTTTTAAAAGACCTTCAAACCCCATACTAAAAAAAAAGTGGGATCCCCTGAAAATCCATCCCAGCTCCTACCTGAGCATGCATCCTGACTGGCTAGGAAAGAGGTGGACAAATGTATGGCCCCTATACCCCCACCCTGAGCCTTACCAGGCCACATGCCCTAAACATAGTTACATAGTTACATAGTAGGTGAGGTTGAAAAAAGACACATGTCCATCAAGTTCAAACCTATGTGTGTGATTATGTGTCAGTATTACATTACATATCCCTGTATGTTGCGGTCATTCAGGTGATTATCTAATAGTTTCTTGAAGCTATCAATGCTCCCCGCTGAGACCACCGCCTGTGGAAGTGAATTCCACATCCTTGCCGCTTTTACAGTAAAGAACCCTCTACGTAGTTTAAGGTTAAACCTCTTTTCTTCTAATTGTAATGAGTGGCCACGAGTCTTATTAAACTCTCTTCTGCGAAAAAGTTTTATCCCTATTGTGGGGTCACCAGTACAGTATTTGTAAATTTAAATCATATCCCTTCTCAAGCGTCTCTTCTCCAAAGAGAATAAGTTCAGCGCTCACAACCTTTCCTCATAACTAAGATCCTCCAGACCCTTTATTAGCTTTGTTGCCCTTCTTTGTACTCGCTCCATTTCCAGTACATCCCTCCTGAGGACTGGTGCCCAGAACTGGTTTAGCATACTCCAGGTGCGGCCGGACCAGAGTCTTGTAGAGCGGGAGAATTATCGTTTTATCTCTGGAGTTGATCCCCTTTTAATGCATGCCAATATTCTGTTTGCTTTATTAGCAGCAGCTTGGCATTGCATGCCATTGCTGAGCCTATCATCTACTAGGACCCCCAGGTCCTTTTCCATCCTAGATTCCCCCAGAGGTTCTCCACCCAGTGTATAGATTGCATTCATATTTTTGCCACCCAAATGCATTATTTTACATTTTTCTACATTGAACCTCATTCATGTAGTCGTCCACCCCATTAATTCGTTCAGGTCTTTTTGCAAGGTTTCCACATCCTGCGGAGAAGTTATTGCCCTGCTTAGCTTAGTATCGTCTGCAAATACAGAGATTGAACTGTTTATCCCATCCTCCAGGTCGTTTATAAACAAATTAAATAGGATTGGTCCCAGCACAGAACCCTGGGGAACCCCACTACCCACCCCTGACCATTCTGAGTACTCCCCATTTATCACCACCCTCTGAACACGCCCTTGTAGCCAGTTTTCAATCCATGTACTCACCCTATGGTCCATGCCAACGGACCTTATTTTGTACAGTAAACATTTATGGGGAACTGTGTCAAATGCTTTTGCAAAATCCAGATACACCACGTCTACGGGCCTTCCTTTATCTAGATGGCAACTCACCTCCTCATAGAAGGTTAATAGATTGGTTTGGCAAGAACGATTCTTCATGAATCCATGCTGATTACTGCTAATGATATCGTTCTTATTACTAAAATCTTGTATATAGTCCCTTATCATCCCCTCCAAGAGTTTACATACTATTGATGTTAGGCTAACTGGTCTGTAATTCCCAGGGATGTTTTTTGGGCCCTTTTTAAATATTGGTGCTACATTGGCTTTTCTCCAATCAGCTGGTACCATTCCAGTCAATAGACTGTCTGTAAAAATTAGGAACAACGGTCTGGCAATCACCTGACTGAGTTCCCTAAGTACCCTCGGATGCAAGCCATCTGGTCCCGGTGATTTATTAATGTTAAGTTTCTCAAGTCTAATTTTAATTCCGTCCTCTGTTAACCATGGAGGTGCTTCCTGTGTTGTGTCATGAGGATAAACACTGCAGTTTTGGTTACTGAAGCCCCCCGATTCACTCGTGAAGACTGAGGAGAAGAATAAATTCAATACCTTTGCCATCTCCCCATCCTTTGTAACCAGATGTCCTTCCTCATTCTTTACGGGGCCAATATGGTCTGTCCTCCCTTTTTTACTGTTTACATACTTAAAGAATTTCTTGGGATTCTTTTTGCTCTCCTCCGCTATGTGTCTTTCATGTTCTATCTTAGCCGTCCTAATTGCACCCTTACATTTCTTATTGCATTCTTTATAAAGTCTGAATGCTGAGGATGATCCCTCAACCTTGCATTTTTTGAAGGCCTTCTCCTTTGCTTTTATATGCATTTTTACATTGGAGTTAAGCCATCCAGGATTTTTGTTGGCTCTTTTAAATTTATTACCCAATGGGATACATTGGCTAATGCCCTTATTTAATATGCTCTTAAAGCAAACCCATCTCTCCTCCGTATTCTTTGTTCCTAATATTTTATCCCAATTTATGCCTTTTAGCAAGGTTTGTAGTTTAGGGAAGTTGGCTCTTTTGAAATTCAGTGTCTTTGTGTTCCTTTCATGTTTCCTATTTGTGTGATTTATACTGAAACTAACTGACCTGTGATCGCTGTTACCTAAATTGCCCCGTATTTCCACATCTGTGATCAGGTCTGTATTGTTGGTAATAAGTAGATCCAGTAATGTTTTATTTCTAGTTGGTGCATCTACCATCTGACCCATGAAATTGTCCTGCAAGACATTAAGGAACTGGCGAGCCTTAAATGAATGCACGGTTCCCTCCGCCCAGTCTATGTCTGGATAATTAAAATCCCCCATTATGATAACACTTCCCATCCTTGCTGCTAATCCAATTTGTGATAGGAGATCCATCTCCACTTCCTCCCTCAGGTTAGGGGGCCTATAGCATACTCCCAGTATTATTTTCCCCTTAGCTTCATCCCTTTGGAGCTTTACCCATAAGGATTCCACCTCCTCTCTAGCTCCCTCAGTGATGTCATCTCTCACATTCGCTTGTACATTATTCTTGATATATAGGCATACCCCTCCCCCTTTTTTACCCTCTCTATCCTTGCGGTATAGGGTATACCCTTGAATGTTTGCCAGCCAATCATGAGAGCTGTTGAACCAGGTCTCTGAAATTCCCACAAAATCCAAATCCTCCTTGTACAACAGTATCTCTAGTTCACCCATCTTGTCCGCCATGCTCCTGGCATTGGTGAACATGCCACATAGTTTAGACCGGTCGCATATTGTCCTCGTATTGGGTGTTTCAAGATTGCAACTAGGACTTGCTACTATACTCACCTTGTGTTTTTGTGCTTCGGTTAACCTGCCACTAATGCCCCCAATACTACCCTCTGGAATATCTTCCGCGCCGGCTATCACTGTCTCTGGACCCTCCCCCCCATTGCCTAGTTTAAAAACCCCTCTAACTTTTTGGCCATCTTCATTCCCAGCAGATCTGCACCCTCCTCATTTAGGTGCAGTCCGTCCCTTCTATAGTACCGGTTACCGACTGAGAAGTCGGCCCAGTCCTCCAGGAACCCAAACCCCTCCTTACTACACCAGCTCTTCAGCCACTTGTTTACTTCCCTAATCTCCCTCTGCCTTTCTGGTGTGGCTCGATGTACCGGTAGTATTCCTGAGAACACTACCTTGGAGGTCCTTTTCCTCAATTTAGCACCTAAGTCCCTAAAATCGTTCTTTAGGACACTCCATCTGCCTCTGACTTTGTCATTGGTGCCAACGTGCACCATGACAGCCGGGTCTTCCCCAGCCCCTCCCAGTAATCTGTCCACAAGATCCGTGATGTGCCGAACCCGAGCGCCCGGTAGACAACATACTGTTCGGCGCTTCAGGTCTTGGTTACAGATTGCCCTCTCTGTCCTTCTAAGAATTGAGTCCCCTACCACCAGAATCTATCTTTCCTTTCCCTTTGCTGCCCCCCCACTCTCACTGGAGGAGTTCTTCCCCTGGCAGCTAGGAGAGTCCCTCATCTCCAGCAGTGCTGGTCCCTGACTGGTTTCACCAATGTCACTGAATGGAGCGTACTTATTGGGATGCTCCAGTCCTGGATCGGCCTCCCTGGCACTTCCCCCTCTACCCCTCCTGACTGTCACCCATTTACTCTTTGCTAGTACCTGCACCTCTTTGTCTCCACCCGCCTCTGTGCTGGCCCCCGCCGGCACCTGCCGTGTACGTTCCTGGCTCACCTTTAGTATGGAGGGACTTCTCAGTGCTGACAGTTGCTTTCCAAGATTCAGAACCTGGGCTTCCAGGGAAACAATGTGCTTACATTTTGCACAGCAATATTCGCCCTCGATCGGATGATCAAGGAACACATACATGCCGCAAGATGTACAAAGAGTCACCTCTCCACACCCGCCGGGCATCGTACCTATTAAATTTAGTGAGGATTTGGGGATTTTACCCTGTCCAAATTACCTAACAGCTAGCTTCCTGGCACTAATACTCAAGACAATACACAGGTACACAACAAGACAATACACAGGTACTCACAGACCTACGTGCAATCGCAGAACAGTCGCAGACCTACGTGCACTCGCAATACTCAAGTATACAGTACACAATACACAAGTACTAATGATCCACACACACTACTCAGACAACACTCAGATACTCACACTACACAGGTACTATGACCCCTGTTATAACCTCCTGTTTTAAACTCTGCTTTTTAACTCCCACTTATACCTGCTCCACTTACACCGAGTTCCACAGCCTCAGACTGAGCACGCTCAGACTGAGTCCTACACCCAGTTAAATAGGCACCTGTAAAGCAATTAACCACCCCCCTTAATTGATAGACTGAAGGAACCAGAGAAAAAAAAAAAAGCTATTTAAAAAGTGACAGAAAAAGGCAAATGAAAAACTAAAAGGAAAAGCCCCAAAAATGCAACCCAGCAAACCCAGCAAACAAAAAGCAACACTTGTTCACTCTAACTCTGCTTTTTAACTCCCACTTATACCAGCTCCACTTACACCGAGTTCCACAGCCTCAGACTGAGCACGCTCAGACTGAGTCCTACACCCAGTTAAATAGGCACCTGTGAGCAATTAACCACCCCCCTTAATTGATAGACTGAAGGAACCAGAGAAAAAAAAAAAAAAAAAAGCTATTTAAAAAGTGACAGAAAAAGGCAAATGAAAAACTAAAAGGAAAAGCCCCAAAAATGCAACCCAGCAAACCCAGCAAACAAAAAGCAACACTTGTTCACTCTAACTCTGCTTTTTAACTCCCACTTATACCAGCTCCACTTACACCGAGTTCCACAGCCTCAGACTGAGCACGCTCAGACTGAGTCCTACACCCAGTTAAATAGGCACCTGTGAGCAATTAACCATCCCCCTTAATTGATAGACTGAAGGAACCAGAGAAAAAAAAAAGCTATTTAAAAAGTGACAGAAAAAGGCAAATGAAAAACTAAAAGGAAAAGCCCCAAAAATGCAACCCAGCAAACCCAGCAAACAGAAAGCAACACTTGTTCACTCTAACTCTGCTTTTTAACTCCCACTTATACCAGCTCCACTTACACCGAGTTCCACAGCCTCAGACTGAGCACGCTCAGACTGAGTCCTACACCCAGTTAAATAGTCACCTGTGAGCAATTAACCACCCCCCTTAATTGATAGACTGAAGGAACCAGAAAAAAAAAAAAGAAAAAAGCTATTTAAAAAGTGACAGAAAAAGGCAAAGGAAAAACTAAAAGGATAAAGCCCCAAAAATGCAACCCAGCAAACCCAGCAAACAAAAAGCAACACTTGTTCACTCTAACTCTGCTTTTTAACTCCCACTTATACCAGCTCCACTTACATCGAGTTCCACAGCCTCAGACTGGGGGGATGGTACTTTGCCATTGGGAACCCTCTTGACTAGGGTTGCACCGATACCACTTCATTAAGACTGAGTACAAGTACCGATACTTTTTTCAAGTACTTGCCGATACCGATTATCGATACTTTTTTTAATGTTATGTGACAGTGGAACTAATATGCAACACTGATGATGCGTGGACAATGTCAGTGTGTTTTTATTTTATTTTTTATTATTTTTACAATTTAACGTTTTAAATATTTATTTATTACAATTCTTTATTTATTTATTTTTTTAATCAGCCCTGTTGGGGGGCTTTGGTGAGATATCAGGGGTCCTAATAGACCCCTGACATCTCCCTTTTGAGACAGGGAAAGGTACTGAGGACACAGATTCCCCAGTCCCTTTCTCTGCAGCCTCAGCTGCACTGGAATGAATGGAAAGAAGACAGCAACTCCTCTCCATTCAAAAACTGAAGCGTCATAAACACAGGTTACTATGCTCAGTAATGAATGGACAAAGTCAGCGATCACTGGCGCTGTACATTCAGAAAAAGAAGGACCTGGTAAATGACAGATTTACATGTTGTACACAATGAATTAATGTTGAAAAACTATCCTATACTTGTGCACAAGGACATTTTTGTTTATTGATACAACTCCCACCAACTGAACCAACATGATGATTCATTTTGGTTGCTAACCCAGAGGTTAAACCCCTTGAGATCTACAACTAAAGTTTGATCTGGCTCATTACCTAATAATTCCCCAGTGCATCTGATATGTCCTCAAAGTCATAGGGATACAGTGCTGCAGAATTGATACAACATTTACAGTATGATATATTTACTGTAGCTGTATACAGGTCTAAAGAAATTAATTTTTTTTTTTTTTTGCAAATAATATGGTTGTTAGCTCCTAGTCCTGGACCCCTGTTGTCCTTCTTGTAGTTTATGTGCTGGCTTTGTAAATACAAGGACGGTAGCAACTATGCATTCTACTCTCATTTAAAACACTGTAACATCAAAACAAAAATGTCATACATTGCAGCTTAACAGTTTTTACATGTCATGGCTGCATTAGTGTCTTTTTTATTTTTATTTTTTTACCTGGATTTTCTGTCAATAACACACTTCCTAAAGGGACAAACCATGGACAAGCAGTGAGGAAAGTTTGTAAGGAGGCTTGCAATTGGCTATGTAAGAGCACATGTCCCTGCCCCTCTTCTTCTTGCAACAACAACCATCCTGCTGGAAGCTCTAACCCTCTGCTATCTTGTACCCATCTCCATGCCAGAGGCCTGCCCAACATTCCCGACCATTAACCTTTATATCCCAAGGGAGGAATGTCCACACAAAAATATGGAGATGCTGCACTTTACTCATGTTACTTTAAGATGACAATTACAGTAACATCATATAGACATGCTATGCAGGGTCACTTTTTGTCAATCACTTATAGTGGCCGATCCACAGCAGTCACATGTGAAAGCAGCACACAGCTTATTTCTAGTAAGCTATCTTCCCTTACTCAGCCTCTCTACTTCCCAAGGTCATTATTACTCCCTCAGAGGGCTCTGGTTTGTCTTAGGCAGTCTGTGTCCAGTTCACAATTTCCTCTAAGTAATCTTCTGAGGCAGGGTCACTGCAGTTCACCTCTGGCTTAGGTACACTTCTCCCAGGTCCTCCAGGGGGATAGCCTCACTTCAGGAACACTTGATCTGGCTTAAAAGACTTTTTGTAACCCGCGCTATCCTCCACCACCATAAGAGACAGGATGACTGCAGGCAGCTCTTCTAAGTGCAGTACTACCTAGAAATGTCCTCCAGTCCTGTCCAGGGCCTCCACTTAGATGGCTACATCCCCACACTGGTGGAATCTCTTGTTCCTATGCCCTGACTGCACTAAGACTCCTCCCAACCTGCCATATATGGGCACCGATTCACCCACAACATCACTACAGGAGGGCTCTTTGTAAAAGGTAGCTAGCACCTAATTACACTATTTTACCACACACTATGAGACAGAGCTACCTAGTGCTAACTGCTACTGCCTTCAAGCATCCTTGAGTGCTGTGTTGTGTGTGTGTGTGTGTGTGTGTGTGTGGGGGCGGAGGCTCTCCTGCCTATACATTGCCCCACTGCCGCAACACATCTGGGATCTTTATAAAATATCTTGAGCAGGATAGTGGAGCTGTAGGTCTAATAACAGGGGCTCTATTAGTAAGATGCTGTACAGCTCTCTGGCTAGCTGTCTTCAAGTTGCTGCTGTTCTTGTCCTGGTCAGCTGTTATTAGTCCTCAGAGGTCTAGGGCAGGAAGTGCAGGCCGAGAAGCATTGGTAGCTGTGTGGCTGCAATGTCCATCTATCAGCAGGATCAACACGGTGTGAAGGAGCTACAAGGGCTGGGAGCTGATGGTCTAGAGATGTGTATGTGTGTGTGTGTATATGTGTATGTGTATTTATATATCAGTGCTGTATACTGAGATTTAGGATGCAAACAGTACTTTGCAGTGCATTAATGTACGCACATTAATTTGTGTTTGTTTTTGTAGCTCCAAATTAAGAAGCTCAGCAAGGGGTGTGAGGTGCACTTTGGCATCCTTGCCTTAGGCTGGGTTCACACTATTGCGAAGTAGATTAGGGTTTCCCCGCATCCAATTTACATAGTAGGAGAATGTAACTGGCTCTCTATGGAGGTGGTTCACATATCTCCAGGGTCATTGAGGAGCGCACTGCACAGAAACGCTGTGCATCTTTAGCTCCATTTCAGGGCCGAATTCAGGCGAAGATTTAGCCCTGATTCATCCCTGAACCGGAGAATGGGGACGCCCAGCAGCCGGTTCCAGTGTGAACTGAGCCTTAGGTGCTAGGGGGCCTTGTTCTGGCAGTATCATTTACTGTATCTATGGAGGAGTAGCACTGTCACTCTGGTCTACTCTCCAGATGAACTTCAAATGTCTGCCCTTCCACTCATCCATTACATAGAGAAACTTTGTTTTGTAGTTTACGAAAGATAGTCAAAAAAGTTGACAACATTGTAGGAAACATTCAGTTAAGTACAGAAAGCTACTGTATAAGGACAACAGGTATTTTCCTTACTTGCAAAAAATGCTAATCTTTGCAGAGACATTGACAAATTTGACAACATGAAGTTGGATAGAGGCACGAATTGGAAATTATAGCTTGTAGGCTCTGAGTACCACATTCTCGACCTAATGCCCCGTACACACGATTGGAAATGCCACCATCAAAACTCTGATGAGAGGTTTTGGTGGGAAAATACGACCGTGTGTATGCTCCATTGGACTTTTGCTGGCAAACTTCCAGCCAGCAAAAGATTGGGAGCAGGTTCTCCATTTTTTGGTCGGAAAAAGTTCCTATCCGAAAATGCGTTCGTCCGTATGCAATTCGGACGTGCAAAAAATCACACATGCTCAGAAACAATTTGACGCATGCTCAGAAGCATTGAACTTAATTTTCTCGGCTCAACGTAGTGTTGTACGTCACCGCGTTCTTGACGGTCGAAAGTTCAGAGAACTTTTGTGTGACCATGTGTATGCAAGGCAAGCTTGAGCGGAATTCCGTCGGAAAAACCATCCAAGTTTTTCCTGACGGAAATTCCGCTCGTGTGTACGCCGCATTAGTGTTCAAAATGTTTGGGACCTTTTGGGAAGAGTAAATTGATCTGTAGCCATGCAGTGACCCTCTGAAGTCCAACATGAAGGTGAGCGCAAAGAATCAATGGTCGTGGATATCACATGGTGCAGTGTTATTGGATACGTATTCATATGAGAAGCACATTTTTGAATGGACTGTTTTTCATGACACGTGATTCACATTCAGATAAGGATTTCCACCAGTATTTACGTATATTTGTTTTTTAAGGGGGGCAACGCTACACTTTTTAGTTGTTCAGTACTATACAAAATGGGTTGAAGAAGTGAGTGCACTGGAAAAGTTTTAAATGGCTGGGGACTTTTAAGAGATCTCAGGATGTTAACTTTAGAGACAGTAGATGCAGATTGCCCCGGGTTTAGACACATGTGTACTGTGGCAATGAGAACAAAAATCTCATCCTTAAACTTTGGAGTAATGTCAGCGGACTGAAATTCCTCTGTACCAACTTATCCAAAATGAAATAGGACATCACCATCTGACTGTGCAGATGCAGCTGCAGCCACAGGCCAATCAGATATGGACCCTGGAGTACAGGTTGTGGGAGCATGCTTGCGGCCCCTACGTTATGAGCCAACTAATGTACCCATAAACAAGCAAGCAGTAGATTCCTCCCTGGAAAATACAGAGGAGAGCGCTATACCTGAAGAAGCTAAGAAGGCGCCTGTGGACTTAAACAGGGGAATATGATATCAGTGATGGGTCCTATAGATGGCACACTGCAAGTTACTCCAGAGATGTTTGTGGATCTTAATAAGAAACAGCTTGAGGGACCACCACCCTTGCACCTATGATCTAATAGTATGAAAAGTGAGGAGATTTCCAATAATGGGTACTTACATCCCTTGAAGCTGAAGGGGATGGATGGAGTGTCAGACAGGGCAGTATGTACATAGGTAATAGACAGTCTTCACCCCTCCGGCAGGTATTCTTCTGAGGGTGTCTTCAGGGATAGGATTTCACCAGGCGGGGTCTTGCATCCCTAGACCTGTGGAACTCTGTGACTAACTCATTTATTTTATTAAATGTAAATAGGCTGTTCATTTTCCAAGGGAAGTTGCAGTCTATGAGATAATTTAGTGATCGTGGTGCAATTTTACTTTGCAAAGAATACCCATTCAAATGCAAAAAAAGAAACAGCTGTTTTTGCTTAAATATGGTTGGATGATGGAAGTCATTGCAACTTGTAAAATGAGCGACCCCAAAGTGTCTGGAAAATACCGCAGCAGAGCCCAGTGCCCATAAGTCACATTACAGACCCACTATGTGTCCTCTTCACTGCGAGGTCTGTGTATGGCACCTATTGCTATTTTGAAGATCAGCCGATATGGAAAACTGCAAAGAGCTTCTCCAGTTGTACAGCAAAAGGAGAATCTTTACTGAATCTTGATAAAATGCAAGAACTGGGTTTGATTCTCTCTTAATAAAGAATGCATCCATTGTCCTAGGAACACTAGCAAACAACTGGAGCATGATGGGGTTGGATATATGTGTCTACCCTACAGCTTTGTTTGCTGATGTTTAAACCATACAATATTAGTTCTTAATCAGTTAGTCCCAAACTCTTATCAACTTTGGAAATTACATTATAAAAAATGTTTTATGATATCAACCACACCCCTTACGCCTCTTTTATAGGTGATCCCAAATTTTATATCAATCCACCAAGATACAGAAGAATTCATATGGTGGATCAATAACAATTTAAATACTTTCAAAACTCTCACAGAAGACACTACATTTACCTCTTTTGCAACACTAAAAGCAAAATATAAGATCCCTAATAGTGAACGCAGGAGATTCCTCCAAATAAGAAACTTTTACAATACTCACTTTCGATTAACAGATACAATATCACCTACATTCTATGAAAAAATATGTTTTTATTCTCTGAGAGCTGCAAGTTTGATATCAGAAATATATTCAAATGTGATTAATATAGATAGTCAGGACAAACATCCCTATATGAAAAGATATATATTAATATATAGATGATCTTGCGCAAAACCTAATAATAAAGTGTGAATATCATAATAAACAGTGATAAATCATCATGTGACATAAGAATGTGAAAAAAAACAAATAGTAATATATACGTGAAAAAAAGTCCAACACTTGATACAAAAGAAAAGAAAAGAAGGTGTTGATTGTTGATCTTGTGACTTGTGATACTCTCCACCACTATGTGTTCTCAGAACTCTCATCTTAAGGGCATAAGTAATATGCCTTAATGAATCCACTAGGAAACAGCCCCAGTCCGACATCCAGGATGAATGGTAGTGTCAGCTCACTACTATGAATACATCCCCTCCCGAACGTTGATGCAATCCATATGAAAAATAAGTGAGCCTCCAATAGTGTAATAACGAAGATACCGAAATGTATTAAATAAAAAATATCTGCTTACATCTAGCAGCAGCTAGCGCGATTGATTGATAGTTATTGATCTTATGGAAAATGGCTGCCGTCTTGTCATTACTAATGAAATGTTTGGCCTTTAACAAAATGGCGGGTTGTCCATTTCCTGTCCGCATGATATAAATAGACTGATATTCTAGCTAATCCGGTTCCCTGAGGAAGTCATGTGGTATGACGTAACGTGTAGGACGTAACCGGAAGTATCTATCGCGGACCAGAAGTGACATACGAGGTGGCGTAGAATGCCATCTTTTGTTCTTGTTTGGCCCTTAAGGTGACATCAACATCTTCTTTTCTTTCTTTTGTATTAAGTGTTGGACTTTTTTTCACTTATATATCACTATTTGTTTTTTTTCACATTCTTATGCCGCATGATGATTTATCACTGTTTATTATAATATTCACACTTTATTATTAGGTTTTGCGCAAGATCATCTATATATTAATATATATCTTTTCATTTGCTTTAGTGAGTGGTGTTCACGTTCAGATTTTGCAGCATTTCCACCCACAATTAGTATTTAGGTTTTATTATAGTAGCACAGAAGTCCCTTTACAGAAAACATCCCTGTATGCTTAAATGAGAACAAGAATGCGATATCACCCTATCTACAAAAAACTGGGCAGACTGTATCAACAATCTACTTAAATGCACGAGATCAATCACAATTAGAGAGACAGCAATAAAGCTCAGTTCACAAGATGGTATTATACACTAGGGATGAGCCAAAAACCCTCGGTTCGGTTTGCGGCAGAACATGTGAACAGACCAAAAATTTGTGCAAGCACGCAAACACCGTTAAAGTCTATGGGACTCGAATGTGAAAAATCAAAAGTGCTAATTTTAAAGGCTAATATGCAAGTTATTGTCATAAAAAGTGTTTGGGGACCTGGGTCCTGCTCCAGGGGTCAGGTATCAATCCAAAAAAAGTTTTAAAAATAGCCGTTTTTTTGGGAGCAGTGATTTTAATAATGCTTAAAGTGAAACAATAAAAGTGTAATATTCCTTTAAATATCGTGCCAGAGGGGTGTCTATAGTATGCCTGTAAAATGGCGCATTTTTCCCGTGTTTAGAACAGTCCCTGCATAAAATGACTTTTCTAAAGAAAAAAAAGTCATTTAAAACTGCTTGCGGCTGTAATGTAATGTTGCCCCCCAGCTCATTACCAGGCCCTTTGAGTCTGGTATGGATATTAAAGTGAACCCCGCACCTAAAATTTCAAAAAAAAGGTGTGGGGCCCCCAGGCCCTATATACTCTGAACAGCAGCAGTATACAGGTGGTCCCCGGGTTACTAACAAAATAGGGACTGTAGGTTTGTTCTTAAGTTGAATCTGTTAATAATTTGGAACAGGTACATTTTGTAAGTGTAGCTCCAGCCAAAAAAACTATTTTTAAGTTTTTTGGATAACATAGGGAAGGGTTATCATCACCCCTGTAACATTTGTTTTGCTGTCTGTGCCCCTGTTCAGAAGATTTCACCTCACTTTCTGTCCCAATGACAATTGGATTTTGAAAATTTTGGATTATTAGGGAAACAAGGATTGGTGATAAAGCATCAGTGGGGAGACACCTTTTTCCCATATTAACTCTTACAGGAGAGAATTTCCCTTCCTAGGGGTAGATTTCCTCTCGCTTCCTGTTGTCTCTATCTCCGTTTGTACGTAGGAGTCATTTGTAAGTCGGATGTTTGAAAATAGGGGACCACCTGTATATACTATACGGCTTTCCCTATACACTCTGCGGAAAATTGGGCCTTAGGTGTTGGTGGTACCAGAACACTGTAAGCCCTCACAGTTATTCTTGGTGGGAACTGGAACAGGCCCTGCTGTGAAATATTATATCAAGAATTGTAATTATGTGCCCCTGTTAAACAGGGGCAGAAAAATTGGGCCTTAGGCAGTGGTGGTGGTGGTGATGGTGGCACAACACTGTAAAGCCTCACAGATACTTTTGTTGAGTGCAAGAACAGGTCCTGCTGTGAAATATTAGATCAAAAATTGTAATTACGCTCCCCTGTTAAACAGGGGCAGAAAATTTGGGACTTAGGCAGTGGTGGCGGCACAAAATTGTAAAGCCTCACAGCTACTTTTGTTGAGCACCGAAACAGGCCCTGCTGTGAAATATTAGATCAAAAATTGTAATTACGCACCCCTGTTAAACAGGGGCAGAAAAATTGGGCCTTAGGCGGTAGTGGTGGTGGTGGTACAACACTGTAAAGACTCACAGATTCTTTTGTTGAATGCAGGAACAGGCCCTGCTGTAAAATATTAGATCAAAAATTGTAATTACGCGCCTCTGTTAAACAGGGGCAGAAAAATTGTGCCTTAGGCAGTGGTGGTGCCACAACACTGCAACCCCTCATAGATACTCTTGTTGAGCGCAGGAACGAGCCCCGCTGTTAAATATTTTATCGAAAATTGTAATTACGCGCCCCTGTTAAACAGGGGCAGAAAAATTGGGCCTTAGGTAGTGGTGATGGTGCACTGAACCAAAAATATTCTTAGAAGCTATCATCATGAAAATTGAGAAGGAATAGGATAGTCACTCAGCATAATAGGATAGGCACTCAGCATATGCAGTCTTCAAGGGATTCCACATCCATAGAAAAATCATCGGATTACATCAACTTCAGGTGCTTGGTAGCTGGTGATCCAAGACTAAATCATTTTTATGATTGTGAGCAACAGAGTCTGTGGACAGGCGCACTCTGTGATTGGTTACAAAGCCTCCAGCAGCACTGAATGTGCATTCAGAAAGAACGCTGGATGCAGGACAGGCCAGTAGCTCAATTGCATATTGAGCAAGCTCTGGCCAGTGGTCCATCCTCAAGACCCAGTAACCCAGTGGATGTTCTGGTGGAAAGGTCTCCAAGTCTGATCTTGCCCCTAGATATTCCTGTACCATGTAATTCAGATGCTGGCGAAGGTTGCTGGAACCGATCAGACCTGGGCGCTGAGGACTGAAGAATTGCCTGAAGGCATCGGTCAGCCGGCCACCTTCTCCACCGCTCTTTCTGTGACTGAACGAAGCCTCAGCAACATGTTGTCCAGCACTAGGAAATTGTAACCTCCCAGGCTCTGGAAACACATTGCACAAACCTTTCTGCAAGGCCTCCCGAAGATGTTTCATCCTCTGCTCCCTCTGTGAAGGCTGGATAAGTTCTGCAACCTTACCCTTGTAACGTGGATCAAGAAGGGTTGCCAGCCAGTATTTATCCCTCTCCTTGATACCACAAATCCTAGGGTCCTTTCGCAGGCTTTGCAGGATCAGGGAGGCCATGCAGCATAGGTTTGCAGAGGCATTTGATCTTGAGTCCTCTGGGTCACTAAGAATCACATGATCCTCAACCACCTCCTCCCAACCACGTACAACTCCATGGGTTTCTGGGGACTGAAAATGATCTCTTGAAGACTGCTGCTGATGCTGAGTGTTATCCTCCACCTCCATGATGACACAATCCTCCTCCTCCTCTTCTCCTTCCTGTGTGATCGGCGGGCCTGCAGGAATACTAGTATCTGGATAAAGGGGGCCTTGAGAGGTAAGGAAGTCCTCCTTTTCCTCCCGCTGTTATGCCTCAAGTGCCTTGTCCATTAGTCCATGAAGTGTGTTCTCCAACAGGAAGACAAGAGGGACAGTATCACTGATGCATGCACTGTCACTGCTCACAATCCTCGTGGCCTCCTCAAATGGTGACAGGACAGTGCATGCATCCTTGATCAGTAGCCACTGGCATGGCGAAAAAAAGCCAAGCTCCCTGACCCTGTCCTGGTGCCATACTCACACAAGTACTTATTGATGGCCCTCTGTTGCGTGTGCAGCTGCTGCAGCATTGCCAACGTTGAGTTCCACCTGGTGGGCATGTCACAAATGAGGCGGTTCTTAAACAGGTTGCATTCTCTTTGAATGTCAGCCAGCCGAGCACTGGCATTATATGACCAGTGGAAATGACAACAGACTTTTTTGGCCTGCCTCAGGAGATCCTGTAAGCCCAGGTACCTGCTCAAGAACTGCTGCACCACCAAATTCAGGATGTGAGCCAAACAGGGGATGTGGGTCAAGTGTCCCTGTCGGAGGGCGGAGAGAAGGTTGGTGCCATTGCAGGGGCGGATCCAGGGGGGCAACGGGGCAACTGCCCCCTCCGAGAAATGCGGGTGACTGTGACAGAGCCCGCCGGCGGGCAGCTCTGTAAGTTAGAGAGCCGCCGGGCGGCTCCATGAGTGAAAGAGCCGCCGGGCGGCTCCGTGAGTGAGAGAGCCGCCGGGAGGCTCCGTGAGTCAGTGAGAGAGCCGCTGAGCGGCTCCATGAGTGAGAGAGCCGCCGGGCGGCTCCGTGAGTGAGAGAGCCGCCGGGCGGCTCCATAGTGAGAGAGGGCGGGCTGCTGGCCAATCAGGGAGCCGGCGGGGGAGCAGAGAGATGACATCATCTCTCACTGCCCGGCGCCCGCCCTGCATCCCTGCAGTTCCCCCCCACCATGCAGGCAGCTGCGGCAGCAGAGAGATTACATCATCTCTCTGCTGCCTGTCTCTGGGACACAAGAGACCACCTTAGCAGGTGGCAAGTGACAATCTTCATCTGGTGACAGGCGACGTGGCAAGTGACAATCCGCAACATGTGGCAGGCGACGTGGCAAGTGACAATCTTCATCTGGTGACAGGCGACGTGGCAAGTGACAATCCGCAACATGTGGCAGGCGACGTGGCAAGTGACAATCTTCATCTGGTGACAGGCGACGTGGCAAGTGACAATCTTCATCCGGTGACAGGCGACGTGGCAAGTGACAATCTGTATCTGGTGGTAGGTGACGTGGCAAGTGACAACCTGCAACATGTGGCAGGCAACCTGGCAAGTGACAATCTGCAACGTGGCAGGCGACGTGGCAAGTGACAATCTTCATCTGGTGACAGGCGACGTGGCAAGTGACAATCTGCATCTGGTGACAGGCAACGTGGCAAGTGACAATCCGCAACATGTGGCAGGCGACGTTGCAAGTGACAATCTGCATCTGGTGACAGGTGACGTGGCAAGTGACACACTCGGGGCTCCCACTGATTCTGCATTATGGTGAGTTATTTAATTTTTTATAACAATGTAATAATAGTAATAATGCGCTTCAATCATCCTGACACCATAACAACCATGGTGCCGTGATGATTGAAGCGCCAACACCAACCATTTCCCCGATAGATGTACCCCAAAAAATATATTTTCTGGCAGTGCCCCTCCCGAGACTAGACTCTGGATCCGCCCCTGTGCCATTGTCGCATACAACCATTCCTGGCTGAAGCTGGCATGGCGTCAACCACCTCTGAGCCTGCCCCTGCAGAGCCGACAGAATCTCTGCCCCAGTGTGGCTCCTGTCCCCTAAGCAGACCAACTCAAGCACCACATGGCATCTTTTTGCCTGAGTGCTTGCGTAGCCCCTTGAATATCTACGGAGCACCGCTGGTTCAGAGGAGAAATCTGCAGAGGAAGAGGCCATAGAGGAAGAAGAGGAGGGGGTGAAGGAGAGAGTTGTGGCAGAATCACCACTAGCATTTTGGAGGCATGGTGGTGGAACAAGCAACAATACTGAACCCTGTCCTGCATCCTTCCCACCTGCCAGCAGAGTTACCCAGTGCGCCGTGAAAGAAAGATAACATCCCTGTCCATGCCTGCTGGACCATAAGTCAGCAGTAATATGCACCTTACTGCTGACTGCCCTGTCCAACAAGGCCAAGACATTGCCTTCCACATGCTGGTAGAGAGCCAGAATGGCCTTCCATGAAAAAAAATGGCGTTTGGGAACCTGCCACTGAGGTACTGCACATTCCACAAATTCACGAAAGGGGGCAGAGTCTACCAGCTGAAAAGGCAGCAGTTGCAGCGCTAGCAATTTGGTCAAGCTAGTGTAGCACTAACTCCCGAAGGAGCTGCTGATTTATATCAGGCTGTTACCTTCATCTCTTTACCCGTAGTTTCACCAATACCAGAACTTAGAGTCCATGTTGAGCTTTGTATCTGACAATGTAGGCACCAGTCACTTTAGTACTTTTCCAATGCCTTAATAGGAAATAACTGGAAGAAGTAGCAGGAAAGAGGTAGAAGAAGAGTTGCAGGGAAGTTCAAATACCTTTTCTTTAGGACACTGAGAAATTTGAAATCTCGGGGACGAATTTACCTTCAGTCCAAGATTAAATCTTTGCCCACCCGGATAGGTCTCTCTCACTGACCTAGCAGCCGGAGCATAGCACGAACAAAAAGTCTTTGCCACAGACTTGAAAAAGAGCAATATAACTGTACGATCCTCTGCCACAGGACATAGTAGTTTTAGATGAACAACAACACAGTACCAGAACCTTTAAGCCGAGCTGGCAGTATTTGTACGGTAGATTAGATTAAGATGCATCCTCCAACTGAGTCACCAGGCCCCTCTTGAGACACCAGCATTCCGCACGGTCCTCTCCAAGATGGGTCCTCCCCTGGATCTTCTCAATTGTCTGGCTTCTTCCTGCAGGACAGACAGCACAGGACCATCCCCACAGCAGTAGGCCCCAGACAGGCTTCTGGGCCTACTTGCATGGCTGTAGCATCGCAGCCCTCCGGCCTGGAGGGCCATGAGGTAGAACTCTCCTTAGCACATACCTTTAGGCCAGGAGGGCCAGCAGGTGAAAGAGAGAAAAATGGCGTCTGCCCCTTAAGTACTCTCTCCCAGAATGCATAGCAGTGGACCACCTCTGTCGAGTTACCTCTGGGAAAGAAGAGCACTCAATATACTTCAGCTTGTTGCTTTTCCAACACTGACCTATGGTGACAACAACACCTACAGGCAACAGTGTGGAACTGCACGCAACACAGCCAATGCTGGAACAGAGGCTAATTTAGCCATAGATTAACTCTGAAGTATATACAGAACAGATAACCCACTAAATTTACAAATAGGCACCTGAGCAAAAATTTGTCAGCGCTACATACTCCCCCCACTAGAACAGACGGTGTCCTCAACGTCTGCCAAAAATATGACTCTCAAGCCTGAGAGTAGGTATTTAAACCCAAAAACTTGGATAGGGAAGAAGAAAGGCAGTAAGAAAGAGGTTACAATTTCAAACATTAATACAACAGCATATTCACATTAGTCATGTTACAAGGACCTCACTATCTATCTAACTGCAAGGCCTCTAACAGCTTCATAGGAGATCTGATTTTACCTGAAAGAAACAAAGTTAAACACACACAAAAAAAAATGTACATTAGCATCACTGATTAATTGGGAGCAAAGCCTCACTCCCAAAAGAATGACACTTTCTTCCACACGCTTTTTTTTTTCAAAGTGAACTAAAAGTAACTAAAACGTCCATCCCTAGCTATTTAGCAGAAGAAATCCAGCATAGCAAAGAGTCTTTGGATATAGAAGGGCTGAGATAAATGAAGTCTCTTGACCACGAAGTTCTCTAAACCCTGGCATTATCTGACTATATAACCTAAAGTTCTCTTTTCTTTAGCAGAACAGAAACAACAGTCCCTTTGCAGCATCACCAATAAAACCGGGGATCCGGTAAAGTCAGTTTCTTCCCCTGTTTATCCACAGTGGTGATAAAATAAACAATGTCATCTTTTCCAGGTCTGCAAATGACCACTTTGTCAGCATAGATGTGCCGACCATAATTCCAGTGCAGCAGACACCGATTGAAACGTTCATCCATAGCAGCAGAATAACCAGCTCTCCGGAAAGGTCTTGGTACAGACAAATAGTCCCAAACAGCTTCACGGTACCACTGCTCTCGATTAGCCTCATTTTCTGCATAACTTCTTGAGTAACATAAGGAAATTCCAGATCATACTCTTTAGCAACTCGTTTGGTGAGCACTCTCTGTAGTCGGGCAAGTCTAGGTAAAGTTCTGGTTTTTCCCTGACCAGCAGGCACACAAGAATTTGGCGATTTGCGCACCATGGATCCGATGGGTATTGGCTCAGACTCAAACAAACTAGTAACTTTAGACAATGTCTCTGTAACAGTACTGTGCGGCTCCACACACGGTGATGTCTTCCCAGAATCCATGGCTTTCCATTCTGTTCCTGTCGTGGATTTCACCGGATGCATGTACTCCTCTGGCTCCAGTTCAGGTAGTCTCTGGGGTAGGCCTCGACCGTGGCCACGAGAAGCCTTCATATATCCCACCTTCCTCGGGACAGGTGCAGCGGGAATAGGTGTAGTGGAAGTAGAAACAAAAGTGATGTCCGCTGATGAAGCAGTAACAGAGAAAAGCGGGCTGTGTCTGTGTCCGCTTTGCATAGGTGGAGTGGACACAGACCTGTAATCCGCCTGTTCAGTAGGGATCAGCAGAGAGATCCCATGCTGAGCAAGTGGATCTGCTGGCAACGTCCACCCGCGTGAAAGAGATAATTCAAGCAGGGCAGCTAACACAGTAGACAGGGGATTTGACAGTAAAGTGGGAAAATCCCATGCCATAGCTGTTGAGTCAGTTGTGTGTCCCCTCCCCCCGTGCTCCTCTGCCCTCCCTGCTCTGCTGGTTCCCCTGTGCTCCGCTGGTTCCCTCCCTACTCCTCTGGTTCCCCCCATGCTCCTCTGGTTCCCCCTTGGCCCCCTCATCCCATGCTCCTCTGGTACACCCCCTTGTGCTCCTCTGGTCCACCCCCCTGTGTTCCTCTGGTCCCCCCATGCTCCTCTGTTCCCCCTGTGCTCCTCTGCCCCCCCTGCTCCTTTGGTACCCCCCGAAGCTCTCACCTGCTCTCCCTAGCTAGTTGTGCAGTGCGGGCTGAATAATGGCATGATCCTCAGTACAGAGAAGCTCATCATATGATTGGAAACCTTCCTCGGCACTCATTCTCCTGGTCTTTCCTTCCCGAGCTCTCCAACCTGTCTGATCCAATGGAGAAAGAGTGCAGAGGAAGGTTATGCTAAAACTATGTGTGGCTGTCTTTCTGATCATGTGATCAGCTTCTCCGTGCTGAGGATCATGCCATTATTCAGCCAAACGGATAAGGGTATACCCTGTAAAAGCTGCTGTTTAAAATATTCAAGAGTATAAAGGGTTAACAAAAGAAATTTCAGATAAAATACTGCATCAGTCCCATGTTAAAACAGCGCTACTCTTGGTCCATTTCTGTTTCTGACCAACATCAGTAACCCAATAGATAATTCGTATGTGATGACAATCTAAGTTGCTCTTTAACCACTTGCCTACCAGGCACTTACCCCCCCTTCCTGCCCAAGCCATTTTTTAGCTTTCAGCGCTGTCGCACTTTGAATGACAATTGTGCGACCGTGCTACACTGTACCCAAACTTTTTTTTTTTATCATTTTCTTCACACAAATAGAGCTTTCTTTTGTTGGTATTTAATCACTGCTGGGTTTTTTATTTTTCCAAAAAAAGACCAAAAAAATTTTTTTTTAAAGTTTTTTCCTTTTTTTCTGTCAATAAATTTTGTAACTAAGTAATTTTTCGCCTTCACTGATGTGCGCTAATGAGGCGGCACTGATGGGCACTAATAGGCTGAACTGGTGGGCATTGATGAGGTGGCAATGATGAGGCAGCACTTATGGGAACTGATTAGGTGGCACTGATGAGGAGGCACCAATATGACGCACTTATGGGCACTGATATGTGGCACTGAAGAACACTGATAGGCGGCACTCTTAGGTTTCACTGATGGGCACTAATAGGTGGCACTGGTGGGCACTAATAGGTGGCACTGGTGGGCACTGATAGGTGGTACTGATGGGCATTGATGGGTGGCACTGATGGGCGACACTGATGGGCATTACTGATGGGCATTGATTGACAGCAGTGATGGGCATTGATGGGCAGCCCCCCTCAGGAACACTCGAGGTAGCAGATGAGACTAAGGCCTGTTGCTCTCCAGCAGTAATGGCAGTAGTTTCCACCGTAGCGATCCCTCGGTAGCCCAGTCCACTCGGTAAGCACGGGGCGACATTGTAGGGTTCTCCACTGTGAATAGGTATTCTCCGCACTGCAAATATCAGACAAATGGACGGAGATGTATGGCTAGTCCCTCACACTTGTGGCAAAGCATGCCCAGCCCTTCAATATCTCCAACAGTGTATAACACGAACCACCCCTGCGGCTTCAAACGGATGCGTCATCCGTATCCGTCAGCAGGGTTCCAGTTAGCACAGCAACCACAGCGGTACTTGTAGGGAACATCTTGGGCCCCATGGCCGAAGGTATCAGTGGAAAAGAAGACATGGCTGCACTCTGATCCTCTCAGTATGATCATGAGGCCTCTCTTCTCCTTTGGCACCAGACACACACACACGTGTCTCACGCAATAACAAGCAGGTGTAGCTCCTCCCACTTGCTCCTCTGATCACGTAGCTCCCGGGCTTTTACTTCTCACCCGCAGCATACGCAGTCAGAAATGTGATACTGCAGTTTAACCCCTTCTTTTCCTGGAGAAAGTGACAAAGTCCAGAAACCTCTTTCTTTAGCATAGACTCTTGGTGAAATACTTCTCAGAGTTGCTTGGGGCAAAGGTAAAAAATCCCAGACGATGCCCCCACATGTAGCACTAACCCTCGAAGGAGATGCTGATTTATATTGGGTTGTTACCATCAACTCTTTACCCGTAGTTTCACCAATACCAGAACTTAGAGTCCATGTTGAGCTTTGTATCTGACAATGTAGGCCCCAGTCACGTTAGTACTTTTCCAATGCTTTAATAGGAAATAACTGGAAGAAGTAGCAGGAAAGAGGTAGAAAAAGAGTTGCAGGGAAGTTCAAATACCTTTTCTTTAGGACACTGAGGAATTTGAAATCTCGGGGAAGAATATACCTTCAGACCAAGATTAAATCGTTGCCCACCCGGATAGGTCTCTCTCACTAACCTAGAAGCCGGAGCGTAGCACGAACAAAAAGTCTCTGCCACAGACTTGAAAAGAGCAATGTAACAGTACAATCCTCTGCCACAGGACGTAGTAGTTTTAGATGAACAGCAACACAGTACCAGAGCCTTTAAGCCGACCCGGCAGTACTTGTGCGGTAGATTAGATTAAGATGCATCCTCCAGAGGAAGGTTTAGGAGTGTGTCTATGGGGGGGACATGATGACGTAGCGTCAGTCATGAAGGGAGGGGCCTGAGTGTGCTCGCCGGAGTCCGAAGCTGGTACTATCTCCGAGTCTGCCATGGCGGCCACAGAGAGGGAGGAAGAGAAGGAGCCGTATGGCGGCCAGGCAGGACGCCTTGAGGAGACCTAGCCCGGATGCCCGATACACACGCGGAGGATCTGGTGAGATCGGAGAGAGGGGCGATTAAGACGGGCTGGGAGTGTGAACTGCTGACGCCCTCCCCATACCCCCCTCCCCTCCTTCCCTTTCGTATCCCCGCTCCCCCCCCCGCCGTTTTAAAGTGATATCCTCAGCATATTGAAGCTAGTGACTCGGTGACCATCTGCTTGAGATAGTAGGGTTAGATCTGGCAGTCAGTCTCAGTAAAGTACTGTTAAAATGCTTGTTTTTTCCTGGGTCGGTGGAGGAGAGGATCAGCTGTGCCAGTGAGAAGAGGACCCGGATGAAGCCGTGTGGAGAGAGAGGGAAGAGCACGGAGGGTTGGAAAGTTAATACTGAAGGGCAGAATAAGGAGGTACCCCACATAGGGGATGGATTGATGTATATGTGGCCAGGTCTTGGAAAATGTATACATGATCCTAATGATGGAGAAGATCGCAGTAGAAATCAGCCAGTGATAACACGGAGCTGGTTGGTGTAAAAATGTACTCAGAATTTTAAGTTGCTCATGCTCTTTTTTTTTGACTACAACAAACATTTGGAATATACCCACACCAGGGGGCACGGCAGGGAGAAGTGCAGGGCTGGGCAACATGATAAATGAATACACATAGATTCAGGAGCTGAAAATAAGAAGGGATAAACATACAAGGAGAACATGCCCTACTGATCAAGCAAACCGAAGACACTATAAAGTGAAGCCCTGGGATAGTATGTAGGTGGCGACAGGAAGTGTCCTGTACCATTTATGAAGAGACCCCAACACGTAATATCTTCAGGCCTACTGTGGGTGATATACACGCAAGGTATCCCAGCGGGGGCACAAAAAGGGTATCCACCTCGAGGTAAAACTGGAGATATTAAGCAAAGACAACTCAAAAATAAAGCCCAAAAGCATCAAGTCCTAACTGCCGCAAGGTCCTTGAGCAGATAAACAGTTACCATCTCTTGTATACACGTCCAGGAAGGACGTGGTTATTGTTATTTCTTTTCCCTGATATAGCCATAGGGGGCGCTTGCTGGGGAACTGTGTAAAATCTCCGCCCTCATAACTAAAGAGGAGGAAGATCGGGAGAAAAATAAAGCTGGGGAGGAAAAGGGGCAGCATGAGCAAAGGAGCAGCTAAAACAACTAAAGGGGGAGTTTCTAAAAGCCCTAAATCCCCAAAAGATAAAGCCCCAAGTAGCTCTATTAAACAGTATATGGCACAAGGAGCAAGTCCCAGAAACATAGACCAGGAGGGACAAAACCTGACCAAGATAAAAAGAAGATAGGAGAAAGATTAGATCACTCCAGGGAGGATATGGAAGTTGTAAGGGAACTGGAAATGAGTAGATTAGAGGAAAGGAGAGTTAATGATCAAATCCCTACAAAAGGTGAAATCATGGACATGTTCCAGAGACTGGAAACCTCAATAAAAGCAGAAATAAACCTACTGAGAGCAGACCTGGGAAACCTGTTGGAAAGAGTGGAGACCACAGAAAACAGGGTGGAACAACAAGAGCAGGAATTAAGTAGGTTAAAAGAACAAATAAAAATAACACAACAGAATCAGAGGAGAATTGGAAGATTGGAAGATCAGGAGAATAGAAGCAGAAGGCAAAATAGAAGAATTTGTTTTGTACCAGAAAATAAGGGAGAAGACCTGAGGGATACTATAATGAAGTTGCTGAGTCCGGTGGGGAAAAGAGGAACTGAAGATTTCCCGAAAATAGAGAGGGTACACCGGGTCGGAAGATTTTCAGACGGAGGGATGGAGGGAGGGGGAGAGGGGTTATAGTGTATAAATTATATAAAAGAAGAGGAATAACCCGTTACAGGCTAGAGGAACAGAGAAGGCAGAAACAAATAGGAGAAAAATGACAACACCTAAATTTTTTACATATAACGTTAGGGGATTAAATTCATCTTCCAAAAGACACAAGATCTTAAAAGAGCTAAAGGGGTACGGTGCAGAAGTGGTGTTTATGCAGGAGACTCATTTGTCACATGAATCAAATATTAAATTACGGTCGAAGGAGTTCCCGAATTGGTATTACGGGGATACAAGTTCGAAGAGAGCAAGGGGAGTGGCAATAGGGTTTGCGAAGGATGTACAGTTTAAGCTTGAGGGCAGGTAGCAATATCCAGAGGGGAGATTTCTCTTTCTGAAAGGTATACTTGGGGAAATAGAATGCATCCTGGCGAATATATATGCCCCTAATTAGAACCCGATAAAATTCCTGACAGGCATTCTGGAGAAACTAATGGATTTTAGGAGTGGGGGCTAGTTGTGATGGGAGATTTGAATGTATGCTTGGAACCAGAAGTAGATAGTACGTCCGGTGCACAGGGGACAAATAACGCTCAACTAAAAAAGATAAGACAGAAAATATATAAGAGTCAATTGGTGGATATTTGGAGGATTATGAACGCCAAAGCCCGGGATTACACGTTTTACTCCCCTGTGCACCGGACGTACTCCAGGATTGACTATATATTAGTGGATCATGGACTCCTGGATAGGATAGTCAAACATAGAAATAACCACACTGTCAGATCACGCCCCAGTAAGGATGGAAATGCGAGTATCTAAAAACCCGAGACAGCCCTCCGGGTGGAGGCTAAATGAAGACCTATTGCAGGACGAAGAAAGTTCAAAGAGAGTAGAGAGAGAACTAGAATATTATTTCCTTACAAATGAAACAGAAAAGATCTCAGGGTCCTGTGGTGTGGGAGGCCCATAAGGCCTATATAAGGGGGATTTTACTGCAAGAGGGAGCAAGGAAAAAAAAAGAGAGGAGAGAAAAAATGGGAAACCTCACTAAAGAAATATTCAACATAGAACAAGAACACAAAAAACACAGAGGCTTTGATCAAGCGATATACCAAAAGTTGGTAAATAAATGAGATGAATTAAAAGATCTTATGGAACAAGAAACAAAGAAATTTTTTTTTTAAATAGCCAAAGAAAGATACCAGTGGGGGAATAAACACCTTGCTAGAATGCTCCGAAGGAAGAAATCCCTAAATTTCATAGGAAAAATTCAAACTAAGCGAGGAGAGATGGTATATGAGACAAAAGAAATAGGTGAAGTATTTAAAAACTACTATAAAGACCTGTACTCGGTGGAACAGAATGGGGGACAGATAGGGGAGAAAAGTAGAAAGATAAGTGAATTTTTAAAGAAAGCCAGGCTACCAACGATTTCTAAAAGTTCTAGAGAGTCCCTTGAGAAATCAATATTGGAGGAGGAGATAAACAAAGCTCTAGCAGATACAGCACAGGGGAAAAGCCCAGGTCCTGATGGATTCACATCTTATTACTACAAAAAATACAAGGATATACTGACGCCTAAACTCTGTCTGTATATGAATGGGCTGGGAACAGACTTTGAGTTGAGTAGAGAGGCTTTGTTCGCCACAATTACTGTTATTCCAAAGGAGGGAAAGGATGAGACCTTGTGCTCCAGTTATAGACCAATATCATTATTAAATGCTGACACCAAATTGTACGCCAAAGTACTAGCCAGATGGATGAAAGGGTTAATGAACACATTGGTACATCCAGACCAAGTGGGCTTCATTGCAGGAAGGGAGGGGAGAGACAATGGGGTGAGAACCTTACTTATGCTCCAGAAGATAAAGGAGGGGGGCCCCAGGTCTACTTCTGTCGATTGATGCGGAAAAGGCTTTCGACAGAGTGGACTGGGGGCTCATGTTTCAAACACTGGACATAATGGGAATGGGTCCAAGGATGACCCGGTGGATTAAAACGCTGTATGGACACCCTAGGGCAGCTATTAAAATCAATGGATCCCTTTCAGCCCCCTTCAAAATGAAGAACGGGACGAGACAGGGCTGCCCCCTGTCTCCCTTGCTCTTCGTTTTGTCTCTTGAACCACTTCTAGCAACAATTTGAAATAATCCAGATATCAACGGATGTAAGGTTGGAGGGGAGGAACACAAATTGACCGCATTTGCGGACGACGTGCTCTTCTATATAAGTAACCCCAGGATTACAATGCCAAATCTAATTAAAACTCTTAAGAATATGGTGAAATAGCAAACTTTAAAATCAATTTGGGGAAATCTGAAATCTTAAATATAAACCTAAGTAAGCTTGAAGAGGAGAAGTTGAAAAGGGAATTTCAGTTTGTATGGAAGAAAGAAAATAAGTAATTGGGAATAAGATTAGCAAACTCCCTGGAGAAGATTTATAAAATAAACTTCATACCCCTATTAGACGAAATCCTGGATGGGGCGTATTAACACCATAAAAATGGTTCTTCTCCCAAAAATAACATATAAACTCCAAATGCTACCAGTAATGTTACCGCAGTTTTATGTTAGAAAGCTAAAATCAATAATAACAAACATTATATGGAAAAATAAAAAGTCAAAAGTTTCCTTACAGATATTAAAACAGGAGAAAAAAAGAGGAGGATTGGCTGTTCCCGATATACAAAAATATTATAAAGCAATAATTCTATCAAGAGTGATTGAATGGGTAAGGGATAACAAAGAAAAAAGATGGGTAAACATAGAAAAATATTACAGTAAGGTACACTTGGGATCCATAATCTGGAACCCCCCCACTACACAATGTTAGACGAAAACACACACGTTTTGACACGGGTTGTATTAAGGATTTGGGACGCAACGTATAAGCACTTCAATAAGATATATAATTCACTTTTTATAGCATTAAAAGAAAATGAGTATTTTGCACCAGGAAAAATTAGTATAGGGGGAATTGGATAAAAAATGATAGGGCTCAACTTAGAGATATAATAAAAAAAGGGAAAATTGTTGCACTCCAAGAGTTAAAACAAAATACAGAAGTGTGGGTGATTGATGCATGGAGGTACGCGCAACTGGAACATTTCGTGAAGAAACTACCTCAGCCAATAAGATCAGGAGATGAGTTGACGGTATTGGAAAGGCTGTGTATAACAGACAACACAAAAAATACTATATCAAAGACTTATAAAATGTTGCTGTTGGAGGATGAGGTAGAGGTACCTCCATTCATCAAAAAGTGGGAAAGGGAATTTGGGACACAGAAAGACACAAGCACTATTACTAAAATTTTGGACCTAGCCCATAGTTCGGCAGTTGACATAAAAACGGCCGAGATGAATTATAAATGTTTAACCAGCTGGTACGCAACACCTGATAAAATTAGAAAATATCAAAGGGGTAAGTCGGCAGAATGTTGGTGAGGCTGTAAGGAAGTGGGCATTATGGCCCACCTTTGGTGGAATGGCCCGACTATTAGAATGTATTGGAAAAAGATTTTAGCTTATATTAAAGAAATCACTAAAACGGAGCTAACGGAGGACCTATGGATAGTGCTCTTCCACGGCACAGAAGGAGATGTGAAACAGTATAGGCCTTCCTTGGTTCCACATTTACTAAATGCAGCGAAAAGGCTAATTCCTAAAAACTGGCAAGCAATAGAAAGTCCTCAGATATGGGAGTGGATAAATGCCGTGGAGGAAACTTATATCATGGAACGGATGTCCTATAATAGAGAAGAAAAAAGGGAGGTGGTAAATGACAAGTGGGAGTGTTGGAGTGAATTTAAAAAATCATGGAGTTATGCAGAAAAAATTTGAATCTAGACCAGTAATTGAGGTTAATAAATATAATGCACAGAGGACAGGTGGGGAGAAGAGGGGGGGTTTGAGGGAGAAATTAATTATTGGTAGTGAAATAGAGAGTTATCATAACAGAGAAATATTGTTTGATATTCAGGCTGGTGGAAAATTTTGTAATGGCACTTTTTCTTACTAATTTTTTCGATGACAAACTACGATGATGTGAAAATGAGAAAGGACGCATATGAACAGCTGAGCTGAATTAAGTCTCTCAAAGAATTCACTGATGTGGCAAAAAAAAAAAAAGATGCATCCTCCAACTGAGTCACCAGGCCCCTCTTGAGACACCAGCATTCCGCACGGTCCTCTCCAAGATGGGTCCTCCCCTGGATCTTCTCAATTGTCTGGCTTCTTCCCGCAGGACAGATAGCACAGGACCATCCCCGCAGCAGTAGGCCCCAGACAGGCTTCTGGGTCTACTTGCCCGGCTGCAGCATCGCAGCCCTCCTGCCTGGAGGGCCATGAGGTAGAACTCTCCTTAGCACATACCTTTAGGCCAGGAGGGCCAGGAGGGCCAGCAGGTGAAAGAGAGAGAAAAATGGCGTCTGCCCCTTAAGTACTCTCTCCCAGAATGCATAGCAGTGGACCACCTCTGCCGAGTTACCTCTGAGAAAGAAGAGCACGCAATATACTTCAGCTTGTTGCTTTTCCAACACTGACCTATGGAGACAACGACACCTACAGGCAACAGTGTGGAAATGCACGCAACACAGCCAATACTGGAACAGAGGCTAATTTAGCCATAGATTAACTCTGAACTATATAAAGAACAGATAACCAACTAAATTTACAAATAGGCGCCTGAAAAAATTTGTCAGTGCTACACTAGCATTCAGACGCTGAGCATGTGGATGGCTGGGACTGAATTTCTTTTGACGGTTTAGCAACTGGGGTAGGGAAATTTGCCTGCTAAAATGAGATGGAAGTGTACCGATAGCAGATTTCCTGCAAGTACTTGGGACACCTATTGCTATACCTTCATTCCTCTCAGTGCAGGTTTCAGAGAGGACTGGAGGTATAGTGGGGTTGGAGAACCCAGCTGATGAAGAGCAAGGAGAGGTCCACCTTGTTCTTTGATGTGGGTCTTTTAAGTGCTGTTGCAAATGGACTGAATGGGAGGTCATCATATGTCTGGTCAAGCATGCGGTGCTCAAGCGGCTGCTGTTTTTTTTTTGGCCACGCTTGATACGCTTCAGAGATATGTGGCAAATAGCAACAGTGCCATCTGCTGCACACCTGTCATAAAAGGCCCACACCAAAGAACTTTTTAAAATATGTGGGGAGTCAGCAGTGTAAGTAGTAGCAACTGCACTAGGGGTGCACGGTACTGTGTACACCAACAGAAATTTAATAACAACTATATGTGCACTGTATGTATTGTGTACACCACCAGGAAAGTAGTAGCAACTGCACTAGGGGTGCACGGTACTGTGTACACCAACAGAAGTGTAATAACAACTATGAGTGCACTGTATGTATTGTGTACACCACCAGGAAAGTAGTAGCAACTGCACTAGGGGTGCAGGGTACTGTGAACACCAACAGAAGTTTAATAACAACTATGGGTACACTGTATGTATTGTGTACACCACCAGGAAAGTAGTACAACTGCACTAGGGGTGCACGGTACTGTGTACACCAGCAGAAGTTTAATAACAACTATGGGTGCACTGTATGTATTGTGTACACCACCAGGAAAGTACTAGCAACTGCACTAGGGGTGCACGGTATTGTGTATAGAAGTATATTAGTATTGAAGTATTGAAGTATATTAGAAACAGTACACCAGGAACGGCCTGCAGTGAGATATAGCTAAACTGGATACAGTGGATATATATATGTAGGAAGGCCAGTATGGTGGCCTGAATTTATGGGAGGAGCCCGGGGGGTATTTAACCAGCCCGCTCACCTGTGGTGCTTGTCGGTTTCCTGTGCGCGATATACGTCACTAGGCCGACTATTCGTATACCAGCGTCCGCAGTTCTTATCGTGCAAGTTCCCGCACTCGCAATTTCTCTGCTCGAGAGTTTCGAAGCCCACGTTTACCGAGTCGTACGTTCGTACCACGCGTCTGGCTTGGCTGTCGCAGGTAGGGTCCCGTCGGACTTTTGTTTTTACGCATTATAGATAGCATGTCACTAAACCGTGATATCAAACTTACGAATCACTCGCAAATTTCACGAACGTACCGCAATGTATATCACTCGTACTATCGTTATGTTACCATTTCGCGTTATCTGAGAAACCACCGCGACGCAGTCGTCGCTTCATTTCAGGCATGTCTAAGTTGTTAAACATGTGTCAGTAGACAGCCATAGCGATTCGCAAATCTTATCGAATCACGTCAGTTCGATACCAATCATTTCTCATTTCTGAACGTTTCTAAATACATTTCTAACATTTCAAACCATTTCGAATCATTTCTCATTTCAGTCACATACCGCGCTCCGATTCGAATCCAGTCGCACCTAAAGATGCACCGATTCGCTCCGGTGTGCCCCAGTAGTTACGGCCTCATTTCAGTACATGCTCCAGAGTCACGTCATTTTTAGTCCCTTTCGACTCATCGATTCGTACCTCTGTCATGGTTATCATTTCATTGCCACGTACCACGCTCCGATACAAATTCAGTCGCATGGAAATGCACCGATTCGTCTCGGCGTGCCCCAGGTATTTGCCACATTTCAGTACATGCTCCAGAGTCCGATTCGCAGTCAGTCACTATAGCGGCACGACCGATTCGCGCCTCTGTCATGGCAACAAAATGTTACACCTGCACTTACCGCGCTCCGCTTCGAATCCAGTCGCATCTTCTATGCACCGATTCGTTACGGCGTGCCCCAGGGCTCGGCCTCATTTCTGAAACATGCTCCAGAGTCTGGATCATAGCTAGTCGCAGATATCGGGCGACCGGTCCGCATCTCTGTCATGGGAATCGCTACCATTTCACTCCCACAGGGCATCACCGTTTCGAAACCAGTCGCATCCGAGATGCACCGATTCGTCACGGAATGCCTCAGTTGTTTCGGCCGTATCCATACCTATACCAGAGCTTGGTTCGTTGCCAGTCGCAAAATGCGGCACAACCAATTCGAGCCTCGGTTTAGGTAAAACATTTCTCTCATTTCGTTTCATACTGCGCTCCGATTCGAATCCAGATGCATCAAACATGCACCGATTCGTCCCAGTGTGCACCAATGTTTTTCAGTTGCCTCATTTCAGTACATGCTCCAGAGCCCGGTTCACGGACCTCTGTCATGACAAGGAAGTTCACTCATTTCATAATCAATGCAAACATTTCAAATCATTTCATTGTCACAAGATTGCAAGCACCATACAAGTCATTGCTTCTAGGTAGTCAGCAAAACCTTCACGAATTTTCACCTTTCATTTTCCTCCAGGTCAGTCAAAGTTCAGTAGGACCACCCTGCACCAGGTTGGACGATATCCCCCCAGGTAAAAAAAAAAAAAAAAAGGGGAAAAAATGGGAGAAAACAAGTCGGGTAAGTATGACTCAGGAAATCAAACCAAAACTTGAAATTCATGTCACCCTCAATAGGTTACAGTCAACCAAATAATACGAGCTCAAAGACAGGATATCCTCACCAGATCAACCATGTCTCAGGCCGGCAGCGAAGACTTCACGGCCCCTCTGTCACCTTCCCCGGTCTCAGAGAGTGGCAGCGTGCAGTCCCTCAGGGGATGGACCATCCCCAAACTGACGGCAGAGCTAAGACGCAGAGGCGTGCCCTTCCCCGCCACAGCGAGGAAAGACGAGTTGTTCAAGCTCCTCTTCCCCACACCAGCAGCAGGACCCAGTACCCAACAGGCATCCCTCCAGTCGATATCTTCAGCCATCTCACAACTGCACGCGATGGTGTCTTCCTTGTCTACCTCGGTCACAGACGTACAAACCAGGGTGGCACTACTGGAGGCTCGACCGGCCGCGGCTACCCCCGACCCAACGGCAACCCAAACCTTAACACCCCTTCCTGCAGGTACCACAGGCTGGAGCCCCATTGTCTACCCCTCCCATTTGGTTCCAACCAGCATCAGGAAGGACATTTTGGACGGCAGGGACGTCAACCTGGCCTCTCTCCTTATTTCTGTGCACGATCTGGCAGAAAATAAGGCCTACAACTGGGGTGACATATCGGTGGTCCTTAAAGCCAAAGACCCCAGACTGAACCGGAAGTTATCTGTCCCAGAGTTCACCTTGGCCTTTGGCATGATGAGAGACGTCCTATGCTCAGCCGCCCCCAGCAGAAGGGAAGAGCTGGACTTGTACCTCCATACGGTAGTAGACCTGGGATACAAGTATGGAGGATTTTCCTTTTACGACTACCACAGTTCCTTTTCTGCAAAGGCGGCAGCCAGACTCACACAGTTCCAAACGACAACAAATTGGAGTCTCATGGACACAGAGCTGTTCTGCCGCCATTTTGCCGGCTTACGCTCACCCCTGTGTGCGATTTGCCAGTCCTCCACCCACACTGCCACCTGGTGCGCCAATGCGACAATCAGACGTCCCTTCGAATTTCCCTCTACCTCCGGTGCACTTCAGGGTCAGTCGGTCCCTGAATAAACGCCTCAGGTGGACAAATTCGGACGCCCAGTCCGAACCGTGGGAGGGGCAGCCATGTGCAATAATTACAATTACGGGTCCTGCAACTTCAGTCAGTGCCGCCTACTCCACATCTGCACGTTATGCCAAAGAACTTGTGCGAAGTCAAACAACAGAAGAGGGCATGACTAAGCCGGATCAATGTCATATGGCTAGGACTCTACCTCACCTCACACCCCACCCCCTCCCTGGTGACCTACCTTATCCAGGGGTTCACAGTAGGGTTTCACACCGGCCTCATTTCACTACCCCACAGTACTTACGAATGTGGGAATCTTCGTTCAGCGGCCATTGACGAACAAGCCATAGATCGGCTCTTACAAGCAGAAGTAGACCGAGAGTACGTCATAGGCCCCTTCACTCAGCCCCCTTTCAGCACTTGGAGAGTCAGCCCTATTGGGCTTGTCAAGGGCAAATTCACAAATAAATTACGTTTGGTGTACGACCTGTCTGCGCCTCATTCTTCCCATATCCCCAGTCTCAATTCCCTGAGCCCCTCCGAAGAATTCTCCCTAAAATATTCCTCCGTGGACATGGCAATCCAAGCAGTCATCAAAGCAGGTACAGGTGCCTGGCTTTCCAAAGCCGACATCTCGGATGCCTTCAAGCTCCTGCCTATACACCCATCCCTTTGGTGCTGGCACGGCATCAAGTGGAAGGAGGCATATTATTTTGCCACAAAACTAACGTTTGGTTCGAAGAGTAGCCCTTGGCTCTTCGACACATTCGCTCAATCCCTCGCTTGGATACTGGTACACAAGGCTCAGTGCCAAGAAGTCATCCATTACCTGGACGACTTCCTACTAATAGAACCTCCCAGCAAGCCCCCAGGAGACCTCGACAAACTCAGAGTGGTATTCGGAAATCTCAATGTTCCCATCGCCGAGCACAAAGACGACGGCCCAGCACACAACATCACCTTTCTCTGAGTCAACTTAGACACCTGCACTATGCAAGCCAGTCTCCCCCTCGACAAACTAACCCGCATCAGGGCGGTCCTTCACAAATTCACCCACACCAAAGGGTGTACCAAAAAGCAGTTGCAATCTCTCCTGGGAATGCTTAATTTCGCCATGCGAATTATTCCACAAGGCTGCACCTTCGTGTCACGTCTGCTGAGATTCCTGTCAGAAACACAAGACCCCGATCAGATCCTGAATCTAGACTCCGCAGCAATAGCGGACCTATCTATGTGGGAGGAATTCCTGTCCACCTGGAATGGCATATTTATACCCATGGTGTCGGCCCTTTCACCTCAGGTGGTGACAGACGCTGCAGCTTCCACAGGTTTCGCGGCAATTTTTGGCCACCAATGGTTTTCAGGACCCTGGCCTCAACAGATACTGTTAATACCCGGCTTTACCCGAACATCTTCCCTCTTCGAACTCTATCCCATAGTGGCAGCTGCACAACTCTGGGGTCACCATTGGACAGGGCAAACCGTGGTCTTCACCACTGACAATCAGGCCACGGCAGACATCATCAACAAAGGCAGGTCCAAGTCCCTAGCAGTCATGTCCTTCCTGCGCAGATTGGTACAACTGTCTTTACAGCATCAGTTTAACATTCACTGTGCATTTATTCCAGGCAGATACAATTTAGCTGCTGACGCACTGTCACGTTTTAACTACACCTCCTTTTTCAAATAGGTTCCCGGAGCCGATCCAGTGTTGGCCCCTATCCCCGTCTGGTCACAGCTGACCCTGGACTAGCTCAACATTTACAAGGAGCAACGCAGCTCATCAATCACTCACTCTCTCATAACACACTCAAAGCCTACCAGACAGCTTGGAGGGCGTTCAATAAATTCCTCACATCCTGCTGTAAAGGACCAACAGATGTCAAACAGGTACTGGCCTTCACTTCATACTGCCATACTCAGCTGGCCTTATCTTACAATACCATTCGGCTATATCTAGCCGGCATACAACATTTCTTGACTCTTGAAGACCCCACAAAATCTTCACTGTTCTCATCACACGCTATACGAGCCATCCTTAGGGGCATTCAGAAACAACAACCAGTGATCAGCATCAAGCGCTTACCCATTACGGGGCCCATCTTCAGGGGGATGTCGACTATTCTGGCTACTTCTCCATTCGGTCTGCTCCCCAGCACGGTCCTACAAGCAGCCATATATTTGGCTTACTATGGGTTCTTGCGACCTGGCGAGTTCACCTGTAACAACCCCACAGACCAAGTACTATGCAGACGGCACTTGCTTCGCTACCAAGACCGTTTCATCCTTCACCTCGAGGTTTCTAAAACCCAGCAAACAGGCTCTGGAGTAGACATTCACCTCTACAAAACCAATAACAGCTGGTGTCCAGTCACCGTACTTAACCGTCTCCTGTCACTCCTGCCTGAACAACCGGACACCTGTCCTCTTCTACCATTCCCAGTTAAACCTTTAAGTGCCTGTCAGTTTGTGAAACACATAAGGATACTTCTCCGCAATCTTCACCTTAACCCCAGTCAGTATTCCGGACACTCCTTTCGTATTGGAGCAGCCTCCGCAGCATCCCGCCATGGGGTCCCAGACCACGTCATCAAAAGATTAGGCAGGTGGAAATCAGCCTGCTTCGCCCGGTATATCCCCAATCCTCAAGTAGAGATGGCACAGGCATTTTCAAAATTGGCTTAATGAATAACTGAAAACCAATAAATATTATACCCCTACCTGAATGTTTTTGCCCCCTTATTTTGGCATACCGGCCATTAGACCAAGGCACACTTTCAGTCCATTTCATATGGTAAGTCCACACTTCCAGGCTATTTCTGATGGTAAGTCTTATGTTAACTATAAATGTTATCTATGTCCATATCGGACATAGGGCTCTAACCATAAGTAGGAAGGCCAGTATGGTGGCCTGAATTTATGGGAGGAGCCCGGGGGGTATTTAACCAGCCCGCTCACCTGTGGTGCTTGTCGGTTTCCTGTGCGCGATACCCACCCTCCCATCCCCATTTCACAGCATTTCTCAACTATTCATTTCTCTTTACAGAATAATCATTTCTTAAATCAGGGTATGCCCCCTTATTTTGGCATACCGGCCATTAGATCAAGGCACACTTTCAGGTCCATTTCATATGGTAAGTCCACACTTCCAGGCTATTTCTGATGGTAAGTCTTATGTTAACTATAAATGTTATCTATGTCCATATCGGACATAGGGCTCCAACCATAAATCCATAAATATATATATATATATATATATATATATATATATATATATATACACACGAGAGTTGTATATATATATAAAATATACTGCAGCTAACTGAATCACCTGCCTGCCTGAAGTATATTAGAAACAGTACACCAGGAACGGACTGCAGTAAGATATAGCTAAACTGTATGCAGTGGATATATATATATATATATATATATATATATATACAAGACTGTCTGTATATATATATATACTAAACACACTGCACCAAACTGAATCATCTGCCTGCCTGAAGTATATTAGAAACAGAACACCAGGAACGGACTGCAGTCAGATCTAGCTAAAATGGATACAGTGGATATATATACACACACATGAGACTGTTTGTATATATATGTATATATCTAAATGACACGCTCTCTCTGTCCACGCCAACGACACACTACACGGGGCCGACGTGCAGCCGGCCTTATATAGTGTGGGGCGTGGACTTAGTCCCCCTGAGCCATGATTGGCAAAAGGGACCCTACCTTTGGCCAATTATGGCTCTCTTAGCTGAGGGCGCTGTGATTGGCCAAAGCATGCAGGTCATGGTGCATGCTCTGGCCAATCATCATACAGCAATACACTGCACTCACGCAGTGCATTATGGACAGTTACGCGCCTCTTGAATTTGGCGCGAACGGCCCATAATGTTCGGTTTTCGATGAACGGGTAAACAGCCAATGTTCGAGTCAAACTCATGTTCTACCCGAACAGAAAGCTCATCCCTATTATACACCAGCAAAACTCCACTCCATTTTCCCCTCAGTACCTCAGACATGTTTTAGAGGATGTATTTCCATAGGATCATTTTTTCACATTTTTGGGGAGTGTGAGAGTGTATTTCAGATATGGAAACTACTTGAAAAATTTGCATCCAAAATCTCAGAAAATAACATTAGGCTTACTCTCTCCAACTGTCTTTTATTTACCCCTATCATAGGACTAAATACCTATCACATGAGACTGGTTTACACAATATGTTTTTCTACTCACTGGCTTATCACATACCATTGGAAATCTTCCACACTACCTTTAACCCAATTGAAGACAAGAATCAACAATATCCACCTCATGGAAAAAATATTTCATACCCTAAACAATACAAAACACCTATTTAATAAAAAATGGGACCCTTGGTTTACGCATGCAGAACACTTTATAAACCATGAATAAATAATTTTTAATATCAAAAACCCACTCAGGAATATTTGAAATATATGAATCTCAATAACAACCGGACAGTAAGCTAGTTAACTTGATTAAAATCATTTGTTTATCCACTGTATATATCAACATGATTTACTGTAATGATGATTCCTTTACTCTGTATTTCTCTCGATTTATTATAACACGTTTTGTACCACTATTTGTGCCTAATAAAAAGTTTGTAAACAAAAAAGAAAAATACTATAAAATATAAACTATAAAAATGACCAGCTAAAGGTAGCAGTGGCAGCATTACTGTGATACACAGCAAGATTCAAGAATACATGTGCCTTCTATACTTAGACAATATTTGTTTATTTTGAACGTCAACTTTAATACACTGTGATTCTATAATAATATGTTTTATCCATACTCTAAACCAATAGTTCTGAATGCACAGTTGATCACAAGAGCATAAAGGAATGATTTGCATGACTGCCCACTATCATAAATGAAGATAAAACCCCTTCTTTTTTTTGGATCTGCAAGCGAAGTAGGACCTGCTAATATTTTCAGTTTTAAAAAGGCTCTTATGTTTCTTAATAACAGTGGAAATTCTTTTAAAGCGTACTTTCTGTATGAATTATACATTTGTACTTATACCAGCAGCCTCTGAAAAATTTTTGTTTTGATAAGGTACTTTTCCTGAAGGTAGGAGAGCTTTCCAGTAGCATGGCCTTCAGGCTATGTGCATACATCCTGTTGTGATTTGAAAAAGCTTTCTAGTTAGCTGTAACCATTTACAATGCATACATTAATAGTTGTACTGTTCTATTGCGTACCTTACAAATAATTAATACACATCGGAACATTATAACTTGTCGCTGCCAAGGCTCCCTTCCAATTAAACAAAGGCATCTTCCAGTGCTGGATGGGAGCCCCAGCTGTGACAGGTAACAGCTGTCTAGACATGTTCTATTTATATAAATTTTATATAGAGAGTAATGAAAAGCCCACAGGTATCAAAATCTCCTCTTGCTACACATAGTGATGTTTTATCCTGATTCAAATATCGCCTGTGATGATTGAAGAGGATTTGAATGTTGGAAACACTCTCTGTTGCTAAATGCAACATACCACACAAATAACATAGTAGAGCTACTGCCCACATTTTAAATTTTTTTTGGTAAAGAGGCAAAAATGCAAATGTATTTGAATATCATCATATGTATATGCATGGGCTTTTGCTTTTGTTTTTGAATGAGACATTAAAATGTGGTAGTAATACAAGATCCATTGTGGTATATTGTAGAACATTGGCTCTCTCTCTCTCTCTTAATACCTATCTGTATATATACTGTATATATGTAATGTATTTAGCATAGGCTGCTAGAATGTTAGGTAAATAATTTTTTTTGTGGCATTGCTTTGTAGTCATTGGTTTCAGGTTTGACTGATTTCCCCCTGCCTTCTAGAGGATTCTGGGACATGGGGAGAGGAGAGTCAAATATGTAGCTTAATATTTATTGCATTTATTGAAGTGGAGTAGGTAGGTGGCTGGAGAGACTGAAAAATAGTGTGAACTCCAGAGTAGCATGGTCTTCCTGTAGAAGGCATTCCACCAGTCTGGGTGAGGGATGGCCACTAGACTGCTCCTTCTGTCAGTGTGTTTGAACTGTGCTCTATGCATGCTGGCAGCATGTGCACTGGTAGGGAAGAACTTTTATCATTATTATCAACCAGCAGCTCATATATACGGTATAATAAATATATGTAGATATAGATATATATATCTATATATATAGATCTATCTATCTATCTATCTATCTATCTATCTATCTATCTATCTATCTATCTATCTATCTATCTATCTATCTATCTATCTATCTATCCACTATATTACCAGAAGTATTGGGACGCCTGCCTTTACACACACATGAACTTTAATAGCATCCCAGTCTTAGTCCATAGGGTTCAATATTGAGTTGGCCCATCCTTTGCAGCTATAACAGCTTCAGTTCATGTGTGTGTAAAATAGGTGTCCGAATACTTTTGGAAATATAGTGTGTGTGTATATATATATTTATATATACATATACACACAGTATCTCACAAAAGTGAGTACACCCCTCACATTTTTGTAAATATTTTATTATATTTTTTCATGTGACAACACTGAAGAAATATAGACAAGCCTTGCGAGCCACATAAGGGTTAATGCCTTAAAAAATAATAAATAAATCCTGAGGGAAAGCCAGCTGCAAACACTAATCACGTTTCATAATCGTGTGAGTGGTGTTGAAGAAATACAAATGTGTCTGCGCTAGATTAAAATAATACCACATAGGTGACTACAGTAAGTGCTACGTGCCAAAATAATACAGAAAGCAAAATAAATGTGTTTATGCTGACCAATAATTAATCAGAAATAGCTCTTAGTGCTTAATACATGTAACTCCCAAAGTGCAAAGTGCAATATTAAAAAATAAAAAACACACAATCTAAGTGCCAAATCGGGAATGAAATAGCAACCATTCCTCATAAAAGTCCTTATAGTTCAAAAAATATATATCCAAAAATATATAAATATAAAGTGCTCAAAGGTGTGTCCATAATCAGTGAAGCTCATCCATCCTGTTCTTCCAAAAAGTGCAACACCATAAAGCATGCCTTAGTGTTCTCCAGTGACCCCCAAAAGCGTATGCGCTCACCTTAAAGTGTGTGACACAGTAATTAAACTATGTCAAACACGCTTTGGAGCCACTCCTGTGCTCAAATGGAATCAACTATGCAGGTCTCCACTGTTCTCAAAAAATGTCATAATATCATATGTAAGAGAAAAGAAACTCCATAGCGCAACATTGTAACATAATGAAGGATGTTACCCCTCATAGGGGTACTCACATGCTGTGGGTGCGTGAGTGCACCATCCTATACAAGCATTAACATAAACAAGCCGATCGTGAGGTATAGCGTGCGGTGCGGTGTGTGTATCAATCTCTCTCTCTCTCTCTCTCTGCTGACAGCTCCATCCTGGCCCCTCCCCTACGCGTGTTCGGCACAGGGATCACGTGCCTTCATCAGATTGTGTGTTTTTTATTTTTTAATATTGCACTTTGCACTTTGGGAGTTACATGTATTAAGCACTAAGAGCTATTTCTGATTAATTATTGGTCAGCATAAACACATTTATTTTGCTTTCTGTATTATTTTGGCACGTAGCACTTACTGTAGTCACCTATGTGGTATTATTTTAATCTAGCGCAGACACATTTGTATTTCTTCAACACTGAAGAAATGACACTTTGCTGCAATGTAAAGTAGTGAGTGTACAGCTTGTATAGCAGTGTACATTTGCTGTCCCCTCAAAATAACTCAATACACAGCCATTAATGTCTAAACCACTGGCAACAAAAGAGAGTACACCCCTAAGTGAAAATGTCCAAATTGGGCCCAATTAGTCATTTTCCCTCCCCAGTGTCATGTGACTCGTTAGTGTTACAAGGTCTTAGGCGTGAATGGGGAGCAGGTGTGTTAAACGTGGTGTCATCGCTTTCACTCTCGCATATTGGTCACAAGAATTTTTGTTCTACATGAAGATGGCCTAGGCTATAAGAAGATTTGCAAGACTCTAAAACTGAGCTGCAGTACGGTGGCCAAGACCATACATCAGTTTAACAGGACAGGTTCTACTCAGAACAGGCCTTGCCATGGTTGACCAAAGAAGTTGAGTGTATGTGCTCAGCATTATATCCAGAGGTTGTCTTTGGGAAATAGACATATGAGTGCTGCCAGCATTGTTGCAGAGGTTGAAAGGGTGGTGGGTCAGCCTGTCAGCGCTCAGACCATACACCGCACACTGCATCAAATTGGTCTGCATGGCTGTTGTCCCAGAAGGAAGCCTTTTCTAAAGATGATGCACAAGAAAGCCTGACAGTTTGCTGAAGACAAGCAGACTAAGGACATGGATTACTGGAAACATGTCCTGTGATCTGATGAGACCAAGACAAACTTATTTGGTCAGATGGTGTCAAGCGTGTGTGGCGGCAACCAGGTGAGGAGTACAAAGACAAGTGTGTCTTGCTTATAGTCATGCATGGTGGTGGAATTGTCATGGTCTGGGGCTGCATGAGTGCTGCCGGCATTGGGGAGCTACAGTTCATTGAGGGAACTATGAATGCCAACATGTACTGTGACATACTGAAGCAGAGCATGATCCCCTCCCTTCAGTATTTCAACATGATAACAACCCCAAACACACCTCCAAGATGACTACTGCCTTGCTAAAGAAGTTGAGGGTAAAGGTGATGGACTGGCCAAGCATGTCTCCAGACCTAAACCCTATTGAGCATCTGTGGGGCATCCTCAAACGAAAGGTGGAGGAGCGCAAGGTCTCTAACATCCTCCAGCTCTGTGATGTCGTCATGGAGGAGTGGAAGAGGACTCCAGTGGGAACCTGTGAAGCTCTGGTGAACTCCATGCCCAAGAGGGTTAAGGCAGTGCTGGAAAATAATGGTGGCCGTACACAATATTGACACTTTGTGCCCAATATGGACATTTTCACTTAGGGGTGTACTCACTTTTGTTGCCAGCGGTTTATACATTAATGACTGTGTGTTGAGTTATTTTGAGGGGACAGCAAATTTACACTGTTATACAAGCTGTACACTCACTACTTTATATTGTAGCAAAGTGTCATTTCTTCAGTGTTGTCACATGAAATGATATGATAAAATATTTACAAAAATGTGAGGGGTGTACTCACTTTTTGTAAGATACTGTATATATATATATATATATATATATATATATATATATTCAGAAGATGGGATTGCTGCACAAACGACTCATTAGAAAAATTTCATCAAAATGACATCAACATGACATCCTAAAATCAGGCATACATGATATGTAAACGTTTTCGGGCTATTATGGATAGCCCTTCTTCAGAGAATCATGCCTGACGTGCACCTCACCCTCTGGATTGTTTATATATATATATTTTTTTTTTTCTCAATAAGAAATCTGCATGTTTTAAAAGGTTTGGTTATGCCAAAATGCTAAATCACAGAAAACTCATAAAAAATGTATAAACTAAAAACTACATAGACGTAAACATTATATGCCTTATTATCTCAAATGCCATATATGTTTTAGAACTAAAGGGTCAATGGGAGATATTATTCTCATATTAATGAGCTATTTTCCCTCCTTTGCAACACAGTGAAATCAAACTGTCTGAATTGCTTAGTGATTATAATCAATCACCTATGTAATTTAGCCCTTGTGATTGATATGTTATGGGTATATGTTTAAAGAAAAAAGTTCAGTGCGCTACTCAAATAATAATGTGAATATGAAAAAATGATAGTTCATATGGAAAATGATGGTATCATAAACCGGAGGTGTAATTCCTCTTTCAATCTTCAGTAAATCTTCTATGGATCTTCTAAGACAGTGCAGAAATAGGAAAAGGGGGCTGCTTACCAGATTTGATGGATCCCTACCACAGAGATCTTACGAGCCTGAACAAACTCCTCTCGGGGTCAGGAACAGCTGGTCTTTGAGTAGAGACAGACTTCCCTCCACGCCTGCTAGTTGAAATTTCAGAGGCGGCAATCAGGAACGCTCTCCTCCATTAGCTGCTCCAGCAAGACCACTCGTAGCAGGAAATAGTATATTTTAAAATTAAAAGAGGCGCTTCATTGTGCAGTAGTTTAAAATGCTTTAATTCATGAATGGACAACTGACATCAAAGCATTGGCAGGGTAAAACACTGTAGCAATTAAAAAACACAGCCGATGCCGAAGCCGATCAGCTGAGAGTGTGGTGACGTCAGGTCCTCTGGCTCCACCCAACGTACATTTCTCCTAAACAGGCATCGACTGGGAGAGGAGGCAATGGCCAGATGTCACCCACCACACCTTTAAATACCTCAGTGCATCGTTGACACAGGAAATGGATTTGGGATCACATCCTGCACAGCCCACTATGTGCAAGGACATGAAACCAACCATCCTCCTTGTCAGCGAAAAAATTACTATGTACTAGCTAAAGCACATCACAAATAGTGTATATAATTTCATAAACCATAATATGTTACAACCAAAGCGATATATTCAGAGTCATATTGCTAAAACATAGCGAATATAGCAATTTCCAGTGAAGCATTTAATATAGAATTCGCCCCACTGGAAAATATATCACCATATATAAATCTGACATTTATCATGGAAACAAGCTGATAGAAATAAATAGATAAAAATATAAAAATATAAAAATTATTATTTACTTTATTCTAAAACCAACAAAACAGGAAAATTATTTATAAATTCCTTAACCCATGTCTATCATGGAAACAAGCTGATAGAAATAAATAGATAAAAATATAAAAATATAAAAATTATTATTTACTTTATTCTAAAACCAACAAAACAGGAAAATTATTTATAAATTCCTTAACCCATGTCTATGAGCCAAAGTCATCCAAAGGAATTTACTATGAAATAGGGACAACATCTGAATATGTGTTAAAATTAATTGTCCCAAAAATCCAACAATGCAACCAAAAATTACTAATATAATTCCTTTGTTACAGGAAAGGAAGGAGACAATGGTTCCCTGACACACGATTATGTGCTATAGCCGCTCACAGCAACAAAGTTATAGGCAGGTGCAGCACACAGACATATGTCCAACCAATTCCGTGCAAGGAAGGTGGGATGCCAAAACTTCGATTTTTATTTATTTATTTATTATTAAAGGAATTATATTAGCAGTTGGAAATGACAAACAGTGTGTTTTGTGAAACCCAACATTTTTTGTAGTGCTTAGTCTGGGGGGAAATACATGGCGAGGGGGATGTAGGCACTAGAAAGGGAAAGTTTGTGGAAGGAGTAAGGGGAAGAGGGGAAGGTTCCAACTTGAGGCAGAAAAAAATGTATTGGAGGAGGGTGGGTATTAACCCTGATTAGGGATGAGCCGAACACCGCCCGGTTCGGTTCGCACCAGAACCCGCGAACGGACCGAAAGTTCGCACGAACGTTAGAACCCCATTGACGTCTATGGGACTCGAACGTTCGAAATCAAAAGTGCTCATTTTAAAGGCTAATTTGCATGGTATTGTCCTAAAAAGGGTTTGGGGACCCGGGTCCTACCCCAGGGGACATGTATCAATGCAAAAAAAACTTTTAAAAACGGCCGTTTTTTCGGGAGCAGTGATTTTAATGATGCTTAAAGTAAAAAAAAAAAAGTGAAATATTCCTTTAAATATCGTACCTGGGGGGTGTCTATAGTATGCCTGTAAAGTGACGCGTGTTTCCCATGTTTAGAACAGTCCCTGCACCAAATGTCATTTTTAAAGGAAAAAATCTCATTTAAAACTGCTTGCGGGTTTAATGTCATGTCGGGTCATGGCAATATGGATGAAAATCAGTGAGACAAACGGCATGGGTACCCCCCAGTCCATTACCAGGCCCTTTGGGTCTTGTATGGATATTAAAGGGAACCCCGCACCCAAATTAAAATAAGGAAAGGTGTGGGGCCACCAGGCCCTATATACTCTGAACAGCAGTATACAGGCGGTGCAAACAAGACAGGGACTGTAGGTTTGTTGTTAAGTAGAATCTGTTTGTAATTTTGAACATTTTTAACGTGTTTAGCTCCAGCCAAAAAATCTTTTCTAAGCTTTTTGGAAAACATAGGGAAGGGTTATCACCCCTGTGACATTTGTTTTGCTGTCTTTCCTCCTCTTCAGAAGATTTCACCTCACTTTTTTGTCCCAATGAAAAATGTTTTTTGAAAATTTGGGTTTTTTTGTGGAACAAGGATTGGAAAGCATCAGTGGAAAGGAGAAATTGTTTTCCCATATTAACTCTTACAGGAGAGAATTTCCCTTCCTAGGGGTAGATTTCATCTCACTTCCTGTTGTCTCCTTCCGTTTGCAAGTAGGAGTCGTTTGTAAGTTAGATGTTTGAAAGTAGGGTCCTGCCCTATATACTCAGCAGAAATTTGGGCCTTAGGTGTTGCTGTGGCCACAACACTGTAAGCCCTCACAGGGCCCTGCTGTGAAATATTAGATCAAGAATTGTAATTACATGCCCCTGTTGAACAGGAGCTGAAAAATTAGGCCTTAGGCACTGGTGCTGGTGCCACAACACTGCAACCCCTCACAGACACTCTAGTTGGAACGCAGGAACGAGCCCTGCTGCAAATTATTGCTTCAAAAATTGTAATTACACGCCCCTGTTAGACAGGGGCAGAAAAATTGGGCCTTAGGCACTGGTGCTGGTGCCACAACACTGCAACCCCTCACAGACACTCTAGTTGGAACGCAGGAACGAGCCCTGCTGCAAAGTATTGCATCAAAAATTGTAATTACACGCCCCTGTTAGACAGGGGCAGAAAAATTGGGCCTTAGGCACTGGTGCTGGTGCCACAACACTGCAACCCCTCACAGACACTCTAGTTGGAACGCAGGAACGAGCCCTGCTGCAAAGTATTGCATCAAAAATTGTAATTACACGCCCCTGTTAGACAGGGGCAGAAAAATTGGGCCTTAGGCACTGGTGCTGGTGCCACAACACTGCAACCCCTCACAGACACTCTAGTTGGAACGCAGGAACGAGCCCTGCTGCAAAGTATTGCATCAAAAATTGTAATTACACGCCCCTGTTAGACAGGGGCAGAAAAATTGGGCCTTAGGCACTGGTGCTGGTGCCACAACACTGCAACCCCTCACAGACACTCTAGTTGGAACGCAGGAACGAGCCCTGCTGCAAAGTATTGCATCAAAAATTGTAATTACACGCCCCTGTTAGACAGGGGCAGAAAAATTGGGCCCTAGGCACTGGTGCTGGTGCCACAACACTGCAACCCCTCACAGACACTCTAGTTGGAATGCAGGAACGAGCCCTGCTGCAAAGTATTACATCAAAAATTGTAATTACACGCCCCTGTTAAACAGGGGCTGAAAAATTGTGCCTTAGGCACTGGTGGTGGCGCCCAGAACCAAAAATGTTCTTACAAGCTATCAGCGTGATGATTGAGGAGGAAGAGGATAATTACTCAGGGATAGTCACTCAGCATCAGCATAGGCAGTCTTTGAAGGGATCTGAGATTTCAAAAAAAATTATTCGGTTACATCAGCATCAGGTGCTTGGTAGCTGGTGGTGATCCAAGACTCATTCATTTTTATGAAGGTCAGCCGATCGACCGAGTCGGTGGACAGACGCACCCTGTGATCGGTTACCACGCCTCCAGCAGCACTGAATGTGCGTTCCGAAAGAACGCTGGATGCAGGACAGGCCAGTAGCTCAATTGCATACTGTGCAAGCTCTGGCCAGTGATCCATCCTCAAGACCCAGTAACCCAGAGGATTTTCGGTGGGAAAGGTGTCCAAGTCTGATCTTGCCCCTAGGTATTCCTGCACCATGTAAAACAGACGCTGGCGATGGTTGCTGGAACCGATCATACCTTGGGGCTGCGGACCAAAAAATTGTCTGAACGCATCGGTCAGACGGCCACCTTCTCCACCGCTCCTTCTTTGACTGACCGAAGCCTCAGCAACACGTTGTCCAGAAACAGGAGTTTGTAACCTCCCAGTCTCTGGGAACGCGTTGCACAGACCTTTCTGCAAGGCCTCCCGAAGATGTTTCATCCTCTGCTCCCTCTGCGATGGCAAGATAAGGTCCGCAACCTTACCCTTGTAACGTGGATCAAGGAGGGTTGCCAGCCAGTATTGGTCCTTCTCCTTGATACCACGAATACGAGGATCCTTACGCAGGCTTTGCAGGATCAGGGAGGCCATGCAGCGTAGGTTTGCTGAGGCATTCGGTCCGGAGTCCTCTGGGTCACTAAGAACGACATGGTCCGCAGCCACCTCCTCCCAGCCACGTACAAGTCCATGTGTTTCTTGGGACTGATCCCTTAAAGACTGCTGCTGATGCTGAGTGCCAGGCTCCACCTCCATACTGACACAATCTTCCTCCTCCTCCTCTTCCTCCTCGTCCTCTTCCTGTGTGATCGGCGGGCACGCAGGAACACTGTCTGGATAAAGGGGGCCTTGAGAGCTAAGGAAGTCCTCCTCTTCCTGCCTCTGTTCTGCCTCAAGTGCCCTGTCCATTATTCCACGCAGCGTGTGCTCCAACAGGTGGACAAGGGGGACAGTGTCACTGATGCATGCACTGTCACTGCTCACCATCCTCGTGGCCTCCTCGAATGGTGACAGGACAGTGCATGCATCCCTGATCATGGCCCACTGGCGTGGGGAAAAAAACCAAGCTCCCCTGACCCTGTCCTGGTGCCATAGTCGCACAGGTACTCATTGATGGCCCTCTGCTGCGTGTGCAGCCGCTGCAGCATGGCCAACGTTGAGTTCCACCTGGTGGGCATGTCACAGATTAGGCGGTTCTTGGGCAGGTTAAACTCCTTTTGGAGGTCCGTCAGCCGAGCACTGGCATTATATGACCGGCGGAAATGCACACAGACTTTCCTGGCCTGCCTCAGGACATCCTGTAAGCCCGGGTACCTGCCCAAGAACCGCTGCACCACCAAGTTAAGGACGTGAGCCAAACAGGGCACATGGGTCATTTGTCCCTGTCGGAGGGCAGAGAGGAGGTTGGTGCCATTGTCGCAAACCACTATTCCTGCCTTAAGTTGGCGTGGCGTCAACCACCTCTGAACCTGCCCCTGCAGAGCTGACAGAACCTCTGCCCCAGTGTGGCTCCTGTCCCCCAAGCACACCAGCTCAAGCACCGCATGGCATCTTTTGGCCTGCGTACTTGTGTAGCCCCTTGAACGCCTACGGAGCACCGCTGGTTCCGAGGAAGAGGCCATGGAGGAAGAAGAAGAGGAGGGGGTGGAGGAGAGAGGTGTGTCACAATCAGCATTTTGGAGGCGTGGTGGCGGAACAACCTCCAACACTACTGCACCTTGTCCTGCATCCTTCCCAGCTGCCAGCAGAGTCACCCAATGCGCCGTGAAACTTAGGTAACATCCCTGTCCATGCCTGCTGGACCATGAGTCAGCGGTAATACGCACCTTACCGCTGACCGCCCTGTCCAGCGAGGCATGGACATTGCCTTCCACATGCCGGTAGAGAGCCGGAATCGCCTTCCGTGAGAAAAAGTGGCGTTTGGGTACCTGCCACTGAGGAACCGCACATTCCACAAACTCACGGAAGGGGGCAGAGTCTACCAACTGAAAAGGCAGCAGTTGAAGTGCTAGCAATTTTGCCAAGCTAGCATTCAACCGCTGGGCATGTGGATGGCTGGGAGCAAACTTCTTTCGGCGGTGCAGCAGCTGGGGCAGGGAAATTTGCCTGGTACAATCTGACGTCGGTGTACCAAAAGCAGATTGCCCACAAGTACTTGGCTGTGACACACCTAATTCTACACCTTCATTCCTCTCACTGCAGGTCTCAGAGAGGACTGAAGGTCTAGTGGGGTTGGAAATCTCAGCTGATGAGGAGCAAGGAGAGATCCTCTTTGTTCTTTGGTGTGGGTCTTTTAGATACGCTTGCCAACAAACTGCATGGCAGGTCAACATATGTCTGGTCAAGCATGTGGTACCCAAGCGGGAGATGTTTTGGCCACGCGAGATACGCTTGAGACATATGTTGCAAATAGCAGCGGTGCGATCTGATGCACTCGTCTCAAAAAAGGCCCACACCAAAGAACTTTTTGAATAACGCGCAGAGACTGCAGCGCCCTGCACATGTGGAGCTTTGGGGTGTGATGCAGTCAATGTGCTGCCCTTAGGCTGGCCCCTGGAGGGCATCCTGCCTAGTTGGTGATGTGCTGCCGCCTCCTCCTCCTCCTCCTCCTCCTCCTCTCTCCTATCAGGCACCCACGTTGAGTCAGTGACCTCATCATCCCCTCCCTCCTCATCACTGGAGCAAACCTGGCAGTATGCTGCAGCAGGGGGAGCATGACTGCCAGATTGCTGTCCTTCTTGGGCACCCCCTCTGTCCGCGCTCATGTTACTGCCTTCATCAAGCTCAGTATCGTCATCAGAGCCTTCCAAACGCTGGGCATCCTCCTGGAGCATGTACCCAACACTGTGGTCAAACAGTTCGAGGGAATCCTCATGAGGACATGGTGGAGCTAGGGAAGGAGTCACTGATGACATTGAGCTGAGGGAAGAGGCCGCTGCTTTGCCAGACAAAGCACCCTGGGCATGGGTGAGAGAGGATGAGGAGGATGAGGACGGCTTGGTCATCCACTCGACCAAGTCTTCCGCATGTTGCGGCTCAACACGGCCAGCTGCCGAAAAAAAGGCCAAGCGTGTCCCATGGCCACGTGCTGATGAGGATGCACCGTCTCCACGACCAGCACTAGACACAGAGCCTGCTTGCCCTCTCTTATTGGCTTGTGGCTGTCTGCCTCTCCTTCTTGGCCTTCCAGACATACTAATGGCCTGTAGCTGCACTAAGCTGGGATAGAACACCTGTAATTTTCTTCAAGTAGCTTTATATACTGTAACCAGACAAGCCTGCCTGTCAGTAGGAAGATAACAGGAACGGATCTAGCTGAACACTGTGAGCAGGACGCACTGTACTAAATGTAAATAGTCTAGCTGCCTGACCGTGGTACTAATAGGATCAAATAGAACACCTGTAATTTTCTTCAGGTAGCTTTATATACTGTAACCAGACAAGCCTGCCTGTCAGTAGGAAGATAACAGGAACGGATCTAGCTGTACACTGTGAGCAGGACGCACTGTACTAAATGTAAATAGTCTAGCTGCCTGACCGTGGTACTAATAGGATCAAATAGAACACCTGTAATTTTCTTCAGGTAGCTTTATATACTGTAACCAGACAAGCCTGCCTGTCAGTAGGAAGATAACAGGAACGGATCTAGCTGAACACTGTGAGCAGGACGCACTGTACTAAATGTAAATAGTCTAGCTGCCTGACCGTGGTACTAATAGGATCAAATAGAACACCTGTAATTTTCTTCAGGTAGCTTTATATACTGTAACCAGACAAGCCTGCCTGTCAGTAGGAAGATAACAGGAACGGATCTAGCTGTACACTGTGAGCAGGACGCACTGTACTAAATGTAAATAGTCTAGCTGCCTGACCGTGGTACTAATAGGATCAAATAGAACACCTGTAATTTTCTTCAGGTAGCTTTATATACTGTAACCAGACAAGCCTGCCTGTCAGTAGGAAGATAACAGGAACGGATCTAGCTGAACACTGTGAACAGGACGCACTGTACTAAATGTAAATAGTCTAGCTGCCTGACCGTGGTACTAATAGGATCAAATAGAACACCTGTAATTTTCTTCAGGTAGCTTTATATACTGTAACCAGACAAGCCTGCCTGTCAGTAGGAATTTAACAGGAACGGATCTAGCTGAACACTGTGAGCAGGACGCACTGCACTAAATGTAAATAGTCTAGAAGATAACAGGAACGGATCTAGCTGAACACTGTGAGCAGGACGCACTGCACTAAATGTAAATAGTCTAGAAGATAACAGGAACGGATCTAGCTGAACACTGTGAGCAGGACGCACTGCACTAAATGTAAATAGTCTAGAAGATAACAGGAACGGATCTAGCTGAACACTGTGAGCAGGACGCACTGCACTAAATGTAAATAGTCTAGAAGATAACAGGAACGGATCTAGCTGAACACTGTGAGCAGGACGCACTGCACTAAATGTAAATAGTCTAGAAGATAACAGGAAGGGATCTAGCTGAACACTGTGAGCAGGACGCACTGCACTAAATGTAAATAGCAGGAACGGATCTAGCTGAACACTGTGAGCAGGACGCACTGCACTAAATGTAAATAGTCTAGAAGATAACAGGAACGGATCTAGCTGAACACTGTGAGCAGGACGCACTGCACTAAATGTAAATAGCAGGAACGGCTCTAGCTGAACACTGTGCGCAGGACGCACTGCACTAAATGTAAATAGCAGGAACGGATCTAGCTGAACACTGTGAGCAGGACGCACTGCACTAAATGTAAATAGCAGGAACGGATCTAGCTGAACACTGTGAGCAGGACGCACTGCACTAAATGTAAATAGCAGGAACGGATCTAGCTGAACACTGTGAGCAGGACGCACTGCACTAAATGTAAATAGCAGGAACGGATCTAGCTGAACACTGTGAGCAGGACGCACTGCACTAAATGTAAATAGCAGGAACGGATCTAGCTGAACACTGTGAGCAGGACGCACTGCACTAAATGTAAATAGCAGGAACGGATCTAGCTGAACACTGTGAGCAGGACGCACTGCACTAAATGTAAATTGCAGGAACGGATCTAGCTGAACACTGTAAGCAGGACGCACTGCACTAAATGTAAATAGTCTAGAAGATAACAGGAACGGATCTAGCTGAACACTGTGAGCAGGACGCACTGCACTAAATGTAAATAGCAGGAACGGATCTAGCTGAACACTGTGAGCAGGACGCACTGCATTAAATGTAAATAGTCTAGATAGAAGATAACAGGAACGGATCTAGCTAAACTGAATACAGTGTATATATATATATGCAACACCTGGGATGCATATATATACACAATACACTGTAAGTGCAGCTAACTGACTGACTGTTCTGCCTAATCTATCTAACTCAAATCAAATGACACTGTCTCTCTCTCTCTCTATCTCTCAGCACACCGGAACACACACTACACAGGGCCGCCGTGCAGGCGGCCTTATATAGTGTGGGGTGTGTACTAAATCCCCTGAGCCATAATTGGCCAAAGCCACCCTGGCTTTGGCCAATTACAGCTCTCTCTACTGACGGCGCTGTGATTGGCCAAGCATGCGGGTCATAGTGCATGCTTGGCCAATCATCAGCCAGCAATGCACTGCGATGCCGCAGTGAATTATGGGCCGTGACGCGCCACACGAATTTAGCGCGAACGGCCCATAACGTTCGCAATTCGGCGAACGATCGAACAGCCGATGTTCGAGTCGAACATGGGTTCGACTCGAACACGAAGCTCATCCCTAACCCTGATTTATATTTGTGAGCCGCGGTAAGGTCTATACAAGACTGAATGTCATTTACCATGGCAAACCAATACCAAAGCATCTGAGGGATAGTCTGTTTCTAATTTCTAGGAATACAAGCCTTGGCAGTGTTTAGTAAGTGAATTATCAAGAACTTCTCTTCTGAGACATGGGTGTAGGATGGAGAAGGATGGCAACAATGTCATCAGTCAGATCGAATACTATGATTTGCTTTATGATTCCTGTAGCTTCTGCTTTATCCCAACCTGTGACCACTTGTTACCAACCTTTGGCTTATTTACTGACTACACCTCTGCTTGATCCCTACCTTCCATATCTGCTATTGGACTCTGGCTTGCTCACCACCTGGTGAGGGATGCTGAGGACGGTGACCTGGTACTAACATGCAGCAAGATCCATCACCACCATCTGGAGCTTTGATGAACACAGGTTAGTGCTTAGACTCCACACCTCGGGTAAGCCTGTGTCATCTGCCAGAGTGACCTGCTGCTGCACCTATCCTGCTGTTTAGTGGGAGTCCTTCTACTGCTATAGCTACTGGTGGTCACCAAGCCTAAACCTTGTCTGTGACAGAATAATCTGGCCCAAAAATGGAGGTTGCTAAAGCAAAATCTGTGGTAGCAAATTGAAGAGATGTAAAAGTTGTGTTACTTACCAAGATAAATTTGCCAAACTGGAAGCTGTGGTGAAGGTTGCAAAAGGAAGACATCTATGCTCTGCAGAAACAATTGCTGGACTTACTTTCCTGAGATGATGCTAACACATGTATGCCTCTACCACTTAAGTTCAATGAAGAACACCACAATTACAGAGGTTTCCTAAAAGTGATTGTAAAGTATTGCTTTAAAAACAAACATATTATACTTACCTGCTCTGTTGCAGTGGATTTGCACAGAGCAGCCTGGATGCTTCTCTTCTCGGGTGCCTCTTCTGTGCTCCTAGCCCCTCCCTTCTGTTGAGTGCCCCCACAGCAAGCAGATATGGAGCTGCGGCTCTACCCCACCCCCTCTCTCTCCTGATTGACTGACTGACTTTGATTGACAGCAGTGGGAGCCAATGGCACCACTGCTGTGTCTCAGCCAATTATCAGGGAGAGTCTCGGACGGCAGAGACATTCGTTGACATCGCTGGACAGAGAGGGACCTCCCTCAGGTAAGTGTTAGGGGGACTGAGGGGGGCTGCTGCACACAGAAGGTTTTTTATCTTAATGCATAGAATGCATTAAGATAAGAAACCTTCTGCATTTACAACTCCTTTAATCATTGTCACTGCTTTTACTTCTGAGGAAAAGAAGGCACTATTTGTTATCAGCCTTCTGACTGGGGAAGCCCTAGCTTGGACCTCCCCTTATGTAGAACAAGACAGCGCCACTCTGAATAGTTTTAAAACTTTCATGACCGCTAGAAAGAAGATTTTTGATGTTCCTAACTCTTGAGCTACTGCCGAAGTAAAGTTGCATAGTTTGCAGCAGACACTCTGTTGCTGAGTACACAGCTGATTTCTGACATTGGATCTTAGATACTACCTGGCACCCAGCAGCCCAAAAGAGTCACATCCACCAAGGACTCTCTGAACATGTACAAAATGAGCTTGCCAGAGTAGAGACTCCTTATGATCTTTAACAATTAATCCAATTATGTATCCAAATTGATCAGAGGCTTACAGAAAGGAGGAAGAAGAGACTGGGAATGTTTGTAAGTAAGGCCACTTTCACACCGAGGCGCTTTGCAGGCGCTATAGCTCTAAAAATAGCACTGCAAAGCGTCTGTAAACCGCCTCTCCTGTCACTCCAGTGTGAAAGCCTGAGGGCTTCCATACTGGAGTGATGAGCTTGTGGGACGTTAAGGGCACTTTCACACTGTGGCGGGCGGGCGGGTGTCGGCGGTAAAGCGCTGCTATTTTTAGCAGTACTTTACCGTCAGTTTAGCGGCCCTTTTCGGCCACTAGAGGAGCACTTTTCACCCCTGCTAGCGGCCGAAAAAGGGTTAAAAGTGCACGCATAGCGCCGCTGCAGAGGAGCTTTGCTGGCGTTTCGGCGGCACTGCCCATTGATTTCAATGGAAAGGGGCGCTTTAGGAGCTGTGTATACACCGCTCCTGAAGCACCTCAAAGATGCTGCTTGCAGGACTTTTTTTTAGCATCCTGCTAGCGCACCACTCCAGAGGGAAAGCCCTTGGGTTTTCACATTGGAGTGACGGGAGAGGCGCTCTACAGGTGTTTGCAGGCGCTATTTTTAACGCTAGCGCACCTGTAAAGCGCCTCAGTGTGAAAGTGGCCTTAAAAAAAGTCCTGCAAGCAGCATCTTTGCAGCACTTTAGGAGCGGTATCAAGGCCGAAGCCCCCAACGCCCCAGTGTGAAAGTGCCCTAAGTAAGTTCAACTTGAACATCAGTTGTTCGCCTGTTTGCCGAACAGCAAATATTATGGGGCTTTTATGGGAAATGTGAGTGCCACGGAAAGCCCCATAATGCACTGCAAGAATGCAGTGCATTGCTGTATGATGGTTGGCCAAAGAATGCACCTGATCGGCATGCTTTGGCCAATCACGGCGCACTCTGCTGAGATAGCCAAAGGCAGGGTAGCACTTTTTATGGCAATAACTTGCATATAAGCCTTTAAAATGAACACTTTTGATTTTTCATGTTCGTGTCCCATAGACTTTAACGGTGTTCGCATGTTTGCACAAATGTGTCTGTTCGCATGTTCTTTTGCAAACGGAACTGAGGGGTGTTCAGCTCATCCCTAATGGTGGCATGCATTTCTCTGCTAAAGATGATGACTCATGGTTGTTAAGGATGCTGGCGGCTGGCTTCCTGGCCCTCTGCTTAACAACCAGCTATTTCTTTAAGCAGAATTTAAATCGGTCGACCGTTTTTAGACTGACCCGTACACACGGTCGGATTTTCCGATGGACATTGTCCGATCGGAGAGTGTTGTTGGAAATTCCGACCGTGTGTGGGCGCCATCGGACATTTTCCATCGGATTTTCCGACACACAAAGTTGGACAGCAGGAGATAAAATTTTCCGACAACAAAATCCGATCGCGTCAATTCCGACCGCGTGTGGCCTGTTCCGACGCACAAAGTGCCACGCATGCTCAGAAGAAATTCCGACACGGGACAGCTCGTTCTGGTAAACTTAGCGTTCGCAATGGATACAGCACTTTCGTCACGCTGCAATGTAAAAAATGGTTTAATACAGCGCACTCTCTTCTTCTTTATAATGTGACAAGAATTAAGTCGTTTTGCTGCTCATATTCACACACACTTCTCACAAAGTTTTATTTGTGTTTTTTTAGTGGGATTCCCTCAATATATTGTTATTAGATGTCACATCTGACAGTTTTATATTTTTTATGTTTTTTTTTTTTTGTTTTTAAGCCTTTTTTTTTCTTTAATGTTTGGATTTTTTCCAAGGCTGATCTTTGTTCAATGTTATTTTCACATTTTCACATGATTCACAGAGACTCGGATAGCAGCAGATGACATCAGTGTCCCCAGGCTGTGGTACCACAAGAGGCTGCATCTTTTGGCCGACCAGACTGGATCCAGGGCAATCACTCTCTGGTCTTCCTTCCACACTTCCTTCCGGGCTGTGGCTGTGCAGTTGGAGATGTGGCAGGAGGAGGAGTAGGACCTGGAGGAGGAGTAGGACCTGCAGGAGGAGGAGGAGGACCATCCCAAAGCTCTGTGTGAGGTGTAATTTGGCCCCTCACACCTTTCGCCAGAGCCTCAGATATGAGGGCCTCACACATGGCTTTTTGGCCCTCCTCCATCCTCTGCATTTTATATGCTATGAATGCAGCAATGTTCTCCTGCCTGGTGTGTGGTGCTCCCAGGACCTCTGTAGCCCTACAAAAAAATCTGATAGCCGCCTCCTCTAGGGTACTCCTCCTACTGCCACTTTCTCTTTCCAGGGGGGATGGAGGGACCTGCAGATCAGCCAGCCGGCTCGGCCCGGCCACCTCCTGGCTGAGACTTCCCTGTGTATGAAAAAGGGACATGGTTTTAGTTTTTGCATCATCAATCACAATCATAAATTAGTACTCCCAACTAACATCTAGTTCACATCATTGACTGGACAAGCAGAAATATTTAGAGGAATGCTATACCTGGCTCAATCTGGGCTCCTCTACATGTGGCCTGGAAGGCCCAGGTTGGGCGTCAGAAGCCTCAGCCGGGGGGGAAGGAAGCGTGGAAGGAAGACTGGAGAGGGATGGCCTGGGTTCAGTCTGGCCTGCCAGAAAGTGCAGCCTGTCGTAGTACAACATCCTGGGGACATAGATGTCACCTGCTGCTCCGGATCTCTGTGAATCCAGGACTTTATTGCGCTCCCTCAGATATGTGCTCCTCAGGCCACCAATGAAAATCTTTAAAAAAGTGATGTCTGCCGTGGGGATCACCTGCTTCACAGTTTCACACAATTGCTCCAGTGCTGCCTTCCTCTTTGTTTGGTTCTTGTAATGGGGGTGTTTAATCTCCCACAGACAGGGCAGCTCCCTTAGCATCTCTATGAAGACTGAAATGAAGTCCTGATCTTTCAGTACCATATCCATGTTCACTGCAAGACACAACACAAGACAAAGCCTAATGTCACACCAAACTCTCCTAATCTTGTTACAATATAGGCCTCAATCTATAGAAGCAGTATAGGCCCCAGTTTGTCTCTTACCTTCGTTCTTACGATCGCCGCGTTCAATGCTCCTTCCTCCGCTCACAGATCAAACGTAATACGCACGCATGTTACGCTTTATATACACTGCGCATGCGTGTAACTCCGCCCGCCCCTGACGTTCTTTCTAGTGTATTCCCCGCCCCTTTTCGTTCTGCGCAGTGGGTGAAGAGCATGATGGCGGACATACAGCAGGTGCGGGCTAATTGTAGCAACGAGGAGGAGGAGGAGGAAAGGGCGGATCCAGGCACGTCCCGATCCAGAAGGAGACGTTTTAAGGCCACAAATATGTCGTTTGGGGAGATGTTGGACATGGTCGACATCATGAGGAAGTCCGACTATGACGGAAAATATGGGCCTTACCCCAACCCGAACATCCGAAAGGTCAAGATCATGGCGAAAGTGGTCAGGAGTCTAGAGCGGAATTTCGGGGTACGAAGGTCTAAAGATCAGCTCAGGAAGCGGTGGTCGGACCTGAAGTTGAGAGAGCCAGAGCAGTACCGAAAGATCCGGAGAGTGCTGCAAAAAAGCAAGTAGTTGTGCTGTGTTCATATTCTTTCTGTCTTTATTCCGTTCGTTCTGCTCCATATGCTTTTAGTAATTGTAACGTTTAAAAAGGTCAACTTTAATGTTCATGGGCCCATTATTCGTTCGTATCAAACATTTTTCTTTCGGCCTCTAGAACACCATTGTTTAGGCCATATGCATTTTCCCACATTTTTTTTGGGCCTACTTGGATGCCAAATATTTGTTTGTGTAGATGGGTTTGTTACTAGAATGAAATGCAAACTAGATTCTGTGTAAGGAGAGGACACTGAGCAGCTGTTTTCACATCTGGACACTGGAGCACTAGTGTGGGACACAAGAACACCATTTTTATTAGGGGGGCCACACAGGTGCTCCAGTGTATACTATAGGGGGGGGCTACATCTGTGAAGCTTGTACCAAACAGGTAAAGTATTGCAGCTTGACAAAGGGCAATAAAAAATATACATCTTAGAACTCTGCTAAAATAGACAATTGTACCCCACTTCCAAGCAATGTTTCCTATTTCTAGTTCTGCCATCAAATATCTGTGTGCTAAGTATACCATTTTTGTTTTACATAGGGGAGAAAAGACTCGGAGGACACTCCTCATCCCAGGAGACCAGAGACCCCCCCCCCTGGAAGAAGGGGAAATACCAACACAAGAAGAAGAGCAGGAGGAAGAAGAAGACGTGGTGGAGATTGGCACCACAACAGGTGAGTGTCTGCGACCACAGGCTCAGGTAAAAGAGATGGATGTTGGCAGATTTTTGAGACCTGTTTTTTTTGTTCTTTATCTCTTTTTAGGTGATCGTGATCCAGAACGCTTTACATCTGAAAGTGCCCAAGTACTGATCGGGGAGATCATGGGGTGTAATCTCCAATTGCAAAACATCCAGCAACAAATCACTGATGTTATTAAAAAAAATAATAACATCATTGATGTTTTGGGGCGAATTTAAACCCCACAAAATCACCTGTTTTATCTTACAAAAATTTTTACAATGTTTAGAAAAGCTAAATTTGGAGGATGCACACAGTGTGCCAACATGTGCTATCTGCCATCACGGGAGATCAATGGACGCGTTTTGGGGGTGCAACCCCTTCCTCAATTATAAAGTCGCATTGAGGAAGGGCTTGCTCCCCCAAAACACGTCCCTTGATCCCCCCTGATGGCAGATAGCACATGTTGACATTCGTAAATTGGTGTGCATCTTGCTTTTCCAGGGGTGATTTCCCCCCATCTGAACGCTATATCAAACCCAGTTCCTAAATACTGATGTCTGATATAGCCTTCAGGTTTTACCTAATGTGAACTTTGTAAGTTCAAGTTTTTTGGCTTTCTTGTTGGTTTTACACAGGCCTGTTTTATCTGAAATGGATATTTTGATTTTTGATAATGCCCCCCCAAAAATTGTTATACAACAAACATGTTGTTTTGTTTTAAAAACCTTTGGTAAATGCACATGTGATTGTGCAGGTATAAAAAAGTGCCTTACTCAAGAATGTGTGGATTATTGTCTCAACACTACAACACTTTTGGGGTAATGTAATTGCTGTTTTATGCAAAAATGGGGGTTATTTCCTAAGGGCAAATACACTTTGCACTACAAGTGCAAGTTCAGTGCAGTTGCAAGTGCACTTGTAGTGAAATGTGTTTTTGCATTTAGAAAGTACCAGCCAACACTATTCTTTATAAGGTTACCCAATCACGACATTTTCTGCACTCAACACATTTCTGTCAGGGTCAGCTCAAACAAACACAAGCAGTAAATGTCCACCAAGAATTGCTTTTGGTTGTTTTTTATTTGAAAAAGGTGTCACAGATTGTCTGGCATATTGATAGCCCCCCTACCCGCAAAGAACTCCAGGTATCGTAACCGGACATCACGGGCACTCAGGGAGGGCAAGCCAGGACGGCCGCTTTCAAGCGCCGTCATTGTTGATGTATTTGGTATTCCGGCCTCAGGCCCAACTGAGCCAGCATAGTTGGCTGAATGTTTTCTTAAAAAATTATGGAGAACACAGCACGCCAGTATAATATGGTTCAGTTTATACTCCGCCATATGGATGGGTGTCAGAAATAGTCGGAACCGGCTGGCCAGGATTCCAAATGTGTTCTCCACCACTCTTCGGGCTCTGGCCAGCCGGTAATTAAAAACCCTCTGTTCCGGGGTGAGGGTCCTCATCGGGAATGGCCGCATCAGGTGGTCCCCCAGCGCAAACGCTTCATCAGCAACGAACACAAATGGGAGACCTTCAACATTGTCCTCTGGAGGTGGCAAGTCCAAGCTGCCATTCTAGAGACGCCTGTAGAACTCCGTCTGGGCGATCACTCCACCATCGGACATCCGGCCATTCTTCCCCACGTCCACATACAAGAAGTCGTAATTAGCCGACACCACCGCCAACATCACTATACTATTAAACCCCTTGTAATTATAATAGTACGACCCCGAGTTGGGTGGTGGGACGATGTGGATGTGTTTCCCATCAATTGCCCCTCCGCAGTTAGGAAAGTCCCACCGCTGGGCAAAGTGGGAGGCCACAGTCTGCCATTCCTTTGGCGTGGAAGGAAACTGTTGAGGAAAAAACAATAAACATTACTATTTTTTCACAGAAACATGGCAAGCAGATTAGACACAAACATTATGGGTCAACCTCCAGATAGCATTTACTAAGGGGAATTTTACAACAACAAAGTATAAGGTACACCTATCATATTCCCCCTCCCCCCCTCTCATGGTCCATTTCTAACATTATAGGGGGGGGGGGAACTCTTGGACAGGTAACCCTCTTCACTTCATTGAGAGATGAATGCCTAAATACAGGGTATTACTTGGAACAGCCCCTCCTTAGTTACACTATTGGCAGACCACTGGACAGGTAAGAAGTGTCATAATACAAAGATATAAATACACACTGTACACATTTGAGGACATTTGGACATTCTGCTATTACCTATCAAGATAATAATAGGATACAAGAACTTTAAACAGTACCATTGGAAAGTAGACAGGCAGGCCCTTGCACTACATGCTTTGGGGAATTCATCCATAAATCTGACCAGTAAAGAGATGGGTATAGTGTGTATGGGTTTGGCAAAGTCAGCAGATAGATGATTGAGGATAATGAATTGGGATCAGCTGACTTAGCAGTTGGGGGGGGAGGGTTACAAAAAATTTGGGGACACCACAAAAAAAAGCCTCTGGCCCTCTGCCTGAATTTAAATCAAAAATAACATTTCCAAACATTTTAGGGGGTGTTTGGGGTAAAGCACTACTATGGAGCTGATAAAATACATTGTTAAGTGACTACATGAGGTGAATATAGGGCAGGAGACACCATGCTGGGGAGGTTATTGAAGGGCAAATATGTATGAAGGACCTAAAATAATAATGACATAAAAATCCAGCATGCATGAGGACAAAGGGGACATTCACAGCATATTACAATCATGGTAATTAGGGAATGAGGAAAGAAATACAATATATTAGCAAACATTCAATACAATAAAATGTGATATAAAAGGATAAAAATCTTACCTTCATATACTCCTTCTGCAGGACCTGGATGATGGCAGAACAGGTCTCTGGGATAATGATCCCCAGAGCCTGGGGGGAGATGCCTGTCGAGAACTTGAGGTCCTGCAGGCTTCTCCCTGTGGCCAAATACCGCAAGGTAGCGACCAACCTCTGCTCCGGAGTGATGGCTTGCCTCATGCAGGTATCCTGCCTGCTGATATAGGGGGTCAGCGAAGCCAACAAACGGTGAAACACGGGGTCCGTCATCCTGAGAAAGTTCCTGAAATCATCAGGATTATTCTCACGGATCTCAAGGAGCAAAGGCATATGACAGAACTGGTCACGCTGAAGCAATCAATTCTTGGTCCATGAACTCCTCCCCACCCTGTTCATGGACTGGACTTGTGTCAAGGTCAGGACCCCAACACCAAGCCCCCGCACAGCACGAACTCTACGAGGAGTACGCATACGAAACATGGCTAGAAAACGGTCGGCTGCTCAGAACGAAGTAACAGAACGCACTGAAGAACAGCAAGGCCTGTGAAGAGCGACCTGAAAAACAGCAACGAGCAGGCAAGATCGCACAGAAAACTCTGATACGAACTGACTGCACGCACTGAAGAGCAGATACAAACCCACAAGCACAAACTGAACATCAGAAAACGATCTGAAAGCCACGAGTCTGAAAAAGCTCGAATCGTCTCTCACCAAACTTTTACTAACACGAGATTAGCAAAAGGAGCCCAAAAGGTGCCGCGCTTGGTTCTGAACCGGCCTTTTCTAGTCTCGTCGTACGTGGTGTACGTCACCGCGTTGTTGGCGATCGGAAATTCCGACAACTTTGTGCGACCGTGTGTAGGCAAAACAAGTTTGAGCCAACATCCGTCGGAAAAAATCCTAGGATTTTGTTGTCGGAATGTCCGAACAAAGTCCGACCGTGTGTATGCCCTATTATTGTTCTAAAAAGTTGGAATTCATTAGAAAATTTGTAAATGAAACTCATTTTAATGAAAAGTAAATGAAATTCAACGAAAACAAAATTTAACGCAACCAAAAATTAGTAACATAACAAATCTATCCGAAACTAAACAAATTTTCCCATTCTGCACATGTCTATTTCTTAACTTAATGCATAGAATGCATTAAAAAAAAAACCTTCTGCCTTTACAATCACTTTAATTGTTCCAACATAGTCAAAAGAACTATTGCTGAGACTGATGTTATAGTACCCAAAAAATATACTCCATTACCCAGTCTATCTCTCCATTGATCCATGAAGAAAATAAAGTAAATTCTCTACTTTCTCATTTTGTCATCCCTATTAAACTAATCACAGAGAGCCATGAAATTCCTTTTTCTGTTATGCTGGACTCAGGAGCTGGGAGGGAAATTTATCGACATATAATAAACAGACAAGCAACAAATCTGCCTGATTACAAGAAAGATGTCAAAAACTATATGACCTCATGCTAGACCTGTGCATGCAGTAAGACACCCTGATATTGTCCTTTGGGGTTACCAGTCCCTGTTCCACCAAGACCATGGGGGTCCATTTCTATGGACTTTTTTGTCCATAGAAAAGACCACCCCTCCACCCTCGTTTTTGGATATATATCTATAGCTATCTATCTATCTATCTATCTATCTATCTATCTATCTATCTATCTATCTATCTATCTATCTATCTATATCTATATCTATATATCTATAGATATATCTATAGATATATAGCTATATATATATATATATATATATATATATATATATATATATTTTTTTTTTTTTTTCTTAGCTTTTATGAAGTGCAGAGGTGTACTGTTGTCCCAGCCTTGTCACAATGAGGTACATAATTTCCTCTTCTGCCTTGAGCCCCCCCCCCTCTGCCTTCTGAGATCTGTGTGTGTCCCAGAAGATGACGGGGCCATTCAGAAAGTGACACGTAACTCGCGCATGCGCAGTAGGAAACTGGCTGTGCAGCCTGAAGGCTCCACTGACGGTTTCTATTAGCTGCAATGGTGGTGCCTGCACCCGAGCCCATGGACAAATCGGACTCAGGGGGCCGAGATCGCAGGCTCCCTGGACAGGTAAGTGTCCTGTCCTTATTAAAAGTCAGCAGCTACAGTATTTGTAGCTGCTGACTTTTAAAAAAAACTTTTTTGAGGCTGGAACTCCGCTTTAAGTCTAATGGTCAGACCAAGAAGACCAATTAAACTTTAGAGCAGTAATGTTTTTTTAGTTAATCTTCAGGATGACTATCTTCAAGAATCAGAGATTGCTTATAACAATTCCTAAAATAGCTCCACCTCTGAAAGCCAAACTGCCTCCCACCTGGCCTATAGACGAATAACATCTGAGCGTGAGCGTTGTCATCCTGGGTGGACGTCATATGAAAAAAAAATAAACATTTTTAAAACTTTTTTTTTACATATTGTCACCAGTTAGTGTCTCTTTTCACCACCATACTAGTCATTTGGTGATGCTCTACTGCTCTGGTGACAGTATGCAAAAAACAAATTGTGAAAAATAATTATATTTAATTTCTTTATTTTTCCAAAAAATTGTGACAAAAAATTACAACTTCAAAAAACTCACCATGCCTCTTACTAAACACATTGGACTGTCTACTTTCCAAAAGAAGATCATTTTGGGGGGGGTGTTTGTACTGTCCTGGCATTTTAGGGGCCTCAAGAAATGAAATAGGTTATCAGAACATCAAGACTGATCGATCGTCAAAAATATATATACTGTACCATAGTTTGTAGACTCTATAACTTTCCTGCAGATTAAATAATATACACTGCTTTGGGTTATTTTTTACCAAATAAATTTAGCAGAACGCATTTTGACCTAAATTTATGAAGAAAGATTATTTATTTGCAAAGTTTTCTAACAGAAACAAAGATTTTTTTTTTTTTTTTTTTTTTTTTTTTTAACTTTTGACTTTTTTCATTTATTTAGCAAAAAAACACAGTGGTGATTAAATACCACCAAAAGAAAGCTTTATTTGTCAAAAAACAATACAAATTTCATTTGGCTATAGTGTTACATGACTGAGTAATTGTCATTCAAAGTGGGACAGCTCTGAAATCTAAAAATTGGCCAGGACAGGAAGGGGGTGAAAGTGTATTGAGGTAGGTAAATACCAAGTATCATCCAGTTTTTAATCCTGATCTCTCTATCTCAACTCCAGATGCTGCTGTTACCAACAGATTAGCTACAGCGCAGGAGAGTCAGGAGAAACTGATTGAGACTTTGAGGAAGGCCCTAGAAAGTTACAAAAAGGCTAATGACAGACATTACAGATCACTTCCTACCTTTTTATGTAGGTGACAAAGTTTGGGTATTAATCAAAAATGTTAAGGTAAACGGTCCATCTGCTAAGTTGGGTCTAAAGTTTGTGTGACCTTTTCCAGATTTCAGCTGAAATTGAGCCAGTTACTTTTCGCTTAAAACTTCCTATACAAAGATTCACCCAGTGTTTCATGTATCCTTGCACAAACCATTTCATGGAAACTCCTCCTATGAAAGAATACTCCCTCCCCCTCCACCTGTTGAGGTGCAAGGGGTAGAAGAATTTGTGGTTGAGAAAATTGTGGATTCCAGGATCTTTAGAAACAAATTAGAGTAACTGGTTCAATGGGAAGGATAGGTTCCTTGGGACCTGAGGAAAAGGTTCATGCACCCAACTTGTAGACATGTGCAATTAGTTTGGTTCCAAATTAGTTTTTTTAATGAATTTCAACAAATTTGTTAATTTGGAAAATATCCGAATTAACGAAAACCCGTTTAACTAATTTTTCCAAATATTCGTAAATTTGAATGTTTGAAAATTTGTAGATTCGTAAATTCGTACATTCGAACATTCGTACATTTGCACATTTGTAAATTCGTACATTTGCACATTCATAAATTTGTACATTCGTAAATTCGTACATTCGTAAATTAGTAAATTTGTAAACTTGTAAATTCGGAAATTCGGAAATCTGAAATAGTAATTAACTAATAATAACTTACTGGTAACTATTACTAACTATTAAATTATAGGTATTGGAATTTCCTTTCAAATTTGGCTGTTAGTAAACATAACAAATACAAATTTATCCGAAGTTACGAATTACCCGAAATAATGAATGCCGTATCCAAACGAATTGAATGTAATGAATGATTAATAATAAATAACAATAATAATGATAAAAACTTTTTATTATTATTATCTATTATTCATTTGTTCCGTTCCATTCGTTTGGAAGCGGCTTTCGTTATTTCGGATAATTTGGAAATTCGGTTAAATTTGTATTCATTACAATCACTAACAGCCAAATTTGAAAGGAAATCACAATACCTATAATTTAATAGTTACTATTTCAAATTTTCTCATTTTCGGGGTTTTCGGATTTTCGAATTTTGCACTTCCAAATTTCTGAATTTTCTAATTTTCGAATGTACGTATATACGAATTTTCAAATTTACGAAAGTATGAATTTACAAATTTACGAATTTACAAATTCACTAACGTACGAATGTACGAATTTACGAATGTACGAATTTACTAATTGCGATCATAACGAATGATCCCAAAAACGAAGAAAAAAAACAACGAATTAAACGAAAACGAACACATTTTTTTGGCAGTGCACATGTCCACCAACTTGCATATTAACCTTTAAAATTAGCACTTTTGATTTTTCACATTTGTGTCCTATAGGTTTTAACGGTGTTCGCGTATTCAAATTAATTTTTTGCCTGTTCGCTGTTCTGCTGCGAACAGAACCGGGGGTGTTTGACTCATCCCTACTCCTAAATACTCTTGGGTTATGTCAGCAGGGACAGTCGGGTGGAAGATGGAGAAGTAGTGCTGAGGAGGCTGTCAGTGGCCTTTGAGGGTGCCCTCTAGTCTGAGGGGGTGACTTTGAGCCTGGGGCTCAGGTGCTGGAGGGAGCCTCTACAACATGTGGAGAACATCCTTCCTGGATGCACAGAAGCAAGTGTGAGGACAATGTGAGAGAGTCAGCGTGTCTAGGTTGGCTGGTAAGTGTGCAGTCTGAGGGGGACTGTGGTGTCAGTCTTGAAGGACTGAGGAGAATTAGCCACAGTGCCTTGCAAAAGTATTCGCCCCTCTTGGTATTTTTCGTGTTTTGTTGCCTCACAACCTGGAATTAACATGGATTGTTTGAGGATTTGCATCATTTAATTTACAGAACATGCCCACAACTTGGAAGATTTTTTTTTTTGTGAAACAAACAACAAATAGGACAAAATAACAGAAAAGGTGCATAACTATTCATCCCCCATAAAGTTAATACTTTGTAGAGCCACCTTTTGCGGCTACCACAGCTCCAAGTCACTTTGGATAAGTCTCTGTGAGCTTGCCACATCTTACCACTGGGATTTTTGCCCATTCCTCCTTACAAAACTGCTCCAGCTCCTTCAAGTTGTATGGTTTGCGCTTGTGAACAGCAATCTTTAAGTCTGACCACAGATTTTCTATTGGATTGAGGTCTGGGCTTTGACTAGGCCATTCCAAAACAATTACATATTTCCCCTTAAACCACTCAAGTGTTGCTTTAGCAGTGTGTTTGGGGTCATTGTCTTGCTGGAAGGTGAACCTGCATCCTAGCCTCAAATCACACACAAAGTGGTATAGGTTTTGCTCAAGAATATCCCTGTATTTAACACCATCCATCTGTCCCTCAACTCTGATCAGTTTCCCAGTCCTGACTGCTGAAAAACATCCCCAACAGCATGATGCTGCCACCACCATGTTTCACTGTGGGGATGGTGTTCTTTGGGTGATGTGATGTGTTGGGTTTGCGCCAGACATAGCGTTTTCTTTGATGGCCAAAAAGTTCAATTTTAGTCTCATCAGATTAGAGCACCTTCCTCCATACATTTTGGGAGTCTCTCACATGCCTTTTTGTGTAGCCACAGGGATGGAGGCTGGACACTAGACTTTGCTACACAATTAAAGGGTCCTGGGGTCCCTGTTGTAAAGGGCTCTAGCTTTGATCTGGCAATGCCAGATCCACTAAAAGTGTCCCAGCTGAGTCTGTTTTGCAAGCAAGTCAGTGCTGGAGGGAGAAGAGGAGTGTACATAGAGACTGTGTATAGCTGTATATAAGAGTTGTCCCTGAAGCGTTTTCTGAAGTCAGGTAAGCATAACATAATACCCCCTCAATAAAACACAAAAACAAAGTGCTGGACTGTTTCCTGACTCAAGTGTGCCTGTGAAAATTCAGTCTGCCTGGCTGTGCGGGGTGGGAATCCGTTTTCACTTGCAGCTCCTACATGGGATGCGCTACATATGTCACACAGTAATTGTGCAACAGTTTTTTCTAATTTTTTTTTTTTTCGGGGGGAGGGGAGTACACTTTTTTGAATTAAAAAAAACCCAATATATAACCCATTTTCTTTTGTAAAATATAAAAGATGATGTTACACTGAATAATTAGATACCAAACATGTCACACTTTAAAATTGTGCATGCAATGACTTAAAGCGGAGTTCCATTCAAAAGTGGAACTTCCGCTTTAAGTGCTCCTCGCCACCTTACATGCCACATTTGGCATGTCATTTTTTTTTGGGGGGGTGGTGGGTGCTTGGTTTTGAGTGGGACTTCCTGTTTCACTTCCTGCTTCTGAATACGGGCCGCCTAGGTGACTCCTCCACTCCCCCTAGGCGCCTCCCCACATGTCACAGGGTCCCAGAAGATTGACTGTCTAATCTAAGAATGCAGCGTGACTCGCGCATGTGCAGTGCACGCCCAGCTGTGAAGCCACAAGCTGTCATGGCCGGGTGCCCACAATTTCAATGGAGGTGCCGTGGAGAGGAGGGGGAGAGGAGCGAGACTCCATGTGGCTGCATCGCTGGACCATGGGACAGGAGAGTGACTGTTTATTAAAAGCCAGCAGCTAATTTTTTTATAGCTGCTGGCTTTTAATAAACAAAAAAAGCCTGAAACTCTGCTTTAAAGTGATTGTAAACAGTCGCCTTGCAAAACAACCCATTCAGTTTAAAATAGAAATGAAATGCAAAATATGTTTGTATACATATTAAAAAAATACCTTTTTTTCCCTTTTTTTAAGTGATAACATTCCCTTCTGTTCTTAGCTGCATAAGAGCTGGGGGATGGAGAAGCAGCAGTACACTGAGCTTCCCAGTGAATGGCTGTGCAAGAGGGACATATCTGAACTAGGAATGGGCCGAACACCACCCCCGTTCGGTTTGCACCAGAACATGCGAACAGGCAAAAAATTTGCTCGAACACGCGAACACCGTTAAAGTCTATGGGACACGAACATTAAAAAATCAAAAGTGCTAATTTTAAAGGCTTATATGCATGGTATTGTCTTAAAAAGTGTTTGGGGACCTGGGTCCTGCCCCAGGGGACATGTATAAATGCAAAAAAAGTTTTAAAACTGCCGTTTTTTTCGAGAGAAGTGATTTTAATAATGCTTAAAGTGAAAAAATAAAAGTGTAATATTCCTTTAAATTTCATACCTGGGAGGTGTCTATAGTATGCCTGTAAAGGGGCGCATGTTTCCCATGTTTAGAACAGTCTGACAGCAAAATGATATTTCTAAAGGAAAAAAAGTTGTTTAAAACTACTCGCGGCTATAATGAATTGTCGGTCTGGCAATACACATAAAAGTTAAATGATAAAAATGGCACGGGATTCCCCCACAAGGGAACCCCGCAACAAAATTAAAAAAAAAATGGCGTGGGGTTCCCCCAAAAATCCATACCAGACCCTTATTGGAGCACGCAACTTGACAGCACCTTGTCCCCATGTTGATGGGGAGAAGGGCCTCATCCCAACAAACCCTTGCTCAGTGGTTGTGGGGGTCTGCGGGCGGGGGGCTTTTAGGAATCTGGAAGCCCCCTTTAACAGGTGTTCTTCTTCTTCCTCCATCTTGTTCTTCTCCCGATTCTTCCTCTATTTTCCTCCGCTTCTTCCTCTGGTCTTCTCGTCCGGCATCTTGCTCCGGCTTCTTCTTCTCCGCTTCGTCCTCCGATCTGCCTCAATGGGAGTCTCCCGCTGTGTGACGCTTCTGTTCAGTTGACAGCTCTTATATAACAGAGGGCAGGGCCACCCGGTGACCCCGCCCCCTCTGACGCACGGGGACTTCCCTAGGGCTTTCCCTGTGGTGTCAGAGGGGGTGGGGTCACCCATTTACGTAGACCTGAAGGGTCTGGTATGGATTTTAAGGGGGACCCCCACGCCATATTTTTTAAATTTTGGTGCGGGTTTCCCCTTAATATCCATACCAGACCTGAAGGGCCTGGTATTGAATTTAGGGGGACCCCCACGCATTTTTTTTTTAAATTTTGGTTCGGGGTTCCCCTGGGGGGAATCCCCTGCCGTTTTTATCAATGAACTTTTATGTGTATTGCCGGACCAACAATTCATTATAGCCGCGAGTAGTTTTAAAAGACTTTTTTCCTTTAGAAATGTAACTGTTCCTTTAGAAAGAAGTGTTCTAAACACGGGAAACATGCGCCACTTTACAGACAAACTATAGACACCCCCAGGTACAAAATTTAAAGGAATATTACAGTTTTATTGTTTCACTTTAAGCATTATTAAAATCACTGCTCCTGAAAAAATGTCAGTTTTTAAAACTTTTTTTGCATTGATACATGTCTCCTGGGGCAGGACCCAGGTCCCCAAACACTTTTTATGACAATAACTTGCATAGTAACCTTTAAAATTAGCACTTTTGATTTCTCCCATAAACTTTTAAAGGGTGTTCCGCGGCTTTTCGAATTTTCCGTGAACACCCCAAATTGTTCACTATTCGGCGAACGGGCGAACAGCCAATGTTTGAATCTAACTCATGTTCGACCCGAACATAAAGCCCATCTCTAGTCAGGACAAGTCTGATCATTGGAGGAGAGCATACTGAGTTGCCAGCATAACTAGAGAACTGACCAAAATGTGCTCTTCTGCTTAGTGTGGTCAATATTTAATAGAAAAGCAAGGGGACTAGCAGGAAAACCAGGCATTTCACACAAACGAGGCAATACAAAGAGAACAGGATACTTTCTCATACAAGTACATGGTACAGTAGACACATATCAGGTATATGAATTGTTGGGGTAACAAACACTTGAAATTTTACTATCTATAGGCAACACTTTAACTACTTGCCGACCGCCTCACACAGATATACTGAGGTAGAATGGCATGGGCAGGCAAATTAACGTATGGATACGTTACTTGCCTCCAATCGGTGGGCTTCTGAGCGATCAGAGGTGAGGGGGAGGCCATCCATTCGTGGCCACCCCCTCGCGATCGCTCCCAGCCAATGACAATCTTCCTCTGCTGCTGTATAGTAAACAGCGGCAAAGGAAGTGATGTCATCTCTCCTCGGCTCGGTATTTTCCGTTCTGGCGCTGAGGAGAGAAGACATCTGAGTGAGTGCACCAACACAACACACACAGTAAAACACACCAGGCACACTTTACACCCCATCACCACCCGATAACCCCCTGATCACCCCCTAATCAGCCCCCCCCCATCACAGTGATACCCAGCAGTTTTTTGTTTGTTTTTTCTGATTACTGCATTGGTGTCAGTTTGTGACAGTTAGAAGTGGTAGGGCAGTTAGTGGTAGCCCCCTTTAGGTCTAGGATACCCCCTAACCCCCCAATAAAGTTTTAACCCCTTGATCACCCCCCGTCGCCAGTGTCACTAAGCTATAAATATATCCACGGATCCGCGCTTACAGACTAACTTACACCTGCAGCCCCCCTAGGTGGAAAGGGGACACCTGAGTGATCCCCCAAAAAATGGAAATCAAAATATAGGGAATGGCGCTGTGTTATAACTAGGAGTGTGATTGAAAATTATACAAATGTTCAAGTGCATAAAATAATTAATATTTAAAAATAAAAATAAAAAATATATATTGGTATGATTCAGAAATTTCTTACAAAAAATTCTGTCCTTATATTAGTGAAAAACGCCTTATTAAGTGAAAAAAATGCTACTATATGTGCAAAAAATCGCAAATATTAAAACGACACCATTGAATCACATAAATAAATCTTCACATTAATAAATATAAAGTGATAAGTGCCAGAAGCAGTGATTATCAAACAGTAGTGCATAAATGTGCAATAACCATTCGCAATAATAAATCATTAATAATGTGTCAAATCGCAACTAAGTATCAAAGAGAAAATCCCATATATTGTTTAGTGCAAAAAATGTTCATAACAATTGTGCAGAAAGTTCTTCTTTGGTGGAAAAGTGCCGTGCCGTAATAACTGGTAGTACCCCCCAATGTGGTTGCACTCACCGGAGCACTCCACCCCTGCAGGGGTACGAGCGTATGATGTTGGTCCTGTCACTCCAGTGGTGTAGGTGTCAGTTTCCTTCCACGCGTCCCAATCTCAAAGGCAGCTGCTTACACACAAGGAGGTGGGGACTGCCCCCTAGTTAACCCTTTCACCAGTGATCACCATATAACTGTTACGGGTGACGCTGGTTAGTTAGTTTATTTTTTATAGTGTCAGGGCACCCGCCATTTATTACCTAATAAAGGTTTAGCCCCCTGATTGCCCGGCGGTGATATAACTTATGTTTTAGGGTCAGATAGGGTCTGCGTCACCCCAGGCAGCATCAGGTTAGCACCAGTACCGCTAACACCCACGCACGCAGCATACACCTCCCTTAGTGGTATAGTATCTAAACGGATCAATATCTGATCCGATCAGATCTATACTAGCGTCCCCAGCAGTTTAGGGTTCCCAAAAACGCAGTGTTAGCGGGATCACCCCAGATACCTGCTAGCACATGCGTTTTTCCCCTCCACCTGGCCCAGCCCAGCCCACCCAAGTGCAGTATCAATCGATCACTGTCACTTACAAAACACTAAACACACATAACTGCAGCGTTCGCAGAGTCAGGCCTGATCCCTGCGATTGCTAACATTTTTTTTGGTAGCGTTTTGGTGAACTGGCAAGCACCAGCGGCCTAGTACACCCCGGTTGTAGTCAAACCAGCACTGCAGTAACACTTGGTGATGTGGCGAGTCCCATAAGTGCAGTTCAAGCTGGTGAGGTGGCAAGCACAAGTAGTGTCCCGCTGCCACCAAGAAGAAGACAAACACAGGCCCGTCATGCCCATAGTGCCCTTCCTGCTGCATTCGCCAATCCTAATTGGGAACCCACCACTTCTGCAGCACCCGTACTTCCCCCATTCACATCCCCAACCAAATGCAGTCGGCTGCATGAGAGGCATTTTCTTTATGTCCTCCCGAGTACCCCTACCCAACGAACCCCCCAAAAAAGATGTTGTGTCTGCAGCAAGTGCGGATATAGGCTTGACACCCGCTATTCTAGTCCCTCCTGTCCTGACAATCCTGATCTTTGCATTGGTGAGTGTTTTGAACGCTACCATACACTAGTTGAGTATTAGCGTAGGGTACAGCATTGCACAGACTGGGCACACTTTCACAGGGTCTCCCAAGATGTCATCGCATTTTGAGAGACCCGAACCTGGAGCCGATTACAGTTATAAAAGTTACAGTTACAAAAAAAGTGTAAAAAAAAAAACAAAACACAAAAATATATATATAAAAAAAAATAGTTGTCATTTTATTGTTCTCTCTCTCTCTCTATTCTCTCTCTATTGTTCTGCTCTTTTTTACTGTATTCTATTCTGCAATGTTTTATTGTTATTATGTTTTATCATGTTTGCTTTTCAGGTATGCAATTTTTTATACTTTACCGTTTACTGTGTTTTATTGTTAACCATTTTTTTGTCTTCAGGTACGCCATTCAGCTGCAGCGCGGATTTATTTATCCTGACAGCAACAGCGTTTACTCCCACGATATATAAAGCCGTGACTCCAGCGGAGGTGATATATGCTGAAGCATGGGGGCAGCAGGGGCGGAGGAGCGATTTGCTCCTAACTTTTGGGGCAGATGCCAACATGCGTCGGCATATATAAATGGTGCATGTATGCCGATTATTAGAAGTGGGTGGATGAAGGGAGGTATTCTAATGGTGGGCATACCCACCGATCAATCTCTTTTTTTCGTTCAGCCCATAGGCTGCATGAAAAAAAAAAAAAAAAAAGGATACAATACACAATATATGCCCATACTGGTATGTTGTTGGACTTTGAGTGGTTATACCAGAATGATGCCTGCAGGTTTAGATATCATCTTGGTATCATTCTTTTCAGCCAACGGTCGGCTTTCATGTAAAAGCAATCCTAGCAGCTAATTAGCCTCTAGACTGCTTTTACAACCAGTGGGAGGGAATGCCCCCCCCACCATCTTCCATGTTTTTCTGGCTCTCCTGTCCCAACAGGGAACCTGAAAATGCAGCCGGTGATTCAGCCAGCTGACCATAGAGCTGATCAGAGACCAGAGTGGATACAAACATCTCTATGGCCGGAAACCGGAAGCTGCGAGCATTTTATGACTTAAATTTCGCCGGATGTAAACAGCGCCATTGGGAAATTGGGAAAGCATTTTATCACACCAATCTTGGTGTGGTCAGATGCTTTGAGGGCAGAGGAGGGATCTAGGGCCTAATAGACCCCAATTTTTTCAAAAAAGAGTACCTGTCACTACCTATTGCTATCATAGGGGATATTTACATTCCCTGAGATAACAATAAAAATGATTAAAAAAAAAAAATGAAAGGAACAGTTTAAAAATAAGATAAAAAAGCAAAAAAAAAAAAAAAAAAAAAAAAAAAAGCACCCCTGTTCCCCACCTGCTCGCGCAAAGGCGAACTGCAAGCGTCGGTCTGGCGTCAAATGTAAACAGCAATTGCACCATGCATGTGGGGTATCACCGTGAAGGTCAGATTGAGGGCAGTAATTTTAGCAGTAGACCTCCTCTTGCCACTGCACGTTTGTGCACAATTTTAAAGCATGTCATGTTTGGTATCCATGTACTCGGCCTAAGATCATCTTTTTTATTTCATCAAACGTTTGGGCAATATAGTGTGTTTTAGTGCATTAAAATTTTATAAAGTGTGTTTTTTCCAAAAAAAATGCGTTTGAAAAATCGCTGCGCAAATACTGTGTAAAAAAAAATGTTGTGCATAAAATGCCAGGACAGTTCAAAACCCCCCCAAATGACCCCATTTTGGTAAGTAGACACCCCAAGCTATTTGCTGAGAGGCATGTCGAGTCCATGGAATATTTTATATTATGACACAAGTTGCAGGAAAAAGACACATTTTTTTTTTTTTTGCACAAAGTTGTCACTAAATGTTATATTGCTCAAACATGCCATGGGAATATGTGAAATTACACCCCAAAATACATTTTGTTGCTTCTCCTGAGTACGGGGATACCACATGTGTGAGAATTTTTGGGAGCCTAGCCGCGTATGGGACCCCGAAAACCAAGCACCGCCTTCAGGCTTTCTAAGGGCGTAAATTTTTGATTTTACTCTTCACTGCCTATCACAGTTTCGGAGGCCATGGAATGCCCAGGTGGCACAAAACCCCCCCAAATGACCCTATTTTGGAAAGTAGACACCCCAAGCTATTTGCTGAGAGGTATAGTGAGTATTTTGCAGACCTCACTTTTTGTCACAAAGTTTTGAAAATTGAAAAAAGAAAAAAAAATTTTTTTCTTGTCTTTTTTCATTTTCAAAAACAAATGAGAGCTGCAAAATACTCACCATGCCTCTCAGCAAATAGCTTGGGGTGTCTACTTTCCAAAATGGGGTCATTTGGGGGGGGGTTGTGCTATCTTGGCATTTTATGGCCTTCGAAACTGTGATAGGTAGTGAGGAGTGAATCAAAAATTTACGCCCTTAAAAATCCTGAAGGCGGTGATTGGTTTTCGGGGCCCTGTACGCGGCTAGGCTCCCAAAAAGTCCCACACATGTGGTATCCCCATACTCAGGAGAAGCAGCTAAATGTATTTTGGGGTGCAATTCCACATATGCCCATGGCCTGTGTGAGCAATATATCATTTAGTGACAACTTTGTGCAAAAAAAAAAAAATTGTCACTTTCCCGCAACTTGTGTCAAAATATAAAATATTCCATGGACTCAACATGCCTCTCAGCAAATAGCTTGGGGTGTCTACTTTCCAAAATTGGGCAAAGCGGCAGTACGGCCTAACTATTAGCGGATGGCCATAAACACCCTGGACCCATGCAGTAGCCTCCTCTGGATCTAGGCATGTTCATGGGGGATGCCGTGCGTGGTGATGTGTACTTTATATTGCATATTACATGGCAGCAGTTTTTGTGTGTTTGTCTGTTTCTTTTTCCCTGGCTCTAGTGTCTTCTGGCCTATAGAGGTTGGAGCGCATCTGTGTTCCAAGATGCCGCTCTTTCTTCTGGCCTTGCGTCCTTGGGTTACTCCTGCACAGGGACTCAGCACATGCATGCTGTGGTAGCATTATGGACAGCTTTCAGCAGTTTTCCTTAGGGTCGGTTCACACTACAATGACTTGTGATCTAACTTGTCAGCCCTCAAGACGCCCCAAGTCGCTTGACATTGGGAATTGCAATTAATGAGAGCCGTCTTAATGTACACTACTGAAGTCTCTCCGACTTCATAAAAGGTTCCTGTACTACTTCAAGGCGACATCTAGGTGACCTGTACCCATAGAATTCAATGGAAGTCGCCTCCAAGTCGGATATATATTGAAGAGACTTTACAGGAAAAGAAATTAGTTTACCCAGGCAAACCCCCCCCCCCCCCGAGAGCTGATTATTATGTGATTGGCCACAACCAAAGTCGCCTGTCCTGGAGGTGACTTGAAGTCGCGTTGTAAGTTGCTTAAAGTCGCGCTGAAGTCATGTTGAAGTCACATTGCAAAGTCGCAATGAAGTCGTGTTGCCCCTGTGTGAATCGGCACTAAACGCTGTGTGTAATCATCACAGGTACATGCTGTGCATTAACACCCTTCTGCCTGTGTGTGATTCTGCTCTGGTTCTATTACCTGTGCAGGTTGGCTGACTGTGCAGTTCCATACTATGGATGTGTCACTGCCCCCTTGTGGCCAGTCTGTGCATAGAAGGTATGAGAGGGTGTGTTTAACTCTTTCCTTTTCTTGCTTGCCTGAGCACTCTTTTGGGTTTTTAACGCTTTCCTTTCTACCCTATTTTGTTTTTTGTGAGTCCTTCCAGGTCATATTGACAATACATGGCACAAGATGATAAATACCTCATTAGGTCACAGCATCAACATTCTTCTTCCAGATCTAGATGCCATTGGTCACCGTCAAGGTCCAGATTTCACAGGAGAAGCTCTGAATACTCTTCTAGGCACCGCACCCACCTCCTTGTCATCCAAGGAAGGAGCCTGCTGCGGGAAGGAGCCAGAGGGCAAATTTCTATGTGACCCATGCTAAGCCCAGGCAGTTGGAGAAGGGGGTGGTGATATCCAGCAAATGGAATTTCTGGTTAGGTGCGTGGTTACAGAAGCGGCTCTGAGAAAAAAATTATGAGAGTGGGGTCCTATAGGAGTGGAGAGGAGGTACCCATAGGTATGCTGCCATGGATACCATCAGGAAAGGAAAATTACAGTAAGTATTTGATAGGAAATTTTCAGTTTTTTATCACTTTTACTGCTGCCAGGAATGTAAACATCCTTTGTGCCAGCAATAGGCATGTGACCTCCTCTGCACATAAAAGTATTCAAAACACCAAGATCAGTGTGTTTGAATGCTTTCAGTTTTCAAAAAATTGCGCAGTTGACATCTGGGAAAATACGGAAGTGATGTCAAGTCATCGCTTCCGGGTTAGTGTAATGAACAGCCAATCAAAGCCATTCCTGGCTTTGTTTCGCTGTCCAGCCAGCCAGTAGATGCACTGGCTGCTAGCTTGGGTCTCCCAGTGAGTGGGGAGAGTCAACGCAAGCCAAGGAAGGCTTGTAATCGCAATCAAGTGGCTAGTTAGCTGCTCTGAATGTCATTACAAAAGAGCCAACCCCTACTCTAAAAAATGGTACCGGAATGATGCCTTTGGCTGCAAGCATCATCCCAGTATAACCACTGAAAGTCCAGCAATGTATTACAGTATATGCTGAATGATCTTAGAAGAGTCTCAAACTGATGTCAAAAGTATGTTGCATTTGCCTAAACAGGCACCAATACTTTTCAATTACATTCTCTGCTACTGCTACTGTAGCTATACACCCTAAGGATCCACTGGATAGATGCGTACTTCTGTTGCTCCCAGTTGTGACCCACCCTAACTAAACTCACCAACACACCAGTCATGTAACGACAGAATGAAAGTCCTGCAAAAAATGTAAGTTAAAGCAATATGACAGCAACAAACCAGCTTAGAAATACAGACACTGAAGTAACCAGATATAAATAAGACAAATGTGGTCTATCTGAAGTCCCAAGGCCCTAGCTATGCCACTAGCCAGTGCATGATGTAAGCAGAGTCTGCCAGAGTTGGAGCTTGTGAACTTTCGTTTGAGTGCTCTTTTTGAGTGGCAACAAAGTGTAGGCAATAGCAATTAAGTCCATGAGCAACAGTCAACAAAGTACTGTAAATGCTGGTGGCCAAGAGGCCCCCTACCACAAGTACAGGTTCTGGTCAGTCCTTTGGAAGCCAGACAAGAGACCACACACACAGACTCTCCTCTTCAGCCAGTGTTAGCTGAAGGTAAGGCCTTCTTCCTATCCAAAAAAGGGAATCCCCTTATTGGCGACCCTGGAGGTGGGGAGGAGCTGATGGTTTTGGGGGGATGCAACAGAGAGAAGTCCACCCCAGTGCCCCCCTAGATCCGGCCATGCTCAGCTCAGTCCATAGCATTGCACACTTGTCTCGACAGCACAGCGCAGTCTCTACTGCAGCAGCGTTCTCTGTAGATCTCATTGTTCATCTAGTAGCATATCCAAACCAAGTGACAGCTGTCTTCCTCTCTACACCTCTACACATTTAGGTTTACCTTCCCTTCCTCTAGTAGTCCTCATGTCTCTCTCTGTCCTGAGCACAATACCAGGAACGGTTGGGTGGCTAGACGAAGCTCCTGATGTAAGGGGGGCTCCGCTGGGGACATCTTATGTAAGGGGGTTCCGCTGGGGACATCTGATGTAAGGGGGCACCGCCGGGCACATCTGATGTAAGGGGGGCTCCGCTGGGGACATCTGATGTAAGTGGGGCTCCGTTGGGGACATCTGATGCAAGGACAGACTCTGCTGGGACACCTGATGCAAGGACGGACTCTGCTGGGGGCACCTGATGCAAGGACGGACGGCTGTTGGCAGGCGACGTGGAAGGTGACACGCTCAGGGATCCCACTGATTCGGCATTATGGTGAGTTGAATGGGGACACCTGATGTAAGGAGGGCTCCGCTGGGGACATCTGATGTAAGAGGGGGCTCTGCTGGGGACACCTGATGTAAGGGGAGGCTCCGATGGGGACACCTGATGTAAGGGGAGGCTCCGATGGGGACACCTGATGTAAGGGGAGGCTCCGATGGGGACATCTGATGTAAGGGGAGGCTCTGATGGGGACATCTGATGTAAGGGGGGCTCCGCTGGGGACATCTGATGTAAGGGGGGCACCGCTGGAGACATCTAAAGTGAGGGGGGCTCCGCTGGGGACATCTGATGTAAGGGGGGCTCCGTTGGGGACATCTGATGCAAGGACAGACTCTGCTGGGACACCTGATGCAAGGACGGACTCTGCTGGGGGCACCTGATGCAAGGACGGACGGCTGCATAGGTCAGCCATCAATTTGATTATAATGTGCAAATAATAATTTTAAATTCATTTCCTCTGCTTCCTACCATCATCACTATCATCATCATTATCACTACTACCATTATTATTTTCTTTGTTTTGAATGTTTTTTTTTGATGGTTCAACTGTGTAATCAGATGTGATATACACTGAGCAAAATTATAAACGCAACACTTTTGTGTTTGCTTCTATTTATCATGAGCTGAACGCAAAGATCTATGACTTTTTCTATGTACACAAAAGGCCCATTTCTCTCAAATATTATTCACAAATCTGTCTAAATCTGTGTTAGTGAGCACTTCTCCTTTGCCGAGATAATCCATCATCCTCACAGGTGTGGCATATCAAGATTCTGATTAGACAGCATGACTATTGCACAGGTGTGCCTTAGGCTGGCCACAATAAAAGGGCACTCTAAAATGTGCAGTTTCTACTGTATTGTGGGGGTCAGGGGGGGTCTGAAAACCAGTCAGTATTTGGTGTGACCACCATTTGCCTCACGCAGTGCAGCACATCTCCTTTGCATGGCGTTGATCAGGTTGTTGATTGTGGCCTGTGAAATGTTGGTCCATTCCTCTTCAATGGCTGTGTGAAGTTGCTGGATATTGGCAGGAACTTGAACTCGCTGTCATATACGCTGATCCAGAGCATCCCAAACATGTTCAATGGGTGACATGTCTGGTGAGTATGCTGGCCATGCAAGACGGACGTTAGGATGTTTTCAGCTTCCAGGAATTGTGTACATATCCTTGCAACATGGGGCCGTGTGTTATCATGCTGCAACATGAGGTGATGGTCGGGAATGAATGGCACAAAAATGGGCCTCAGGATCTCGTCACGGTATCTCTGTGCATTCAAAATACAATCAATAAAATGCACCTATGTTCATTGTTCGTAACATACGCCTGCCCATATCATAACCCCACTACCACCATGGGCCACTCAAACCACAACGTTGACATCAGCAAACCGCTCACCCACACAACGCCATACACAATGTCTGCATCAGCCCTGTACAGTGAAAAAAGGGATTCATCCATGAAGAGAACACCTTTCCAAAGTGCCAGACGCCATCAAATGTGAGAATTTGCCCACTCAATTCGGTTACGATGAAAAAAATTGCAGTCAGGTCGAGACCCCAATGAGGACAACGAGCATTCAGATGAGCTTCCCTGAGACGGTTTCTGACAGTTTGTGCAGAAATTCTTTGGTTATGCAAACCGATTCTTGCAGCAGCTGTCCGGGTGGCTGGTCTCAGACGATCTTGGAGGTGAAGATGCTGGATGTGGAGGTCCTGGGCTGGTGTGGTTACACGTAGTCTGTGGTTGTGAGACCGGTTGGATGTACTGCCAAATTCTCTGAAATGCCTTTGGAGATGGCTTATGGTAGAGAAATGAACATTCAACTCAAGGGCAACAGCTCTGGTGGAAATTGCACGCTCCCTCAAAACTTGTAACATCTGTAGCATTGTGCTTTGTAATAAAACTGCGCATTTTAGAGTGGCCTTTTATTGTGGCCAGCCGAAGGCCCACCTGTGCAATAACCATGCTGTCTAATCAGCATCTTGATATGCTATACCTGTGAGGTGGATGGATTATCTCGACAAAGGAGAAGTGCTCACTAACACAGATTTAGACAGATTTGTGAACAATATTTGAGAGAAATAGGCCTTTTGTGTACATAGAAAAAAATCATAGATCTTTGTGTTAAGCTCATAATAAATAGGGGCAAACACAAAAGTGTTGCGTTTATAATTTTGCTCAGTGTATATCTGTTTAAAAAAAGAAAAAAACATTTTTTTGTCTGTGTCCACCTCTTTTTGGGGTGGGGCCATATGATCAACTTTTTCCATCTCTTTTGGTAAAATAGTGATCATCTAGATTTATTTGCTGTTTACACATATATTTTTTATAGATACCAGGATTACACCCGTGATTATTTCACGAAATGCGTAGAGCAATAGGATGCAATCTTTATAGTTTTTATCATGAACTTATTCAACTATCATCTATTGTTGGTCACCATTTATAACATGTTTATTAGTCATCTCCATTATGTTGTTTTCTTCTCCTTAACAGTGTCTACCAATATACTACTATAATTACTATGGTTCTAATGTAATACTGCTGTATGCATTTATCTGACCTATGCTTTCAATCTGTATATACTTATATATGTACTGTGCTTACCATTGGTTACACACCTCATACAAAGTCCCACCTTTTTCCCCCTCTTGTATTGTATAATAGGGATGGAGGCATACTACCATATGGCCTCATATAAAGTCCCAATACTTCCTATATTGCCCATTTTTCCATCTCTCATTTAAAAGCGCTTGTCTATGGTTGTCTAGAGTAGCTTAGCTCTGAGGAAGGGGGTGTGCCACCAAAACACTTAAGATTTTACCCCTTGATGTGATACAGCATATGTGTCTGCACTATCCCACACTGTGTGGTTTTATGGCTCATTAAGAGTTGCACTTTGTGAGTACCCATTTTTACTGTTTTTATTGTCATTGGTAATGCACTAGGCGTGCGCGCCTTCAATTTTGCTTTGTTTTTTCTAGATAGCATTTGACTGGACTTCTGCTTTAAACAAAAAGTGTATTGGATCTGTTTGGATGTTTTAAAATGGCATAGATTGTGTATTTATTGACTAAAATAAAAAATAAATGTTTGTGAGCTGTGTGTGGTTCCTATCCCAACTTTAGGGGCCGTACACATGAGCCGAATATCGGGGGAATTGACCAGTTCACTAGAAACAGGATGACATTCAGCCTATGTGTACAGCAGCCGGTCTGACAGAAGCCAGGCTTTAGCCTTGTACACATGCTTTGATTTTCGGACGACAGAATGTCTGATTTTTGTGGCATGCTAATCTCATGTTGAAAGCGAAGAGGTTACTAACAATACGAGAATTTTCGTTTGGCAAAATACGTCAGAAGTGACGTAACGTGTTGAATAGTTTTGTATGTATTCTTTCGTTTCTGAGCATGCGCAGTCTTGTTCTTACAATTTTTTTTCATAAGAAAACCTACTAATGAAACGAAAATCAGACGTTGAGTTCACATCCGACAAAGATTTTATAGTCTGTACATCCAGCTTTTGTCTGACGAAAAAGTGAAATAGGCTGTCGAAAGCACCGTACTAACGGCAAGATTTGCGGACGATCGGTCGTCGTAACACAATTGAAGTCTGAAAATCAAAGCGTGTATATGGGCTATTACACTCACAACACTCAATCTATCAGTCTCAATCCTCAGAGTACCACCCTAACACACCAAGCACACAGGATGCTACACAGAAAGATTGAACTGCTACTAGCTTGGTGGGTGCTTGTGTGTGTATGGGGGGGGAGAGGGGTGGTGCAATATATACACCACAGTTACCACAAAAAAGTTCTGTCCTCTTAAATCATGAATGCATAACTGATGGGCTGAGATTACAACAATTGTAATGTGCTATTTGGAGAGATTCCAAAGGTCCAGCACTGTGCAATACATTTGTGACTAAATATTTCATGCAGTAGGATACATTCTGGTTGCATTGTATTCTTAGTAATTGCTTTTTAATGAACTGAAGTTGAGAAACTACTTCTATTTGGGTTCCCCTGCCGGTGCTCCTGGCCCCTCCCCTCTGTCTAGTGCATCCATGGGAAGCTGCTTCCCATGGGGGCACTCATGTGTGCTTGCACCCAGCCCCTCTGCTGCGTCCATTGACACAGACAGTGGGGCTCAGCCCCACCACTCCCTCATCACTTGATTGACATCACTGGGAGCCAATGGCTGCCGGTGCCCCACTAAGACCTGGAATGAGGGTTGAGAACACCTGCAGACAAGCACGGAGCTGGATTTATGCTAACACCTAAACATTTTTTACCTTAACCACTTTCCGCCCGCCATATAGTAATATGAAGTCGGAAAAGTGGTTCTGTTATCCTGACTAGATGTCATATGATGTGATCAAGATAACAAAGCCGGCGCGCAGAACGGCGATCGGAGGTGCTGTGTGTCAGTCTGATACACAGCATCTCCAATTGTGGTATGGAGTCTCTGACAGAGGCTTCTTACCACATGATCAGAAGTGACTAATTATAATTGGGGGGTCTGCGCTGATAATCAGAACATTGATTTTCAGCACAGCCCCCATCAGATGTGTCCATCAGCTGCCAATCACTGTCCATCAGCTGCCAGCCTGTGCCCCATAAAGAATGCCAATCAGTGCCCATAAATGTGCCAATTGGAGCCAAAAAAAATAGTACCAATCAGTGCCCCATCAGTAATGCCTGTCAGTGCCCTTCAGATGCCACTGAGTAATGCCTGTCAGTAGCTCCTCATCAGTGCTTCCTATCCAGTGCCATCTATCAGTGCCCATCAGTGCTACCTATCAGTGCCCATCAGTGCCGCCTATCAGTGCTGCCTATCAGTGCCCTCAGTGCCACCTATCAGTGCCACCTATTAGTTCCCATCAGTGCCGCCTATCAGTGCCCATCAGTTTTTTTTTTTCAAAAATGTTGGTCTTTTTTTAGTTTGTTTAGCAAGAAATAAAAACCCCAGTGGTGATCAAATACCACAAAAAGAAAGCACTATTTGTGGGAAGAAAATTAAAAAAATTTAGTTTGGGTACAGTGTATCATGACCACGCAATTGTCATTCAAAGTGCGACAATGCTGAAAGCTGAAAATTGTCCTGGGCAGGAAGGGGCGAATGTGTCTGGTATTGAAATGGTTAATGCAAGGAATGCATTAAGGTAAAAAATGTTTAGGCTCTACAGCCACTTTAATAAATTAAAGTACTGTATATGATACGTTTTTTAAACACTTTTGATAGATCATGGAATGGTTAAAAGCCTGTAAGGCTTTTTTTTTGCTGTGTGTTTCCACTTGGGGAGATTTTTTCTTTATATCCAAAGACACAATAGGAATTAAGATATAGGGTTTGATTTACCAAAGGCAAGTGTAATGCTCACTTTAAAAGGGAAGTTGTATTTTACAATGAAATTTTTCTTATGCCGCATACACATGGTCGGACTTTTTGACAACAAAGGTCCAACGGACTTTCTACGGAGTTACGACAGACTTTCGACCGACTTTCAAACCAAAGTCCGACTGATTCGTACGTGATGACGTACGACCGGACTAAAATAAGGAAGTTGATAGCCAGTAGGCAATAGCTGCCCTAGTGCCAGTTTTTGTCTATCGGACTAGCATAGAGACGAGCGGATTTTTCGACCGGACTCGAGTCCGTGGGAAAGATTTGAAGCATGTTCCAAATCTAAAGTCCGTCAGATTTTCGACTGAAAAAGTCCGCTGAAGGTCCGATGAAGCCCACACACGGTCGGATTGTCCGCCGGACTCGGTCCATCGGACCAGTACGGTCGAAAAGTCTGCTCGTATATACGCGGCTTTAGAGCGTAGCGAATGAGGTAGGCTCCCCTAACTTCCATTATTCAAGCATGTTCAAGAAAAAAATCTTTGTTATCGTCTTTGCATGTGATTGAGTATTCTTTGCAAGGCTAAATTTCACCACATTGACTAAGCTCTGGGGAAAACTTACTGTCAGTGTGCAATTTCCCTTGTGAAGGGAACAGCCTATTTGCCTTTGGTAAATTGAACCCATAATCTCTCTTAAGATTTTCCATTGCCCCTGTTCCAGTGACATTTATATACTTTACAATTTCCCATCACTTCCTATGCAGTTGACAACTGTTACCAGAACAATTGTATCTCCTCATCAGGAACAGACTCAGCAACAAAAAGTTGACAGAGGTTCTTACTCTTCACTCTCCTAAACAAAAAGTTGTGCTTGGGAACCAGACTGATAGACAAAAGAAGATTCCTCTCAAGACTTTCATAACAGCTTTTTATTGTGTGTCAACCTATTTCTAGTTTGTAGTTAAGCCATATAAATGGGATAATTAAAGCAGAAAATGCAAACTTCCTTGCTGGCCCTTAGAGCTGCACGATTAATCGTTAATAAATTGTGATCTCGATTCAACCCCCCCCTCACGATCCCTATGCAGAATTTCCTGATTCATTCATGTAACAAGTGTAGAGAGGTCTCTGCTCACTCTGTCAAGCTGTCAAAAGAAAAAAAACGGGCAGCCTGCCAAGTTTTTCACAACATTGTCAACGCTGGTAGATAACTATAAACATTGTAACTTTTCATCCTTAGATCAATGACATGGTCTGTAAATGAGGGAAGTTAAACCATTAAAAGTGTTTGTTAAGACAAAACATTTTTTTCTACAGTTCCCTCTGATAAAGAACAGTAAGTTGATGTCATTTATAAAAATATGCTGTAGAATAGCCTACTTCAGAGCGCCATTCGGCACTCAGCTGACTGCCCGCTGGTCTCCTCTCTCAATGTGATAGCTTCAAAGGGAGGTACCGGGAAGCCCCCGCTGACATCAGCCAAGATGAGAAGAGGAGAGGAGGAGACCGGTGGACAGTCACATGAGCCCTGAACGGCGATCTGAAGTAAGCTATTATATCGCATATTTTTAAACATGACATGCACTGCGGCGCTTACTGTGATATATCAGAGGGAACTCTAGAAAAAAAAAGTTTTTTAGAGTAGGAGGGGAGCTGACACTCAGAGAGGGGAGGAGGAGAGGACAGAGGGAGACACAGGAGAGCAGCGCTGTGGATGAAGGAGACACGTACGCTGACTCCGGGGTCAGAGCTCAGCAGCCCTGATATATAGGAGTCAGCGCAGAGAAACTGGCAAGATCAGCCAGGTATTTCAGGTGTTACAGGGGGGCAAATGACACAGTACAAGCACTGTGCTGTATAACATGTATAACATGCTTTAAGGGAACAGGATTTTTATTTTTATTTTTTTTTGGGTTAACAAACACTTTAAAGACTAAACCTTTTTTCTGACACTTGTTTCTTACAAAGTTAAAATCAGTAGTTTTTGCTAGAAAATTACATGGAACCCCAAAACATGATATATATTTTTTTTAGCAGAGACCCTAGGAAATAAAATGGTGATTGTTGCAATATTGTATGTCACACTTGTATCTGCCCTGCTGTTTTTCAAACAAAATATTTTGGATAAAAATACACTTCAATGAAATAAAAAATAACTAAATAGTAAAGTTAGCCCAATTTTTTTGTATAATGTGATAAATGATGTTGGGCCGCGAGAATCGTGAGAGAATTGTGATCCTTATTCTAAGCAAAAAAAATTGTGATTCACATTTTAGCCAGAATCGTGCGGCTCTACTGGCCCTTCCATCTTCGTCGAGTCTTACATAGGGTTTAACAACTTGAAATATTTTGATTGGCCACCTGGAAATTTTTAACTCCTGCACATGTGCATGGGAGATAATTCAACCTGGCATGCTAAGAATTTATAATAAGCTGCTCATGTAAGACTTAATATATTTTGGGGAGAATTGTTTTTAGAAAGGAGAAAATGAGCTTTTAGTGCAGATGAGAGGTATGGAGTTTTCGCTGAATTGAAAGCCTATCTGCCAGAAATGTTTCATTCTAAAGCTATAGTTTATAATGGAAGAAGAGATTTTGTTTAATATCTAAAAACAGGTGATCATAAAAGAGGGAGGTGAGCTGCATACTAAAGCCTCCAATACTTGAGCCACTATTAAGGTGCAGAGAAGTGTTCAGGAATCTGAACCCTGCTCCTAAAGTACCTGTCCTGTTCTAAAGGTCATTCAAGCTAGGAGCTAAAGTGGTTGTTAACCCACTTTTATTAAATGCTGCCATCCTCTCTGCAGCATTATAATAATTGTCCCTGTGCCTGTGTTCTGTAAAAACTACACCATTGTACCCGTATAAGCTCCGCTCCCATCGCTCAGCTGATTGTCAGTGACTCTGCGCTCTCTCTCCTTTCTCCCCCTCCTCCCCGGCTGATGACAGCAGGAGGGCTCGCCCCCGCCCACTGCAGCTGTAAGTCATAGAGACAAGGGAGGAGAGAAATCAGCTGAGCGCCGAGAGCCCTCCCGCTGATGTCAGCCGGGGAGGAGGGGGAGAGAGGAGAGAGAGAGCACCGAGCCGCCGACAATCAGCTGAGCAGCAGGAGCTGAGCAGCAGGAGCGGAGCTCATACAGGTACAATTGTGAAGTTTTATTACAGAACACAGGCACAGGGACAATTATTATAATGGTGCAGAGAGGATGGGAGCATGTAATAGCTGAAATGAGAGAAGCAGGAGCATGGGGGGGCAGACCCTGGTAGAACAGAGACAGGCAGAGAGGGGAGGGGAGAGAAGGACACAGGAGACAGAGAGAAGGGCTGCGGCTGACAGAATCATGCAAAAGGACCACAATGTCAGGGCTCAGCAGCCATGATTATCGTGGTCTGTTTGCAGAGGGGAGGGCATAGCTAGGCAGGATCAGTCAGGTATTTGAGGTCATACGGTGGTCCAAATGACACATTTTTTTGGGTTAACAAGCACTTTAGCCCTCATTCACATGAGGCGGACTCCGCTTCCACGGAGCCCGCCTTGGTCCGCCGGCTCAGCGGGAGATCTCTCCGTTGATCTCCGCTGAGCCGGCGGATGACAGGTCCATCTCTGCTCACTGAGCGGGGAGGGGCTTGTCAGGCACCGATGCTACCTATGGAGGGATCGGATGAAAACGGACAGCATGTCCGTTTTCATCAGATCTCACCCGATCCAATCCGCCAGCGATGGATCTGGACGTAGGGCCATCCGTCTGCTTTTTGCGGATCGGACCGGGTCAGATGTCAGCGGACATGTCTCCGCTGACATCCGTCGCTCCATAGACTAACATGGAGCGCCCGTTCAGGTCCGCCGTCAAAACTGACAGGCGGACCTGAACGGTCCAATAGTGTGAAAGGGGCCTTAAACTCCTGTGTTGACAGTTCATTTCATCAGTTCAGTTACATCAAAACAGATGAATTATTTATCAGTTTTTCATCAGCGTTCATCAGTTTTTTATTAGTGCTCATCAGTTTTTCATCAGTGCTCATAAGTTTTTCATCAGTGCTCATCAGTTTTTCATCAGTTTTCAGTTATTCATCAGTTTTTTTTACATCCACTACCAGTGGAAAAACTGATGAAAAACTGGCCATTTGTCAGTTTACATCCATTTTTTGTCCAATCAGTTTTTTAACGGAAGAAAAATAGAGCTTTGATCAGTTTAAAAAAACGGATGGCGACGGATACGGATGTAAACTGATGTACATGAATGATCATTCATTAGTTTTTTCATAGAGATGCATTGATGTCGGTTTTTCATCCATTAACGAATGGATGAAAAACGGACAAAAAACCAGCATGTGTGAACGGGGCCTAATTGTTGCACTCGATAGGAGGGACAGCTCAGCTCTAGAGTATTATCTTGCCACATAAGATATAATATCCTCCAAAATGTACAATAATAAACAAAGTTAAAGTGTAATAACTTTAAATATATGAACAGAGTGAGACTCTACTTTAAAGCCACATGTGAGCTTTTTAATTACTTTTAAGGCATCAAGCAAGACCTCATTTACAAAAATAAATATAGTCCTGCCTATGACTTCAAAAATAATGTCTCATACACATTTGTTTCAAAAGCTAGTACACTCACACATCTCTCATGTGAAATACTGTTATACTATGTGCTGACACACTGATCACATTTCCAATGAGAGGTTACATGTTGTTTTGAAAATACTGTTTTGGTGAACAATCTGCAAGATCTTAGAAAATTAATAAATGCGGAGGTGAATTGATCAATGGTAACCAGCAATGACACAGTTAAACATGTCTAAGCTTTATAGAAGATGGAAATATTGGCCAGCATTCAAAGATCTGACAAGTGTTTTTGGACCCACACTCGTGGTATATGACATTCAAGTCATTGACAGTTGCTGCTGGTTTTGTGATTATCCACTACAAAGACATTTGTTTTATATATGACAGTTGATGAATTCCATTCACAGTGCTGATAAGTATTCCTTAGAACAAAAAAATCTTTTAGTTAGTTAATATCTTTGTAGAGTATCTTTCCAACAACCCAGAGCCTAATTGCGGTTTGCTTTAGAAGTATGTCATTGGCACGTACAGCTTATACATGAAGTCATCTGTTGTCGTAGTCTGTGAATTTGGTCCTGGTCTCTGTAGGCTCATCAAGAGACCATTTATTTTTTATTCCTGCAAGTCTTTTACTTAATGGCAGTGTCCTGAAGCTGCAATGGCAGTGTTGACAGAGTATGCTGTACATGTGCATCACTTGGAGCTTCAACCACAGCAACATTCAACATTGAGGTCCATACGCTTTGTTTTGGGAGGTATTTAAAAAGCCACAGCCTTGCTCTGTAGGTCATGTAATCCAAACATCCACTGCACCATCTGGGACGATTCCTGTCAAGAAAAATGTGAAAAATAAATACTGAGCTAATGGAATGCTAAATGAAGAGGATGCACTTTCAATACTACGACTTAAAGTGAGGCTAATAAAAAAAATAATAGCAACATAGTACACAAATAAATGTCTTTGTTTCTTATATTACATCCGCTTCAGATTAAAAAAACAAAAATAAATGTTGCTGCGCATATCCCCTTATACGTGCAAAATAATACGTGCAAATAATATCAAACCATAACATTCCTTTTCATTATTAATAACAGTAAATCAATCTTTTCAATATCTCCTAAGGTATACACTTATACAGTATATACTCAATTTAAACATCCAGTGTTATATTGTGAAATACAATAAACACACAGTGACAACAATAAATCATTTGTGACTTCATAATGTCCTTCAAATTAATCTAAACACGTGGTACAGTTCATAGTTGACCAAAAAGGTTTTCAGCAATATTGTGCTAAGGGTTCAGTAACTCCCACCACCATTCAAATAATGCGCTCACCTCACTATTTGACCTCTCATACCAGGTCAAATTATACTTTCCCCTATGCTGGGGCATGCAAAACTGGGGTTGTTTCTTTTTAGTGGCTATTAGGGCGATAATTTTCGAGATATTGGAAATCCCAGCACACTCCTTCGTTATCAGAATGGATAACTGAATTAAACAAACTCCTGAGAATGGAAGAACTGTCGGCACAATTAAACGACCGATATTCTCATTTCCAAGACACATGGCTCCCCTGGATATCTTTCATGGAAAACTTTGACTTTGCAACCTTATTATCTTAGAATTACTCCACTTAACCTTGAAACCCTTTTCTTTTTTCACATACCAAAGGGAATTTTGTCGACAGGCCCATGGAATTTTTCTTTTTTCTTCTCTTTTACTTTTTCTCTTTGTCTTTTTTATATTTAAATAGATCTTTAATGTTTCATTTTGAATGCACACTGGGAATTACATTTTAATATTTTTCATGGAAACCTATGTTAATATTCATGGACATAATACTAAGTATATTTAGGGCACCTATGGATCTTACTGTAAATTTTCATGTTGCTAATTGAGTTTTTTTTTTTCTTTTTTTTTTTCTTTCTTCTTTCTCGTTTGTAAATTTCTACAAATTTTTATGCTAACATTAAGAGATTTAGAAGATTGATTAATGGTTATTATTAATGAAAAGGAATGTTATGGTTTGATATTATTTGCACGTATTATTTTGCATGCATAAGGTGATAGGCGCAGCAACATTTATTTTTGTTTTTTAGTCATTCACATTGTGGGAACACAATTGGGTTGTCTGCAGCCACCCTCTAGAAGTTTGACCTATAATATAGACACCAATTAAAGGTAGTGCAGGATAACACATTCTTTCTTTATCAGCTTCAGATTGCAAGAAATAAAGCAAATTTTGTGCAGGGATTTAAATTTTATTTACATAAATGAAAATCACTCCAACACAAATACCTAAGCGTAATGCCGCGTACACACGAGCGGACAATTCGACTGTGTGTGGGCTTCATTAGACCTGCAGCGGACATTTTCGGTCAAAAATCTGACGGACTTTAGATTTGGAACATGCTTCAAATCTTTCCAGATGGACTCGAGTCCAGTCGAAAAATCCACTTGTCTGTATGCTAGCCGGACAAAAAACGACACTAGGGCAGCTATTGGCTACTGGCTATCAACTTCCTTATTTTAGTCCGATCGTACGTCATCACGTACAAATCCGTCGGACTTTGGTGTGATCTTGTGTAGGCAAGTCCGGTCGTTAGAAAGTCGTTGAAAGTCCGTCGTAACTCCGTCGAAAGTCCGTCGGAAAGACCGTCGGACCTTTGTTGTCGAAAAGTCCGACCGTGTGTACGCGCCATTAGAAAGACACCACTAACTAGCAGATTTCTACCTTTTTCTGTTCTGAAATTTTTTTTCGTTCTACTATGACGTTGCAAGACATCCTGAATAGAAGGGTCTGCACCCATTATAATCAATTTCACTGTTCTAACAAAGAAAGTTGTAGTGTCTGTATCCCTTTAGAAGTAATTAACCCTTAGAGAAATTCTTTTTGCAGAGGATGGCTAAACTTTTGCTTGTATGTTAGTGTAGACGAGTAAGAAATCAAAGCCAATCATACAAGCGGAAATGACATTTCTGGCCCAAATTTATCCTACAAATAGAAATGTATGATTCACCTAGATACATTAAGGAATTGTGACGATATATAAAGTTTTACTAACACATGCCAAAGTTGCAAAATTACATTCAGGTATTAAGATTTGTTTTACCTTTGGGTATTAAGGGGTTAACATAATATGCAGCATGATATGCTCAGATACTGATTGATGCTCATTTTAACAAATTTGCATTGTAACATTAAAAAGGTACCTTTGATGAATACAATGGCCAGTCCTTGCCTTATGGCCCGTACACATGATCCGAAAATCGGACGATGGATTGTCCAACTTTTTTTGCTTAATAGTCGTAAGTAGAAATTGAATAGGTTACTAAAGTCACGAAAATTCTCGAACAACAGAAAAAAAAATCGGAAGTGATGCCATGTGTTGTAATTAGGGATGAGCCGAACACCCCCCTGTTCGGTTCGCACCAGAACTTGCGAACAGGCAAAAAATTTGTTCGAACACGCGAACACCGTTAAAGTCTATGGGACACGAACATGAATAATCAAAAGTGCTAATTTTAAAGGCTTATATGCAAGTTATTGTCATAAAAAGTGTTTGGGGACCTGGGTCCTGCCCCAGGGGACATGGATCAATGCAAAAAAAAGTTTTAAAAACGTCCGTTTTTTCGGGAGCAGTGATTTTAATAATGCTTAAAGTGAAACAATAAAAGTGTAATATCCCTTTAAATTTTGTACCTGGGGGGTGTCTATAGTATGCCTGTAAAGGGGAGCATGTTTCCCATTTTTAGAACAGTCTGACAGCAAAATGACATTTCAAAGGAAAAAAAGTCATTTAAAACTACTCGCGGCTATTAATTAATTGCCGGTCTGACAATACACATAAAAGTTAATTGATAAAAACGGCATGGGAATTCCCCACAGGGGAACCCCGAACCAAAATTTAAAAAAAAAAATGACGTGGGGAGTCCCCCTAAATTCCATACCAGACCCTTCAGGTCTGGTATGGATTTTAAGGGGAACCCTGTGCCAAAATTTAAAAAAAAATGGCGTGGGGTCCCCCTAAAAATCCATACCAGACCCTTACCCGAGCATGCAACCTGGCAGGCCGCAGGAAAAGAGGGGGGACGAGAGAGCGGCCCCCCTCTTGAACCGTACCAGGCCACATGCCCTCAACATTGGGAGGGTGCTTTGGGGTAGCCCCCCAAAACACCTTGTCCCCATGTTGATGAGGACAAGGGCCTAATCCCCACAACCCTTGGCCGGTGGTTGTGGGGGTCTGCGGGCGGGGGGCTTATCGGAATCTGGAAGCCTCCTTTAACAAGGGGACCCCAGATCCCGGCCCTCCCCCCTGTGTGAAATGGTAAGGGGGGTACCCCTACCATTTCACAAAAAAACTAAAAAAACTGTCAAAAATGTTAAAAATGACAAGAGACAGTTTTTGACAATTCCTTTATTTAAATGCTTCTTCTTTCTTCTATCATCTTTCTTCTTTCTTCTATCTTCCTTCGGTTTCTTCCTCCATCTTCTTCTTCTTCTGGGTTTTCTGGTTCTTCTGGTTCTTCCTCTGGTGTTCTCGTCCGGCATCTTCCTCTGAGGCGTCGGTGTCTTCTTCCCTTCTTCTCCTCGGGCCGCTCCACATCCATGATGGCATGGAGGGAGGCTCCCGCTGTGTGATGCTTCTCTCTTCATCTTTTTCTCTTCATCTTTTTCTCTTCATCTTCTTCTCTTCATCTTCTTGTCTTCATCTTCTTTTCGGGCTGCTCCGCATCCCCTCTGATGCACGGGGACTTGACGGGACTTCCCTGTGGCATTCCCCGTGACATCAGAGGGGGCGGGGTCACCCGTTATGTAACCCAGCCCCTTCTGACGCCACGAGGGATGCCACAGGGAAGTCCTCGTCAAGTCCCCGTGCGTCAGAGGGGGGCAGGGTCACCGGGTGGCTCCGTCCCCGTTATTTAAGAACCGTCAGAAGAGGAGAAGCATCACACAGCGGGAGCCTCCCTCCATGCCATCATGGATGTGGAGCGGCCTGAAAAGAAGATGAAGACAAGAAGATGAAGAGAAAAAGATGAAGAGAGAAGCATCACACAGCGGGAGCCTCCCTCCATGCCATCATGGATGCGGAGCAGCCCGAGGAGAAGAAGGGAAGAAGACGCTGACGCCGCGGAGGAAGATGCCGGACGAGAACACCGGAAGAAGAACCAGAAGAACCAGAAGAAGAAGAATATGGAGGAAGAAACAGAAGGAAGATAGAAGAAAGAAGAAAGAAGATAGAAGAAAGAAGAAGCATTTAAATAAAGGAATTGTCAAAAACTGTCTCTTGTCATTTTTAACATTTTTGACAGTTTTTTTGTGAAATGTTAGGGGTACTTTTGTACCCCCTTACCATTTCACACAGGGAGGAGGGCCGGGATCTGGGGGTCCCCTTGTTAAAGGAGGCTTCCAGGTTCTGATAAGCCCCCCACCCGCAGACCCCCACAACTACCGGCCAAGGGTTGTGGGGATGAGGCCCTTGTCCCCATCAACATGGGGACAAGGTGTTTTGGGGGGCTACCCCAAAGCACCCTCCCAATGTTGAGGGCATGTGGCCTGGTACGGTTTGGGGGGGTTGCTCTCTTGTCCCCCCCTCTTTTCCTGTGGCCTGCCAGGTTGCGTGCTCGGATAAGGGTCTGGTATGGATTTTGAGGGGGACCCCATTCCATTTTTTTTTTAAATTTTGGTGCAGGGTTCCCCTTAATATCCATACCAGACCTGAAGGGCCTGGTATGGAATTTAGGGGGACCCCATGTCATTTTTTTTTTAAATTTTGGTTCAGGGTTCCCCTGTGGGTAATTCCCATGCCGTTTTTATCAATGAACTTTTATGTGTATTGTCAGACCGGCAATTCATTAATAGCCGCGAGTAGTTTTAAATGACTTTTTTTCCTTTGAAAGGAAGGAAATTACATCCTTGTGCTGCCCAAGTCTGCCAGCATCAGCTTTAGAAATGGAAAGCAGGGGCATGCAAGGCTGATGGCAAAATTTAATTGTACATCTCTATGAGGTAGGAAACAATTTTCAGGTAACCTTTTGGCTAGGGATGAGCCGAACACCCCCCCGGTTTGGTTCGCACCAGAACATGTGAACAAGCAAAAAATTTACACGAACAAGCGAACATTGTTAAAGTCTATGGGACATGAACATGAAAAATCAAAAGTGCTCATTTTAAAGGCTTATATGAAAGCTATTGCCATAAAAAGTGTTTGGGGACCTGGGTCCTTCCCCAGGGGACATGTATCAATACAAAAAAAAGTTTTAAAACGACCATTTTTCGGGAGCAGTGATTTTAATAATGCTTAAAGTGAAGCAATAAAAATGAAATATTCCTTTAAATATCGTGCCTAGGGGGTGTCCTCAGTATTCCTGTAAAGTAGCGAATTTTTCCCGTGTTTAGAACAGTACCACAGCAAAATTAAATTTCTAAAGGAAAAAAAAGTAATTTAAAACTGCTTGCGACTGTAATGAATTGTTGAATCCCGGCAATACAGATAAAAATCATTGAAAAAAATGGAAACGGCATGGTTTCCCTCCCTCTCTTTGAGCCTGACATGGATATTAAGGGGAACCCCGCACCAAAATAAAAAAAATGCATGGGGGTCCCCCACAATTCCTTCAGGTCTGGTATGGATATTAAAAGGAACCCTGCTCCAATTTTTTTTAAATGGCATAAGGGTCCCCCCAAAATCCATACAAGACCCTTCAGGAGATACCCTTAAAACAAGTTTAAGAGGTGCCCTACTACTTAGATGAACCTTGGTCTTACACCACTGGCTCTGTCAAGTGAGTTTAGTGCTGGAACTGTGTATACACCATCAAGCGAGATATTAATCTGCTTACTGGTCAAGGAACCCCTAGAAACCGCTAGAGGAAATCAACGATTACACAGAACCCTAGTTAAAAAAAGGTTGCCCTAGACAGACCAATTGTTAGAGGAGGAATTAGTACTCAAAGACCTTTCTGTTAACCTGTGGAAGCTAGCTGAGAGTTTATGTAACAATCCAATGTTTGCCTTGTACCACTGGTTTGCTGCTCTCTGTTAGCCCTTGCTTGAAGTCTCTAGGCAAGGTTTAACAATTGTGGACATTTATAATATGTGTACATCAGTTTCACAATAGCCCAAGTCCTTTCACTGATACAGCTAAGTGAAAAAACATTTAGATACACTTGCTCAGAGGCATTGTGCAGGCTGGATAAGTGTACTTTCTCTGAAAAAAAGCACATTTCTTTGAAGTTTGTCTACTTAAAATAATCATAACAAAGTAATATGATTTCTGTTTGTCATTACACCATTACCCGTTTTGACCTTGGAGCTGCTTGGCAGGGCTGTTGTTAGAGCAGTTGGTTCTCAGGACTTCTCAGGAAGACCCCACTAGTCAACAGTGTAAGGGGGTAATGATTGTACAGTCTCCACTTTTTGCCTTTAGCTGGCTATAAACAAATCTTCATTTTAACTATTGTTTGATTTTCTAATCATTTATGGGGTCAAATCGATGTTTGTTTTTTACCACAATGACATGGAAATTAAAAGGAGTAGGATGGCCATTTCAGAATTTCTAATGTGATTTTAATTCCGGAAAGTCCATTCACTCCAAAATTGAATGTTAAAAGTAAATGGTTTTTTAAGTACTTGCAAACAGCATGTTATTGAATGTTTTAATGAGAATTTTCCTATGAATCCTCATAGAAATGTTTGTTTCAAAATGTACTACTGTATTGCCAGCTTAAAGTGTTATTAAACCCAAGACCCTGCATTCACTATATCTGGTCTCCCACAGTACACAGAACATGTAAATGCAATTGTTTTAGTAAATATAAATTGCAAAATACCTTTTCTCATCAGCAGTTAGAGCAGTCTTGTGACTTCTATCAGTGTCTGGTTAAAGCTTGTAGGAGGAGTTTTCATTTTCCCCCTGATCCTCTGTCTGGACAGTGCTGATTGGCCCATTGCTGATCACATCCACTCTCCCAAGAAAAAAAACTCTCTAGCAATAGACCCCAGATGAGCATGTGCAGCCTGTCCCCCAATACTCTGTTCTATCAGGAGATGGGTTGGAGTCAGTTAAAGAGGAGTATCATAGAGAGAGGATCACATAGGCTTTATACACAATGCAGATGATTAACCCCTTAGCTTCCACAGCGAGTATTACAAGCATGCTTTACTGCATCTACGGACTGATTTTACTGTTGTGGGTTTAGTAACACTTTAACATTAGAAAACCTCTTTAACATTACCTTTAGCTACAGAGTGTAATGCATAAAAAAATAACATTATGGTGCAGTTCTTTTTTTTTAAATGAAAGGCCATATATTTTAGGAAAGCTGTCAGAACCCTCTGTGTCCTGTTGAAATGGACTGTGATATGTGAAGACTATTTTAGTTGCTTACAGGCTGTTAATGTTGTCATCCTCCACAAAGATACAGCAGCAATATGTATTATATAACTGAGCTAACTAAACATGCAGCATTGGTTTTTCTTGAAAAGCTATATTTATGCTGGGAGTTTTTACATGGTAGGAGCTTTATTTTAGAGACATTCCTTTCATTCAGTTGATCTGATCTTTGAGCATTGTGCAAGTAGTTATTACATGCAATGCTGCAGCAGGACTGAGCTGCTTTGATACTTCAGAAACATTCAGGCTACCCACAGCCACTGCTCCTGGCCATGCTGATCATAACATTGCAGAGAATATTGTGTTGGTTCTATTTTCCCTTATATCATCTATATGCAACTGTTAGATAGTACAGTGCCTTGCAAATGTATTCACCCCCCTTGGCTTTTTACCTGTTTTGTTGCATTACAGCCTTTAGTTCAATGTTTTTTTTAATCTGAATTATATGTGATGGATCAGAACACAATAGTCTAAGTTGGAGAAGTAAAATTAGAAACATATATATAGATATAAAACAATTTTTTAGAAATAAAAAACTGATAATTGGCATGTGCGTATGTATTCACCCGCTTTGTTATGAAGCCCATAAAAAGCTCTGGTGCAACCAATTACCTTCAGAAGTCACATAATTAGTGAAATGATGTCCACATGTGTGCAATGTAAGTGTCACATGATCTGTCATTACATATACACATCTTTTTGAAAGGCCCCAGAGGCTGCGACACCTAATCAAGAGGCACCACTAACCAAACACTGCCATGAAGACCAAGGAACTCTCCAAACAAGAAAGGGACAATTTTGTTGAGAAGTACAAGTCAGGGATAGGTTATAAAAAAATATCCAAATCTTTGATGATCCCTAGGAACACCATCAAATCTATTATAACCAAATGGAAAGAACATGGCACAACAGCAAATCTGCCAAGAGACAGCCGCACACCAAAACTCACGGACCGGGCAAGGAGGACATTAATCAGAGAGGCAGCACAGAGACTTAAGGTAACCCTGGAGCTCTCTGTGCTGAGTTGCAGAGTTCCACAGCAGAGACTGGAGTATCTGTACATAGGACGACAATAAGCCGTACTCTCCATAGAGTTGGGCTTTATGGCAGAGTGGCCAGAAGAAAGCCATTACTTTCAGCAAAAAGCAAAATGGCACGTTTTGAGTTTGCAAAAAGGCATGTGGGAGACTCCCAAAATGTATGGATTAAGGTGCTCTGGTCTGATGAGATTAAAATTAAACTTTTTGGCCATCACAGAAAACTCTATGTCTGACGCAAAGCCAACACATCACATCATCCAAAGAACACCATCCCCACAGTCAAACATGGTGGTGGCAGCATCATGCTGTGGGGATGTTTTTCTGCAGTCAGAACTGGCAAACTGGTCAGAGTTGAGGGAAAGATGGATGGTGCTAAATACAGGGATATTCTTGAGCAAAACCTGTACCACTCTGTGTGTGATTTGAGGCTAGGACGGAGGTTCTCCTTCCAGCAGGACAATGACCCCAAACACACTGCTAAAGCAACACTTGAGTGGTTTAAAGGGAAACATGTAAATATGTTGGAATGGCCTAGTCAAAGCCCAGACCTCAATCCAATTAAAAAAAATGTGGTCAGACTTAAAGATTGCTGTTTACAAACGCAAACCATCCAACTTGAAGGAGCTGGAGCAGTTGTGCAAGGAGGAATGGGCAAAAATCCCAGTGGTAAGATGTGGCAAGCTCATAGAGAGAGACTTATACAAAGCGAAAATAGCTTTTGATTTTACTCTTAATAGCTGGGATATATTTATGTTAAAATCACTGCAATGGATTGTCAAAGTCACTTCAGAAATAACCCCATTGGGGGTTATTTTCGAAAAGGCAAATCCACTTTACACTACAAGTGCAAACTACAAGTGCAAAGTGCACTTGAAATTGCACTGAAAGTGCACTTGGAAGTGCAGTTGCTGTAAATCTGAGGGGTAGGTAATCAGGTGCAAGCACAAAATGCTGTTTTTTATTTTCCTTGCATGTACCTCTCAGATCTACAGCGACTGCACTTCCAAGTGCACTTTCAGTGCAATTCCAAGTGCACTTTGATAGTAGTATTGTAGTTGTAGTATTTATCTGCTATATTACAGTATCTCACAAAAGTGAGTACACCCATCACATTTTTGTAAACATTTTTATTATATCTTTTCATGTGACAACACTGAAAAAATAACACTTTGCTGCAATGTAAAGTAGTGAGTGTACAGCTTGTATAGCAGTGTACATTTGCTGTCCCTTCAAAATAACTCAATACACAGCCATTAATGTCTAAACCACTGGCAACAAAAGAGAGTACACCCCTAAGTAAAAATGTCCAAATTGGGCCCAATTAGCCATTTTCCCTCCCAGTGTCTTGTGACTCGTTAGTGTTACAAGGTCTCACGTGTGAATGGGGAGCAGGTGTGTTATATTTGGTGTTATCTTCACTGGAAGCTTAACATGGCACCTCATGGCAAAAAAACTCTCTGAGGATCTGAAAAAAAGAATTGTTGCTCTACATAAAGATGGCCTAGGCTATAAGAAAATTGCCTGAAGACCCTGAAACTGAGCTGCAGCACAGTGGCCAAGACCATACAGCGGTTTAACAGGATAGGTTCCACTCAGAACAGGCCTCGCCGTGGTCGACCAAAGAAGTTGAGTGCATGTGCTCAGCGTCATATCCAGAGGTTGTCTTTGGGAAATAGATGTATGAGTGCTGCCAGCTTTGCTGCAGAGGTTGAAGGGGGGTCAGCCTGTCAGTGCTCGGGCCATACGCAGCAAAATGCATCAAATTGGTCTGCATGGCTGTGGTCCTAGAAGGAAGCCTCTTCTAAAGATGATGCACAAGAAAACTCATGAACAGTTTGCTGAAGACAAGCAGACTAAAGACGTGAATTACTGGAACCATGTCCTGTGGTCTGATGAGACCAAGATAAACTTATTTGGTTCAGATGGTGTGAAGCATGTGTGGCAGCAACCAGGTGAGGAGTACAAAGACAAGTGTATCTTGCTTACAGTCAAGCATGGTAGTGGGAGTGTCATGGTCTGGGGTTGCATGAGTGCTGCCGGCACTGGGGAGCTACAGTTCATTGAGGAAACCATGAATGCCAACATGTACTGTGACATACTGAATCAGAGCATGATTCCCTCCCTTCGGAGACTAAGCCATAGGGCAGTATTCCAACATGATAATGACCCCAAACACACCTCCAAGACAACCACTACCTTGCTAAAGAAGCTGAAGGTAAAGGTGATGGACGGGCCAAGTATGTCTCTGGACCTAAATCCTATTGAGCATCTGTGGGGCATCCTCAAATGGAAGGTGGAGGAGCGCAAGGTCTCTAACATCCACCAGCTCCGTGATGTCATCATGGAGGAGTGGAAGAGGACTCCAGTGGCAACCTGTGAAGCTCTGGTGAACTCAATGCCCAAGAGGGGTTAAGGCAGTGCTGGAAAATAATGGTGGCCACACAAATATTGACACTTTGGGCCCAATTTGAACATTTTCATATAGGGGTGTACTCAACTTTGTTGCCAGCGGTTTAGACATTAATGGTTGTGTGTTGAGGTTTTTTGAGGGGAAAGCAAATGTACACTGTTATACAAGCTGTAAACTTTACATTGTAGCAAAGTTTCATTTCTTCAGTGTTGTCACATGAGAAGATATAATAAAATATTTACAAAAATGGGAGGGGTGTACTCACTTTTGTGAGATACTGTATATACTGTTTAAATGTTAGCAGTAATGAATGATGACAGTTCTTGTAGGTATTGATATGAGACAATGCAACAATTGATGATTTCAGAATATTATCAGCCTTGATGCCTGTAGTACTGTAGGGTAGCGTCTGCTGGAGGGGTGGCAGTGTGCGGTGTACTTGACAGCACTATGAAGCTGCTAAGGAGAGCCCCACATGGCTATTATGAATACTAGGATGTTTCCACTCTGCAGGTATACTCCCTATTCTGACCCTACTCGTCAGGAACCTTTTTCTGCTCTAATCACTTTCCCCAGTCACTCACTCCAGATGCTTCATAATGGTACAGGTTCCACACAAAGATGGCCAACAAAGTTCTCGAGAGACTGCAGCATCCACTTGGACAGCTAGGTTCTCTGAGAGAGTGACAGAGTCCCTAGGGCAGTGATGACGAACCTTGGCACTCCAGATGTTTTGGAACTACATGTCCCATGATGCTCAACTACACTGCAGAGTGCATGAGCATCATGGAAAATGTAGTTCCAAAACATCTGGGGTGCGAAGGTTTGCCTCCACTGCCCTAGGGGAACAATTCCCCAGTCTCTACTCCATCAGTAATAATGCCACAGTGCCACCCACAGGACAGAGGGGAAATCTGAGCCTGCCTAAATACCATTCCCATAAAGTGGAACCAAACCAATTGTTTTTTTAAAACAGTTACATTCAATCCATGAATAAAAATTATCACAGTTGCTTTTGCTCTCAAATGAACCATCAAATGGCTAGTTTCCTGACTGTACACATTTGCAGATCAAACATAGGCTAATATAGCAGCTTCCTTGGCCATAAAGGACAGACAGGTTTAGTTCCACTTTAAAAGAGAAGTATGGCCACAGCTTTTTTAGGCCATACTTCTCTTCTACATCAAAGGAGTGCACTTACTTGTGCTCTATTATGTCCAAAAATTAGCCTACAATGGGCTAAAGCCCACTATCAGATGACACGACAAAGCAGCTCCAGGCTCTAGAATGATTCCGACAATAATGTGTCAGTGAGTGCTGGAGGGGCAGAGCAGAGAGCAGGCACTGCTCATTGCTTGGAGCAGACCGAGAACTGGGAGATCAGTGGTCATGTGATCACTTAGTTCACAGTATTAGAGATAGTGGGGGACAGATGCAGCATTACATTGATGCTGCAGCCATATAGATGAGCATGTATGTTTGTTTTTTTTATGTGGCCCACCTTTAGACCTCCTATGGAGGTAGCCATATTATTTTGTTTTTCTGACTTTCAGACAGAGTGCTATTTCTAGAGAAGTTCCACTGATTGTAATGAACTAAATAGTTAACTTCCAGAGCTCTGTAATTTGCATGCTTTTCAAAGACAGATCATTTTTGCTTTTACAGAAGGCTTTAAAACAGGCTGTTTGTAGCAAGTTTCATGTTGGTGTCTTTTACACACAAAATCAAGAACTGTTTTTTTTTTTGTATGACCTCTAATTTAAATAAGCCCTCCCTAACCTGTATAAATAGGACAATGGAAAAAAGTACCTAAATAAGCAGTTAAGGTATGGCACCATTCTTAGTGACTCCAGGATACAGCTGAGTCTGGCACCTTCTTATCAGTTCTTTCAATGTACGACACAATGAAGGTGACATTGCAGCTATCAATTATGGAAGTGCACTCTACATTACACAATAGTGTTTATTTAAGTCACAAGTCTAGTAATTGTAAGGAAGTAAAGTTTACATTAACTTATTATGGCTCTCAAGGGGGCTATGCGTGAGGCGTTTTAAGCTAAACTTATAATGATATAATATAGTGCTAACCCCAAAGAAGCTGATGGTTAAGATGTGCCCTCTGTTCTTAGATTTGGCATCCACATGATCCTCTGCCCCCTCTGTTACCCAATGCCAGCGTTAAGAAAACCAGACACCAAGTAATTGATAGGGGTGAACTCAATGTATTGGAGTTGATTTACTAAAACTGGGGAGTGCAACATCTGATGCAGCTGTGCATGGTAGCCAATCAGTTTTTAACTTCAGCTTATTCAATTAATCTTTGTCAATAAAACCTGGATACTGATTGGTTTCTAGGCATCAGATTTAGCACTCTCCAGTTTTAGTAAAACAACTCCATTATTCTCTCAGAGAGTTGATAACCCCGCAAATACAAGCAAAATAGCTATAGGGGGTAGCACAGTCCAGCACACTGAATGGTTAACAAAATAACTAGGCATAAGAGGTGTAGGACAGCTGAGTCAGCAAGAACAGTGGCAGTGCCACCAAAGGATGCAGTAACAGGCAGTAGAAAAACAGTCTAACAATAACAGGGATATACTGCCTGTATAAACTAATGGTGGCTTGCTAGGCCTTGACCAACTGGTTAAACATAGTCAGAATTTAAACAACATAAACAGTGTAGGAGTATGAGAGCAACTTGTAAGATGAATGATGGTGGTGGTGGTGGTGGGGGGGGGGCAGTCTCTAAGGTCAGAGGTGGTGATTATGCACTTTGGCTGCGGTTGATAGGCAGCAATGGTGAGGCAGAGATATTGAAGGCAATAATATAGAGAGTGGAGGGGTGTAGAAAGAGTACTTAGTCATCCTACTCTCAGTATCTTTGGTACTGCTGACAGTACAAAGGGGGCCAGAGGCCCTTTCACAAACTTTTAGTGGGAAAAGGTAGGAATTGACTTTTAGTGACAAAAGGGCCCCCTTCGGTCTGGTCTAGGGGTGGCTGCAGCTCACTCAACAAAAGGAAGGAGACTGTAGATGTGACTGGCTTTTTGGCGATGTCACTCTCAACCTTGGGCTCTTTAGGGCTGGGTCTATCTCCTGCTCCCACCAACAGGTCTAAACACAACTCCTGTGGCACCAAGAGAGCAAGCTATTTCCTGAGTAAACTAATATAAAGGCCTCTAGACTCCTCCTGTGTCCCACAGCCTGTTTGGACCTTTTGTAGTTTAGAAAATCAGTTGTGTCATTACAAGTCTGCCACCTCAAACTACAGCTCCTATTATTCCAGATGTCTTACATAGAATTCTATGGGTTTGCATCTACTTAGTTCTCCCCCTGCTGGCCAGAGAAGAATTTTGCAGCTCTGTATAACAACTCAGACAAGTTAAAAACAGAGCAATGTCTTGGTCTCTATATTGCCATAGCCCTGTACCTGGCTACAATAAATTAAAACTGAACTCCAGACATGGTGTTCATTTAAAAATCATTAAAAAACCCTGCCCCCAATTTATAAAGTTGCAGATAAAATACAGAAAACCAAATATTTTGAATGCTCGCTTGCAGTGTTTTTCCTTTCCATAAACATTTTTATTCACTTGTGATTTGCCTTTGAATTTGCCAGCAAATTTGACTATTTAAGAAGAGTCAATTACCTAGCTCAGCCCTCTCCTTCCTTAAACATCATAGCCCTCTGAGAGTGTTTAATTGCTGCCTATGCTGACTCAGCTCCTCTGCCTCTCGCCTCACCTCCCTTTATATCCTTTTACCTAGTAAGGGGAGTGAAGGGTAAATAATATAGAGAGTAAGGACTTTTTTGTCAGAGAATAGGTGCAGGAAGCTCACATCTGCACCCTCTCCATCCACCTTCTGTCCACAGTTTACCTCTGCACCTCACTGTCCACAACTCACCTCTGCACCCCCATCCAAAGCTCACAAAGTTCACCTCTGAACTCCTGTCCAAAGCTCACCTCTGCACCCCACCATTTAGAGCTCACCCCTGCTTACCCACCCACAGCTCCTCTCTGCACTTCCTGTCCATAACTCACCTCTGCACCTCTGTCCACAACTGTCCACAGCTCACCTTTGAACCCCTGTCCACAGTTCATTACTAAACTCCTTGTCTAAAGCTCATCTCATCATCCAGTCTGAAACTAACCTCTACACCCCATTTTCAGCTCAACTCTGCACCTGCCATCCATAGCTCATCATTAAACCTCCTGTCCAAAGCTCACCTCTACACCCCCCATTCGAAGCTCACCTCTACACCCCTCATCCACAGCTCACCTCTACACCCCCATCCGCAGCTCTCTCTGCATATGCTTTCCAAAGCTATTCTCTGCACCCCCAGTCCGAAGCTCACCCCTACATCCTTGGTCCACAGTTCTCTCTGCATTTGCACAGCTCACCACTAAACCTCTCATCCAAAGCTCTCTTATGCACCCCCAGTTCAAAGCTCACCTCTACACCCCCTGCCCAAAGCTTATCTCTGCACCCCAAGTCTAAAGCTCACCTCTACATCCCATGTCTGAAGCTCACCTCTGCACCCACAGTCCACAGCTCAGCAGCTCACCTCTGCACCCTGTCAGCAACCCCTCTTTGCACCCTATCAACTTACCACTTCAACACCTGACTGCAGCTCCCCTTTGCCCCCCCCCCACTTCCCTCATCTGGTTAGCTACCTCTGTAAAAAAACTGTCAGCAGCTGGCCTGCCTCCATTGTACCTGCAGCAACAGGACTTATCCTCACTCATTTACAGCTCCAAATCCCCCATTGGCCAACACGATAATCCAGCTTGGGTGTCATCGTCCATGCACCGGGCAGCAGCACTAGATGATCTGCCCCCTTTTGCGGCCCACCTATAAACACACTGTACCCGACAGGCTGTTCTTTCTATGTCCCACAGTGAGTACAGCAGCAGGGAGAGTCTGCAGGAGCTGACAGCAGAAAGGTGCTGTCACTTTCAAACACAGAAGCCTTGCTCCTGAGTTTAAAAGAGACTGTAGATATCTGTGTGCACAGGGCCAGTGCCGGAGGTTGCAAAATGGAGTTCTGGCACATTCCAGGAAAAAAAAGCCCTGTAGAGAGTTATCTGACCAGCAGCTCTGAGACTGCTAGGGCTGCTGACATTACATCCAAGTTGGTGGCACCCAGCAGCTTTCTCAAGGCGTTTTGATATTTACACAAAAGAGGCTTTAACAGTAAAATAAGATACCTAAAATAAATTAAATGTACATATATCTTAGAAGATTGTTGTTGAAACAGGTGTATTTTTAAAAGTATATCGATGAACTCATCAGTGTGCTGCAACTCCTTCACTGTTCAATCCCAGGCTAAGGACATGCACAAACTTATTATACAACTAAAATTCTCTGGGTACAGGTGGGCTCTTGCTATAATATACAATTTGCATACTAGTGGGACTTTTACCTGTTAGTACAGGCATACCCCACTTTTAAGTACACAATGGGGTTTATTTACTAAAGCTGGAAAGTTCAAAATCAGGCTCACTTCTGCATACAAACCAATGAGCTTCTAACCCCAGTTTGTTCAATAAAGCTTTGGTAATAAAACCTGGAAGCTCATTGGTTTCTATGCAGAAGTGAGCCTGATTTTGCACTTTCCAGCTTTAGTAACTAAACCCCATTGCGTACTTAAAAGTGGGGTATGCCTTTATACTCTCATCTATCAATGACAGGTCCAGATTCACCAGAGTCATTAATCCATTCCTCTGCTGCTGTCTTCTTCAAAGCGCTTCATATGGGACATACATTGCTCATTATGGCCATTGACAATGCCACTCTTGCACATGGGCACACAAGATACATCATTCTTGGCATCCAACTCTGTTCTAAGCATTGAACAGAGCAAAAAGGAAAACTTTTTTGGGGCAAAAGAGACCCCCCTCCAAAAAATATATATTCTACTTTACTGCTTTTTTTGATTGTAGGAACACTTAAACTGTAGTAGAGAAAAGTTGGGCCTCTGGGTTAGTTCTATTGTCTGGCAGGGCTGCGTAAATCTCAGGAATGAATGAACAAAAATACAAATCTCTGTTTGATCTGTGTATTTAACTATATACCGTATATACTCAAGTATAAGCCGACTTTTTCAGCACATTTTTTATGCTGAAAAAGCCCCCCTTGGCTTATACTCGAGTGAGGGTCTCCCGCTGTGTCATGCAGTCTTAACTGTTCGGCGGCTGTCCACTGTAACAAAGCCCCGCCTCCTCATCCCTGATAGACGGAACACTGAACACTGAAACAATCCTAGGAAACTGAATCAGTGTTCCATCTATCGCGGACGAGGAGGAGGTGGGGCTTTGTTACAGTGGACGGCCGCCGAACTAAGACTGCAGTTGCATGACACAGTGGAAGACACCCACTGTTTGTAATCAAAGGTACAGGTGGGCACAGTGAGGCTGCAGATGGGCACAGTGAGGCTGCAGATGGGCACAGTGAGGCTGCAAATGGGCACAGTGAGTCTGCAGATGGGCACAGTGAGGCTGCAAATGGGCGCAGTGAGGCTGCATATGGGCACAGTGAGGCTGCAAATGGGCATTGTTTACCAGTAGCTGCTGCATTTCCCACCCTAGGCTTATACTCGAGTAAATACATTTTCCCAGCTTTTTGTGGTAAAATTAAGTGTCTCGGCTTATATTTGGGTTGGCTAATACTCGAGTATATACAGTAATAGATATAATAAAGCTCAATGTAACTCTTTTAAAAAGTGCATTTAGCATAAATGTGCAAAAGTGCAATATAGTGCAGTACAATATAAATCAGTCAAACAGTTAATTTAAAAACACATAGTGCAAAATAGTCCAGAATAGTAAAAAACAATCCCCAAAGTCCAATATTTCTGTTCAGTGTGATATAGATAGATACACCCAAGTGTCTTCAAGATAAATTCATGCTTTGGTGTTCATCCTCCACCAGGTGAAAAACCTGCTCACCCTAGTTGCAAAATAAAACAGCATATGGGATATGATAATCCAGACTCAAGTATGCAAATACCCGCCCCTCAATCCTTCTTCCTGCACTCTGGATGGCTGTTTCCTCCAACTCCACCACAACAGCTAACATATCTACAGCAGGTTTATGGAAGATACAAAGGCACAAACATAGTGTACTTCTGCTAAATAATGTTTATGCTCACAAGCAAACACATACCCTTACTAACATAGATAATCAAAAAACGTTTCAGTCTAATAGTCAGACATCGGCTCATCTCCCGGGCGAGAGAACAGCATGAGGTCACCGGTTCGGCTGCTCCTTATATGCATTGCGCCCTTGTCATTGGGCTTCCTAAATAGGCCTTCTACAGTGGACTGCTCTGCACTTTATGTTTAAATGAACTGTTTGATCGGTGTATAATGTGCTGCACTAAATTGCACTTTTGCCCATTTATGCTGAATGCACTTTTTGATAGAGTTAAGTTGCACTTCACTATATATATTACATTTTCATATGCGGTGGGTGAATCACTGAAGAGTGTTATAGCGAGCAACTTTTGTATATAATTTTAATATTTTCAGTATTTTATTTTATAATTTTCATTAGTTTGATAGCTGATTCATTTTATCACTACTGTGTATTAAACTGCTTGCCTGGAGTTCAGCTTTAGGGAAAAACACCAATGGGGGGAGTTCCTCTTCAGAATACAGTCTGCTGGGCTCCTAAAAACATCTGGTAGCAACTGAACTTTTAAAATGTCAGTGAACTTATTTTTCCCTCTTTTTTTTTCGCATTGGCTCTAAATTAATTTCTCTGACTGTATGCCTAACATTCTCTTCTAAAATATTTGCTTAGGTAGTAAATACCTGATTGATCTTGTCAGTTCTCTGTATTTCCTTATTAAAAGTGGCTCTTCTGTGTTGACATGTGCTCTGGACATGCTCCAGTTTCCCCAGTGGAGGAAACCCTGTGCTTCTTTCTTTATCCCCAGCTAGCTACCCCATTTGACAGTACTCTTCGTTGGCTTGTGGGTTGGCTCCAGCAGGGTGATTGACAGCAGCTCCTATAGGAAGCCTCTCTATCATATTTTTATTTTATAAAAGTCATCCTTTAACATAAAAAAGAAATGCTTGAACTTGATTTATGTACAACTTTTCATTGAAATATACTTTTTTTTTTGTAAATTTACCACAACAATTCAATGCTGCCAAAGGAAAAAGAAGAAACTTCCTGCAGCGATGTCTGCAGGTAATGCCAGAGGCTGCATTCAAAGGTAACATTTAAAAAAAAAACAAGCAAACATCTCTATACTTACCTTATAATAGAATTGCACAGAGCGGCTGTGAACGTCCTATTTTCAGGTCCCCCACCGGCACTCTTGGCCTTCCTCTCTGTCCCGTGCCCCCCGCGGGAAGCTGCTTTGCGTCCATTGCGTCCATTGACACAGATATCGGGACTCATCCCTGCTGCCCGATCCCTCGTCACTTGCTTTGATTGACAGCAGCGGGAGCCAATGGCTCCTAGTGCCTCAGCAAAGCCAGTGAGACCTGGAAGTGATGTGAGAGAAGCGCTGCAGATGTGCACAGTGTTGGATCAAATGAGGGCTCGGGTAAGTAAAAGAGGGGGTGAGGTGGGATGCTGACACGTAAACATTTTTTACCTTCATGCAAAGAATGCATGAAGGTAAAAAATGTTTAGGCTTTAGAAGCACTTTAAGCTCCACCAAGGATCACCCAGTGCAGGGCGAAGTATGTTTAGAATGTCACCTGACCATGGTACTGTATATGTTGGCTCCAAAAAACTATTTTACCATATTATAAGAATGCTATGCATAGACCATTGCTTAAATGGTGCTATTTCCTTTGCATATGCTGGAACTGCCTAAACATACACGTTAATATAATTTGTTTCACTCTTTAATGTATGTACTCTAAGTAATGTGATACTTTTTATCATATCTGTTAATAAATCTCTACAGATCTTTCCAGAATGTAATGTAATACAAACACTCCAACCCTATCTCACAGTAGAAGATGCATATCTCAACAAAGAAATTGATTCTTAAAGTTTGAACATTTTCACAGATTAGGTAGCAGGTACAATCTGACAACAAATTGCCTGTTAGGACTGTATTTTTCCAGTTGAGAGAAATGTGTTTCTTAGGCACATAAATTAGCCGCTCTTGATTTCTACTGCTATTTAAATGACCAATAAATTACACTTTTTTGGGGATTTTTTGTGTTTGATCATTTAGGGAAAGTGCTACAAATGTATCCATGTAGTGCTCAAATTATTCTGATAAGGAAATAAGTAAATTAGGTTCACATTTGGAAAATGGAATGTCACCCAATTTTTGGAATACAACAATAGCAATGATTGATTGTTACAATTGGCCAAAGTGTCTGTCCTATGATGATGCCTGATTGACTCACATCCATCAATGAAATGTCCTCATTGTTTAGGTTGGCTTGTCAGTGCTGTACTCTCATGTAGTATACAAGAATACAACAAAATTAACAATAAAAAGCGTGCAAATAAAATTTAACCCTTTCCAGGCTTGACGGTTTAAGCAAGAAATACTTTAAGCTCCACACTCACCCATATGCTCTTGACACTAATTTCCTTGTCTCCAGGAGTATCTGACCTGGTCCACTGATCCTGCTGGACTCTGCATGGAGCACGCTGAAGTAATAGGAAATGATGGCTGGTCTTGTGCCCGGTTACAAATCATGAATGGCAAGTTACCTAGGGTCCTGAGCTGGAAAGGGTTAAATTATAAGAAAATAGAGTATCAGAGGACGTTATGTTTGACGCTACAATTATTGTGGCAATAGCATGCCTTATATATCAAGGTATTTACTTTGAAAATATGTTGCTTAACACTAAAATCATCGTCCCACACATATCTTTGGGTGAGGGTAGATTTTAGCAAAGTTACTCAAAGTCTTCCATGATTGCAATGAGCACATTACAGCAAAGGTTTACACAATTTTTTTTAAACATTGCATGCTCTTTTACTCAGATACCAGTGCTGTGGCAAAAAAAAAATCATAAATATGATCTGCATCCCCAAGAAAGCTTTGCCACGAGATACCTACTTACCTACTTAATGGCCCCAGACCATAATTTGTCTAGATGTTAATGTTTAATAATACTTTTAGTCAAAGAAGTTTTATTGTAAGCTTTTAATAGATTAAGGAGTGGTTAAGACTTATTTGTTTTTTTGGGGTTTTTTTGCTGTCCATATCCTTAATGACTTCTTCCTTCTCCAGTCACATCCTGAGAAAGGGTGCTGTAGAACTAATCTTCCATGATTGCTTGCTGTATTTGGGAAGTTTAAAAATCCCTATACAGTAGTCCCCAAGTAAGAAAAAATTGTATAGTCAGCAGCTTACCACCATGATTGCAGATCAGACCATCCTCAAAAGTTAATGGTTGCCCTAGGCCTTCCCCACTCTCACCATTGTTTGTGTCTGTTGGAAAGATTCTAAAACTTGCAAGGTAGTAATGAGAAACCTCCCCAATAAAGATACAGACAGCAGTTTAAAAAATAACACAAGTTCTAATCTCTAAAAAAACTACACTAAAAGTTGTGTGTGGAGTTAGGCTGAAAAAACTATAGTAGTAAAATAAATCAAGGTTCATCCTTTAGCCCTGGTTCACACTAGACCGCAGTGAGGAAACACATGATCCATGCACATTTGCCACATGTGTTTAAATTGCACGGCTCTTACCACCTGCAGTGGTATCAGTGCAATGTTAATGACACCTTGAACGCAGGTCGCAAACACTGTGCATTGCATGCACTACTGTGCAGCGATGTGGTGCAATTTGAGCCCATTCAAAATGATTCATAATAAAGCTTACAGGTAGGTAAAATGAATATCTCCTGAACGAGCACTGTTTAGGAGATATTCACCCTGGGTGCAGCCAGTGGCATCACAAATGTGCTCTGAAGGTCCAGTATACCTTGCCGAACCTTCAGAGCTTCGTGCCGGAATTAAAGGCTCTTGTAGGCATGCATGGGAGTGACGTCATCGCGCCTCCGGCCAATCACACAACCGGAGCGTGCAAACCCGGAAGAAAGACCGGGGGAAGATGTCAGCTCTCTCAGCGGTGACAGCGTGCCGCTGGAGGGCTTCGTTCTAAGGTAAGTATTTCATAATGTGCTAGTATGTGACGCATACTAGCACATTATGCCATTGTCTTACAGGTGTTTTTTTATTTATTTTTTAAACAAGCCACGGTTTACAACTGCTTACATTGTGATGAACTGCTAATTTATGAATCAATGCCTAATCATAGATATAGGGACTTTTATAGAGGCTAACAATGTGCTGTTGCCCCTGACAGTTGTCCAGCCATGTTTACAGAGGCCCTGTCATCAACTTAAAAAATTGCAGGCAAATGCAGAAAAAAGTCAAGTATTTTTTTATTTACTTGCAGAGTTTTTCTTTTCCATAAACACGTTTTTATTGACTGGCACTCTGCCGCGAAATTTTCTTGCAAATTTGACTACTTCTGGAAAGTCTATTTTCCAGTGATCCCCCTTCCTCCTTGCACATCATTGCCTTCTCCTCTTTTGGGAGTGTTATTACTGTCCATGATGGCTTAGCTCCTCCGCACCGCTCCTCACCTCTCTACATAATCTTTTTTCCTTAGGCTAAACAAGCTTTGTTTATTGTATAAGTATTGTTCTAATCCTTCTAGGTTAAACTCTTCTAGTAGGAAAAAATGTGTTATGCAGCCAGAGTTATGTTTGAACAGCATTATCAGCTAGCATGGATGAAAGTGGAAAACCAGCTGGAGTCAGCTAAAATAACAGCAATGTGAATTGTGCAGGAACAAATTGATCACGACTTTCTGGATGTTCTATTTTGCAGGGTGCTGCCTAGGCATGCTCCAGAACACATCTGCTATTCTAGTTATAATAGACGCCATGGTGCCGCAATATTTAGTTAGTGGTCAGGATTTGAAAGTGAACTAAAGATCCTTTAAGTTATGTGGACAGAGGACAAATTATGAATATAAAAAAAACGAAAAACAAAATAAACATTACTCACGTGACTCGTAAAAGACCCTGGCATTAGACCTTTCATTTTAACATTATTCTTCCCATATGATTATATGTGCATTTAACCTGTAAAAGCCTTTTGTGTAGACACCCAAAAGCCCTCTTGGGTTTGGATGTGATGTCAGCAGCCCCAGCAGACTCAGTTGACACTCTTTGGTATCCCTTTTTAATACCCTCATAACTGAGACATAAAATAAATGAATTATTAATAGATGGTTGGTAAAATGAAGTACTGTATACTCAGTTATCCCTTCCTCTTTTGACATTTAAAGTCCCCCCCCCCCTTTTCATAATTTTCACTAAAAATCACAGCAGCATTCAGCTCTGCATGCTGATATGGAATCATTTTACATTCATTAACCACTTGCCGACCGCCTAAAGCAGATATACTGCGGCAGAATGGCACGGGCAGGCAAAATCACGTACCTGGTATGTGACCTGGTATAATGAAAATCTTCCTCTGCTGCTGTAATGTAAACAGCGACAGAGGAAGTGATGTCATCTCTCCTCGAGCTGGTCTTTTCGTTCCGGCGCCGAGGAGAGAAGACATCAATGTGAGTTGCACCAACACTACACTTACAGTAGAGCACACTAGGCACACCATCACCCCCCGATCACCCCCTGATCACCCCCCTGTACCCCCTGTCACAGTGACACCAATAGCAATTTTTCTTTTTTTTTTACATTGGTGTCAGTTTGTGACAGTTATAAGTGGTAGGACAGTTAGGGTTAGCCCCCTTTAGGTCTAGGGTACCCCCCTAACCCCCCCTAATAAAGTTTTAACCCCTTGATCACCCCCCGTCGCCAGTGGCACTAAGCGATCGTTTTTCTGATCGCTGTAGTAGTGTCACAGGTGACGCTAGTTAGGGAGGTAAGTATATAGGTTTGCCGTCAGTGTTTTATAGTGACAGGGATCCCCATATACTACCTAATAAAGGTTTTAACCCCCCGATTGCCCCCTTGTTAACCCTTTCACTAGTGATCACTGTATAACTGTTACGGGTGACTCTGGTTAGTTAGTTTGTTTATTGTAGTTTTAGGGCACCCGCTGTTTACCTTATAAAGGTTTAACCCTCTAATCGCCCGGCGGTGATATAAGTTAAGTTTTAGGGTCAGATAAGATCTGCGTCACCCCAGGCAGCGTCAGGTTATCGCCAGTACCGCTAACACCCACGTACGCACCATACATCTCCCTTAGTGGTATATTATCTGAACGAATCAATATCTGATCCGATCAGATCTATACTAGCATCCCCAGCAGTTTAGGGTTCCCAAAAACACAGTGTTAGCGGGATCAGGCCAGATACCTGCTAGCACCTGCATTTTGCCCCTCGGCCCAGCCCTGCCCAGCCCACCCAAGTGCAGTATCGATCGATCACTGTCACTTACAAATCACTAAACACACATAACTGCAGCGTTCGCAGAGTCAGGCCTGATCCCTGCGATCGCTAACAGTTTTTGTTGGTAGCGTTTTGATACAGTCGCTAACAGTCAGAAGCTTTTTTGCCTGTGAGTCTCACTAGTGTACTAGTGTACCCCTAAATTTAGAGCCCAAAATGGCAAATCGAAGATACACTAGTGAAGAGGCCTACACGTTTCTGAGCATGACAGATAGGGAGGAAGTCACTCATCTGTCAGATTCAGGATCAAAATACGTTCCTGTAGATGACAGCGGCTCCATGAGAGATAGCTCTGACGATGGAGTTGTGGTCCCTGCCAAGGTCAGGCGTACCAGATCCCGAAATTCTTCTTCTGTTCTTGATGTGCAAGAACCGCAGGTCCCTCATATGCATCAGAGCAGTACTAGCACCGCTATTCCTTCTGGTGAACTGGCAAGCACCAGCGGCCTAGTACACCCTGGTCGTACATACAGCACTGCAGTAACACTTGGTGACGTGGCGAGTCCCATAAGTGAAGTTCAAGCTGGCGAGGGGGCAAGCACAAGTAGTGTCCCGCTGCCACCAAGAAGACCAACACAGGCCCGTCATGCCCATAGTGCCCTTCCTGCTGCATTCACCAATCCTAATTGGGAACCCACCACTTCTGAAGCACCCGTACTTCCCCCATTCACTGGCCAACCCAGCATTCAGGTGGAAACAGTTGATTTTACGTCACTGAATTTTTATTCGCTGTTTTTCACTGAAGATCTCTATAGATCTTTTGTGGACCAAAGCAATTTGTATGCTGGTCAACACATCGCCACTATTTCCCAGTCCTCCCTTGCCAGAGATTGGAAACCAATTGCGGTTTCCGAGTTTAAGATCTTTCTGGGCCTTTCCCTCCTCATGGGCATAACCAAAAAGAGTGAGTTGCGGTCATATTGGTCCACTAACCCAATTCACCATATGCCTGTGTTCTCTGCCTCCATGACCAGGGCATGATATGAGCAGATTTTGCGGTTCATGCACTTCAACAACAATGAACTCTGTCGTCCTCGTGGAGACCCTGAATACGATCGGCTCTATAAAATTCGGCCCCTCGTAAACCACTTCAACCAACGTTTTGCAGACTTGTTAACTCCCCATCAAGTTGTCTGTGTTGATGAGTCCCTGATTAAGTTTTCTGGCCGTTTGTCTTTCAAACAGTACCTTCCCAGCAAGCGTGCCAGATAGGGGGTCAAGATGTATAAGCTCTGTGACAGGGCCACAGGCTATACATGTAGTTTTATGGTTTACGAGGGAAAACATAGTCACATAGAGCCGACAAACTGCCCTGACTACATAGGAAGCGCTGGCAAGATTGTGTGGGACTTGGTGTCACCCTTATTCGGAAAGGGGTACCACTTGTACATGGACAATTATTACATGAGCGTGCCACTTTTTAGTCACCTTTTTGATCATCATATTGGAGCATATGGCACCGTGCGACCTAATCACCGGGGCTTTCCCCAGCGGCTTGTAGATTCCCATCTTAGGCTGGGGGAGAGAGCCTGCTTGCAGTGTAATAATTTGCTCGCTATGAAGTGGAGGGATAATAAGAATGTTTTCATTCTTACCTCCCTTCATGCAGACACGACGGTCCAAATTACTACAAGGACTGGTGTTGTTTAGAAACCCCTCTGTGTCCACGAATATAACCTTAACATGGGAGGGGTGGACCTCAACGACCAGTTGTTGGCGCTGTACCTAGTTGCCCATAAGGCCAGACGCTGGTACAAAAAAGTGTCTGTATTTATTTCAATTGGCTTTGCTGAACACTTATGCGCTATACAGAGCTTCAGGACGGACTGAATTACTTAAATTCCAGGAAGAGATCGTCAGAGCCCTTCTGTTTCCAGACAGTGCTCCACCTCACCTTCCCCAACCAAATACAGTAAGCCAGCTCCATGAGAGGCATTTTCTTTATGTCCACCCGAGTACCCCTACCCAACGAGCCCCCCCAAAAAGATTTTGTGTCTGCAGCAAGCGCGGATATAGGCGTGACACCCGGTATTATTGTCCCTCCTGTCCTGACAATCCTGGTCTTTGCATTGGTGAATGTTTTGAATGCTACCATACACTAGTTGAGTATTAGCGTAGGGTACAGCACTGCACAGACTAGGACACACGTTCACAGGGTCTCCCAAGATGCCATCGCATTTTGAGAGACCCAAACCTGGTACCAGTTACAAAAGTTAAAGTTACAATAAAAAGTGTAAAAAAAACCCATAAAAACAAAAAAAGTAAAAAAACAAAAAAAATATATAAAATAAAAAAAACAAAAATAGTTGTCATTTTATTTTTCTCTCTCTATTCTCTCTCTATTGTTCTGCTCTTTTTTACTGTATTTTATTCTGCAATGTTTTATTGTTATTATATTTTTATCATGTTTGCTTTATAGGTATGCAATTTTTTTATACTTTACTGTTTACTGTGTTTTATTGTTAACTATTTTTTTGTTTTCAGGTACACCATTCAGCTGCAGAGCGGATTTTTGTATCTTGACAGCAACAGCGTTTGCTCCCACGATATATAAAGACGCGACTCCAGCACTGTCGGAGGTGATTTCACCACCACAGTTACATACTTCAGCATATATGCTGAAACGTGGGGGCAGCAGTGGGTGGAGGAGCGATTTGCTCCTACCTTTTGTGGGAGGATGCCCCCATGCTTCGGCATATATATATTTTAGGCACAGGTTGCGTTAAATGTTTTATTTTTTACTATTTTTTTTGTATTTGCTTTGCAGGTATGGTAAGTCTTACTGTTATACTGTAATGTTACTTTGTTTTATTGTTAACCATCATTTGCTTAGCAGGTACGCCATTCAGTTGCAGCGCGGATTTATTTATCTTGACAGCAACAGCGTTTGCTCCCACGATACATAAAGCTGTGACTCCAATGCTGTCGGAGGTAATTTCACCACCACAGTTACATACTTCAGCATATATGCCGAAGCGTGGGGGCAGCAGTGGGTGAAGGAGCGATTTGCTCCTACCTTTTGCAGGAGGATGCCCCCATGCTTCGACATATATAAACGGTGCATGTATGCCCATCATTAGAAGTGGGTGGATGAAGGGAGGTATTCTAATGGTGGGCATACCCACCGATCAATATCTTTTTTTCGTTCAGCCCACAGACTGCATAGAAAAAAGTTTACAATATATGCCCAACAAGGACCAGCAACGTACTGGTATGTTGCTGGACTTTGAGTGGTTATACCAGAATGATGCCTGCAGGTTTAGGTATCAACTTGGTATCATTCTTTTCAGCCAGCGGTCGACTTTTATGTAAAAGCAATTCTAGTGGCTAATTAGCCTCTAGACTGCTTTTACAAGCAGTGGGAGGGAATGCCCCCCCCCACCATCTTCCATGTTTTTCTCTCCTGTCCCAACAGGGAACCTGAGAATGCAGCCAGTGATTCAGCCAGCTGACCATAGAGCTGATCAGAGACCAGAATGGCTCCAAACATCTCTATGGCCTAAGAAACCAGAAGCTACGAGCATTTCATGATTTAGATTTCGCTGGATGTAAACAGCACCATTGGGAAATTGGGAAAGCATTTTATCACACTGATCTTGGTGTGGTCAGATGCTTTGAGGGCAGAGGAGAGATCTAGGGTCTAATAGACCCCAATTTTTTAAAAAAAGAGTACCTGTCACTACCTATTGCTATCATAGGGGATATTTACATTCCCTGAGATAACAATAAAAATGATAAAAAAAATGGAAGGAACAGTTTAAAAATAAGATAACAAAGCAAAAATATAATAAAATATAATAAAGGAAAAAAAAAGCACCCCTGCCCCCCCCCCCCCGCTGTCACGCAAAGGCGAACGCAAGCATCGGTCTGGCGTCAAATGTAAACAGCAATTGCACCATGCATGTGAGGTATCACCATGAAGGTCAGATCGAGGGCAGTATTTTTAGCAGTAGACCTCCTCTGTAAATCTAAAGTGGTAACCTGTAAAGGCTTTTAAAGGCTTTTAAAAATGTATTTAGTTTGTCGCCACTGCACGTTTGTGTGCAATTTTAAAGCATGTCATGTTTGGTATCCATGTACTTGGCCTAAGATCATCTTTTTTATTTCATCAAACATTTGGGTAATATAGTGTGCTTTAGTGCATTAAAATTTAAAAAAGTTTGTTTTTTCCCAAAAAAAATGCGTTTGAAAAATCGCTGCGCAAATACTGTGTGAAAAAAAAATGAAACACCCACCATTTTAATCTGTAGGGCATTTGCTTTAAAAAAATATATAATGTTTGGGGGTTCAAAGTAATTTTCTTGCAAAAAAAAATTATTTTTTCATGTAAACAAAAAGTGTCAGAAAGGGCTTTGTCTTGGGTGGTGTGTGACATAAGCTTCTAAATGTTGTGCATAAAATGCCAGGACAGTTCAACCCCCCCCCCAAATGACCCCATTTTGGAAAGTAGACCCCCCAAGCTATTTGCTGAGAGGCATGTCGAGTCCATGGAATATTTTATATTGTGACACAAGTTCCGGGAATAAGACAAACTTTTTTTTTTTTTTTTTGCACAAAGTTGTCACTAAATGATATATTGTTTAAACATGCCATGGGAATATGTGAAATTACAACCCAAAATACATTCTGTTGCTTCTCCTGAGTACGGGGTTACAACATGTTTTAGACCTTTTGGGAGCCTAGCCGCGTACGGGACCCCGAAAACCAAGCACCGCCTCCAGGCTTTCTAAGGGCGTAAATTTTTGATTTCACTCTTCACTGCCTATCACAGTTTCGGAGGCCATGGAATGCCCAGGTGGCACAAACCTCCCCGAATTACCCTATTTTGGAAAGTAGACACCCCAAGCTATTTGCTGAGAGGTATAGTGAGTATTTTGCAGACCTCACTTTTTGTCACAAAGTTTTAAAAATTAAAAAAAATAAAAAAAAATGTTTTTCTTGTCTTTCTTCGTTTTCAAAAACAAATGAGAGCTGAAAAATACTCACCATGCCTCTCAGCAAATAGCTTGGGGTGTCCACTTTCCAAAATGGGGTAATTTGGGGGGGTTTATGCTATCTGGGCATTTTATGGCCTTCGAAACTGTGATAGGTAGTGAGGAGTGAATCAAAAATTTACGCCCTTAGAAATCCTGAAGGCGGTGATTGGTTTTTGGGGCCCCATATGCAGCTAGGCTCCCATAAAGTCCCATACATATGGTATCCCCGTACTCAGGAGAAGTAGCAGAATGTATTTTGGGGTGTAATTCCACATATGCCCATGGCATGTTTGAGCAATATATAATTTAGTGACAACTTTGTGCAAAAAAAGAAAAAAAAATAGTCAATTTCCCACAACTTGTGTCAAAATATAAAATATTCCATGGATTTAACATGCCTCTCAGCAAATAGCTTGGCATGTCTACTTTCCAAAATGGGATCATTTGGGGGAGTTTTGTGCCATCTGGGCATTTTATGGCCTTCAAAACTGTGATAGGTAGTGAGGAGTGAAATCCAAACTTTACGCCCTTAGAAATCCTGAAGGCGGTGCTTGGTTTTCAGGGCCCTGTACGCGGCTAGGCTCCCAAAAAGTCCCACACATGTGGAATCCCCGTACTCAGGAGAATCAGCAGAATGTATTTTGGGGTGAAATTCCACATATGCCCATGGCCTGTGTGAGCAATATCAATATATATGTGTCACTGGCGCAAAAAAACTTTTCTTTTTCCCTTTAAAAAACTTTTTTGAGTTTCTGCATTCAAAAAAACCATTCAGTGAAATGTGTGAGCAATATATCATTTAGTGACAACTTTGTGCAAAGAAAAAAAGGTTGGCATGTTTCTGCAACTTGTGGCAAAATATAAAATATTCCATGGACTCAACATGCCTCTCAGCAAATAGCTTGGGGCATCTACTTTCCAAAATGGGGTCATTTGGGGGGTTTTGTGCCATCTTGGCATTTTATGGCCTTCAATACTGTGATAGGTAGTGAGGAGTGAAATCAAAAATTTACGCCCTTAGAAATCCTGAGGCGGGGCTTGGTTTTGGGGCCCCGTACGCGGCTAGGCTCCCAAAAAGTCCCACACATGTGGTATCCCTGTACTCAGGAGAAGCAGCAGAATGTATTTTGGGGTGTAATTCCACATATGCCCGTGGCCTGCGTGAGCAATATATCATTTAGTGACAACTTTTTGTAATTTTTTTTTTCTTTTTTTTGTCATTATTCAATCACTTAGGTCAAAAAAATAATATTCCATGGGCTCAACATGCCTCTCAGCAATTTTCTTGGGGTGTCTACTTTCCAAAATGGGGTCATTTGGGGGGGTTTTGTACTGCCCTGCCATTTTAGCGCCTCAAGAAATGACATAGGCAGTCATAAACTAAAAGCTGTGTAAATTCCAGAAAATGTACCCTAGTTTGTAGACGCTATAACTTTTGTGCAAACCAATAAATATACGCTTATTGACATTTTTTTTACCAAAGACATGTGGCCAAATACATTTTGGCCTAAATGTATGTTTATTAGATTTTTTATAACAAAAAGTAGAAAATATCATTTTTTTCAAGATTTTTGGTCTTTTTCCGTTTATAGCGCAAAAAATAAAAACCGCAGAGGTGATTAAATACCATCAAAAGAAAGCTCTATTTGTGGGAAGAAAAGGACGCAAATTTCCTTTGGGTACAGCATTGCATGACCGCGCAATTAGCAGTTAAAGCGATGCAGTGCCAAATTTTAAAAAGTGCTCTGGTCAGGAAGGGGGTAAATCCTTCTGGGACTGAAGTGGTTAAACGTTTTTTGCTTTTACATACTGTTTTCCATCCCCTGGTTTTTTGAGGCACTGGTGATGTAACCCTGGCCTCCCAGCTACATCCTGGGAAGTTCCTGTCACTTATTCCAAAAGGCAGACTCAGAGTTGCAGGAAGTAAAGGGAAATTGATTTATCTGCCCTTAGTAAAAATGGCCACGTGAGAGGAAGGGGCTGGAAAAGAAAATCCTGACTCAAAGTTGTCTGCTATGATGTGCCAAGAAGGAAGGGAATTGTGTTTAGTATTTTTACATCTCTTTTTGTACATCTTTTCTTAAATAAAGAAAATACAGTGCCTTGAAAAAGTATTCATACCCCTTGAAGTTTTCCACATTTTGTCATGTTACAAAAAAAAAAATAAATGTATGAAGTGGAAGGAAAATGATAAATGGTTTTCAAATTTTTTTACAAATAAATATGTGAAAAGTGTGGCATGCATTTGTATTCAGCCCCCTTTACTCTGATACCCCTAACTAAAATCTAGTGGAACAAGTAGCATTCAGAAGTCACCTAATTAGTAAATAGAGTTCACCTGTGGGTAATTTAGTCTCAGTGTAAATACCGCTGTTCTGTGAAGCCCTCAGAGGTTTGTTAGAGAACGTTAGTAAAAAAGAGCATCATGAAGGCCAAGGAACACGCCAGACAGGTCAGGGATAAAGTTGTGGAGAAGTTTAAAGCTGGGTTAGGTTCTAAAAAAATATCCCAAGCTTTGAACATCTCACAGAGCACTGTTCAATCGATCATACGGAAATGGAAAGAATATGGCACAACTACAAACCTACCAAGCCATGGCCGTCCACCTAAATTGACAGGCCGAACAAGGAGAGCATTAATCAAAGAAGCAGCCAAGAGGCCCATGGCAACTCTGGAGGAGCTGCAGAGATCCACAGCTCAGGTGGGAGAATCTGTCCACAGGACAAATATTAGTCGTGCACTCCACAAATCTGGCCTTTACGGATGAGTGGCAAGAAGAAAGTAATTGTTAAAAGATATCATAAGACCTAAAGAAGTTCCGTTTGCAGTTTGCAAGAAGCGATATGGGGAACACAGAAAACATGTGGAAGAAGGTGCTCTGGTCAGATGAGATCAACATTTTATCTTTTGGCCTAAAAGCAAAACGCTAAATGTGGCGGAAAACTAAAACTGCATATCACCCTGAACACACCATCCCCACCATGAAACAAAATGGTGGCAGCATCATGATGTGATGCTTTTCTTCAGCAGGGTCAGGGAAGCTGGTCAGAGTTGATGGGAAGATTGATGGAGCCAAATACAGGGCGACCTTAGAAGAAATCCTGTTAGAGTCTACAAAATACTTGAGACTGGGGCGGATGTTCACCTTCCAGTAGGACAACGACCCTAAACATACAGCCAGAGCTACAATGGAATGGTTTAGATCAAAGCATATTCATGTGCTAGAAATGCCCAGTCAAAGTACAGACCTGAATCCAATTAAGAATCTGTGGCAAGACTTGAAAATTGCTATTCACAGATGCTCTCCATCCAATCTGACAAAGCTTGAGCTTTTTTGCAAAGAAGAATGGGCAAAAATGTCACTCTCTAGATGTGCAAAGCTGGTAGATACATTCCCAAAAAGACCTGCAGCTGTAATTGCAGCGAAAGATGGTTCTACAAAGTATTGACTTAGGGGGCTGAAAACAAATGCACGCCACACTTTTCACATATTTATTTGTAAAAAATGTTGAAAACCATTTATCATTTTCCTTACATTTCACAATTACGTGCCACTTTGTGTTGGTCTATCACATAAAATCCCAATAAAATACATTTACGTTTTTTGTTGTAACCTGACAAAATGTGGAAAATTTCAAGGGATATGAATACTTTTTCAAGGCACTGTATGTACAAAACCACCAGTTTAGGAATAGTAATGTTAAACAGTTTAATTTTAATGAAATCATATCAATTAAAATAGTTTTATATAGCCTAAAACTTAAAAGAAGTGTACATTGCGGCAGGTGTTGAGAAAGACAGGTACAGAAATTTTAAGTGCAACACCAGAGGTATGTGAGAGCCATATATGGCCACTGAGCCACTATTTGGGATTCACAACCCCAGTGAATTTTATTATTTATTACTGATTAACTCACCTCTTGTATTTACTAAACAAGAACTGATTAATTTTCTTACACCTATTCTTTAAAAGGTTTGTGTCTTGTTTATACTCTCTGTGTTCTATAAAGTAGATGTGGAGGCATGGCCTGCAAAAGATGTTTTTGTTTGGAGGATCCAAAGATTTCTGTGGGCCATGGTCATTTCTATTTATCTGGGGTGAGGACAAAGGGATGTCTATGTCTATGAAAGTACCGCTGTCCTTTAAAGTAACACTTCTATCACCACAGGGTTACATTTACTTAATGAACATCCCCATATACGATAAGGTTCCTTATTTACCTTTCCATTGGCCCATTTGTTGATACGCTGCCTCTTTGCTTCTCCCATGTTACCTCATCTGTTTTCCGTCCCCCATAACTTAGCTGTGGTTTCTACTGTCTCATATGTCCTATAGTACAATGTTTCTCAACTCCAGTCCTCAAGTGCCACCAACAGGTCATGTTTTCAGGCTCTCCATTATTTTGCACAGGTGATTTGATCAGTTTCACTGCCTTAGCAATTACCACAGCCATTTCATCTGAGGGAAATACTGAAAACATGACCTGTTAGGGGTATTTGAGCACTGGAGTTGAGAAACATTGCTATAGTACCATACAATCAGGAGGGAGGAACCACAGCAAGTGGTTGGGGATCATGTATTCTACACAACTAGAAGTTTGGAATACCTGTTTTGGCCAGTAATTGAATTGAATTAAAGAAGGGGCGTTTCAATAAACTTGTGCTCTGGACTTTTTATTTCCCATATGTTATTAATTACCTATATGGACTAATATAGACTGTGAATCTCAGAACAGACTTTTTTTGCAATTGGGATATTAATGGCTCTAAGATTTTTGCGCCTTTACTTGTGTTTTTGCATTTCAATAAACTGGCCACTGTGAAAGAAAGCATAAAGCCTTATATTTTACAGGGTGTTCTTTGAGAAAAAGTGAGCTTGCTGTGGTGGGCTCAATTTAAAACAGGGTAGAAAAGAAAATTGTTAAGGCTTTCTAGTTGAGGAAGCCAACTATTTTCTATGTTGCAGTTCATCCCGAGTTTAGGAACTGGGACAAAATTCTAATCGGTATTATTTAGAGATCGAAACAGATGTGCTGTTACAGCTATGGAAACATTCTGTTATTCCTAAATTAGTTTTTCTGTATCGCTGAGCTTTTGGCAATTGCTAACTTTTTAAACAGACCATACCCTTTACCCCAATAGCCTGGCGCTGCAATAAATGTGAAAATGATTAACTGTAGACATGTATTTTGTGTTGTTTCTAGCTGTTCAATTACAATGCCATAAAAATAATAATAAAAAAATGCCTTTACTCCAGTAAGGTTTAGTGGTTTTCCTGAAAATAAGTTAAAATTCATGAGAATGTTATATTCAAACAAAACAATTTTCAGTTTAAATGGCATGGAGCAAAAGGAGAAAAAATAGTATTTTCAAGAAGATATAAAACATGCCAAGTAGAAGCAAGGGAGGTTAAGCTGATGTAAATCCTTTCAGGTAACTCAAATCCATTTGCAGTCTGTGCCAGTGTCAGTTTATAAGAAATAGACTGTACACGGCTGACTGCTTTGTTTTTACAGCTGTAAGGTCATGCACATTTTTTGCTGCTATGGTTTGAACTGGGTCCAGACATGCATAACGTATATGCATTAAGTAATTTAATGTGTCTAATGCATCAAAAAAAAGAGCATGTGCTATTTTGCAATGCAGTCCACCACAACCCATAATAGTGCATTAGCATGTCTTGTGGTCCACTGCAAATCTATTAGATTGTAAGCTCTTCTCTATTAGATTGTAAGCTCTTCTGAGCAGGGCCCTCTTAATCCTCTTGTATTTTATTGTATTATAACTGTATTGTCTTCCTTTTATATTGTAAAGCGCTGTGTAAACTGTTGGCGCTATATAAATCCTGGAATATAATAATAATAATAATAATAAACGTTTATTAGCAAGGTGTGTTGGGATACCATTAGAAATTAATGTCACCACAGCACACCAACACACAAAATGAAGACCTCTTGAGCCTCTTAGGGAAAGAGAGCCTTGACTGATGGGGGCATGGCTAGGTGTGTGACAAGGGGAACAATTGGTTGGGACATGGGGATGGGATGGGCCTCAGCTCAGGAAATCGTGTGCCCCAGGGAATTCTGGGTCTTTCGGAAGAGTCGTTGGAAGAGCTGCCCACCCTCCCGCCCCTTTTTCCCTATATGTTCACATGTTATGTGTTGGAATTTAATAAAGCTGTGGCCTTGCCCTTTCCAACCTAATGGTTGTAAGTGTCTTATTTAATGGAGTGAATGGCAAGGGTGGTGGGGGATTTGATCCCTTGGTGTTACATTAAGTGGGACCTAAGCCCACTGCGCCTCAGCAGTCATGTGTGGTTCTACATGCTGTGCTGACACGTGCATTGCTGCCAAGCAACAGTGTGAACCCAGCAACAGTGCCAGTTAACACCATTGTGTTGAAGTAACACACATTATGTGCATTGGTTTGATGTGTAGAAATCTGTTCTGAATGGCCCCCCAGTACAACTTCCCAGTGCTAACATGTACCACCCCAGCTTTGCAGTGCAAACACATGTTCTTGTGTGATACACTGTCAAAAATGCTGCATACATGATTTTGTCTGCTCTGGTGCATTCATTTGAATGCAATGCATGTTTTTGGTCATACATTTATTTCACCACAATGGATCAGGCTGGTGTGAATGAGTCCTATTATGGAATTTTTATTAAAATTCACGCTTTGTAAATCCAAAACTTTTTTTTTGTTTTGGATAGATTAAAGAAAGGTTAGAAGTACTGTAAGGTGCTTATTGTTGTCTGCATCCCTGCTAGGGAGATTCACTATTTATATTTGTCCTGGTGATCATTCTTATAAAGCTAGAGAAAAAGTAGGGATTAGCTTTAGGTTCAGAAACCCAGCCTGTTTGCTGTTCACCAGGTCAATGACCTCAACCATGAGCCATTCATTATTAAGGACACCCCAAACGTCAGTAGCAGGCGCACGGTTTCCCCGTGGCAAATGCACTATAAACACGCCATGATGTGCAGTAAAATAAAATGCACCACACTTCATTCCAAAAGAGCTTGTGAGCTTTCGTTGGGGCATTTGTTGCACATAGGACAGCCCATACAATTGAATAGGCTGCCTATGTGTGACGAGCAGAAATGCTGCGAAAAAATGTGCATAAAAACGCTCAGGTGGAAACCTAGCCCTAGATCCCTAGATGTAGTTTAACATGAATTAAGCACATGCCAGCATTACAAACCACGTTATTTTTGTTGGTGAAAAAAACAACTTATTTCTTTTAAACAATATAAAAATAGTTGTTAGGACTTCTGGATATTTCAGTATAGTCCATTGATAGTCCATTGCTTTTTAAACACTTGCAGTGAGGCACACTGTACAGAACAAAGCAAATATGGTGGCCCCATTTACAAATATAAAAAAAAATACTTTATTTAATCTGTTTTTATTCCACTAATCAAAAACATATTCTTTGAATTACTACAGTAAGCCTATTTAACACACTTTCATGTACCACTGGTCTCTCTCTTTTTTTGGATTGTATAGCTCTCTGTTGCAAACCCACTGTCTGCATACTTGTCTTTCCTGTGTCATGATCTTCTGTGCTAAAGATCAACTTTCCTTTGCTGAAAGTTACCAGCATCCAAGCTTTAAAATAAATTAGTTATGCCATCTTCACCCTTCCTGATGCAAAATGCTCCATAAACTAATATAGATACTCTGTAGTCGATAATGATGCTGATGACTTTTGCCCCCCTCCTTGGTTTTGACAGGTACCCTCTCCCACCCTCCCCCCACAGCAATTCCACCAGAAGGTACCCCAACACCCCACCACCCCATGCAACCTTCTGGGACATGTCATAGTTACAAGGCATAATGCAGTGCATTGCACAGCCAGCCGCAAGGAAACACAGCCAGCTGCAAACAGGAAACATGCCGGCACTTGGGACCCGGAGACCAGCAAAAAATCAGTTTGGGTGAGAACTACTGGACAGGTAAGTGTCCTTTTTATTAAAAGTCAACAGCTACAGTATTTATAGCTGCTGACTTTTTTTCAGACTGAATAACTGCTTTAAGTCTGTTGTTATCCTTAATTTTAAGTCTAAACTTTATTGGTAACTTATAAACTGAATCTATTTCCTCATGCTATCTGTATTGCACACCCTCTAATCCCAAAATTAGACAATCTATCCAATTCTCCAAATGGATTTTCTCAGTTGGCTTTTGTATACTTCCCATATCTATTTCCATTTTAGATGTATGTCATGATCTATTACATTACCTCTTATAACATGTCAGATCTCATCTTTTTCAGTACCTTCTATCAAAATTCACATCTGGCTTTTGTGCAGAAAAGAATCAACTACGACACTAACACTTTACAAGAAAGACATCCACTTAAGGAAAAAGTCAGTAGATGACAAGTACACTAAAGATGAAGAAAGAACAGTGATATGGAAGAAAGCAGGCTCATAAAGTACATGACCTGCTGTGTAAAAAGCTAACACTCTCCCAGCATTTAAACTTCTTACAAGACTTTTACTGTAATTCTACGCAGCTGTGCTTGGCTAAACAATGCTGCAGTATTGTATGATGATCATTTGTCAAGGTGACAGGACTGCAGCAAAGGCTAATTGTACGCAGCTTGTATTCACTATGGGAAATGTACAAATGAAAACTGTCACTTGGATTCAATAAAAGCTTGAAAGTCCAAATCAGTCTCAGATTCACAAGTGTTAAACTTCAGAAATGATTCTGTAATTCATTACAGAGTACTGTGCTAATTTTGTAAACATCCCTGCTGTGAGGAGGTATATTTGCCAAGCACTAATTGACAGCTTAAAGTGGACCTTCCAGTAATTTTACTAAAGTCTGCACGAGTATAAATTAAGGCAATAGTGCCAAAATAGTGTATTTTTTTTATTAAAAGCATCCCCAAACTACAATCAAATGAATACCTAGGCAAAGATGATGGAAACTGTCTGTGTCAGGCCACGAACAGACTACAACATGCAATAACTTTGCAGCAAGTCACAATGTAGCAGGGGCTCGCCTATCTCAGATTCAAAGCTAAGAGCTGCACATCCACCAAGCATTACACAATTTTGTTATCTCCGGGCCACTATTTCAGTCCATAAAGTAAATCCTACCATTACAAATGCCTGAAACAAAATGAAACCATTTTGCTGGAGAGAAAAGTATATGAAGGAATTGTCAGGGGAAGTATGGACGTATTGCTAAGCACAAAATATACAAGAAACATGAAATTCTCATCTTTATGCTGGCACTGGCAATGTGTTAGTGGTCTGAAAATAAAAAAGGATCTTATTAAAAATAGGAATAAACCATCAGTTTGAACTGTACAACTAGAACAATAGAGCTGTGCTAAAATCAACCTGAGTATAAAACAGTGAATAAACCAACAATAGAAACTTAATATAGTCCGTAGTAGACATTAACACCGCTCGTGTAGAAAAAGGTGAAAAGGTGTATATCACTTTAAAAGTCCTCCTCGTGATGCTGGTGACTCACAACACAAGAAGTGTACCTCCTCCACATAAAATACATGCTTACCAGATAGCAAGCGTATGAAAGCAAGGCGGCACAGTGGTGTAGTGGGTAGCACTTTCGCCTAGCAGTAAGAAGGGTCGCTGGTCCGAATTCCAACCATGACACTACCTGCCTGGAGTTTGCATGTTCTCCCTGTGCCTGCGTGGGTTTCCTCCGGGTACTCCGGTTTCCTCCCACACTCCAAAGACATGCTGGTAGGTTAATTGGATTCTGTGTAAATTGTCCCTAGTATGTATGAATGTGAGTTAGGGACCTTAGATTGTAAGCTCCTTGAGGGTAGGGACTGATGTGAATGTACAATGTATATGTAAAGCGCTGCGTAAATTGATGGCACTATATAAGTACCTGAAATTAATAATAAATAAAAAAATAAATAATACCCCGCCAGGGCCTTTGTCCTCAAAAGGGAAGTCAAATGGCAGCCTGTATAGTATGTAGAGCAGAACGGATGATCTTAGCCTTTCCTGAGATCCAAAGGAGCCAACTTCGTTTTCAATGGATATACTCAAAAGGATAACCCAAAAAGAAAAAGCTTGCCATTGAACAGTACAATTGCGTAAGCACAAGATCCTGGGGAGCATTTACACAATATTAACAAAAGTACCATGCCTCTACCTGGAGAAAATAAGTTTATATTTATTTGTAAAGTGATAACAAACAAGGCTGTATATTTAATTATCATTACGGAAACAAGGCTCAATTCTATACATGTCAAACAAAACCAAAGAAAATCCCCAGCTCAACTCATCAACCACCCTGCAAACAACCTAATTATCCTGTTTAACAGTATGGGTTAAAAACAGGGGTTTAGTTTGTACACATTTGCAAATACATATGTAAACTGCAGAGCCACTTCACGGAACCCCTATATTATCTGCATTCCTAACTCTATAAATTTTTGAGAGCCTCCACAGTGGCTGGTTGGTGAGTTATGAGTAAGCACAATGTAATTGTGTGAAACGCGTCAACCTCTGTGTTGGCTAATGTACTTGTGGTCGTGCACTGTTATGGAATTGCCAAAAAAATTGACTTTTGCTATGTTGGTGTGCAGATATTCTCTTTACATTAGGGAGAATTAGGCCTTGGAAAGGTCTTCTATCCTTTCATACAAAAGGTCTTTGAACACAGATGTCTTCTACAGGAATAATTAGAATCTTGTTATCACAGGAAATGGCGAGGTCCACAAAAGGGATGGTCCTCTTTTTTAAGAAGCCCTTCTTAATAAGGAATTGCTTGGTAATGCCTTTGGGAGGAGCAAAAGCTTTATTTAGATTAGGACAATAACAACACAGGTTGCTAAAAATGATTGACTGGAAAAGTGTGTCAATTTGGGCATAGTTAAGTCTAGGCAGTTATGGACTGTGTCAATACAGACTGATATGGTATGCTTAAAGTGTTGGTAAAGTCTTGTTTTTTTTTCTATAAAAATAACAAATATGTTATACTTACCTGCTCTGTGCAATGGTTTTGCACAGAGCAGCCCCAATCCTCCTTTTCTCGGGTGCTCCTGGCCCCTCCCTCCTGTTAAGTGCCCCCCACAGAAGGCAGCTTGCTATGGGGGCACCCGAGCCAACCCGCAGCTCTGTGTATCCATTCAGACACAGCCCTGTCCCCTCTCTCTCCTCATTGGCTAACTGACTTTAATTGACTCACTTTGTCTCAGACAATCAGGAAGGAGTGTCCCGGATGGCCGAGGCACTCGTGGACATCGATGGAAAGGTAAGCATTAGGGGGGCTGAGGGGAGTTGATGCACACAGAAGGCTTTTTATCTTAATGTATAGAATGCATTAAAGTGGATGTAAACCTGATTCATGAAATTTGACCTGGGCACTTATATCTGTAGTGTTTTCTTATCTTTCTCCAAAGCACTAAGTCCCATGTCTCTCTGCTGTTTTGTTCCTCTGTTATCAGCATAACTTCTGACAAGTTCTCAGAGACAGGAGATAAAAGCAGCTGAAAATGTGTATTGTGGGAGGTTGTTATAAATAGATTAACAGAGAGCTTGTCTTGTCACAGCACAGCTCTGCAAGTCTCTGCCTATGTGGAGGAGGGGTGTGTGCCTTCAATCCTCCAATCAGCTGTCTCCCAGTGTAAGCCAAGAATACACTCCTACAGCTGAATGAGGAGGTGAAAATTCTAACCCGATGTAAGAATTCTAAAGATTATAGAAAGGGGAAGACAGCAGATATGCATGTAAAACTTATGTAGGAAGATTTGTTTCATTCCTGTGTATCATCTGAGGCTGGTCACTTCACTGGATATATGTGAGGGTTTAGATCCAGTTTAAGGGTAAAAAAACTTTTGCCTTTACAACCACTTTACGTTTTGGAGTTAAGTCTGCAGATTAAGACTATTCTTGTAACAACTCCTTCAATAAGGATCGGTAAAACCACCCTCATCCTTACCTGACTGTGCAAAAGCAGCTGCAGCCCCCGTGAAAAAAGAGAGACAGTCTCTAAAGGGGAGGGCACAAAAGTACGCTTGTTGCCCACCCCTGTGTTCTATCAGCTAACGTGGCTACACTATTACCCCTAAAGTGAGACTTAGTAGTAAAGAATTGCTCCATAGATAAAACAGAGGAGGGAGCAGCTTCTGAAGGGGTTAAGGACAACTTTAAGAAGTGCCGCAACTCAAGCAGAAGACCATCTTCCATGGCTTCAATTCCCTTTGGAAGAACACTGCAAGATGTACCCACAAACCACTGCTGGAACAGAAATTAATGCCAGGTTACTGTAAGGCAGCGAGGAGCCCAGGAGAATGTCCAAAGCATCACAGAAGATGGTGAGGAGGTGGCAGGAAGACAATCAGGTCCATGTGAACACTGGAAAATGGCACACTCATCTAAGCCATCAGGAGGGGACTCGAGCAAGGGCAGTAGGATCAGAGAGCCCACTCAATTCCAGTGGAGGACTGAGAGAACTCAAATTTAAAATATGATGCCACTTTTTTTCCTGACTCACCATGACACCAAGAGAACCTGGATCGTTAACCCTTTAGAGGACAAAAGTGCAAGAAAGCACCACAGACTCTGCACAAAAGGGCAAAGCCTTAACTTACCTCAGTAGAGGGATTGAGAGGCCCTGCAGTAGTAGTGCAGAGGCACTATAGGCTTGAAGAGGCAAATTCAGGGAATGTACAGCTTCTGCTGGTCTTCACCCCTCCAGTAAGAACACTCCCTAAAGATTTTTCAGTGTCTGGGTTTTGTCAGATGAATGCATCATGACCCTGAACCTGTAAGGCACCCACACATCACACACACGTGTGTGGAGGCGAGCACCTTCACAGGCCCCAGTGTCCAAGAACACATTACAGGCTAGACCTGATTCTTCCTCTGAGCAGGTCTGGGTACAGCTTTTGTGGCAATGTCAGGGATCTAATCATTCAGTAAGATGCCAATATGAGCCTCTTCTGACTTTGCAGGAACTGAAGAAACTTGCTAGAATAACGCCCGTTCTCCTAGGACACTAACAAAAATCTGAACATGATGGCATCAGGAGGGGTTATACTAGATTGTATTCACAGCTTTTGCTTTCAAGGGTCTAATATCTATAAGACAGCAGCATAATCCAGTGTACTGGAATACTTCATACAGTGTTCCTTAATGTAAGAAAAATATGTTTTATAAGGAATAGAATGAAAATATTAGTATTAAAATATGTACCTGTAACTTGAAAGAAAATTTAAATTGACCCAAAACATTTGCAGTTTTCTTATAATAGACTAGTGATGGCAGCCATTTATTACAATTGTCATTCATTAGTACTATGCTATTTGAATTTCTGTCTGTCTAATCTAGAGAGTTACACGGCTCTGTCAAACAGCACAGCCCTGTCTGGAAGGGCAGAAACCTAATTTTTCTTTTCTTCGGGTCTTTCCCTCACTCATTTGGGATTGGGCAGTGAAAGGTGAAGAAGCAGATTGATGAGCTTGTCTCTATAGCATTCCATTCTCTCCTCCTATAATCATGTCCCTTGTTATCACACAACCACTGTAACACAACTTACTGTCTCCTTATACCAATTCTCCCTCTTTTTATTTAAGTCCAGCTCTGCAGGCACTTCAAAAGGTTCATACAAAGTCAAATTCAAGTACTGACAGTGCATACATTTATACAATGATTTTTAGTTATTACCTTTTTTATGTATTAATGCAGTGCTTCATCAATTTGGGTATGTTATAGCTGCCTGGAGTAGATTTAAGCTGTAGACTATCCAATGAGTTAAAGTGATTGTAAAATTAAGATTTTTATTTTTTAATAATGTCATATCTACCTGCTCTATGCAGTGGTTTGGTACAGAGGAGCCCCAGTCCTCTTCTTCTGGGGTCCCCTGCCAGTGCTCTGGTATCCTCCTCCTCTCACTGTGTGCCACCGTAGGAAGCCACTTCCTATAGTGGCACATGTGAGGGCTCAACCCTGAACCACGTTCTGTGTGTCTATTGAGGCTCGGCACCGCCCACTGCCCTCTGTCACTGGAATTGACAGCAGCAGATGATAATGGCTCCAACTGCTCTCACTGAGACCAGTGAGGATGGAGAGAGTAGTGGCAATGGTTTTGGTTACCACCATGTTGGATGGAGATCAGGCTCAAGTAAGTATGGGGGGCTGACAATAGAAGGTTTTTTTACCTTAATGCAGAGAAAAAACTATCAACCTTTAAACCCACTTTAATCTGAGACCCAGGAACAAAAAATAATGTGTGTCTTACCCAAGGAATCCCAGTTGCTAACAACTGGCAGCCTCTAATGGTAGCCTAAGCTGACCATCACAGAAAATTCTTTGGCCACTTTGTTCAGGAGCCCATTTAGGCACAAACTGCATGACCACCCACAACTTTCCTCATCACTACAAATGTACTGTATATCAGTACATCAATAACATGTAGAATTGGCCCCACTGTTAGCAGATCATGGACAGTTTATTCCACCTAATAATGCTCCCTGAATCAAAGCAATTGCTATTTATCTAGAACTGTGGAATATGGTGGTATGCAAAAATTGAGGTAAGATTTACACTGTGTCAACAGCTCTGATTGCTGTGGGGTTTAAATTTTTTATAGTGCGTTAATTCTAATTAAATTTATTTTGGGCTACTATATTTTTGTGTAAAAATGCTGTTTGGTAATTGGTGCTGGAAGACTTTCCACTTTTTATTTAAAGATCATTTCACATACTATACAAGCACAAGACGTCAGCAGCAGTCTATCTTTAGTTGTTCCTTTGAAACTACAGGTATGCTATCAAGTGGAAACTTTGACAGGCCATTATCAGCCATGTTAATCTTGAGGTCACATTCCAAAGTAGTTTCTACTCAGAGTTTTTTTTTTCTGCTATTGATTCATTTTTACTTAAAACATGACGTTTTCTGTTAGTTCTATACCTACCAGGTACCATCTTTAAATGAAAACTTTGTAATCAGGAAGCAAGATGTTTTATTTTGAAAACACTTTGCTGCTTCAGCTTGCTTCTTTAAACTTGCTCAGGTTTTATTTGCGTTCACATGTGGCTTCTTTGTCCTCTAACACTTGAACTCACCTATCCTCATTCTTTTATCATCACCCTATCTCTGGAATGCTTTATCATTTTATATACACTGCTTATATTAAGTAAACAGTCTATCCAAGCAGCACAAGCTAAGTGCTCACGTTGAGAATTTTTAGGTAAATTGCTGCTTCGCATATTAAGGATATTCTGCTTCATAGTTAAAATAAAGATACTGATTGTACTTCAAGCAGCCTAGGCACAACTTACAGCTTGGACCATCAGATATTCCAATGCAAAATGAATAGCTTTCATAGGCACACAATTCTCTGCCAATATGTCAGCAGTGCTGGAGAGTAAGCTGTTTGTATCCATCCCCACAGGTTGGAGGTAAGTAGCAGCCTCTGAACCTACAAATTTTTGGCCATTGGTAAAGATGGAGAAGAATGGCAGAAAAAAGGCTTTGTGTGTTGCACATAATGCTGACCTCTAATTTTGATGCTTCCTTGTACCAATCTAAATAGGTCCTTTTGACTTTAGTGAATTTAATCAGTAGCACAAGAGTGGTTTCTTCCAGCTTGCTTCATAGAGGAAGGATACAAAGTATTAGCAAAACCTTACATGATGTGTAAAAGCAGAATAGCATATGTACAACCACTTCAAAATCTTCAGCTTACAATAGAAATATACAGGGTTGACACTGGCAGTCATTAGGTAATGCACATAGAGTCAGAGGTTCTGTTGTAATTGCTACTATTGCGAACATTGTTGCTGTGCTGGAAAGGTAATAATAGATCTTCCCCAAGGACTCACTGGATGAAAAGGGCCTTTTAGTGACCATGGCTAAAAAGGTAACTTTTGTGGAAAAAAATACAACAAATAATAAAAAAAATTATAGCATATACAATTGCTACACAAGCCATGGTGTAATTGAATGTCTTTAACCACTTGCCTACAGGGCACTTACATCCCCTTCCTGCCCAGGCCATTTTTCAGCTTTCAGCGCTGTCGCACTTTGAATGACAAGTGTGTGGTCATGCTACACTGTACCCAAACACATTTTTTATCATTTTCTTCAAACAAATAGATCTTTCTTTTGGTGGTATTGGTATTTAGTCACTGCTGGGTTTTTTGTTTTTTGCTAAAAAAAAATAAATAAATAAAAAGACCAAAAATTTTGAAAAAAAATTTTTTTACTTTACTGGTGGGCACTGATAGGCGGCACTGGTGGGCACTGATAGGCAGCAAGGATATGCGGTACTGATTGGCACTGATGGGTGGCACTGATGGGCGACACTGATGGGCATTGATCGACAGTAGTGATGGGCATTGATGGGCAGCACTGATAGGCGGCACTGATAGCCAGCACTGACTGGCATCGCTAATGGGCACTGATTGGTGGCACTTGTGGGCAGCGGTGGGCACTGATTGCTGCCACTGTTGGGCAGTGATTGCTGCCACTGTTTGGCAATGGTGGGCACTGATTGGTGACACAGTTGGCACTATATTGTAATCAGGGCACTGATGATCAGTACCCTGATTACATGTGTAGATGTCCCCCTACGTGGAGATGCCACTGATTGGCTCTCCTCGCCACACACTCTGTCAGTGTGAGGTGAGGAGCACCGATTACCGGCATCTCCGTGTTTGCATGTGACCGGCTGTGATTGGACACAGCCGAACACATGGTTAAAGAGCTGTGGACACGGCTCTTTACAGAGATCTGGGTCGCACCGTGTCCTAGCAACACCGTGCGGCTGAGATCGCCGCGCTGTGCTCCCCCACAGGCGCGCTAAAGCGGGCGTTCTGGGACATTGTCATATGATGGCGTCCCAGAATGAGAGCCGCACCACCCCGCCGTCATTTGAGGGTGGGCAGGCAACAACCCGTTAAAAAATGACCTATTCTTTTCAATCTGAAGCACTGTCATTTTCTGTAAAATTCAATATTACAGTATATGGCAACCTGGAGGTATTCTGCTGTACTTAGCTAATGTACAGACCCACCTTCCCCAGAAATGTTGGGTCCTGCTTGCATGATTCATTTATTGATTTTACCAGAAGTCTACACTAAGATAAAAGTCAGATTTTAGACACCTCCTTAAATAATAATGTAGGTTTTGTTATTTTTCTTTCCATTAAAAAGCATGCTCGTACGACAGAAGCCAGCCATATGGCCATACACGGGCCGAATGTCGGCTGTTTTTTTTTTTTTTGAACCGCCCATTGTCTCCCGAAATGTGTACCCGGATTAAGGCTTAGTCACTTCTAAAGGGATCAAATAATAGTTCTCTACCAAAGTCATGATAGATATTATAGATGGAGAAACTGCCACTGAGGTATCAAAAAACACTGCATTTATGCAGGCATAAAATAAGTCATAAAATCAAAAGCCATATACATAAAGTAAGCATTTGGTATAGAACTATTATTTACCACAGTTCCCACTAGGGGTTCTGAGTGCTGTGTATGTGTTCTTTGATCTGGTTGGCTACTCCTCCCAGTGCTTCCACAGCTGCCTGGGGCTATCTATAGTACTTTCACCTACTGAGTCATGTATGGTTTTAGCGCTTGGAATGTAAAGTTTTCTAAAAAATGTTACTTTTACTTGTAAAAAACTTAGAATACTGCTAGTATCTTGAAGAAGGGGACATTCCCCAAAAGCTTGTCCTGAAAAATTGTATGTTAGTGCAAATAAAAAAGTATCACAGACAGTACTCCATTCTTTCTGTTTACTTCTAAATAGGGATGGGCTTCGTGTTCGAGTCAAACCCATGTTCAACTCGAACATCGTCTGTTCGGTCGTTCGCCGAATTGCGAACGATATGAGCCATTCGCGCCAAATTCGAGTGACGCGTCACGGCCCATAATTCACTGTGGCATCGCAGTGCATTGCTGGCTGATGATTGGCCAAGCATGCACTATGACCCGCATGCTTGGCCAATCACAGCGCCGTCTGTACAGAGAGCTGTAATTGGCCAAAGCCAGGGTGGCTTTGGCCAATTATGGTTCAGGGGGTTTAGTACACGCCCCACACTATATAAGGCTGCCTGCACGTCGGCCCTGTGTAGTGTGTTTATGTGTTGAGAGACAGAGAGAGAGAGACAGTGTCATTTGATTTAAGTTAGATTAGGCAGGACAGTCAGTCAGTTAGCTGCACTTACAGTGTATTTTGTATATATATGCATCCCAGGTGTATATATATATATATATATATATATATATATATATATATATATATATATACACTGTATATATATACACTGTATTCAGTTTAGCTAGATACGTTCCTGTTATTTTCTTCCTACTGACAGGCAGGAAGGTGTTGTTAAAGTATTTACAGCTACCTGAAGAAAATTGCTGGTGTTCTTCTGATCCTATTAGTACCAAAGTCAGGCAGCTACAGTATTTACAATGCACAGTGTTCAGCTAAAGCTACAAGTTAGTATAGTGCGACCTCTGCATAGTGTTCAGCTAAAGCTACAAGTTAGTGTAGTGCGACCTCTGCACAGTGTTCAGCTAAAGCTACAAGTTAGTGTAGTGCGACTTCTGCACAGTGTTCAGCTAAAGCTACAAGTTAGTGTAGTGCAACCTCTGCACAGTGTTCAGCTAAAGCTACAAGTTAGTGTAGTGCGATCACTGCACAGTGTTCAGCTAAAGCTACCTGTAGAAGATTGGTGGTGTTTTTCTGATCTTATCACTACCGCAGGCATCTACATTATTTACACGTTAGTGTAGTGCGACCTTGGCACAGTGTTCAGCTAAAGCTACAAGTTAGTGTAGCGCGACCTCTGTACAGTGTTCAGCTAAAGCTACAAGTTAGTGTAGTGCAACCTCTGCACAGTGCTCAGCTAAAGCTACAAGTAAGTGTAGTGCAACCTCTGCACAGTGTTCAGCTAAAGCAACCTGTAGAAGATTGGTGGTGTTTTTCTGATCCTATCACTACCGCAGGCAGCTACATTATTTACACGTTAGTGTAGTGCATCCCCTGCACAGTGTTCAGCTAAAGCTACAAGTTAGTATAGTGCGACCTCTGCATAGTGTTCAGCTAAAGCTACAAGTTAGTGTAGTGCGACCTCTGCACAGTGTTCAGCTAAAGCTACAAGTTAGTGTAGCGCGACCTCTGTACAGTGTTCAGCTAAAGCTACAAGTTAGTGTAGTGCAACCTCTGCACAGTGTTCAGCTAAAGCTACAAGTTAGTGTAGTGCGTCCTCTGCACAGTGTTCAGCTAAAGCTACAAGTTAGTGTAGTGCGTCCTCTGCACAGTGTTCAGCTAAAGATTCCTGATCCTATCATTACCGCAGGCAGCTACATTATTTTAACATTAGTGTAGTGTGTCCTCTGCACAGTGTTCAGCTAAAGCTACAAGTTAGTGTAGTGCAACCTCTGCACAGTGCTCAGCTAAAGCTACAAGTAAGTGTAGTGCAACCTCTGCACAGTGTTCAGCTAAAGCAACCTGTAGAAGATTGGTGGTGTTTTTCTGATCCTATCACTACCGCAGGCAGCTACATTATTTACACGTTAGTGTAGTGCATCCCCTGCACAGTGTTCAGCTAAAGCTACAAGTTAGTATAGTGCGACCTCTGCATAGTGTTCAGCTAAAGCTACAAGTTAGTGTAGTGCGACCTCTGCACAGTGTTCAGCTAAAGCTACAAGTTAGTGTAGTGCGACTTCTGCACAGTGTTCAGCTAAAGCTACAAGTTAGTGTAGTGCGACCTCTGCACAGTGTTCAGCTAAAGCTACAAGTTAGTGTAGTGCGATCACTGCACAGTGTTCAGCTAAAGCTACCTGTAGAAGATTGGTGGTGTTTTTCTGATCTTATCACTACCGCAGGCATCTACATTATTTACACGTTAGTGTAGTGCGACCTTGGCACAGTGTTCAGCTAAAGCTACAAGTTAGTGTAGCGCGACCTCTGTACAGTGTTCAGCTAAAGCTACAAGTTAGTGTAGTGCAACCTCTGCACAGTGTTCAGCTAAAGCTACAAGTTAGTGTAGTGCGTCCTCTGCACAGTGTTCAGCTAAAGCTACAAGTTAGTGTAGTGCGTCCTCTGCACAGTGTTCAGCTAAAGCTTCCTGATCCTATCATTACCGCAGGCAGCTACATTATTTTAACATTAGTGTAGTGTGTCCTCTGCACAGTGTTCAGCTAAAGCTACAAGTTAGTGTAGTGCAACCTCTGCACAGTGCTCAGCTAAAGCTACAAGTAAGTGTAGTGCAACCTCTGCACAGTGTTCAGCTAAAGCTACCTGTAGAAGATTGGTGGTGTTTTTCTGATCCTATCACTACCGCAGGCAGCTACATTATTTACACGTTAGTGTAGTGCATCCCCTGCACAGTGTTCAGCTAAAGCTACAAGTTAGTGTAGTGCAACCTCTGCACAGTGCTCAGCTAAAGCTACAAGTTAGTGTAGTGCGACCTCTGCACAATGTTCAGCTAAAACTACCTGTAGAAGATTGGTGGTGTTTTTCTGATCCTATCACTACTGCAGGAAGCTACATTATTTACACGTTAGTGTAGTGCGACCTCGACACAGTATTCAGCTAAAGCTACCTGTAGAAGGTTGGTGGTGTTTTTCTGATCCTATCACTACCGCAGGCAGCTACATTATTTAAACGTTAGTGTAGTGTGTCCTCTGCTCAGTGTTCAGCTAAAGCTACACGTTAGTGTAGTGCATCCCCTGCACAGTGTTCAGCTAAAGCTACAAGTTAGTGTAGTGCAACCTCTGCACAGTGCTCAGCTAAAGCTACAAGTTAGTGTAGTGTGACCTCTGCACAGTGTTCAGCTAAAGCTACCTGTAGAAGATTGGTGGTGTTTTTCTGATCCTATCACTATCGCAGGAAGCTACATTATTTACACGTTAGTGTAGTGCGACCTCGACACAGTATTCAGCTAAAGCTACCTGTAGAAGGTTGGTGGTGTTTTTTTGATCCTATCACTACCGCAGGCAGCTACATTATTTAAACGTTAGTATAGTGTGTCCTCTGCACAGTGTTCAGCTAAAGCTACAAGTTAGTGTAGTGCGACCTCTGCACAGTGTTCAGCTAAAGCTACAAGTTAGTGTAGTGCGACCTCTGCACAGTGCTCAGCTAAAGCTACAAGTTAGTGTAGTGCGACCTCTGCACAGTGTTCAGCTAAAGCTACCTGTAGAAGGCTGGTGGTGTTTTCCTGATCCTATCACTACCGCAGGCAGCTACATTATTTACACATTAGTGTAGTGCGACCTCGGCACACTGTTCAGTTAAAGCTACCTGTAGAAGGTTGGTGGTGTTTTCCTGATCCTAACACTGCTGCAGGCTACTACATTATTTAAACGTTAGTGTAGTGCATCCTCTGCACAGTGTTCAGCTAAAGCTACAAGTTAGTGTAATGCATCCTCTGCACAGTGTTCAGCTAAAGCTTCCTGATCCTATCATTACCGCAGGCAGCTACATTATTTTAACATTAGTGTAGTGTGTCCTCTGCACAGTGTTCAGCTAAAGCTACAAATTAGTGTAGTGCAACCTCTGCACAGTGCTCAGCTAAAGCTACAAGTTAGTGTAGAGCAACCTCTGCACAGTGTTCAGCTAAAGCTACCTGTAGAAGATTGGTGGTGTTTTTCTGATCCTATCACTACCGCAGGCAGCTACATTATTTACACGTTAGTGTAGTGCATCCCCTGTACAGTGTTCGGCTAAAGCTACAAGTTAGTGTAGTGCAACCTCTGCACAGTGCTCAGCTAAAGCTACAAGTTAGTGTAGTGCGACCTCTGCACAGTGTTCAGCTAAAGCTACCTGTAGAAGATTGGTGGTGTTTTTCTGATCCTATCACTACCGCAGGCAGCTACATTATTTAAACGTTAGTGTAGTGTGTCCTCTGCACAGTGTTCAGCTAAAGCTACAAGTTAGTGTAGTGCGACCTCTGCACAGTGTTCAGCTAAAGCTACAAGTTAGTGTAGTGCGACCTCTGCACAGTGCTCAGCTAAAGCTACAAGTTAGTGTAGTGCGACCTCTGCACAGTGTTCAGCTAAAGCTACCTGTAGAAGGCTGGTGGTGTTTTCCTGATCCTATCACTACCGCAGGCAGCTACATTATTTACACATTAGTGTAGTGCGACCTCGGCACACTGTTCAGTTAAAGCTACCTGTAGAAGGTTGGTGGTGTTTTCCTGATCCTAACACTATCGCAGGCTACTACATTATTTAAACGTTAGTGTAGTGCATCCTCTGCACAGTGTTCAGCTAAAGCTACAAGTTAGTGTAGTGCAACCTCTGCACAGTGCTCAGCTAAAGCTACAAGTTAGTGTAGAGCAACCTCTGCACAGTGTTCAGCTAAAGCTACAAGTTAGTGTAGTGCGACCTCTGCACAGTGTTTAGCTAAAGCTACAAGTTAGTGTAGTGCGATCTCTGCACAGTGTTCAGCTAAAGCTACCTGTAGAAGATTGGTGGTGTTTTTCTGATCTTATCACTACCGCAGGCAGCTACATTATTTACACGTTAGTGTAGTGCGACCTTGGCACAGTGTTCAGCTAAAGCTACAAGTTAGTGTAGCGCGACCTCTGTACAGTGTTCAGCTAAAGCTACAAGTTAGTGTAGTGCGACCTCTGCACAGTGTTCAGCTAAAGCTACAAGTTAGTGTAGTGCGTCCTCTGCACAGTGTTCAGCTAAAGCTACAAGTTAGTGTAGTGCGTCCTCTGCACAGTGTTCAGCTAAAGCTTCCTGATCCTATCATTACCACAGGCAGCTACATTATTTTAACATTAGTGTAGTGTGTCCTCTGCACAGTGTTCAGCTAAAGCTACAAGTTAGTGTAGTGCAACCTCTGCACAGTGCTCAGCTAAAGCTACAAGTTAGTGTAGTGCAACCTCTGCACAGTGTTCAGCTAAAGCTACCTGTAGAAGATTGGTGGTGTTTTTCTGATCCTATCACTACCGCAGGCAGCTACATTATTTACACGTTAGTGTAGTGCATCCCCTGCACAGTGTTCAGCTAAAGCTACAAGTTAGTGTAGTGCAACCTCTGCACAGTGCTCAGCTAAAGCTACAAGTTAGTGTAGTGCGACCTCTGCACAGTGTTCAGCTAAAACTACCTGTAGAAGATTGGTGGTGTTTTTCTGATCCTATCACTACCGCAGGAAGCTACATTATTTACACGTTAGTGTAGTGCGACCTCGACACAGTATTCAGCTAAAGCTACCTGTAGAAGGTTGGTGGTGTTTTTCTGATCCTATCACTACTGCAGGCAGCTACATTATTTAAACGTTAGTGTAGTGTGTCCCCTGCACAGTGTTCAGCTAAAGCTACAAGTTAGTGTAGTGCGACCTCTACACAGTGCTCAGCTAAAGCTACAAGTTAGTGTAGTGCGACCTCTGCACAGTGTTCAGCTAAAGCTACCTGTAGAAGATTGGTGGTGTTTTTCTGATCCTATCACTATCGCAGGAAGCTACATTATTTACACGTTAGTGTAGTGCGACCTCGACACAGTATTCAGCTAAAGCTACCTGTAGAAGGTTGGTGGTGTTTTTTTGATCCTATCACTACCGCAGGCAGCTACATTATTTAAACGTTAGTATAGTGTGTCCTCTGCACAGTGTTCAGCTAAAGCTACAAGTTAGTGTAGTGCGACCTCTGCACAGTGTTCAGCTAAAGCTACAAGTTAGTGTAGTGCGACCTCTGCACAGTGCTCAGCTAAAGCTACAAGTTAGTGTAGTGCGACCTCTGCACAGTGTTCAGCTAAAGCTACCTGTAGAAGGCTGGTGGTGTTTTCCTGATCCTATCACTACCGCAGGCAGCTACATTATTTACACATTAGTGTAGTGCGACCTCGGCACACTGTTCAGTTAAAGCTACCTGTAGAAGGTTGGTGGTGTTTTCCTGATCCTAACACTGCTGCAGGCTACTACATTATTTAAACGTTAGTGTAGTGCATCCTCTGCACAGTGTTCAGCTAAAGCTACAAGTTAGTGTAATGCATCCTCTGCACAGTGTTCAGCTAAAGCTTCCTGATCCTATCATTACCGCAGGCAGCTACATTATTTTAACATTAGTGTAGTGTGTCCTCTGCACAGTGTTCAGCTAAAGCTACAAATTAGTGTAGTGCAACCTCTGCACAGTGCTCAGCTAAAGCTACAAGTTAGTGTAGAGCAACCTCTGCACAGTGTTCAGCTAAAGCTACCTGTAGAAGATTGGTGGTGTTTTTCTGATCCTATCATTACCGCAGGCAGCTACATTATTTACACGTTAGTGTAGTGCATCCCCTGTACAGTGTTCGGCTAAAGCTACAAGTTAGTGTAGTGCAACCTCTGCACAGTGCTCAGCTAAAGCTACAAGTTAGTGTAGTGCGACCTCTGCACAGTGTTCAGCTAAAGCTACCTGTAGAAGATTGGTGGTGTTTTTCTGATCCTATCACTACCGCAGGCAGCTACATTATTTAAACGTTAGTGTAGTGTGTCCTCTGCACAGTGTTCAGCTAAAGCTACAAGTTAGTGTAGTGCGACCTCTGCACAGTGTTCAGCTAAAGCTACAAGTTAGTGTAGTGCGACCTCTGCACAGTGTTCAGCTAAAGCTACAAGTTAGTGTAGTGCGACCTCTGCACAGTGTTCAGCTAAAGCTACCTGTAGAAGGCTGGTGGTGTTTTCCTGATCCTATCACTACCGCAGGCAGCTACATTATTTACACATTAGTGTAGTGCGACCTCGGCACACTGTTCAGTTAAAGCTACCTGTAGAAGGTTGGTGGTGTTTTCCTGATCCTAACACTATCGCAGGCTACTACATTATTTAAACGTTAGTGTAGTGCATCCTCTGCACAGTGTTCAGCTAAAGCTACAAGTTAGTGTAGTGCAACCTCTGCACAGTGCTCAGCTAAAGCTACAAGTTAGTGTAGTGCGATCTCTGCACAGTGTTTAGCTAAAGCTACAAGTTAGTGTAGTGCGATCTCTGCACAGTGTTCAGCTAAAGCTACCTGTAGAAGATTGGTGGTGTTTTTCTGATCTTATCACTACCGCAGGCAGCTACATTATTTACACGTTAGTGTAGTGCGACCTTGGCACAGTGTTCAGCTAAAGCTACAAGTTAGTGTAGCGCGACCTCTGTACAGTGTTCAGCTAAAGCTACAAGTTAGTGTAGTGCGTCCTCTGCACAGTGTTCAGCTAAAGCTACAAGTTAGTGTAGTGCGTCCTCTGCACAGTGTTCAGCTAAAGCTTCCTGATCCTATCATTACCACAGGCAGCTACATTATTTTAACATTAGTGTAGTGTGTCCTCTGCACAGTGTTCAGCTAAAGCTACAAGTTAGTGTAGTGCAACCTCTGCACAGTGCTCAGCTAAAGCTACAAGTTAGTGTAGTGCAACCTCTGCACAGTGTTCAGCTAAAGCTACCTGTAGAAGATTGGTGGTGTTTTTCTGATCCTATCACTACCGCAGGCAGCTACATTATTTACACGTTAGTGTAGTGCATCTCCTGCACAGTGTTCAGCTAAAGCTACAAGTTAGTGTAGTGCAACCTCTGCACAGTGCTCAGCTAAAGCTACAAGTTAGTGTAGTGCGACCTCTGCACAGTGTTCAGCTAAAACTACCTGTAGAAGATTGGTGGTGTTTTTCTGATCCTATCACTACCGCAGGAAGCTACATTATTTACACGTTAGTGTAGTGCGACCTCGACACAGTATTCAGCTAAAGCTACCTGTAGAAGGTTGGTGGTGTTTTTCTGATCCTATCACTACTGCAGGCAGCTACATTATTTAAACGTTAGTGTAGTGTGTCCCCTGCACAGTGTTCAGCTAAAGCTACAAGTTAGTGTAATGCAACCTCTGCACAGTGCTCAGCTAAAGCTACAAGTTAGTGTAGTGCGACCTCTGCACAGTGTTCAGCTAAAGCTACCTGTAGAAGATTGGTGGTGTTTTTCTGATCCTATCACTACCGCAGGAAGCTACATTATTTACACATTAGTGTAGTGCGACCTCGACACAGTATTCAGCTAAAGCTACCTGTAGAAGGTTGGTGGTGTTTTTCTGATCCTATCACTACCGCAGGCAGCTACATTATTTAAACGTTAGTGTAGTGTGTCCCCTGCACAGTGTTCAGCTAAAGCTACAAGTTAGTGTAGTGCAACCTCTGCACAGTGCTCAGCTAAAGCTACAAGTTAGTGTAGTGCGACCTCTGCACAGTGTTCAGCTAAAGCTACCTGTAGAAGATTGGTGGTGTTTTTCTGATCCTATCACTACCGCAGGAAGCTACATTATTTACACATTAGTGTAGTGCGACCTCGACACAGTATTCAGCTAAAGCTACCTGTAGAAGGTTGGTGGTGTTTTTTTGATCCTATCGCTACCGCAGGCAGCTACATTATTTAAACGTTAGTATAGTGTGTCCTCTGCACAGTGTTCAGCTAAAGCTACAAGTTAGTGTAGTGCGACCTCTGCACAGTGTTCAGCTAAAGCTACAAGTTAGTGTAGTGCGACCTCTGCACAGTGCTCAGCTAAAGCTACAAGTTAGTGTAGTGCGACTTCTGCACAGTGTTCAGCTAAAGCTACCTGTAGAAGGCTGGTGGTGTTTTCCTGATCCTATCACTACCGAAGGCAGCTACATTATTTACACATTAGTGTAGTGCGACCTCGGCACACTGTTCAGTTAAAGCTACCTGTAGAAGGTTGGTGGTGTTTTCCTGATCCTAACACTACCGCAGGCTACTACATTATTTAAACGTTAGTGTAGTGCATCCTCTGCACAGTGTTCAGTTAAAGCTACAAGTTAGTGTAGTGCATCCTCTGCACAGTGTTCAGCTAAAGCTTCCTGATCCTATCATTACCGCAGGCAGCTACATTATTTTAACATTAGTGTAGTGTGTCCTCTGCACAGTGCTCAGCTAAAGCTACAAATTAGTGTAGTGCAACCTCTGCACAGTGCTCAGCTAAAGCTACAAGTTAGTGTAGAGCAACCTCTGCACAGTGTTCAGCTAAAGCTACCTGTAGAAGATTGGTGGTGTTTTTCTGATCCTATCACTACCGCAGGCAGCTACATTATTTACACGTTAGTGTAGTGCATCCCCTGTACAGTGTTCGGCTAAAGCTACAAGTTAGTGTAGTGCAACCTCTGCACAGTGCTCAACTAAAGCTACAAGTTAGTGTAGTGTGACCTCTGCACAGTGTTCAGCTAAAGCTACCTGTAGAAGATTGGTGGTGTTTTTCTGATCCTATCACTACCGCAGGCAGTTATATTATTTACACATTAGTGTAGTGCGACCTCGGCAGAGTATTCAGCTAAAGCTACCTATAGAAGGTTGGTGGTGTTTTCCTGATCCTCTCACTACCGCAGGCAGCTACATTATTTAAACGTTAGTGTAGTGCGACCTCTGCACAGTGTTCAGCTAAAGATACAAGTTAGTGTAGTGCGACCTCTGCACAGTGTTCAGCTAAAGCTACCTGTAGAAGATTGGTGGTGTTTTTCTGATCCTATCACTACCACAGGCAGCTACATTATCTACATGTTAGTGTAGTGCGTCCTCTGCACAGTGTTCAGCTAAAGCTACAAGTTAGTGTAGTGCAACCTCTGCACAGTGTTCAGCTAAAGTTACAAGTTAGTGTAGTGTGACCTCTGCACAGTGTTCGGCTAAAGCTACCTGTAGAAGATTGGTGGTGTTCTGTTCGGTGACTATGCAGACAGTCACAAGCCAATAAAAGGGGGCAAGCAGGGTCTGTGCCTAGAGGCAACAATGCTGGTCATGGACACGGTGCATCCTCATCAGCACGTGGCTGTGGGATACGCTTGGCCTTTTTTTAGGCATCTGGCCGTGTTGAGCCGCAACATGCGGAAGACTTGGTTGAGTTGAAGACCAAGCCGTCCTCATCCTCCTCATCCTCTCTCACCCATGCTCAGGGTACTTTGTCTGGCAAAGCAGCTGCCAACCCGGCCTCTTCCCTCAGCTCAGTGGAATCAGTTACTCCTTCCCTAGCCCCACCATGTCCTCCTGAGGAGTCCCCCGAACTGTTTGACAGTGTTGGGTACATGGTCCAGGAGGATGCCCAGCATTTTGAAGGCTCCGATGATGGTACTCAGCCAGAGGAAGGCAGTAACATGAGCCCAGACAGAGGGGGTGCCCGAGAAGGACAGCAATCTGGCAGTCATGTTGCCCCTGCTGCAGCATACTGCCAGGTTTGCTCCAGTGATGCGGAGGGAGGGGATGATGAGGTCACTGACTCCACATGGGTGCCTGATAGGAGAGAGGAGGAGGAGGAGGAGGAGTAGGCACATTACCAACGAGGCAGGATGTCCTCCAGGGGCCAGCTTAAGGGCAGCACACTGACTGCATCACACCGCAAAGCTCCGCATGTGCAGGGCGCTGCTGTCTCTGCCCGTTACTCCAAGTTCTTTGGTGTGGGCCTTTTTTGAGATGAGTGCATCAGATTGCACCGCTGCTATTTGCAACATATGTCTCAAGCGTATCTCGTATGGCCAAAACATCTACCGCTTGGGCACCACATGCTTGACCAGATATATGTTGACCTGCCATGCAGTTCTATGGCAAGCGTACCTAAAAGACCCATACCAGAGAACAAAGAGGACCTCTCCTTGCTCCTCATCAGCTGAGATCTCCAACCCCACTATACATTCAGTCCTCTCTGTGACATGCACTGAGAGGAATGAAGGTGTAGAATTAGGTGTGTCACAGTACTTGTGGGCAATCTGCTATCGGTACACCGACATCAGATTGTACCAGGCAAATTTCCCTGCCCCAGCTGCTGCACCGCCGAAAGAAGTTTGCTCCCAGCCATCCACATGCCCAGCGGTTGAATGCTAGCTTGGCAAAATTGCTAGCACTTCAACTGCTACCTTTTCAGTTGGTAGACTCTGCCCCCTTCCGTGAGTTTGTGGAATGTGCGGTTCCTCAGTGGCAGGTACCCAAACGCCACTTTTTCTCACGGAAGGCGATTCCAGCTCTCTACCAGCATGTGGAAGGCATGTCCATGCCTCGCGGGAAAGGGCGGTTAGCGGTAAGGTGCATATTACCGCTGACTCATGGTCCAGGAGCCATGGACAGGGACAATACCTAAGTTTCACGGTGCGTTGGGTGACTCTGCTGGCAGCTGGGAAGGATGCAAGACAAGGTGCAGTAGTGTTGGAGGTTGTTCTTCCACCACACCTCCAAAATTCTACTACTGGTGATTCTGAAACACCTCTCTCCTCCACCTCTTCTTCTTCTTCCTCCATGGCCTCTTCCTGTGCTTTGTCCTCGGAACCAGCGGTGCTTTGTAGGCGTTCAAGGGGCTACGCAACTACGCAGGCCAAAAGATGCCATGCGGTGCTTGAGCTGGTGTGCTTGGGGCACAGGAGCCACACTGGGGCAAAGGTTCTGTCAGCTCTGCAGGGGCAGGTTCAGAGGTGGTTGACGCCACGCCAACTTAAGGCAGGAATGGTGGTTTGCGACAATGGCACCAACCTCCTCTCCACCCTCCGACAGGGACAAATGACCCATGTGCCCTGTTTGGCTCACGTCATTAACTTAGTGGTGCAGCAGTTCTTGGGCAGATACCCGGGCTTACAGGATGTCCTGAGGCAGGCCAGGAAAGTCTGTGTGCATTTCCGCGACATGCCCACCAGGTGGAACTCAACCTTGGCCATGCTGCAGCAGCTGCACACGCAGCAGAGAGCCATCAATGAGTATCTGTGCGACTATGGCATCAGGACAGGGTCAGGGGAGTTTTTTTTTTTCCCCATTTCCCCATGCCAGTGGGCCATGATCAGGGATGCATGCACTGTCCTGTCACCATTTGAGGAGGCCACGAGGATGGTGAGCAGTGACAGTGCATGCATCAGTGACACTGTCCCCCTTGTCCACCTGTTGGAGCACACACTGCGTGGAATAATGGACATGGCACTTGAGGCAGAACAGAGGCAGGAAGAGGAGGACTTCCTTAGCTCTCAAGGCCCCCTTTATCGAGACAGTGTTCCTGCATGCCCGCCGATCCCACAGGAAGAGGAGGAGGAGAAGGAGGAGGAGGAAGAGGAGGATTGTGTCAGCATGGAGGTGGAGCCTGGCACTCAGCATCAGCAGCAGTCTTTAAGGGATCATTTACAGTCCCAAGAAACCCATGGACTTGTACGTGGCTGGGAGGAGGTGGCTGCGGATGATGTCGTCCTTAGTTACCCAGAGGACTCCGGACCGAATGCCTCAGCAAACCTACGTTGCATGGCCTCCCTGGACCTGCAAAGCCTGCGGAAGGATCCTCGTATTCGTGGTATCAAGGAGAGGGATCAATACTGACTGGCAACCCCCCTTGATCCACGTTACAAGTGTAAGGTTGCGGACCTTATCTTGCCGTCGCAGAGAGAGCAGAGGATGAAACATCTTTGGGATGCCTTGCAGAAAGGTCTGTGCAACGCGTTCCCAGAGACTGGGAGGTTACAAACTCCTGTTCCTGGACAACGTGTTGCTGAGGCTTCGGTCAGTCAAAGAAGGAGCGGTGGAGAAGGTGGCCGTCTGAACGATGCGTTCAGACAATTTTTTAGTCCGCAGCCCCAAGGTATGATCAGTTCCAACAACCATCGCCAGTGTCTGTTTTACAAAGTGCAGGAATACCTAGGGGCAAGATCTGACTTGGACACCTTTCCCACCGAAAATCCTCTGGGTTACTGGGTCTTGAGGATGGATCACTGGCCAGAGCTTGCACAGTATGCAATTGAGTTACTGGCCTGTCCTGCATCCAGCGTTCTTTCAGGACGCACATTCAGTGCTGCTAGAGGTTTTGTAACCGATCACAGGGTGCGCCTGTCCACCGACTCGGTCGATCGACTGACCTTCATAAAAATGAATGAGTCTTGGATCACCACCAGCTACCAAGCACCTGATGCTGATGTAACTGAATCATTTTTTTGAAATGTCAGATCCCTTCAAGACTGCCTATGCTGATGCTGAGTGACTATCCTGTTATGCTGAGTGGCTATCCTCTTCCTCCTCAATGATCATGCTGATAGCTTGTAAGAATATATTTGGTTCTGGGCGCTGCCACCAGTGGCTAAGGCCCAATTTTTCAGCCCCTGTGTAACAGGGGCGTGTAATTACAATTTTTGATGCAATATTTTATAAGGAGGGTTCGTTGTTGCACTCAACTAGAGTATTTGTGAGGGATTGCAGTGTTGTGGCACCAGCACCAGTGCCTAAGGCCCAATTTTTCAGCCCCTGTTTAACGGGGGCGTGTAATTACAATTTTTGATGCAATACTTTGCAGCAGGGCTTGTTCCTGCGCTCCAACTAGAGTATGTGTGAGGGGTTGCAGTGTTGTGGCACCAGCACCAGTGCCTAAGGCCCAATTGTTCAGCCCCTGTTTAACAGGGGCGTGTAATTACAATTTTTGATGCAATACTTTGCAGCAGGGCTCGTTCCTGTGCTCCAACTAGAGCATCTGTGAGAGGTTGCAGTGTTGTGGCACCTGCACCAGTGCCTAAGGCCCAATTTTTCAGCCCCTGTTTAGCAGGGGCTTGTAATTACAATTTTTGATGCAATATTTTACAGGAGGGCTCATTCCTGTGCTCCAACTAGAGTATCTGTGAGGGGTTGCAGTGTTGTGGCACCAGTGCCTAAGGCCCAATTTTTCTGCCCCTGTTCAACAGGAACATGTAATTACAATTCTTGATCTAATATCTCACAGTAGGGCCCATTTCTGCGCCCACCAAGAGTAAGTGTGAGGACTTACAGTGTTGTGGCACCAGCACCACCAACAAAGGCCCAATTTTTCTGCCCCTGTTCAACAGGTGCATGTAATTACAATTCTTGATCTAATATTTCACAACAGGGCCCGTTCCAGCTCCCACCAAGAGTAACTGTGAGGACTTACAGTGTTGTGGTAACACCACAACCACCACCAAAGGCCCAATTTTTATGCCCCTGTTCATCAGGTGCATGTAATTACAATTCTTGATCTAATATTTCACAGCAGGGCCCATTCCAGCTCCCACCAAGAGTAACTGTGAGGACTTACAGTGTTGTGGCAACACCACCACCACCACCAAAGGCCCAATTTTTATGCCCCTGTTCAACAGGTGCATGTAATTACAATTTTTGATCTAATATTTCACAGCAGGGCCCGTTCCAGCTCCCACCAAGAGTAACTCTGAAGACTTACAGTGTTGTGGCACCACCACCACCACCACCAAAGGCCCAATTTTTATGCCCCTGTTCAAGAGGTGAATGTAATTACAATTCTTGATCTAATATTTCACAGCAGGGCCCGTTCCAGCTCCCACCAAGAGTAACTGTGAAGACTTACAGTGTTGTGGCAACACCACCACCACCACCACCAAAGGCCCAATTTTTATGCCCCTGTTCAACAGGTGCATGTAATTACAATTCTTGATCTAATATTTCACAGCAGGGCCCGTTCCAGCTCCCACCAAGAGTAACTGTGAGGACTTACAGTGTTGTGGCACCAGCACCACCACCACGAAAGGCCCAAATTATTCTGACCCTGTTCAACAGGGGTATGTAATTACAGTTCTTGATCTAATATTTCACAGCAGATCCCGTTCCTGCGCCCACCAAGAGTAACTGTGAGGGCTTACCGTGTTGTGGCAACACCAACACCTAAGGCCCCAATTTCTGCAGAGTACAGTATATAGGGCAGGCCCTACTTTCAAACATCCAACTTACAAACGACTCCTACTTGCAAACGGAAGGAGACAACAGGAAGTGAGAAATCTACCCCTAGGAAGGGAAATTCTCTCCTGTAAGAGTTAATATGGGAAAAACGTGTCTGCTTTTCACTGATGCTTTATCACCAATCCTTGTTTCACTAAAAACCCTAAATTGTCAAAAAACATTTGTCTTTGGGACAGATAGTGAGGTAAAATCTTCTGAAGAGGTGCACAGACAGCAAAACAAATGTCACAGGGGTGATAACCCTTCCCTATGTTTTCCAAAAAGCTTAAAAATAGATTTTTTGGCTGGAGTTACACTTTAAAAATGTACCAGTTCAAAATTACAAACAGATTCTACTTAACAACAAACCTACAGTCCCTGTCTTGTTTGCACCACCTGTATACTGCTGTTCAGAGGGCCTGGTGCCCAACGCCTTTCCTTTTATTAATTTGGGTGCAGGGTTCCCCTTAATACCCATACAAGACCCAAAGAGCCTGGTAATGGACTGGGGGGGTACCCATGCCATTTGTCTCACTGATTTTCATCCATATTACCAGGACCGGACATTACATTAAAGCTGTAAGCAGTTTTAAATGACTTTTATTCCTTTAAAAATGTAATTTTGTGCAGGGACTGTTCTAAGCACGGGAAACACGCGCCACTTTACAGGCATACTATAGACACCCCCCAGGTATGATATTTAAAGGAATATTTCACCTTTTTTTCACTTTAAGTATCATTAAAATCACTGCTCCTGAAAAAATGGCCATTTTTAGAACTTTTTTTTGCATTAATACATGTTCCCTGGGGCGGGACCAGGGTCCCCAAACCCTTTTTAGGACAATACCATGCAAATTAGCCTTTAAAATAAGCACTTTTGATTTCAAACGTTCGAGTCCCATAGACTTCAATGGGGTTCTAACGTCCGTGCGAATTTTCGGTCTGTTCGCGGGTTCTGGTGCGAACCGAACTGTAGGGTATTCGGCTCATCCCTACTTCTAAAGAGATGTAGACATTGCCACTTTTCTCATTAGAACACAGAAACCGCATCTGCTGATTAATAGTGGAACATACCCTCCCACTAAGAATGAGTATGTAATCAGTCTGGAAAAATTAAAAGCTATTTCTTCACAGCAACAAAAAAGTCAGGAATCTGGTACAAGATTTGCTAAAACACCTACCATGTACATTGATTATCCAGATAGGATTTTTTTTTTCAACAAAAGTTGAGCTACTCTTTAAACATTGAGTTATGCCTCTTAATATCTGAAACACTAGTTCAAGTTAAAATGGCTGCAGTGTTAAATGTTATCAAACCATACTTGTTTAGATGTGCTTCATTGTGGTGCAAAAATAATTATTTGCTCAGTACTTATGTGTACTGAGCCATTCAACTTGTACTATGGCTATATAATGTTTTCGCATGTCCTTTATATGATATGGATTGGTTTTACTGTAACTTTAATTATTATTCCTTGTTATGGATAAAAAAATTATAATATAATAATACAATATAAACACATATACAGCATGCCTATTTATAAAGCAGTGGATGTAACTTTCACCAAATATTCTCTGGTGAAGAATCAATAATTATCATTTAAAACACAACGACCTTAAAGACATTTCATTCATTCAGATGTCCTAAACGACAGGTGAATCTAAGGGGTGTATTTATAAGACTTGGAGAGCTTTTTATCTGATGAAACTACATGTACTTTTATTCTTAGAGAATGCTGACAAAATAGGATCACAAGTCTGCTGGCAAGATTGGCATTGACCATTTTAAATTATGAGCAAGTGTGACGATAATGAGGCTTGAAAACTGTGTCTGAAGAATAGGAGAGTCATAATAAAGACAATTTATTGTCTGCTTTGCAATATATTTCCAGTAAAAAGTGTTTACGTATAAACAAACAAAACGTGTGAAGAGTAAAAGAGAACAAAAGTACTGAAACCTCTTACAGCATTTACGAAGATGTATGTATTAGAGGCAGAAGTTAAACATAAAGCATAAAACATAGCATAGTAGAACCACACAGTCATTATGATTGTCTATAACCTGTTAAACTTGAGATATATTTTAAGGGCTTTGGGTCTGCCCATACCAATCTCACCATGTACTCCAAGATGAACTAGCTACCTGATAATTGCCAACAGATGCTGCAAATAATAATTCATATGTGGCGTGTGTGTGGGTTGTTTGGATCACCTCATTGATGGTTGGTATTTGAGGGCCTCTCCAATGTCTGACCGCGACAGATGAGTTGCCAGCAGTATATGAATTACTGCGCCTCTCAATGTGAGCGGTACTCTTTCCAATCCCAAAGAGAATAAAGCTATACCTGGGGAAACAGGATTTGTGAGGTCATAGATCTGATTGATCAAACAGAAAATTGCTAACCAAAGGGATGGTACAGATGGACAGGACCACAATATATGGTGTAGAGTACCCACAGCTCCATATTGTCTCCAGCATGAAGAGGATGTGTGCGGTGAAAATTTTGAAATTCTATATGGTGTCAAATACCAACGTGGTAGAACCTTTTGAGTGAGCTTCCAAAGGCTTATATTTTTTGTAGCAGCATAAGTGGTACTAAGAGCTTTTTGCCATTGTTCAGGGGTATAATTTAATCCTAGGTCGTGTTCCCAGACTCTGAATGATGAGGATTTGAAAATGTATTTTTATTATTAAGCATATTATAAAGTAGGGAAATGCCCTTGGTTTTGAAATTAGGTAAAGTATAAAACTGTACTACCCGCTATGGCAGTGAAATATTAGTGGATCGTTAGAGTGTAGAAAATGCACAATTTGTAGGTACGTATAGTAGTTATGAGAGGATAGCCCACATTCAATTTGAAGAGCTCTAAATGTTTTAGTGGCTGTTCCCACCTGGATGTCATCGAGCAACCTAATCTCCTTTGATTCCCAATGAGTGACAGAAAGTTTGGTGATAACGGAGGGCAGACTTGGAATAGGAAGTTGAATTGTGGATCTGATTGAATTGTCTAGAGGTTTATTTAGTAGTGCATGCCATGCTTGTAAAGTAGATTTAATAGTAGGAGACATTGTGATGATAGTAAGATGGATAAAGCAGCTGGCTATTAAAAAGTGGTATAGATTATTACATACAACTTGATGACTCTCTCGTTGTACCCACAGGTTATAATAATATGGAGGAAACCACGCTTTCAGCCTTCCAGTGGAGTAAAGCCCCGTACACACGATTGGACCTTCCGACAGGAAATGTTGGCTGTCAGGCTGTTGGCGGAAAATCCAACCGTGTGTATGCTCAATCGGACAATTGTTTTCAGACTTACCGCCAACAAATGTTGGCTAGCATGTCCTCAAATTTTCCGCCAACAAATGTGTGTTGTCGGATTTTCCGATCGTGTGTACACAAGTCCGTCGGACAAAAATCCAAAGTACAAACACACATGCTCGGAAGCAGAAGCGGCCTTGTAAACTAGCGTTTGTAATGGAGAATTGGCATTCGTGACGTGGCAGATTATGAAATCTCCAAATGCAGCAAACAATTCTCTTCTTCTTTAATGGGATAATAATGAAGCTGCTTTGCTGGTGAAACTGATGGAGTTATTGCAAACAAATTTTCAAAGTTTTTTTTTTCTAGTGATATCAAGAATAATATTATAATTTTTTTTTTTTTTTTATTTGTGCAAGTTACCACAACACTATTATCCCCTAGTTTATAAGATCAAAGATACAACTATGTTGGTGTCCCTTGTCAATTTTACATTTTATTTTTTAAAATGTAACTGCCTACTCCCAAACTGTCATTTGAAGTAAAACACATAGCCAAGTATTATTGTACACAATTTTTTTATTGTGCATTAGAAAAATAAAAAAAAATAGACATGCTATCTGCCAATAGAACTTAACCAAAAAGTGCATTCTATGCATCCAAAAATATAGAAAATGTACCAAATCAAATGTAATTCAACCAAAAAAATAATATCAAAGCAATAACTCCAAGGCCAATAATAAATAACACATTATCTACTCCAATTCCGCAACATGTCTGGTTGACGAACTGAAAAGCACGAAATGAAAAGCTCAAACTGAAAAGCGCTAAATGAAAAATGCAAAAATAAAAGCGCAAATCAACATTTACCAAACTTCTACTAACACGAAATTAAAAGAAGGAGCCCAAAGGGTGGCACTAAAGAGCTGAAAAAACATTCAGTACATCTAGTACGTCACTATGTTCGTAATTGTTGGCCAACATTTGTGTGACCGTGTGTATGCAAGAGACGTTTGAGACAACGCCCTTCCGACAAAATTCCACGGTTTTGTTGTCGGAAAGTCCGATTGTGTGTAGGAGGCATAAGGAGTGATGCTAGGTAGTAATCTTTAATTACAACGTGCACAACTCTTCCTGCTCGTCTCATAGTTTTGAGTTTGCTAAATGATTAGCTGGATTTTTGGTGAAGTGAGGGATTCAAAGCAATAATGGCCATTTTTTTTATTTATATGTGAACCTGGCAGTAAGGATATTATGAAAACCTTAGTATCCTAAATCAACATTCACAATCAATTGTAATTAAAAAAATATACTGAAAAGCAGTATTACAATGACAAAAAAGAATACAGTTTCTGAAAAACCCACACAAGTTCAGCATCCAGATGGTCTTTTCTAATCACTTTAATCTGTTTCCTAAATAAATAAATTCACTATATATGGCAAGTATCAACTGCCTGATTTAATGGAACAGCTGGTATTATTTGAAGATTTTGATACCAAAGTGCACATTTCAGAATAGTCTGATGTGATCTCACTAAATTTCACTATATAAATAGATTAGTTAAATGAATAATAAGTACACATTTCAAGTGAGTAAACAGATACATTTGCCAATAATGTTCAAAACGGATATTCAAAAACCTTACTTTTTTTTAACCAGCAGAAAAGTAAATAACTCCCCCGCATCTGACCAGTAAAGTATACTTAAACCCATTTAATCGAAAGAGATATTTTTGTTGCCTTTCACTGATATCACTTTTTTTTTTAAATATACGTTTTTATTAATTTAAAAAAAAAACAGACAACAAACAAAAATGAATACTTGCAGCAATTAAAGAAACTATATAAAAAAAAACAAAAAAACAAAAAAAACAAAACAAACAAACCCCACATACATACATACATACATTGGTTATACCTGGTTCCTATGCCAGTTTAATTTTAGAGAAAGGTGTTATCCCGTGTTACATATGTACACCTAGAGCCCAATAACTAATGGAGAGATTGCAAAGAGTCATATTCCTCTAGGAGGCTATTGAGGCTGTAGAGGGGTCCGTGAGCCATTTGGACCAAACCTTTTCATATTTGAGGAGACAACCCCTATTTATCTATGTTTCTTTGTATAATGGTAAGCTATTATTAATGAGTTGTTTCCACAAAGTCAGCGATGGGGGGGTGGTTTTCTTCCAGCTGAGAGCTATGGCTTTACGAGCATAGAACAAAAGCAGCCCCACCAAAGTGTGCCCTGCTGTCGTAGGAATAAGTTGCTCTGTCAGACCTAGAATACATATTGGCATTAATCGTTGCAGTGGGATATATGTTATTTTGAATATAAAAGCTAGTATTTCTTCCCAATACCTTACAATAGCTGGACAAGTCCAGAATATATGGGTAAAGTCTCCAGGAATCTCCCCACATCGCCAACAACCAGGAGCAGAGTCTGAATTAATTTTATTTAATATATGGGGGGTGTAATATGCCCTGTGGACTATCTTAAACTGAATAAGTCTGTCTCTCAAGGAGACGAGAGAGTTGAAGGGAAAGTCCCATATATTATCCCAATCATCCTCATTAAGTTCAGGGATATCCTTAGACCATTTTGATCTTAATTTCTCTAAATCAGGGAGAGAGGCAGTTGTTAAGTGAAGATACAATTTAGATGCAGCATTCTTTGTGCAATCCAACCTAAGAAGCTTCTCTAAGGCAGATTGGACTAGTTGTAGAGGAGAGCCAGAGAATTGACAGCTGAAGGCATGGGAGAGTTGAAGGAAACGAAAAGAATACGACTGAGGGATATTGAAATCAGAGATTAATTGGGAAAAAGAAATCAAAGATTTATCCAAAATGATCTGTGTCACTGTTTTTATCTTAAAATTAGTCCAAGCATAGGGGTCAGGTAGTGAATAGAAATGCTCCAGGGTGGGATTTAACCAGAGGGGAGCATTAGGTGATATTGCCTGTAGGGGATATCGTTCAATTTTGAGGCCCTCTCCCCATACACGTAGCGTGGTAAGCATAGATGGTGTCAATGAATATGGAGCCCGAGGGCCCCGAAAGATCAAAAATTTCAGCGCCTCTAGAGATCCCAGCACTGCTGCTTCTACCTGAGTAGCGGAATTTGAGGTATCTGAGTTAAGCCACCAGGCCGTAGTTACTAGCTGAGAAGCCAAGTAATATTTATGGAAATCTGGACATGCCAGGCCACCTTGGGAGGTCGGGTGTACCAATGTTGCCCAGCTATACCTAGGGGGCTTTGATCTCCATATGAATGCTGAGAAAATACGATGTAGCCTTGCAAAGAAAGATTTAGGGATCCACTGGGGAGAGTGTCGAAATCAATATGTGAATTTAGGTAATACATTAATTTTTATTAAATTTATGCATCCTAACAATGAAAGGGGTAATGATTCCCATGCCTTCAGCTGTTGTTGAGTCTCCTGGATCACAGGTGTTAACTGATATCACTGATATTGGATTTCTGACTGATATTAAATAGCAGCCTAATGCCGTGTACACAGGACCAGACTTTTTGACCAGACTGGTCCGATGGAACGAATCCGTTGGACAATCCGACCATGTGTGGGTTTCATCGGACCTTCAGCTGACTTTTTCTGTCGAAAATCAGACGGACTTTAGATTTGGAACAAATCTTTTCGACGGACTCAAGTCCGGTCGAAAAATCAGTTCGTCTGTATGTTAGTCCGACGGACAAAAAAGGATGCAAGGGCAGCTATTGGCTACTGGCTATGAACTTCCTTATTCTAGTCCCTTCGTGCGTCATCACGTTCAAACGAATGGACTTTCGAACTGACTTTAGTCCGTTTGTGTGTGGGCAAGTCCGGTCATTCGAAAGTCCATCATAATTCCACCTAAAGTCCCTTGGAAAGACCGTCGGACCTTTGATGCTGAAAAGTCGGCTCGTGTGTACGCGGCATTACTGTCTATGGAAAATCATCAGTGCAAAATGTATGACATTTTCTTGCAGTTTCTGCCTGCAGGCACAGAATTTCCCCCCATCTTGGCATTTTTCTGTCCTGGATTACAAGTGCATCCCTCCCAACCATCCTGGTTCACCGGGACTGTCCCAGAAATTGGTCCATGTCGCGGAGTCCCGGCGAATCAGGGCTGAGTCCTGGAATGCCTGTGGCATGTGCGGGGTGTCTTGGTTCCTGCATGCCATGAGCTACACTTGTATGGCAGCTGCTCTCTCCCCTCTGCCTCTGACACAGACAGTGCAGAGCAGAGTGTACGTAACTCATCCCTCCTCCTCCTGTGATGTTCTCCTGTACACAAAGAAGGAGTGGGAAAGAGGCACACCACTCTGCCTGAATGGTATCAGATAGCTAGCAGAAGATTGGACAAGTTAAAATGCAGGTAACCCTTGCACTGCTGGCACATCATCACTGCATGGATCGTTTTTAAGATCAGCTGGACTTCAACAGCCTTTTACATTTTAGGAGAGTGCTGAGGGGTTAACTTTCAAGTTATGTTGTACCAGTCTTCAAGTTTGCCAGGTAGTAGAATTGTTGCTGTTTGAAAACTGGCCCTTGCATGCCCCTGATCTCAGCAATAGATTGTATTTTATTTCTCCTAGCCTGCATCCTGGCAGTGTTGCCAGAGCTGGAGAAGAGACCTAGCTCTTGGGGCTTTGGAAAAAGCATGTGCACTTCCCTCCAAATGTACAATGCAGTGCTTAGTGCCTGGGGCCACATGTAGCCCATTTCCACTTTTTCTGTGGCTCATTGGTCCCCTGCAGACACTTATCTGTAATATGTCATGTACTATGTCTCCAGTCTATGATTGACTGCTAAAGCATGCCCCCAGTCTCCAACAACTCCTGTAGCAGTCTCTGACAGTCTCTTGTATCATGTCTGCAGTCTCTGACCATCTCTTGTATCATGTTTGCAGTCTCTGACCATCTCCTGTACTATGTCTGCAGTCTCTGATCATCTTCTGTATTATGTCCATACCTCTGCTATGCAGTCCCTGACTATTTTAATTAAGTTCTTTAAGTTAGGCTCAGATAAAGCAATCAAAGGATATTTTATAGATATAAGGAAGCACAGGTTTTGTTTAACCACATCCCTTAAGCCCCTCCCATGTCCAAGCGCTTGGCCACGCCCACAATTCACCACAACATAGTCAGACGCGAGTCTTTTCACTCCTCCAGTGTCCCTTATTCTGAAGTTCAAAAGTTGGGAGGTATGCAAGTGTATGTGCCAACTCGAACAAACTCCTCTGCTGATGTGCACAAGCTGCATCACCCATAGTGCCACTCATCACCCCAAAAGCTCAAAAGCTCAAAGTTCTTTTTATAAACAGCAATGTGTATTAGAATAACAAGCCATATGAATGGGTGATTTAATGTGTTTAATTGAGCATTTAGTTAAAAATGACTGTACATATTTAATGTAATTTAATGTTCCTGACATTTTTAAAAGCTCTGTCTTACAAGGAAAGAAATATTTTTACAACCTAGCCTATATATAACTAAGGTGTTTTTGTTTTCACTTTTTTTCATTGGTTAACCACTTAAGAATCAAGCGCTTTTTTACACTTGTTGTTTACATGTTTAAATCAGTTTTTTTTTTTGCTAGAAAATTACTTAGAACCCCCAAACACTAAATATATTTTTTTTCTAACACACTAGAGAATAAAATGGCGGTCGTTGCGAAACTTTCTGTCACACAGTATTTGCACTTTTTAAAAAAATAAATACATTTTTTGGATTAAAAAATAAGACAGCAGTAAAGTTAGCCCAATTTTTTTTTATATAATGTGAAAGATGTTACACCGAGTAGATATATACCCAACATGTCATGCTTCAAAATTGCGCCCGCTCGTGGAATGGCGACAAACTTTTACCCTTAAAAATCTCCATAGGCGATGTTTAAAACTTTCTACAAGTTACCAGTTTTGAGTTACAGAGGAGGTCTAGGGCTAGAATTATTGCTCTTGCGCCAACGATCGCAGAAATGCCTCACATGTGTGGTTTGAACACAGTTTTCATATGCGGGCGCTACTCATGTATGTGTTTGATTCTGCGTGCAAGCTCATCGGGATGGAACGCTTTAAATTGTATTTATTTTTTACCTATTTACTTTACTTTTAATTTTTTATTTTGACACTGTATTTAAAAAAAAATATTTTTGGACCACTTTTATTCTTATTACAAGGAATGTAAACATCCCTTGTAATAGAAAAAAAAGCATGACAGGACCTCTTAAATATGAGATCTGGGGTCAAAAAGACCTCAGATCTCATATCACTAAAATGCAATAAAGAAAAATAATTGAAAAAAAAAATTCTCCTTTAAGAGCTATGGGCGGAAGTGACATTTGGCGTTGCTTCCACCCTCCCATGCCATGGAGCCGAGCAATTGCCATCTTCCACTCAGTCAGCAGCCAGGCATCCACAGGAGAGGATGCGTTTGTCTCCGCTGCTACCGGTGGGTCTGGTAAGCGGCGAGACGACCAGAGCGTGGTGGGAGGGGGGTGGGCACATCTCCCACCACCGATAAAAGTGATTTCCCTGCGAATCCGCCAGAGAGACCACTTTTATCTTGAAGAGAAATGCACAGCACTCTCGAAAATACCAGGGTTATGGCAGCTAGGTGCTGCCATAACCCCGGCATTTAGCGTCAAAGTACTGACATACGGGTACATTGTTTTGCGTGAAGTGGTTAAAGTAGGGATGGCTGAAAATCCCTGCTAGTTTTTTTTTTTTTGGCTGGGTGGAGACTGCTCATGTCACCTTCAAGAGATGTTATTTCATTTTCATTTCGCTTCCTAACATTAACACGCAACAAGATCTGAGAAGATTTTTTTTTTTACAAAACATTCACTTATAAGGGCCTGTTTACTCCAGACTGCACAAGTCATACCCTAGGTAAAATGTGTGCACTAGTGGGCATTTTGTAGAGGCAGTTTAATACATAACTTTTTTAACTTTAACCGCTTCAGCCCCGGAAGATTTTACCCCCTTCCTGAACAGAGCATTTTTTGCGATTCAGCACTGCGTTGCTTTAACTGACAATTGCACAGTCGTGCAACATTGCACCCAAACAAAATTGATGTCCTTTTTTTCCCACAAATAGAGCTTTCTCTTGGTGGTATTTGATCGCCTCTGCGGTTTTTATTTTTTGCGCTATAAACAAAAAAAGAGCGACAATTTTGAAAAAAATTCAATATTTTTTACTTTTTGCTATAATAAATATCCCCCAAAAATATATAGAAAAAAACAAATTTTTTCCTCAGTTTAGGCCAATATGTATTCTTCTACATATTTTTGGTAAAAGAAAATCGCAATAAGCGTATTATTGATTGGTTTGAGCAAAAGTTATAGCATCTACAAAATAGGGGATAGTTTTATGGCATTTTTATTATTAATCTTTTTTTACTAGTAATGGCGGCAATCTGTGATTTTTTTTATCGGGACTGCGACATTTTTGGGACCATTGGCATTAATACAGCGATCAGTGCTATGAAAATGCATTGATTACTGTAAAAATGTCACTGGCAGTGAAGGGGTTAATACTAGGTGGCGATCAAGGGGTTAATGTGTTCCATATTGTGTGTTCTAACAGAAGGGGGGGAGGGGACAGTGCAGGGGAGATGACAGATCACTGTTCCTACTCTGTATGAACAGACAATCTGTCTGTTCTCCCCTCAGAGAACCAGAAACTGTTTACACACACATATCCCAGTTCTTGGTGTGCCCCGAGGGACCGCGGGAGCCCGGCGGTGATCGTGACCGCCGGGCAATCGCATTTCCTCTAGTGGCGGACCTGCCAATTCTGGTGTTTAATGACAAATATCAATCGAGCTCCATTGTGCTGGCAGTGAGCACAGGGCCAAATAGAGGACATCAGACCCTCACGCCCGCACCCCCTAGTGGCTGAATATGTTACCGACACAACATGACGGCGATTCGCACAGCCGAGCCATGTTGTCGCTGTACAACTGAGGTAGCTAGTTGGCAAGCGGTTAATGTTAAAAAAACTTAAATTGAACTTAATAGTGCCGTATTTTTATGCAGCCTACACCAATACACATGTATAGCATGACCAGGGGACATAGAGAGCAAATGTTTTCTATGTCACCTTGCATTGAACCTGCATTGATCAATTCAGATAAATGTAACTCAATGCACCTTGTGTAAATGAGCCCTAAGGCAGCTGTCCCCAAAACAGGAGTCTCAAATGAATTATTTATATTTAACTCTTGTTCTGTAAAAGCTTGGACTTTAAATAATTTTCTGTCTCAGTGATGATGGGCACTAACACTGCAATAAAAACTTAAGAGGGGTTCTAATCCATCCATATGATATTCAAAACTAAAAAGACTTTGGCCATCAAAGTGGTTGTATAATCCTTTTTGTTATTTTTACCTACAGGTAAACCTATAATAAGGCTTACCTGTAGGTAAAATGTATATCTCCTAAAACTGTATGGTTTAGGAGATATTCACTTTGCATGCAGCCACTGACGTCAGCGGCGCATGTGCTGTGAAGGCCCGGCTGAAGGTCTGGCAGACACTGCCAGATATGGTTGGGAAGAAGACTCCCATGCGCATGCACGAGAGTGACGTAATTGCGGCTCCAGCCACTCACAACACCGGAGCCGTGAACCCGGAAGAAACGCTGAGGGAACATGTCAGCTCCCTCAGAGTGTACCAGGATCAGATGCCGAGGCCTCGTTCTAAGGTGAGTATTTCATAATGAGCTAGTATGCGCTGCATACTAGCTCATTTTGCCTTTGCCTTGCAGTTTTTTTGGTTTTAAAAAATAAAATAAAAATTCAGTGCGGTATATAAGCACTTTAAGTGATTTAGCTTTAAATGTAGAGTTTTGCAAGAACACAGTTCTTCTAACAAGAATCTATTTCAGAGCTTTTAGCTTGCTTTTTTCCATCAACACAATAAAATGATGACCCCCTTTACATGGGCTTTCCATTCAGAACCAACAGTCAGTCTGCACATGCCTACCTTAAAGTCTGTCCAGGTCCAAAAAAATAGAAAAGGACTGTATACTATTCTAATTTTCCAGAATTAAACTTGCCTGATCTGATGTAGCTTTATGCAAACAGATGTAAGTCTGTGTTTATCCGGCCACCCATAGAGCCTTCACAGGTCTGCCAATGTCTGATGTCAGATAAAGTGATAGCCATCCTGTATCAACTCTGATTTGTCTGACCTCTTTCAGCTGCTATCCATCTGTATCCTTCAGTCATCAGACTGGATAAATTGCTCACATACAGACTACCACTTGCTTGGTTCAGAGAGAAGTCTGTCCGGATGCTGACAACCACTGTCCCTTTACAATCTCTCAGACCTGAGTCTGCCTCAGCAACCTTTCTCTGTAGTCAAGACAGAACTGGACATGCACTGTCCACATGTCAGGCTTCAAGCTGTTTCCACAGCACATAGGAGCAAAGCCTGACCACTCTCTTTTGTGGGCAACACCCACCTGTCTCCAATCAGCTCCACACCTGAAACAGACACTGTCTGCATCTTTACACAATGACAGACCATCAGTCTGGCACATCCCCTTTCAAGCAACATCTCTCACTAGCGTAGTAGATGCTGTACTGAGACATTTGCATACCTGGTGGTAAATAATATGTACATTTAAATAGAGTATCTAGTCTTGCAATTTTTATGTCTCTTTGTAGTATCTTTGTAAATGCTCCAGATCAACTTACTTGTTGGCAAAGATGCATAGATGATGTTTTTTTCATTTGGAATAGAACTGAGAATTATTTGGGTATTTTCTTGTTTTCTTGAGAGATATTAATATTAATGATCACATAATGCAATTTACCTCTCAATATAACAGAAAAAATGTATTTTTTTTTTTTTTTGGAGATATCAGATGGTAAAATATGCACACGTACACATTTTAAAGAAACTGACCCTAATACCTGTGCATACCGTATTTATTGGCATATAACATGCACTTTTCCCCCTTAAAATCAGTGAAAAATCATGCGTGTGTGTTATACGCCGATCCCCCGCTGATTGTGAGCGGAGCAAAGCGAACGCCGCCGACATACACAAAGCCGAGTGTACTTAGCTAGTCTCGTCTCCTCTCACACGCCCAGTCCCGCTATTGGACCTGTGTTATGTCCATCATAGGGGCGGGACTAGGCGGGACTGTGAGCGAAGCCGAGACTAGCCGAGTACACTTGGCTTTGTGTATGTCGGCGGCGCTTGCTCTGCTCTCAATCAGTGGAGATCGGCGCCAATTTAAAAAATCAGAATGTCTGAATTACAAAAGTAACACATTTAAACGAATCCAAAAAAAAGCAAACAAATTCGAAAAAAAATTCGAACTGAATTAGAAAAAAAATAGAAATCGATTTTCTAAAAAAATACAATAAAATAGAATATAAAAAAAAATATATATATATATATATATATATATATATATATATATATATACAGTGGGGATGGAAAGTATTCAGACCCCCTTAAATTTTTCACTCTTTGTTATATTGCAGCCATTTGCTAAAATCATTTAAGTTCATTTTTTTTCCTAATTAATGTACACACAGCATCCCATATTGACAGAAAAACACAGAATTGTTGACATTTTTGCAGATTTATTAAAAATAAAAACTGAAATATCCCATGGTCCTAAGTATTTAGACCCTTTGCTGTGACACTCATATATTTAACTCAGGTGCTGTCCATTTCTTCTGATAATCCTTGAGATGGTTCTACACCTTCATTTGAGTCCAGCTGTGTTTGAGTTATACTGATTGGACTTGATTAGGAAAGCCACACACCTGTCTATTTAAGACATTATAGCTCACAGTGCCTGTCAGAGCAAATAAGAATCATGGGGTCAAAGGAACTGCCTGAAGAGCTCAGAGACAGAATTGTGGCAAAGCATAGATCTGGCCAAGGTTACCAAAACATTTCTGCTGCACTTAAGGTTCCTAAGAGCACAGTGGCCTCCATAATCCTTAAATGGAAGACGTTTGGGACGATCAGAACCCTTTTTAGAGCTGGCTGTCCGGCCAAACTGAGCTTTCGATTGAGGAAGAGCCTTGGTGAGAGATGTAAAGAAGAATCCAAAGATCACTGTGGCTGAGCTCCACAGATGCAGTCGGGAGATGAGAGAAAGTTGTAGAAAGTCAACTATCACTGCAGCCCTCCACCAGTCTGGGCTTTATGACAGAGCAGCCCGACGGAAGCCTCTCCTCTGTGCAAGACACATGAAAGCCCGCATGGAGTTTGCTAAAAAACACCTGAAGGACTCCAAGATGGTGAGAAATAAGATTCTCTGGTCTGATGAGACCAAGATAGAATTTTTTGGCCTTAATTCTAAGCGGTATGTGTGGAGAAAACCAGGCACTGCTCATCACCTGTCCAATACAGTCCCAACAGTGAAGCATGGTGGTGGCAGCATCATGCTGTGGGGGTGTTTTTCAGCTGCAGGGACAGGACGACTGGTTGCAATTGAGGGAAAGATGAATGTGGCCAAGTACAGGGATATCCTGGATGAAAACCTTCTCCAGAGTGCTCAGGACCTCAGACTGGGCCGAAGGTTTACCTTCCAACAAGACAATGACCCTAAGCACACAGCTAAAATAATGAAGGAGTGGCTTCACAACAACTCAGTGACTGTTCTTGAATGGCCCAGCCAGAGCCCTGACTTAAACCCAATTGAGCATCGTTGGAGAGACCTAAAAATGGCTGTCCACCAACGTTTACCATCTAACCTGACAGAACTGGAGAGGATCTGCAAGGAGGAATGGCAGAGGATCCCCAAATCCAGGTGCAAAAAACTTGTTGCATCTTTCCCAAAAAGGCTCATGGCTGTATTAGATCAAAAGGGTGCTTCTACTAAATACTGAGCAAAGGGTTTGAATACTTAGGACCATGTGATATTTTATTTTTTATTTTTTAATAAATCTGCAAAAATGTCAACAATTCTGTGTCTTTCTGTCAATATGGGGTGCTGTGTGTACATTAATGAGGAAAAAAATGAACTTAAATGATTTTAGCAAGGACCATGGGATATTTCAGTTTTTATTTGTAATAAATCTGCAAAAATGTCAACAATTCTGTGTTTTTCTGTCAATATGGGGTGCTGTGTGTACATTAATTAGGAAAAAAAATGAACTTAAATGATTTTAGCAAATGGCTGAAATATAACAAAGAGTAAAAAATTTAAGGAGTCTGAATACTTTCCATCCCCACTGTACATATATATATATATATATATATATATATATATATATATATATATATATATATATATATATATATATATATATATATATATATATATATATATATATAAATATATATACTTTTTTTTTTATTCTATTCTATAATTATATATATAACCATTTTCTGAAATTCTAATTTCATATAGAATGAAATTGAATAAGAATAGAATAGAAAATAATAGAAAAGAATAGCATAGAAAAACAATAGAACAGAATAGAAAAAAATATAATATATAATATTATTATTATATATTATATTTTTTTCTATTCTATTCTTTTCTATTATTTTCTATTTTATTGTAATCTTTTCTATTCAAATTTGATTTAAGTCCAATTTCGGAAGATGGCTTCTGAAATTCAAATTTCATATAGAATAAATTTGAATTTGTATAGAAATATATATATATATATATATATATATATATATATATATATATATATATATATTGTATTTTTTTCTATTCTGTTCCATTGTTTTTCTATACTATTCTTTTCTATTCTATTCTAAACTTTTCTATTCGAATTTGAATTCATTCTATTTGAAATTCGAATTTCGGAAGATGGCTTCTGAAATTTGAATTTCGTATAGAAGGAATTTGAATTTGAATAGAAAAGATTAGAATAGAAAACAATGGAAAATAATAGACTAGAAAAACAATAGAACAGAATAGAATAAAATATAATATATATATTATATTTTATTCTATTCTGTTCTATTATTTTTCTAGTCCATTCTATTCTACTCTAATCTTTTCTATTCGAATACGAATTCATTTTATATGAAATTCGAATTTTGGAAGATGGTTTTATATATATATATATATATATATATAAAACCATCTTTTGAAATTGGAATTTGGTACAGAATGAATTTGAATTCGAATAGAAAAATTAGAATATATTATATTTTTTTCTATTCTGTTCTATTGTTTTTCTATGCTATTCTTTTATATTATTTTATTATATTATTATATTATTTTCTATTCTATTCTAATCATCTTTTCTATTGGAATTCAATTATATATATATATATATATATATATATATATATATATATATATATATATATATACATATACAAATACATATATAATATTTTTTTCTGTTCTGTGCTATTGTTTTTCTATGCTATTCTTTTCTAGTATTTTCAATTCTATTCTAATCTTTTCTATTCAAATTCAATTTCATTCTATACAAATTTTGAATTTCGCAAAATGGTTATATATAGTTTACTTTTTTCAAATTCGGTCAACATTTTTGAATGCGGTAGAATTTTTTCGAATGCGGGCAAATTTTTTTGAATTCGAATACGAAACTAAACGAATCCCAAAAACCAATGTAACGAATGCAATGAATTTAACTAAACAAATTTAGTTAAATAACGTATCGAGACGAAACAAAACGAAACAAATTTTTTCATCCTGCACATGTCTATTCCAGGATGGAGAAGGATCTAGGGGTCCTAGTAGAAGACAGACTGAGCAATAGCATGCAGTGTCAAGCTGCGGCTACCAAAGCCAGCAAAAGTTTAGCAAGCATTAAAAATGGAATTTACTCCAGAGATAAGACGATTATTCTGCCATTTTATAAAACTTTGGTTCGGTCGCATCTGCAGTATTCCATCCAGTTCTAGTCACCAATCCTCTGAAAGGATGTGCTGTAGCTGAAGAGAGTCCGGAGAAGGGCAACTTAATTATTATGGGGAATGGAGGACCTCAATTATGAGGAACGACTACAAGCGCTAAATGTATTCTCCCTGGAGAAGAGACACTTGAGAGGAGATATGATTGCGATATACAAATATCGCACTGGTGGTATCAGCGTAAGTATGAAACTTTTCAGTCCCAGGGAGTGTAAGAGGACATGGGGCCACACGATGAAACTGAAAAAGAAGCGGTTTAGCCTTAAGGTGCGTAGGGGTTTTTTCCCTGTCAGGGCAGTAAGGATGTGGAACTCTCTTCCACAATCGGTGATGTCGGCAGGAAGTATGGGTAGTTTTAAAAGACTATTGGATGTGCATCTTAGCGAAAACAATATACGGGGGTCTTTATTCAGCCTTACCTACTATGTTACTCTGTAGATTTAAAATGCTTTATCAGTGATAATTTTTAAGAATATGTAAACCTAATATTTCATATTCCTGACATGTGCCTGCTGTCCCATGTACTTGTATGAAAACATATTCTCTTCTCTTTGCATTGTTTCCTTTGTGTGAAATACCTGATGTTCCTGCCAGACCCTCTACTTTCCAAAAACTTTGAAAAACTGACTACACTAGGAAGGAACTTTGGACGATTGGGAAGAATGGACTTTTTAGGCATACTTTTTAGAAAAGGTAAAAAAAAAAAAAAAATTTACAAAATGATAACAAAGATTACTAGGCAGGAGAGCACAGTGTGGTCAGTTCTCTAGCTATGCTGGGAACACAGCTTGCTCTCCTTCAATGATCAGACTTGCCCTGACATACCCCCCTGCACAGCCTTTCACTGAGAAGCTCTGTAGTGTACTACTGCTTCTCTCCCCTGTTCATGCACCTGAGAACAGAGAGAATGATCACTTATTAAAAAAGCATTTATAATGATTTTGTATATATATACCCAAATGTTTGCCTTTTATTTCTATTTTAAACTGATTGGGTTGTTTTACAAGGTGATCATTTACAATAACTTTAAGTTGCGACTGATATAATTAGAGGTAAAAACAGTATAGTTTCCAGAATAGCTGATGGATTAAACATGTTGGAAATTGGTCATTGAATTGAATTAGATCATTTGTACATTAGCCTTGCCTTTATAAATAGTTTTTATAATTTTTTTGTGTAAACAATGTTTAACCACTTGATGCCCGCGCTATAGCCGAAAGACAGCTACAGCACAGGCTTAAATTGCTGGGAGAGTGTACATGGATTTTCTCCCATGCTCGCACTGCCCATGTGCCCCCTGCAGCATGTGGGCGGTGCGCTCTGTAATCACTGAGTCCCAGCCCATTACCACATGATCAGCTGTCAGCCAATGACAGCTGATAAAATGTTGTAAATAGAAGCCGGTAATCGGCTTTTTTTTCCCCTCACGCTAACAGCATGAGAAGAAAAAAATAAGCTGTTTACCGGCTTGTGTAAATAGGACATCGGTCCCACACACTGAGTGTCACTGCTGCTAAGCAGTGCCCACCAGTGCCACCTACTGTACCAGTGCCCATCACCAGTACTGCTAAGCAGTGCCCACCGGTGTCACCTACCAGTGCCCACCAGTGCCACCTACCAGTGCCCACCAGTGCTACCTATCAGTGCCCATCAGTGCTGCCAATCAGTGCCCATCAGTGCCTCATCATTAGTGCCACCTATCAGTGCTGCCTATCAGTGCCACCTACCAGTGCCACCTATCAGTGCCCTTCAGTGCCACTTATCAGTGCCCATCAGTGCCTCCTGATCAGTGCCCACCAGTGCTGCCTCATCAGTGCCCATCAGTGCCACCAATCAGTGCCCATCAGTGCCACCTATCAGTGCCCATCAGTGCCGCCTTATCAGTGCCTATCAGTGCAGCCTATCAGTGCCCATCAGCGAAGCCTATCAGTGTAGCTTCATCTGTGCACATCAATGAAGGAGAAAAATTACATATTTGCAAAATTTTATAACAAACTATGAAAATGTTTTTTGTTTTGTTTATTCAACATTTTCCGTCTTTTTTTTGTTTGTTTAGAAAAAAAGAACCCAGTAGTAATTAAACACCACCAAAAGAAAGCTCTATTTGTGTGAACTTCAATGTGCGACAGCATGGAAAGCTGAAAATTGGCCTGGGCAGAAAGGGGGTATAAGTGCCCAGTAAGCAAGTGGTTAAGCTGGTTATGTATTTTATTTTGTAACACAAAGTTCATAATATGGAGGATGATTAGAAGTTTTACAGTTTTATAAAGATTGGAGGCTATTTGTGTTAGATGATTGACCTGGGTGTTTGATGGTCAGTCTGTTACACTATATGACAACCCTTCTCTATTCTTTAAATCTTGTTTGTAGTTGGGGATCTTACCACCAGATGTCACCATGCTCTTTATTAACTTTTAGTGATTGGAATGGGCCATCTCTTGTTCTAATGGGATATCTGTAGAAAGTATTTAATGGAGGCATGACATCAGACGGTCCCGACTAAGGCATTTCCCACAAAACACATCAAGCAGTGACATCATCATGCACTCATGCTTGCCAAGGAGGTTTACAGGCATTTTTGGCATAGCGATTGGTGAAGAATTTCGATTTTTTTTCCTCCCGAATGGACATCTATCCAGTGGCCACTCAATAACTATATTTTGATGTTTGTGAGAGTTTAGTTCTTTAGGTGCACTTTTAAAATGTTAGAAGTTCTCCTATTTTTTTTATCTTTTAATAAAACATTACTACTCTATGGGAAGCTTTTTTTTTTCTTTTTGGGCACTTCATCAAACTTTTGAGCTAAGACAATTATTTATGTTCCGTGACAAGAAGATCTAATGGCTGAGATGTACATAATCATTCTGATGAATCAGAATGTATATTGGAGTTGCTGAGAGTCTGAACGCACGGGGCGTGGCCTTAAGCTGCATGTCGTAAGGAGTGCAGAGTGAGAGCTCCGGCTGCACAATATCCTTTAACCTGATCCTGGGGGACTTATTTATCCCTAAAACCTGCACAGAATATTGGCATCGCCTTGGGATACTGTAGTGTAGTGCCAATGTCACCTTCGAAGAAATCAAACTTGGCAAATACCATAATGACGGCCAGGACACTGTGAGGGAAGATGGCGCCGCAAAAAAATGAAAAATAAAAAACTAAATGACCAAAGCACACCAAACAGAGTAAACTACATAAAATATTTATTAGCTATACAAAGCTGAACACAGAATAATGTGTACACAACCACCCCTAAAAGACAGATATGGTGGGAATACCGGTAAAGGGGATCCCACCAATCTGTCTATACCTTCCCTGTAAACAGTATATAATCCCTCATAAAAAAGCGAGGAAGCCTGCAACTGAGGAGGTTCCTCCCTACCCCAATAAATAGCACACCCCTATAGCACCTGTGAAACCCCCTACTACCTGAGGTTACAGGCTGAACCATACAATTCCTGAAGGGACAGCGTGATAATGCAAATGCACTAAATGTTCACGCTGTTCCCAAACACAAACAGCTCAATGGCTAGCCATGGTACCTGCAGTCCGTCAGTCAATCAAGATGGTGCCGCATCCAGCTCAGGGGAGGAGGTCCCGCCTTCTGGAGATACCGCTCTTATCCTTGATCCTGTCTCCCTCTGCCAAATGACCCTCACGTCCAGGATTGAGGAGGTTAAGGTTGATATCTCCCTCATTCGCCAGGACATGCACAAGCTGCGTGAAAGAGTAACTGAGGCAGAGGGTCGGGCATCAGCATCAGCTAAATGTCGTCCTGAGCAAACAGGAGAGAGGTTGGAGGGAACTGACCCCCCTATTCTTGGAAAACTTGCTGATTACTAACTTTGGCAGGGATGCCTTTTCTTCCACATTTGTGGTGGAGCACGCGCACCGACAGGCTTCCAGGCCTCCTCCATCTGGAGCCCCCCCGCGAAGATGCTAAACTACCGGGACCGTGATGCCGTCCTGCGCCTTACCCGTGGGAGGGGTAACATCCCATTCGGCAATTCACACATAGCGGTGTTCCCGGACTTTTCGGCCGAGGTCCAGGAAAAACGACGCAATTCTCAGAAGCTAAGCGACAGCTCCGCAACCATCATCTGGTTTACGCTATGCTATTCCAAGCACGCCTCTGTGTCATCCGAGATGGCAAAGCACATTTCTTTGAAGATCCCTCTGCAGTCATCCCCTGGTTGGAGAGTCGGGATGCGGCTGCCCCTGCACCGTCATAACACACTGTGAGGGACTACCCTCAGATACTCCCCATTGGAATGCGAACAGGGGGGATTTGAAGCCTGGATGCCCTCATCACAAACAGTGAGTAAACTTTGACTGGTTTCTCCCCTCTCTCCCCTGGCCACGTTAATGGCAATCCTGGAGGCACCCATACTCTGCCCCTAATCCTCTTTCTTTGGCCTGCAACAAAAGTACGGCAAAGTTGCTTTCACCGTCTAACTCAAAACCTAATGTCCCCATAACAGCAAAATTTCAGCCACCCTCGAACATTGTATCTGCATCCCCCTTACAGCTAGATGCTGGAATATCTAGCACTGCTATGCACTTCTGTTTACTACTGTCGCCCCCTTTGATGGCTGAGAATGCACCTGGACTTCCACTCTCAACACGGTCTGTTGTTCTCCTTTTTTCCCTTGTCCAGAGGAAACGGTGCATCTCACTGTCCTCTCAAGTTATGTTTCCCTGGCCAGCCTCAGTCTCCACGGCCGTGGAGGGCTGCTACAAGTTTGTTTTGCCATGCTGGTCCAGAGTTGGCAAGATTTCCACGTGTTTTTTTTTTCTTTTTTGTTCTTTGTTTTTTTCTTTTTTCATATGTACAGTGTCTGATATGTGCTCTATTGCAATGTCTATGCCAAAATATACCATGGATGCTCCCCATCTGCCAGACCATTTGCATGGCTCCCTGCAGGCATATCACTCTTACCTCATTGTTTTCTCTGATGTATGTGCAGGGTCCCACTGCGATATGGAAACTGGAGTGGCTGATCCAACATATGTATATATGTGTGTTGACTGCACCACATGTGGATGCGGTCTGGTGCCACCCCCTGCTGATCCGACTGAACGGCCCAATACCACAGATATCATGATGGCAACCCTTAAACTAGTTACATGGAATGTGAGAGGATTGAGAGCTAAACCCAAAAGGCTTGCCGTCCTCTCCTGCCTAAAACAAATGCATGCAGATATCTCTGTTATAGTGGAGACCCATATTACAGACCATATGCAGATGGCATTGAAAAAAACGTGGGTGGGCTGGGTTTATCAGGCCCCTTTTACAAATAATTCCAGAGGGATTGTTATCCTCATTGCTAAGACGGTTCAGTTCTGGCTTAATGGCCTGCGGTCGGATCGGCAGGGTCGGTTCCTATTTTTGCATGCCTCTGTGGGGGGCCTTGAGGTTCTCCTCCTGGCTTTCTACATTCCCCCACCCTTCCAATTTGAAGCTCTCAGGGAAGGGGTGACTTTCATGACTCAGCACCCCACAGTGCCAGCCATATGGTTGGGGGACTTCAACATGGTTATAGACCCTTACCTTGAGAGTCTGAACGCACAGTTTAACCTTCCTATAGTTTAGCGGTTATAATATCTGGTGAATGCTATTCCATACATTGGTGGCATGTGCAGTGATCACCATTCTGAATATTTTAAGAATACTACACTACAGTCATTAGTACAGATTTTTTCATAATATTTTCTCATCGCCTGTCAAACACCCTCTGATGAGCAAATAATTATGGTTCACTCTTCAGAGGACCAACACACATGTAAACAACCCTTTTAGATTGTAGGTTGCTTAAGGGCGACTGATATGAATGTAAAAATATTCAAAGCATTATTTAAAGCGTAAATTGACAGGGTTATATAAATATTTGTAATAAATAAAATAATTATGATGATGATGCCTTTAACATGCTAATCATTCATTGTTGTAAGTCTGAAGTCTCCTTTTATAGAACAAATGTTTTTCAAGCTTTATTTTCTGGCAATTCAGGACAAATGTGTTGGTGGATTACAATCTGCAGAAAAAATATAAATGCCACAAATAGCATATTTTTTTCTATGCTCAAGGGAGCACAGAGACAGCGTGGGCTCCAGGACAGACAATCTTGTTTCGATACTGTAATAAAGGGGAAAGTTACTACCTAATCTTTTATCACAGGGCCACTTTGTTCTTTAAAATGCTTTCCTCGACTTTTATTGCCAGTTGGCAGGCTGCTGACACTGCTGCTACACACTCTCCAAGCATTTCTATATAATTGATGGTTTCTGAATGCTTTTAAAATAAGAACGCATTTCAGCATGGCTTCTAATCTTGTTCTGTATCGTGAGAGTACTGCATCCAGTTAAGAACTCACAAATAACTGTTGTTAATGTAAGACATTTCCTGTCTGCAGGTTGCATCCACAGTTACTTTGTGAGTAAATTTTCAGTCTGGTCATTTCCCCTGCAAACAAAGTTAAGGTCCTGGGATCATTGCATTCACACCCCTGAGCAGTCAATCAATGCCTCTACTTAGGCCCAGATTTCCATCACTGGAGTCTGTAGGTATACAGTTTTGGTGCCCTAAGCAGTGCTGGGACACGGCCAATGCCCAGGGTAAACATTGGAAACTGTACCCCCTCCTGGTGGAGAATGAGAAGGGCATCAGGCCAATAGAGGCACGTGCCGAACTGTATGCTTAGGATTGTATGATTAGAAGATGTGGGGAGGGAATTATTCTTTGATAATTCTATTTGTATAGAGGATAGTGCCAGGTTTTTGGTTACAGGCACCCCCCCACCTAATTATCGAACTGTATGTAATATGTTTGTGGCGGGCATTAAAATAGTACCAATGATTGTGATGCGCTGCAGTGAACTGAAAAGCTTAAAACTGGAGCAGAAATATAGGGCTAACAGTGATGTGAGCGAGTGGTGTCACTGAAAGGAAAAAATGTCCATTACATCTGTGGAGTGACTGGAAGGAAAATTGACCCTATATCACTGGAAGGACAAAAATGACCCTGTGTCAGTGGTGTCACTGGAAGAAAAAAATGCCTGTGCATCTGTGGTGTTGCTAAGAAGAAAAATAGTGTGGGATCAGTCAAAAACAAAATGTCCCTGCGTCCATGGTGTCAATCTGTGGAGAGCTTAAGACTGCATATCATGCAAGGCACAGGGCTAATAAACGCATATCACACAGGACACAGTGCTTATCACTTCATACATTGCAGGACACAGGCCCACAGGTCATATGTTGCAGGACTCAGAACAGCATATTGTGCAGGGGTGGGTATTGCGTAGTAACACACCAGTACAGAGCTCTATCCACAATCCTCCTATAGAGAGCTTATGCCTTGTCCTAGCCCTGGCCCTAAGAAACACATGTGTGTTATATGAAATTACTTGTATTTCCTTTGCCACCTGTAGACATTTGCCTACTTTGCCTAATGGTAAATCCAGCCCTGCCTCTGCCACTCACATTTCAAGTTCCTGGGCCACACCATTATGTAGGAAGGATTGTGGAATTACTGAAATGCTGGATCCAGCAGCGGAAGGCTTTAAGTCTCAGGTAAGTATTTGTGAGCTATTTTTACAACTGAATGTAGGCAGCGTGGGAGGCAGAGTCTATCAGGTCTACTTAAAAACAATCCCAGTGATTCTTTAAAAGTATGCAAGTAAGTTTACACTGCAATAAAAGAGGCTGCATAGTTCTCCCCAGTGGTTTGCAACTTTTTTATCTATATTGGTGAGACAGTAGCAGTGCTATCTGACACCTCTCAGTGTGGTGGATAATATGTCTACAGCTGGACATCATGGTTCCTACTACTGGCTGCCGAATCTTGTTGTGATATAGCAGCCAGGGGGAGGAACCATCACACCCAGTGAGGAACATGTTATCTGATGCACCAAGAAGTGTTGCATATCAGTGGTGCTGAGAAAGCTGAGAATTGATTTGGCATTCAGTGTAATAGTAAATATGCATTGTATTACAAGGCAAAGGTAATTGTATTTTTTTAGAGGTGTGAGGGTTGCTTTAATTTGCATATACTGTAGCGAAGACAGGAAACTCACGCTAGTAAAAAACTGTTAAAAATGTACAGTTCCATAATTAAGAACCTTTGAATGTTCCAACCAACAATACATCTCCATAGCTTCCAACTTTAAGAACCCATATTCCCCCCTGTGCTTGTATTAGGACAGATATATAAACATGAAAAAAAAAAAAAAAAAACAGGAGTTACTATTCACCTACCAAAGTAGGTCCTAAAAAGGCCCAATAGGTGTTGCTTATTTTCAGTTACTGGTATAAAAGAAAAGTTAACATAGCTGCTAACTTATGAAACAACCTAATGCCGCGTACACACGAGCGGACTTTACGGCAGACTTTGTCCTGCGGACTTTTCGACGGACTTTATGACGGACTTTCCAAATGAACGGACTTGCCTACACATGATCAACCAAAGTCCGACGGATTCGTACGTGATGACGTACGACCGGACTAAAACAAGGAAGTTCATAGCCAGTAGCCAATAGCTGCCCTAGCGTTGGTTTTTGTCCGTCGGACTAGCATACAGACGAATGGACTTTTCAACCGGACTCGAGTCCGTCGAAAAGATTTGAAACATGTTTCATTTCTAGGTCCGTCGAACTTTTGGGGAAAAAGAAGTCTGCTGGAGCCCACACACGATCGAATTGTCCGACGGACTCCGGTCCGCCGAACCAAGTATGCCGTAAATTCTGGCCGTGTGTACGCGGCATAACAACCATTTTGCCTCTTTAAAATGTATGTATAAGGAACTACTATTGTGTACAACTAGATGTAAACAGGATTGTCATTAATGATAGTTAGCATAAGGATTTGCTACTGATTACCCTGACTGCTGTAGGGATTTGGAAAAAAGTCCCCAATGTTAAAAACAAAATGGACCATTCTTTATAAGGATTGTCTTCTTTGGATCATCTAGGATTTCTGGGGATACAAAGGAAAGTAAAAAGAATGGTCCATTTTGCTTTATCACTTTTATTTTTATTACAGATATGTAACCATGTCTTACACTGCATTGTAGCTGGGCCATTGGTGATATGCAGCTAAAAAGCGCCCGACCTTCAAACGTGGATTCATATGTCACACACAATGTTTAGTGTGTATACTGTATAAAACAGATGATTATTATTTGCAAGAAGAATCTTGGGAGGTTGAAAAATGAAACAGACAGCTAGTGGCTTTTTTCTTCACTTGTGAGATAAATTTTCAGAATTTCTTTTGTAGGTATTAGCTGTTACCTCATTGTAAGGAAATGAGGAAAAAGTATTAGCTGGCTGTATGAGAAATATTTTCAGTAGCTCTCTTTTCTACAATGATGTCTTGATTTTCAATTAGACCTGAGTGTATGAACTTGTAATCGGGCTCTCGTTATCAATTTTCTGTACAGCTTAGAAATTAAAATCGTAAATCAAATTGTTGGATGTGGATGGAACAAGCATTTATTTTTCTCTTTCTTCAAATTTCACTTTTATGTAACTTAAGTCTTGTTAGTGCAAAACAGGTCACACCAATAGGATTTTTAATGTGGAACTTCAGCCAAAATAATTTTTAGCTTTTGTATATCAGTAGTCAGTAGGTATGAGCCAAACAACCCCCGATTCGGTTCGCACCAGAACATATCGAACAGGCAAAAAATTCAAAAGAACACATGAACACCGTTAAAGTCTATGGGACACGAAAATAAAAAATCAAAAGTGCTAATTTTAAAGGCTTATATGCAAGTTATTGTCATAAAAAGTGTTTGGGGACCTGGGTCTATGTATTAATGCAAAATTTAAAAAAAAAAGTTTTTTCTGGAGCAGTGATTTTTTTAATGCTTAAAGTGAAATAATAAAAATGAAATATTCTTCAAATATCGTGCCTGGGGGGGTGTCTATAGTATGCCTGTAAAGTGGTGCATTTTTCCCGTGTTTAGAACAGTACCACAGCAAAATGACATTTCTAAAGGAAAAATTGTCATTTAAAATTGATTGCGGCTGTAATGAATTGTTTGGTCTCGGCAATAAAGATAAAACTCATTGAAAGAAAGGGCATGGGTCCCCCCCCCCAGTCCATTACTAGGCCCTTTGGGTCTGGTATGAATATTAAGGGGAACCCCGAACCAAAATGTAAAAAAAAATTGTGGGGGGGGTGCCCCTAAAATCCATACCAGGCTCTTCAGGTCTGATATGGAATTAATGGGAATCCTGCGCCAAATTATAAAAAAATGGCATAGGGGTCCCCCCAAAATCCATACCAGACCTTTATCTGAGGCAACCTGGCAGGCCACAGGAAAAGAGGGGGGACGAGAGAGCGCCCCCCCTCCTGAACCGTACTAGGCCACATGCTCTCAACATGGGTAGCCCCCCAAAGCACCTTGACCTCATGTTGATGGGGACAAGGGCCTCATCCCCACAACCCTTGCCCGGTGGTTGTGGGGGTATGTGGGCAAGGGGCTTATTGGAATCTGGAGGCCCCCTTTAACAAGGGGAACCCCAGATCCCATCCCCCATGTGAATTGGTAACGGGGTTGTACCCCTATCATTTCACAAAAAAAGTGTCAAAATGGTAAAAAAAGACAAGAAACAGCTTGGGATAAGTACTTTATTAAAAAAATAAAAATGTCCTGCTATGTAAATCCAACAGACCGAAAAAAAAAAGAAAAAAAAAGCCGCAACAGCTCCGCCTCCATGGGAGGTTCCCGCCGACTGATGCTTCTTCTTGGTGACAGTTTTTATATAGCTGAGGGCGGGGCCACCCGGTGAAATAAATGGGTGACCCCACCCCCTCTGATGCCACATTAGGCTTCCCTGTGGCTTCCCCGTGGCGTCACCCAGAAGAAGTGTCAATCGGTGGGAGCCGCCTTTTTTTTTCTTTTATGGTCCGTCGGGCAGCGTGGATTTACATCGTGGGGCATTTTTATTTTTTTATTTTTTCATACCCCCACAACCAGCGGGCAAGGGTTGTGGGGATGAGGCCCTTGTCGGTTGCGTGCTCAGATAAGGGTCTGGTATGGATTTTGGGGGGTCCCTACGCCTTTTTTTACAAAATATGACGCAGGGTTCCCCTTAAAATCCATACCATACCATTCCTTTAGAAATGGCATTTTGCTGCGGTACTGTTCTAAACACAGGAAAAATGTGCCACTTTCCAAGCATACTATAGACACCCCCCAGGCACGATATTTAAAGGAATATTTCATTTTTATTGTTTCACTTTAAGGATTAATAAAATCACTGCTGTCGAAAAAACATCAGTTTTTTTAAAAAAAAATTGCATTGATACATGTCCCCTGGGGGTCCCCACACATTTTTTTATGGCAATACATTGCATATAAGCCTTTAAAATGAGCACTTTTGATTTTTCATGTTAGTGTCCCATAGACTTTAACGATGTTACGGCGGCTTTCGAATTTGCCCCGAAAACCGCATATTGTTTGGTGTTTGCAGAACATCCTAACAACCAAAGTTGGGCCCAAACTTATACTCGGGCCGAACCATTCGCCCATCCCTAATGGGGCGTACACGCGGTCGGACTTTTCGACCGGACTGGTCTGACGGACACCGACGGACCAAATCCGGCAGACAATCCGATAGTGTGTGGGCTTCACCGGACCTTCAGCTGACTTTTCCTTTCTCAAATCTGATGGACTTTAGATAGATTTGGAACAGGCTTCAAATCTTTACGTCGTAACTCCGCTGGACCCAGAAATCCGCTCGTCTGTATGCTAGTCGGACGGACAAAAACTGACGCTAGAGCAGCTATTGGCTACTGGCTATCAACTTCCTCATTTTAGTCCGGTGTACGTCATCACGTACAAATCCGTCGGACTTTGGCGTGATCGTGTGTAGGCAAGTCCGTTCGCTAGAAAGTCCGTCGGAAGTCTGCTGGAAAGTTTGTCGGACCAGTCCAGTCGAAAAGTCCGCCCGTGTGTATGCGGCATAAGAGTCAGAGTTAGAATTTCACATTTCTTGTGTCACTGGGACAAGTTAATGAACAACAAAATAAACCAGGCCAAGGTTGTAACATTTACCATACCCTATTAAAAAGTTCTTCTTTTAGAGTATCAAAATATTGCCAAATCATTCATGAAAAGAAAGCATTAGAATTAAAAATTTAAACTTTTATTACCTGTATTTCAGTGCTCAAAATAAACTGTCCTAATAAAACATTAATTTTATCAAGTGCCGGCCATGGCAATAAGCAAACATTCAGGGTTGTAAGTACCATATTGGCACATGTGAGCCAGTCCCTAGGGCAGCAGGGTAAGAGGGGACAACAATAAGCAACAAAAGGTACAAATTATTAAAACTAGATTTCCTATGGCTCCCTGAGCGAAATAGAGAGCAGAGCATGTTCTGCTGAGGCAGGAAGGAATAAAAACAAACCTGTTGCTTTGCCCTGAATTGGTAAAGCAGAGGTATACACTTTTACCATTAAAACTTAATTTTTCTTTTAAATCAATAACAGGTGTGTAAATCATCATACGAACCCCCAAATTTCCATTTTCATACCTATGCTTCCTACGGAAAATTAACAGGGCTGTATTTCATTTGTGCATGTAGAGGGCCTCTTAACTTGAGCACACTGGCCTAATGTTTATCATCATGTTCTATGAGATTTGAGTGCAGGCATTTTGAATGTAGCAAATTCAATTGATTTTAAAGGCATTTTTGTGCTTTTTTCCAATATTTTTTTGCAGTGATATTGCATACCAGAGCTTCTTTGGGGCAGGATTGCATGCTTTTGGCCTCATAGACTTTAATTATGTGAGTGCCTAAAAAGGAGCACAACATGCATTTTCACACTTAGTGGGTGAGGTGAAGCGCAAACCAGAGGGAGGAGAGGAGGTGTGAGGCTATTGTCGTGACAAAGCATTTCGGGGCATGGCCCTTCTTCAGGTCATCAAGACTCTACAAGGTACTGTGCCAATGGTGATTCAGTCGCACCAGCCCTTCCATCTATGCGAGATTTTTATTGTTGTTCATTATTAATTTTATTACAGTTTTCAATAAACTGCCTTATGATCTGATCACATTGACTCTATCTAAGAATTTGTCCACACTGGATGTTTCTGATCAGCGCTTTTAGTTGTGGCCACCTTCGTATGTTTGCTTATTGTTTCACATCACTCCTGGTGTGTCCATCCACACAGCTGTTCCTTGGTCTTCTGAAGGACACTATAAATTGCTCCCATATACACTTATATCCCAGTCTCCTGGTGCCAGACTGAATTTTGTTGTATAACAATGACCATTATTATTTTAATGATCTGAAAAAAAGTGAAGCTTTAAGACCAAGTAGGTTATGGTAAATGGTGAAAGTGGATCACCTCTAGAGATGAGCTGAACGAGCCTGGGTTTGGTTTGGGCAGAGTTTGGTGAGTCAAGCAGTCATTGGCACTATAACAAAAGGGAAGGGATAGTGATGACATAATTTCCCAAACATGGCCATGTTCATGTGCATGTGGCCATATTTAGGCAATGATGTCATCTCTGATCCCTGCCCCTTTGCATATGTGGATGGGGAATTCTGGCCACATTAGTGAATCGGCGGCATGACATCACTGGTTGGTAAGGACATGGCAGGTGAAGACACCTGTTGATTCCTTAGCAACCATTGACAGCAGGAAACTGTTGCGTTTGACCATGCTAAGCCTCCTAAATGCTCAGTGTTTGGATGATTGTCCATCATTCAATCATCAATTAATCATTTGATACACGCTTATGCTCAGACTGAAAACTCGGCTCATCCTTCAACACCTCAGCAGACTTGTATTTAATATTCTGGCTTTTGTCATTTTCAATGAATTGGCAAAGCACAGATTTGCTGTAACAGGAAGCTTCTAAAAACATTATCTGGCATACATATAATTTTATGAAGCCCCTGCTGGCTCTTTGAGATTGACAGAGGTAGGCTTAAATAGAATTAGATTATCAGGGTTTACTTTCATTTTACATAAAACATTTTTTTTAGTTAATGGCAATTACAACATCAAGGTATTACGTACTTGGATTATAGTTTCATACTTACCCAGTTTACAATCAATAAATGGCTTCCTTATAAGATTAATAAAACATTCTGATTGTTATATATATATATTTTGGATATCCAGTAAAACTAAAAATAGAGGATTGATGTTTTGTCAAGAAAGAGTTTTTTACAGTGTATATTTAATTTGAATTCATTGCAAGTGTCGGCACTTGGAAAAAAATGTATATCTGTTTGAATGTCTTATTATTTTAACAGTGCAGGAATATTGCTTTTCATTTTTATGTTTACATAATGTGTGAAGGAGGTGTATTTATTCACTACTGATTATTCCACATAGGGTTCAGTCTAGGTGCTCAGATAATTATTTTATGATATCAATTCAAACTTTTTGCATATACTGTTTATGCTTAGATCTCATATAATTCCTCAAACCTCTATGACAATGAAGCAGACATGTTGGCAGCCTGAAATCTTGAAAATAATATTTTTATGATATTGAACAGAAAATTTGTACCCTGTTCTCTGATAACAGGATGAAAGACTTTCCAATGCAAAAATCTTACTTTACTTCAGATTTTATTTTTATATTCTTCTACAATTGAGAATAAGTAAGACATACTGTATTTAGCCCATATTAGCAGCAAATGATACCAAACTGACCTTTCATTTGCAAAACTGTAATAGTATGAATGATGCTTGATGGAGCATGGAGAAGTAAAACTGTACAACAGTAAAATAATGTAAATTAACTGGATGGTTCTTAGCTTTAGATGTAGACAATGTCATAAAAATAAACTTTGTAGCAAAGAAGCATCTCATTACTTACAGTCATTAAAAAAGTAATTATTTCGTTTTAGCATCAGTCTAGTGTGTGTGCGTGGCATTTATGGTAGGTTTTTTTTGCTGTACTTTGAATTTATACCATAACATTTATCAAGTAGAAACAGCTAATGACATTCAATATGGAAATATAAAACATCTTGAATCTGAAAGCTGTATAGTAAAAAATAAAAAAATAGAAATGTCCTGTGATGTAAATTCACGCCGCCTGATGGACCAAAAAAGAAAATTAAAAAAGCAGCGACTGTTCCGCCTCCATGGGAGGCTCCCATGGACTGATGCTTCTTCTCTGTGACAGTTGTTAGCTGAGGGCGGGGCCACCGGGTGAAGTAAACGGGTGACCCCACCCCCTCTGACACCACGGGGGTTGGGGTCACCCGTTTACATCACTGGGTGGCCCCGCCCTCAGCTATATAAGAACAGAGAAGAAACGTCAGTCAGCGAGAGCATCCCATGGAGGCGGAACGGTCGCTGTTTTTTTTTTCTTTTTCAGCCCATCGGGCGGCGTGAATTTACATCGCAGGACATTTTTATTTTATTATTTTTTATAAAGGACTTGTCCCAAGCTGTCTCTTGTCTTTTTTATCATTTTTGACACTTTTTTGTGAAATGGTACAATGCACCCAATTACCATTTCACATAGAGGGGAGGCTTTGATCTGGGGGTCCCCTTGTCAAAGGGGGCTTCCAGATATTGATAAGCCCCCACCCGCATACCCCCACAACCAAGGGCAAGGGTTGTGGGGATGAGGCCCTTGTCCCCATCAACATGGGGACAAGGTGCTTTGGAGTCAGACCCCAAAGCACCATCCCCATGTTGAGGGCATGTGGCCTGGTACGGTTCAAGAAAGGGGGGCGCACTCTCGTCCCCCCTCTTTTCCTGTGGCCTGCCAGGTTGTGTGCTTGGATAAGGGTCTGGTATGGATTTTGGGGGGGACCCCTACACCATTTTTTTTTTAATTTTGGTGCAGGGTTCCCCATAAAATCCATACCAGACCTGAAGGGCCATGTCCTTTTTTTCAATGAGTTTTATCTATATTGAAGAGACCCGGCAATTCATTACAGTCGCGATCAGTTTTAAATGACAATTTTTCCTTTAGAAATGTCATTTTGCTGTGGTACTGTTCTAAACACGGGAAAAATGTGCCACTTTACAGGCATACTATAGACACCTCCAGGCACGATATTTAAAGGAATATTTAATTTTTATTGTTTCACTTTAAGCATTAAAAAAAATCACTGCTTATTCACCTTGGCCTATTCAGTGACAGGACAAAATCTACCTAAAAATCCCAAGACGGCGCTATTTGCAGATTTGCCGGATGGGACCCCTAGATATCTCTGAACTCTCATCTTCTTTATTTTTTCAGCAGCTAAAATTACCTGTCACTGGCTGGGTGGAGGGAAGATCTTTTGTCTTGTAGCACTCCTGGAAAGGTATTGTCCAGTAAATGGAGGATGGAGGGGGGTAGAAGTCTCACGAGAGAATGCTGCAGCCGTGTGTGTTCGCAGCAGTCACTCTGTCTTAAGTGAGCTCTACAAGGAGTGCTACAAGACAAAAGATCTTCCCTCCACCCAGCCAGTGACAGGTTCACACCACCCCATAACCAGTCTCTACATACTTAAAGGAGAACCCACACACCATATACTATCACATAGAACGCTTGATGGTGGACTGGTATGGAACACAGAAAATCGCATCTTCCATTTCAGGCCGCTTTGTCCAACTAGCCATCATGTTGATGTACATACTTTGGCCTACTGGCGATTAAAGACTGCACCCTGGTTCTCAAACAGGCTCTGATGAAGAGGTCATCCTCGAAACGCGTTAGCCAACTCTAAATACCTGCCTAAACATGGGCTCTTGATATATTTTTAACCCATTTTTAATTTTTGATGTCTTTTATATTTTGTCACCTGTTTGCATGATACGTAGTATTGGTATTATTCTACTGTTTTTATTTGCTCTTTATTTCCTCTGAAATAAATTTTATGAATTTTCTATGTTTTGATGTGAGCTTGATCACGCGCCCTTCATCCATCATTCTCCACTTAGCCAACCTGACCACCCCGGGGTCATTCTCTGGGCAGCGGGACAAGCATTACCATCTCTTCTAGCTTCGTTACAGTTCACAATACTACTCTTCCCAAAATCAAATCAGACCCTCACAAGCGCAGGAGTAATTTTTCCTTGTCCACAATGTATGGTGGGGGACCCAGGCTGAGGGAAACGGCTCTTACTTTGGATTCTTGACCTTTACTTTTTTCCTCTTCCTCTCCTTCCCATCCTCCTCCTTCTTCTTAACCTTACTTTAAATCACTTCTCTTCTCCCCTCCCTTTCTTCTCTTTTTTATGTTTTAAGATCCAACTTATGGATACAAGTGGAGAGCTATGGAGCCTCTCTCTTCTTGGCTCCGATGGAGGAACAAGGTAAACTAACTTTAAAAGTCTAACCTCCTTTGGTGCAAAGGGCCCTGATACTGAGATATACTAAAGGTGCTACGACTTGATTTAATATTACCAAGAAGTTAAGAGTACTCCGCTCACAGGGCAAATTTATTTTTTATTTTTTAGTTCTATTTTTATTTTTATTTTTCATTTTGATAAACACTATTGATATATGGAACTTATATGATATGTTATTCTAGACCCTTTAAGGATAGGTCTACATTTGTGTCCTTATGTTCACAGAGCGTACTGACACTCACATGTTACCCCCCCCCCCTTTTTTTTCTTGTTTTATACAACACTTTTGTGTCATTTGACTGAAAATATGATTACTGATTGATTGTCCATGTCATTTTGTGTAATTTGCAAAACCTTTAATAAAGAAAATTGAAAAGTAAAAAATTCACTGCTCCTGAAAAAACGTCCTTTTAAAAAAAAAAATGTCATTGATACATGTCCTCTGGGGCAGGACTCAGGGTCCACAAACACTTTTTATGACAATAACTTGCATATAAGCTTTTAAAATGAGCACTTTTGATTTTTCATGTTCGTGTCTCATAGACTTTAACAGTGTTCGTGTTACAAATTTTTTGCCTGTTCGCAAGTTCTGGTGCGAACCGAACTGGGGGGTGTTTGGCTCATCTCTAGTGTAGTGTAGTGAGACTGTGTCAATAATCTTTACATTAGTGTATAGCTAGAGTAGGGACAGTTCAGATAGCTTCAATGTAGTGATAGCTGAACAAGGTCTATTTGATTGCGTTACTGCCAGTTTAACTCCATATACCCTGTTTCCCCGAAAATAAGACCCAGCGTGATTGTCGGTGATGGCTGCAATATAAGCCCTACTCCCCAAATAAGCCCTACCCTGTTTCCCCGAAAATAAGTCCTAACCTGAAAATAAGACCTACAAGGACATTAAATAGGGCTTATTTGGGGGGTAGGGCTTATAGTGCAGCCATTACCGACAATCACGCTAGGCCTTATTTTCGGGGAAACAGGGTAGTTCTGTGTACATTACTGCCAGTTTAATGCCATATAGTTCTGTGTGCATTACTGCCAGTTTAATGCCATTTACTTCTGTGTGTGTTACTGCCAGTTTAATGCCATAACGTTTTGTGTGCGTTACTGTCAGTTTAATGCCATATAGTTTTGTGTGCATTACTGCCAGTTTAACGTCATATAGTTTTGCATGCGTTATTGCCAGTTTAACGCCATATAGTTCTGTGTGCATTACTGCCAGTTTAACGCCATTTACTGCTGTGTGCATTACTGCCAGTTTAACGCTATATCATTTTGTCTGCGTTACTGCCAGTTTAACGCCATATAGTTTTGTGTGCGTTACTGTCAGTTTAACCCCATACCTTTTTTTGTGCATTACTGCCAGTTTAACGCCATATTGTTTTGCGTGCATTACTGCCAGTTTAACGCCATATGGTTCTGTGTGCATTACTGTCAGTTTAACGCCATATAGTTCTGTGTGCATTACTGTCAGTTTAACGCCATATAGTTCTGTGCATCACTGTATGTTTGGCGCATTATATTGCAGTATATTATAGTGTATCCATGGAGTGTGTCTGTGTAGTGTGAGTACTCAAATTAAAGTGCACCAAACACCTCTTTACATTGATTAAAGTGCATCTATGTACAAATTTCAACTTCTTCTTTACATTTGCCTATAAGCACTGCCCCCTCCCTCCCAATAATGTCTGGGAGGACAACAAGGAGAGGCAGATGTTCCCTTGGCACTGTAAGGGGGCCAGCAACAAATGTGTCCACAGTCAAAGGTGGACGTGGTGGTCAGTCCTCAGGCAGGGCATCATTTCCTCTGTTTAGTAAGCTTGCCCGTGCTATCCAGCCACAGCATGCAGAGGAGGTGGTGGACTGGTTTACTAAACCTTCTTCATCCTCCTCATCCTCTGTCATGCAAGCAGAGACAAGTGTGCAGTCCACTGCAGTTGCCAGAGTGGATAAACCTGCCTCCTTGTCCACATCTATTCCTGCCATAGCCCCAACATCAGCCATTGAGGAGTCAGCTGAGTTATTTGACCACAGAATCAGCCACTTGCTCCTTGATGATGCCCAGCCATTACTGGATTCAGATGTTGGTTCTGAGGTTGAGGATGACAGGAATATGAGCCTAGAGAGAGGGAGGAACACTGGTAGACAAGTTGGCATTCATGTTCCCCAAGCCGCAGCGTATTGCCAAGTTGTCTCCAGTGGTAATGATAAAGATGGAGATGATGGTGATGATGATGAGGTCACTGATGTGACCTGGGTGCCAGATAGAGCAGAAGAGGAAACTAAAGGTGAGGCGGCACAACCCCAATGAGACCGACATCAAGAAAGAGTAGAGAGCAGCCACCCTATTCCATCATATTCTGCAGCTGTTATCTCCTGGCTCACTCCCCAAAGCTCAGCTGTTTGAGCCTTTTTCATTACATCTGCACCAGATTGTACTGTTGCTATTTGCAGACTGTGTCTCAGGCACATCAAACATGGCAAAAACACCAACCATTTAGGTGTCACATGCTTAACAAGGCATTTAACATGCAACCACTCAGCCCATTGGCAAGAGCGCCTAAAAGCCACACAAAAGGGGCACAAATCTGTCCCTCCTCCTTACCCACTTCAGTCTGCCCCTGTGAGTCATTACCTCTCAGCAGCCTCCACTGGCAGGGATGATGGTATAGCACAGGGTGTCCCAGGTCCTAGCAGCACATCTACCAGCAGCACACCACCAGCTGTAGACTGTAGCCGGCAAATTTCTCTGCCCCATCTGTTGCAGCAGAAAAAAAAATACAGTCCCTGCCACCCACATGCCCAGCTTCTGAATGCAAGCTTGTCAAAGCTGTTGGCACTCCAATGTCTGCCTTTCAGCCTGGTGGATTCTGCCCCTTCCATGAATTCACACAATGTGCTGTACCACAATGCAGATTCCCAGTCGCTACTACTTTTCACGTAAGGCCGTTTCATCTCTCTACCATCATGTGGAAGGGAATGTTCTGGCATCGTTGGGCAAGGCAGTCAGCTGTAAAATCCACCTTACTGCTGACACGTGGTCCAGAAAGCATGGGCAGGGATGATATATTTCCTTCACAGCACACTGGGTAACACTGTTTGCAACTCAAAAAGATGCAGGACAGGGCCTGGTGCTGCAGCTTGTTGTGCCCCCATGTCTCCATACAGCTGGTGGTGACGATGCCAGAACTGTGAGCTCTACCCCCTCTTCCTCCTCTTCCGCCACCTCCAGGCCCTCCTCCGCAGAATTGTCCTATGAACGTCAGGTACCCCCTAAGCATTCAAAGGGCTATTCCCAGAGCCAGGCTAAAACGTGCCATGCAGTGCTTCAGCTGGTGTGTTTAGGGGACAGGAAATACACTGGAGAAGAGCTTCTTGCAGCTCTGCAGGGACAGGCCCAGAGGTGGTTCACACCATGCCAGCTGGAGCCAGGAATGGTGGTGCCTGATAATGGCTCAAACCTCCTGTCCGCCCTTAGACAGGGAAAGTTGCCTGGCACATGTCCTCAATTTGGTGGTGCAGCATTTCCTAAGTACGTACCCAGGGTTGCAAGATGTACTAAAACAGGCCAGAAGCGTCTGTAGCCATTTCAGGTGGTCATACACAGCCAGTGCTCGGTTGGCTGAAATTCAGCGGGAATTTCACGTGCCCGTAAACCGCCTGATTTGTAACATGCCCACCACGTGGAACTCAACTTTGGGAATGCTGCAGTGGCTATACATGCAGCAGAGGGCCATCAACGAGTATCTGTGCCAGTACGGCATGACAACAGGCTCAGGCTGCCTTGGCTTTTTTTCCCCACGCCAATGGCTGATCATTAAGGATGCATGCACTGTATTGTCACCATTTGAGGAGGCCACAAGGATGGTGAGCCCTGGCAGTGCATATATCAGTGACACAATCCCTGTTGTGTTCCTGCTGGAGCAGACTGTACATGGCATTATGGACAAGGCACTGGATGCAAAGCAGCAGGAGGAAGAGGAGGACTTCATTCAGACACCATAATTCCTGTGCCACAGAACCATACAGGAGGAGAGAGGGGAGGAGAATGGGGAGGAGGATTCTGGCACTTTCATAGGCTTCGAAGAAGAGGAAGACATGCGTCAATCTGTAAGCGATGGCTTTCCAACCCCAGGACCCTTGGGTGTAGTATGTGGCTGGGAGGAGGAAGTTCCAGATGCTGTCAACATGAGTGACCCCAAGGAGTCTGCTTCTCAAGCCTCGGCAAATTTGAGGTGCATGGGTAACCTCATGCTTCAAAGCCTGCGAAAAGGACCCAAGAATATGTAACATAAAGGAGAAGGATGATTACTGGTTGGCAACCCTCCTTGACCACCATTATAAGGAAGGTCTCATAACTCATCCCGTCCTCACAGAGAGTGCAGAAGATAAAATCTCTTGAGGATACGTTAAAGAGGATTTTATTGAACGTTCCTCCTGACTCCAGTAGGTACAGTGTCGTGGAAAACAAAGTTTTGAGTCTTCTGTTGGTCAAGAGAGGAGTGTTGGAGAAGGCGTCCGTCTAAGTGAGGCATTTTGGATTTTTTTTAGTCCTCGCCGCCCAGGGCTGTCAGCTTCCACATCCCATCGGCAGCGCCTTCATCACACGGTGGACGATTACCTCGGGGCCAAAACAGAGATGGAGAGCTTTCCAGCTGAGGATCCACTGACTTACTGGGTCATGAGAATAGACCACTGGCCAGAACTTGCCCAGTATGCTATTGAGTTGTTGGGCTGCCCTGCATCCAGCGTGCTTTCACAACAGGCATTCAGTGCTGCAGGAGGTTTCGTTACTGATCATAGAACGTATCTGTCCACAGACTCTGTGGACCGTTTGACTTTTTCGTAAAATGAATCAGTCCTGGATTACCAGCTATGAAGCCCCTGATGCTGATGTCACTGATTAAGTCTTTTTGGGATGTAGAATCTCTGCAGGACTTTGAGGCTGCCTAGCTTTGAGGGTGTTAGAATGTTTTTGGTATAGGCTTCATAAACACAATTAACAGCCAAAGACCAAGTTTTCAGCACCTGTTTGACAGGTGCATATCATTACAATTTTTTACAGCAAGGCCAATTCTTGCTTTCATCAAGAGTACCTCTATAGGGTTACGGTGGGAAGGCACCACCGACACCCAAAGACCAATTTTTACGCACCCGTTACTTCTGTCCTAAGTCAAGGTGACATCAGAATGTATCCACTGGCTCCCCAGCAGTTTCTGAGCAAAATAAAGTCAGCTTGCGTGGAAAATTTAATTTTTTTTGGCTTCATAAATGCAATTATTGCTGCAGCGAGGTTCTAGACATGGTACAGATCTGCCACTTTACAGGTAGACTAAGGGGACCCCCCAGACACTATATTGCAAGTCATTTTTCATTTTTATGCTTTCACTTTAAAAATCAAAAAATCACTGCTCATTTAAAAATGACATTTTTCACAAACTTTTTTTTTATTGATCCATGTCCCCCAGGGCAGGACTCAGACCCCTATAACCATTGTATGCCCAAATACTTGCATATAAGCCTTCAAAATGTGCACTTTTGATTTTTGATGTTTGGGTCCTATTGACTTTAATGGGGTTTGTTATTCGGGTCTGAAATCTTGCAGTGTTCGAAAGTTCTGGTGTGAACCGAACAGGGGTCAGGCACTGATGTGGATGAGAAGGCCTGGCTTGCAATATCCCCTCTAGGTCATCCCAAAGGTGTTCTACTGGTTTGAGGTCAGGACTCTGTGCAGGCCAGTCAAGTTCCTCCACCCCAAACTCACTCATCCATGTCTTTATGGACCTGGTTTGTGCATTGGTGCACATTCATGTTGGAACAGAGAAGGGGCCAACCCCAAACTGTTCTCATAAAGTTGGGAGCATGAAATTGTCCAAAATGTCTTGGTATGCTGACGCCTTAAGAGTTCCCTTTACTGGAACAAGGGGCCAAGCCCAACCCATGAAAAACAACCCCACACCACAATCACCCCGCCACTAAATGATTTGGACCAGTGCACAAAGCAAGGTCCGTAAAGGCATGGATGAGCAAATTTGGGGTGGAGGAACTTGACTGGCCTGCACAGAGTCCTGACCTCAACCTGATAGAACACCTCTGAGATGTATTAGAGTGGAGACTGCGAGCCAGGCCTTCTTGTCCAACATCAGTGCCTGACCTCACAAATGTGCTTCTGGAAGAATGATCAAACATTCCCATAGACATTCCCATAGACACACCCCTAAACCATGTGGACAGCCTTCCCAGAGGAGTTAAAGCTGTTATAGCTGCAAAGGGTGAGCCACCTCAATATTGAACCCTACGGACAAAGACTGGAATGCCATTAAAGTTCATGTGCGTGTAAAGGCAGGCGTCCTGATACTTTTGGTAATATAGTGGATATTAAAATACTTTCAAAAAGTGCCCCTGGATCAAAACGGCTATAGCTAGCTCCTCTGTCATTATTAATGATACAGATCCCCATTTCAACACAACAATGTCGATGCAGGGATTTACCCCCTCCCCCTCCTCCCCGGCAGAATACACCAATCAGTGCTTGCAGTTTGTTTTTTTTTTAGTTTGTGTCCTATTGAAGACATTTCACTATACTTCCTCTCCTGTAGACACATCATAAAGTGTTAGACAGCTGTCACTGGAACAAGTGTTCCCATTAGAATACTTCCACTCTTTTTCTGATTTGGTGACAGATCAACATTTCGGATCATCCCTCATTTTCAGTCCCTGTGATAATGGTAAATAAATAACAAAAATACTGGGTGTGCAAATATGCCTACAATCTCTACCATAAAAATATAAAAGCTAGCAAGCACAAAAATGTGTTTCACACCAATCTTAAGGGAACAAAAGCAAGAATATAGTCTGGTGCTAATAAAATAAATATCAAAGAGGACTCTACTAAGACCTCCCACAAAAAATTTAAAACTCAAAAATAAATAATAGATGATAAATATCCTTCAATTCAAAAAAGTTCAAATTTACAGTCCAAACTTCATAAAAAAGTGTAATCCCAATCTTCAGTGATAAATAATTTAAGCACTCCAACAAAGTTTTACATTGAACACCCTGTGTACCTATTCTGCTCACTTTTTATATACAGGCAGTCCCCGAGTTACATACATCCGACTTACATATGACTCATACTTACAAACAGAGGGAGACAGCAGGAAGTGAGAGGAAATCTATTCCTAGGAAGGGAAATTCACTCCTGCAAGAGTTATCATGGGAAAAAGGGGTCTCCACTGAAGCTTTATCATCAATCTTTGTTTCCACAACAACCCAGAATTTTCAAAATCAAATTGTCACATAGCAGGGTTAAGGAAGCTGAATAGCAAGTTTCCAAATAAAATATTTTCTATCATTATACACAGACAAAAGTCATTAAAATATATTACCTTTCTGTTACATTTTTGATGAAGGGACTAAATTCTTTTCCATTGCTTTCTTGATTATTGTGTGCCTTGTCCCCCTGCAAGTTTTCCATGACCTGTAGAGTCCTTTCTTCTGGGCGGCGTATATGGAGCAGGGTCAGAGGGGTCTCATGACTCAAGGGGCCCACACGCCTACAGTGGAGAAGACGTTGGTAGGCTGTACGGAAGTCTCTATTCAAAGCAGCATACAGAATTGGATTGAGAGCAGAGTTTGCATAGCCTAACCACAGAACTATTAGGAAAGCGGTTTCATCAACTTCAATATCATTTACTCCTTCATAAGTGAAAACAGTGAAATAAGGAAACCAGCAGATGATGAATGCACCCATCACAGCTGCAAGTGTCACAGTAGCTTTATGCTCTCGAACTGTAGGTAGTGTAGGACTCACGGCATTGCAACAGCTGGCATGGTTAATTCGTTTAGCTTGCTCTCTGGCAATCTTGAAGATTCTATAGTACATAAGACACATGATAACCAAAGGTAGGTAGAAAGTCAGTACACCATCCACCAATACATATTCCTTATTCAACTCCAATTTGCATTCTTTGCTATCATCACCTCTAGAGTTTTGGATGGTTTTATCTTTTGTATTCCATCCAAGATGTATAGGAAGGAATGAGACCATCAAGGAAACTACCCATATCAAACCCATAGCTATGGCAACACGACATGGGGTGACAAGCATGGAGTAGCGCAGAGGTGCTGTGACCCCATAGTAGCGGTCCAAACTAATCATAAAGAGGTTTAGAATGGAAGCTGTACACAACATGACATCCAAACTGGTATAAATGTTGCAAAAAGTAGATCCAAAAGGCCATTCTTCATGTAACAAGTTCAAGGCTGAAAATGGTAGCACCAAAATACCCAACAAGAGGTCTGTTATAGCCAGGGAGACAATAAAGCAGTTTGTCAAACTACGGAGTCTTCGGTCAAATCCCACAGCCAAACAAACCACCACGTTGCCACATATAGTGATGATGATGATTAGAACAAGAACTACTCCAATCAGAACATTGTATAGTACTGTCTTCCAGCATGTAGTAACTGAATCATTAAGGTCGTCACCCATGACAGAACACATCGCTTTGGTACAGTTTCTTTTTACATTTAGCTGGTATGTTTTATTTTCGAGGGTTCTTTGAAATAAATCAGTTCTTAACAATCCTAATTATTGAAGTTGTATTTACATGGGGTCCAGCAGTGCAATAGTGTGCTCTGCATTGCTGGACCCCTGAATCCAGGAACAAGTTCTTAGATTTTTAATACTACAGGTCTTTATTGATGTTTGCCTGTGTTTTGGCACTTTAGTTTTGCTTTCTCTCTAAAGTGTAATTTAAAAGGCTTTGTTTTGTCATGAGGTTTCTCTGTTATATACAGATAAAGTATTGCTGACTATTTGTATTGTCATTCCAGCACTAGGCTCTGTCTTTCAATAGATTATCCGTAGCTTGCGGTAACAGCTCTTTCTTGTGCCATAAGGTATCTTGGATTGCAGCACACTTCTTCATTTGCAATGCAGGTTTTCAGTGCCTTTCGCAACCTGAAAAATGGTAAGAATGAATATTAGAAGTGTGAAACAATATATCAATCTATCTTATTCATCTGCCTTTGTCCATTTTTTACTCCAAAGAAATTAAAATTTAATGTCCCTGCTACAGTTGCACAGACACATGCACACTATTTTTAACTGCAAGCAGATTTTTTTAAAATATGTTTATGGATTGTGCAAGAAAACAAAGTAATGAAACTCACATAAACACTGGAAAAACCTACATACTATAGAGCAGTGGTTATCAACCCTGCTCCCTTAGTAGGCCCAAGTCCTCAGGGCCCACTAACAGGCCAGGTTTGCAAGATAACTGAAGTACATCACAGGTGATATAATTTGCTGCTCAGTGATTGCAGTATTCTAGTCTGCATCTCCCCAAGTTAATACAAAAAACCTGGCCTGTTAGTGGACCCTGAGGACAGGGTTGATGACCACTGTTATAGAGGACTAACAGGGTCTTAAAGCAAAACTTACATTGAAATTACCTACTTCTCATATGACGTACCTGTACGTCATTGGGTTGAAGTGATTTTACCACAGCTACAAGCATCATACTGGTCATCAGCCAATGATTCTCTTTAATTTAAAAGCCACCCTAGTGGCTAATTAGCCTCTGGATTACTTTTACAGTCAGCGGGAGGTGTCTTCCCCACTCTCTCGCTGCCCTCCATTGCCTCTTTGGGGTCTCTTGTGTCATTGGGGAGCCGAGACTGAAGCCAGCAGTTGCTCTGGCTTACTATAGAGGCTTTCATAGACCAGATTGTTTCTGATCACATCTATGGTACTGGAAACCAGAAGCGACCTGTATTTTGCCACCAACTGCCGACCGACCAACCTAGAGCAGGCGGGGGGGGGTTTCCACCAGCCGACCAGGGAGGGGGGGTGGTTGTTTGCCGCCTCCCCCCAAAAAAAAACATTAGCCACCACTGATAGCAAACCTTCTTTTTGAGGCCAGCTACAAATTTTATATATTCAGTTTTATACAATACAGGGCTACTATCTAGTGCACATTATATGCATGTACTGTTGATGCTTGCCTAATAATGACTGTCTGAAGAGGCAAGCTATGAGATGGAATAAATTTATATCATTTTAAAAAAGGAGCCGCTTTACGTTGGACCCCCTGATCGCCTATGTTGAAGTTGGAATTAGGGCGAACATTAATTTATGACTGCTCGTAATATATGTATGCTACGAACTATTGTTGACAGTACGTGTAGTATGGGACCTATTGTGCCTTATACATCCCTACCCCTGAGGTCTAGCTCCTGCACTGAACCATACTTTCCTGGGAAGGATCGGAAGATGCCCCTCCTGTCCACAGCATGTTCCCATTAGGGTTGGACAGGTAGAGCGAGACCTCTTTTGCCATTCCTTAGGATCACACAAGTTTGATCTCAAGGTTTCCCTTTGCTCCCTATTTAGCACAGAATTCCGTACTACACATTAGCCATTACAGGTACAGCACTCAGTTCCAACTGAATGTGTATATTTGCTGTAACTAATCACACCAATGCTGTTATTCTCACATTGAGTACTGTATGTCTGATGTTTTGTTTTTCTATGAAACTTAAATAAAAACGTTAAACACAAAAAAAAAAAAAAAAGGAGCCGCGTTAACCATAAGCATGTACTGTATTGTGACTAGCACAACATCATTCTATTTCAGCCAGTAGAATCAATGTTAAAACAGATAGAAGAAAAGGAATTGAACTGTAATTAGATTATTTTCAAACACTTCACGAATGAAACTGAACTCCTTAATCATGTGTGTCTGGAACACAATGTCATTCTTAGCAACAATGATGTAGACTGAGATCATGCCAAACACCTTATTTTGGAAGCCTTGGGAGTTCTGCTTTGGCCAAATCAAAATTCCATCAGCATATGTCCATTAGCATAGAGGTTAAGGTCTGTCTCATTTTATTTCTCATATTAGTTCAACACTCTAAAAAAGCACATACATATGGCACTAGAAATGAAAATAATCAAAATGCTCCTCTACTTTTGGAACATAATTCAATTGTATTGATTTAATGGGTAATAAACCTTTAAGTCCAATTGCAGTTTAGTTGTAAACCTAATTCTCTGAAGGAGGCAAGTACAGGAAGTAGACGTCATCCTTGGTTCTTTTATTTATGACAGTTAAGTGACAGTTAAGTGTATCTTTGAAGTGCTACATTTCAAACTACTAGTCAAGCGTGCCTTCATGTTTTTTTTTTTTATTTTACCATGTCAGCAGATGTAAAAGCAAGGAAAACCTTCATGCTATTCTTCTCAAACCATATAGTTTGCTTTTAAGATTTTAGGATTTAATATTTTAAGATTAAGAAACCTGTCAAAAATGTAAAGATAAAAAGCAACATACAGTACTGTAAAGTATTCAGCATGCAAAAGCCTTAAAGAGTAACTCCCTTTTATGTGAAAAAGTAGCCAATAAAAAAATAATAATATAGAGTATACAATTGCGATTCAAGTCATAGTAGTCATATGTAAATCCTTGTGGCTGTACAGATCTCAGGTGTGCTCACAAATGCCTGGCACAAATCAGCCTCTGTTTACAGCCTCTCACTTGTGCAAGTGATCATTTATAGAGAAGACACTAAGGAAATAGTTTCTCCTGCCTCCAGTAAACTGGAGATATAATAACAGCACTTGCAAAGTCACCAGACCAGATTCATTTAGAGTAGGTAAATGTTTGTATGCCATCAATTTAGAGGCTTAACAGAGACAGAAGGGCTGATTTACTAGATGCAAATGCATTGGGGTTGATTTACTAAAACTGGAGAGTGCAAAATCTGGTGCAGCTCTGCAAAGAAACCAATCAGATTGCAGTTGTTTTTGTGAACACTTAATTGAACAAGCTGAAGTTAGAAGCTGATAGGCCATCATGCACAGCTGCACCGATTTTGCACTCTCCAGTTTTAGTAAATAAACCCCAATGTGTGAAAGTCCCCTTAACCTCCCTGGCGGTATGATTATTTCAGATTTTAGGTGCTGAAAGTGGTACAATTATTTTGCACAGAAATTTGGCGTTTTATATTATAGGCCTGTAATTCTTAGGAATAATTCACTTAAATCTGTCCAAACAAGAGTCTAGTAGACATCCCGGCTATGATAAAGTTTGAAAAATGAAATAAAAAAATTATAATATAATAAATAACTATAAATAATTATACCAGGGCGTGTCCAAGATGGCAACCTAGGAGGACATGTGAGTCGGAGCTCTGCTGGAGGAATTCTTAAATATCTTGTTTCCTGGCTGCTTTTCCGTGAGAAAAACTATTTACATTAGCCTGAATGCCATATAAAACACGGCGGTGGGCAAAAAAGCTACGTTTCCCGCAAATCCTGGAGGATACAGCCCGGATTGTGGACCCCCACGTGGCGGATTCTACCCGGCGGCTCTCAAATATGGCGTCGCAGACGGAGGCTGATGGCCCGGCCGAGACACCACAGCTTGGATTCCCGGAGGTGATGGCTGCGTTTGCCTCTTGCCAGGCTGCCCTGACAAGTAAGATCAAATAGGTGCAGCTTGATGCGAGCCTGATCCGGCAGGACCAGGACAAGCTTCGATCGAGGGTGTCTGAGCTAGAGGAGCGAGTGGGGCTGACAGAGGATACGGTCACAGACTATGCTGCATCCATTCGCACGCTGCAGACTAAAGTCTGGGCTCTGGAATACAAAGTGGATGATGCAGAGAACCGGAACCGAAGAAATAATCTTCGGATCGTGGGCATGCCGGAAGGAGCTGAGGGGAAAAACCCTACGGTTTTTGTGGAAGAGTTGCTGAAAACACTGCTCCCAGCTTCTCAATTCTCTCCCTTTTATACTGTAGAGCGCGCACATCGGATTCCTCCTGTCCCTGGTCCACCTGGCTCCAACCTCCGTACCCTGATCTTCCGTATGCTTAATTTCAGAGACTGGGATGCAGTCCTGAGAGAAGCGCGCAGGGTTGGAGAGGTAAAGTTCCTACCTAAGTTTACTTACCTTTTCAGAAATAGTCCGATCTGGCTCCCGGCGTCCTTTTTTCGGGAATTAGACAAATATATTATTTCTTTTATCTGGAATGGATCTATTCCACGACTAGCCAAATCCACATTGCAACTACCTACACAGTTGGGGGGGCTTGCTCTCCCCAACTACAGAATATATTACTGGGCGGCGATGTTGGTGACAACGTATTGGTGGTTCAAGGGAAAACGTTCTAATGCTGCGGTGTGTGTGGAGGCGGCGCAGCTAGGATCTATACAAGATCTTCAAAATCTGGTTTACAGAGGGGTGAAAGCATATGTGGAACTGCCTGCTCCAACTAGAGCAACGCTTCAGGTATGGAGGATGGCTGGAAGGGGTTTTTCCCTTGCGGGGCGTTGGGCACCTGTCCAGCCTCTTTGGGGAAATCCTCAGTTGCCCCATTTCCGAACAATCCCTGATCCTCAGTTGTGGGCGGGTTTTGGAATTTAAACTCTCAGAGATTTTATGCCTAATGGTGTACTGATGTCCTTTGCTCTTATATCTAGGACATATGGGCTCCCGGGATGGATGTTTTTCCGCTATGCTCAGCTGCGCCACGTGGCTAGGGCACAGTTCCCTGTCCCGCCTCTCCTCCAATTAGATCCTTTGGAGGACCTGTTATCCAGTAGTAATCTAGAGAAGCCTCTCTTGGACCTATACAATACGCTGCTGCCTAAGGAAATTCCCAAGATGGACAGGCTGTGGAATGCCTGGAAATCAGATATCCCCACTTTGGATAGAGAGGATTGGGAGGCCTGTCTGGAGCATGAACCCAAACTGGTGATCTTGGCTGGAGATAAACTGACACAAAAAACATTTTTACATAGGGTCTATTTTACTCCGGCGAGACTATCTAAGATATACCCTGATAGGGATCCACATTGCCCTAGATGCCGAACTCAGATTGGTACGTATCTTCACATGTTTTGGGACTGTCCTGCATTGTCAAAGTTCTGGCTGGGGGTGTATGATCACTTAAATATCAGGATGGATTTGTCTGTTCCCAAAACACCTGAGCTGGCCCTATTGGGAATACACGAGGATGCACACAGATCTCATCATAGTAAAATCTTAATCTCGCTCCTCTTTTATTATGCCAAAAAGGAGATCCTTAGTAGATGGACCTCTGCTAGCCCTCCGGCCTTCTCCTCCAGGGAAAATAGAATTAATACTGCCTTGCCCCTCTATAGGCTTACATATATTAGTCGGGGTTGTCCCTGGAAGTTCGACAAGGTCTGGTTCCCGTGGATCAATTAGTAGAGTAGTATTGGAACTCATATATTGGTTGACAGGTCATGAAGTGTTGAGCGGGTAGGGAGTGGACTGATCTGTTGTCTTGTTGTCCCGGGTGTGGCATCTCCCTTTTCCTGTTCCCCCTGATATGATTTATGTCCCCCCCCTGGCTCCTTATTCTCCTGCTTATTGACTTGCCTGATAGGTTCAATTAGTATGATCTTCACTCAATGTACTAAATGGAATTTATGTATTCTCATCGGACACTGTGTAAAAATTCTTATGTGAGCAAGAGATTACCTCTAGATATATATATGATCCGCATGATAATGTAAGTTTCTACATATTTTTTGTCTGTTTTTTTTTGTACTGTAATTTATTCTTTTCAATAAAGCACTCCTGATTGTAAAAAAAATAAATAAATAATTATACCAAATAATAATATAATAATAATAAAAATTATTCAATAATGTAATCAAATCAAAAACACTGAAATTTGCTCAGTCGCTTTCGTTACTTTTAGTGTTTGGTGACGGATTTCCCCACGAATCACTATCGCTCAGTTCTGCAAGTGATTCTAATTTATTATCACTGTTTTCTAGCTGGTCTAAAGCCACTTTTGATGTAAAGGGACAGTTTTCATTGCTATGGACAATCTCCAGTTTCCAGGCAGAAAGAACACTTTTTATAATATAAAACTGCATGCAGGACACTGGACAGACCACTAGGGACAAAGGGGTGTGTAATTATTTGATACAGTACTGTAATCTGTAAGATTACAGTATACTGTATCTATACTGTGTGTTTCACTTTTTGAATTTGCCGCCGAACTCCGTCCCCGTGCGTCACAACGCTCGCAGGGAACGGAGCTCGGCACTGTGACTCGAGCGAGACATGGCGGCTCACCGATCACACGAGGAGACATCGCAGGATCCAAGGGACAAGGTAAGTATCCTCTACTAGGGATGAGCTTCGTGTTCGAGTCGAACCCATGTTCGACTCGAACATCGGCTGTTCGATCGTTCGCCGAATTGCGAACGTTATGGGCCGTTCGCGCTAAATTCGTGTGGCGCGTCACGGCCCATAATTCACTGCGGCATCGCAGTGCATTGCTGGCTGATGATTGGCCAAGCATGCACTATGACCCGCATGCTTGGCCAATCACAGCGCCGTCAGTAGAGAGAGCTGTAATTGGCCAAAGCCAGGGTGGCTTTGGCCAATTATGGCTCAGGGGATTTAGTACACACCCCACACTATATAAGGCCGCCTGCACGGCGGCCCTGTGTAGTGTGTGTTCCGGTGTGCTGAGAGATAGAGAGAGAGAGAGACAGTGTCATTTGATTTGAGTTAGATAGATTAGGCAGAACAGTCAATCAGTTAGCTGCACTTACAGTGTATTGTGTATATATATGCATCCCAGGTGTTGCATATATATATATACACTGTATTCAGTTTAGCTAGATCCGTTCCTGTTATCTTCTATCTAGACTATTTACATTTAATGCAGTGCGTCCTGCTCACAGTGTTCAGCTAGATCCGTTCCTGCTATTTACATTTAGTGCAGTGCGTCCTGCTCACAGTGTTCAGCTAGATCCGTTCCTGTTATCTTCTAGACTATTTACATTTAGTGCAGTGCGTCCTGCTCACAGTGTTCAGCTAGATCCGTTCCTGTTATCTTCTAGACTATTTACATTTAGTGCAGTGCGTCCTGCTCACAGTGTTCAGCTAGATCCGTTCCTGTTAAATTCCTACTGACAGGCAGGCTTGTCTGGTTACAGTATATAAAGCTACCTGAAGAAAATTACAGGTGTTCTATTTGATCCTATTAGTACCACGGTCAGGCAGCTAGACTATTTACATTTAGTACAGTGCGTCCTGCTCACAGTGTTCAGCTAGATCCGTTCCTGTTATCTTCCTACTGACAGGCAGGCTTGTCTGGTTACAGTATATAAAGCTACCTGAAGAAAATTACAGGTGTTCTATTTGATCCTATTAGTACCACGGTCAGGCAGCTAGACTATTTACATTTAGTACAGTGCGTCCTGCTCACAGTGTACAGCTAGATCCGTTCCTGTTATCTTCCTACTGACAGGCAGGCTTGTCTGGTTACAGTATATAAAGCTACCTGAAGAAAATTACAGGTGTTCTATTTGATCCTATTAGTACCACGGTCAGGCAGCTAGACTATTTACATTTAGTACAGTGCGTCCTGCTCACAGTGTTCAGCTAGATCCGTTCCTGTTATCTTCCTACTGACAGGCAGGCTTGTCTGGTTACAGTATATAAAGCTACCTGAAGAAAATTACAGGTGTTCTATTTGATCCTATTAGTACCACGGTCAGGCAGCTAGACTATTTACATTTAGTACAGTGCGTCCTGCTCACAGTGTTCAGCTAGATCCGTTCCTGTTATCTTCCTACTGACAGGCAGGCTTGTCTGGTTACAGTATATAAAGCTACCTGAAGAAAATTACAGGTGTTCTATTTGATCCTATTAGTACCACGGTCAGGCAGCTAGACTATTTACATTTAGTACAGTGCGTCCTGCTCACAGTGTTCAGCTAGATCCGTTCCTGTTATCTTCCTACTGACAGGCAGGCTTGTCTGGTTACAGTATATAAAGCTACCTGAAGAAAATTACAGGTGTTCTATTTGATCCTATTAGTACCACGGTCAGGCAGCTAGACTATTTACATTTAGTACAGTGCGTCCTGCTCACAGTGTTCAGCTAGATCCGTTCCTGTTATCTTCCTACTGACAGGCAGGCTTGTCTGGTTACAGTATATAAAGCTACCTGAAGAAAATTACAGGTGTTCTATTTGATCCTATTAGTACCACGGTCAGGCAGCTAGACTATTTACATTTAGTACAGTGCGTCCTGCTCACAGTGTTCAGCTAGATCCGTTCCTGTTATCTTCCTACTGACAGGCAGGCTTGTCTGGTTACAGTATATAAAGCTACCTGAAGAAAATTACAGGTGTTCTATTTGATCCTATTAGTACCACGGTCAGGCAGCTAGACTATTTACATTTAGTACAGTGCGTCCTGCTCACAGTGTACAGCTAGATCCGTTCCTGTTATCTTCCTACTGACAGGCAGGCTTGTCTGGTTACAGTATATAAAGCTACCTGAAGAAAATTACAGGTGTTCTATTTGATCCTATTAGTACCACGGTCAGGCAGCTAGACTATTTACATTTAGTACAGTGCGTCCTGCTCACAGTGTTCAGCTAGATCCGTTCCTGTTATCTTCCTACTGACAGGCAGGCTTGTCTGGTTACAGTATATAAAGCTACCTGAAGAAAATTACAGGTGTTCTATTTGATCCTATTAGTACCACGGTCAGGCAGCTAGACTATTTACATTTAGTACAGTGCGTCCTGCTCACAGTGTTCAGCTAGATCCGTTCCTGTTATCTTCCTACTGACAGGCAGGCTTGTCTGGTTACAGTATATAAAGCTACCTGAAGAAAATTACAGGTGTTCTATTTGATCCTATTAGTACCACGGTCAGGCAGCTAGACTATTTACATTTAGTACAGTGCGTCCTGCTCACAGTGTACAGCTAGATCCGTTCCTGTTATCTTCCTACTGACAGGCAGGCTTGTCTGGTTACAGTATATAAAGCTACCTGAAGAAAATTACAGGTGTTCTATTTGATCCTATTAGTACCACGGTCAGGCAGCTAGACTATTTACATTTAGTACAGTGCGTCCTGCTCACAGTGTTCAGCTAGATCCGTTCCTGTTATCTTCCTACTGACAGGCAGGCTTGTCTGGTTACAGTATATAAAGCTACTTGAAGAAAATTACAGGTGTTCTATCCCAGCTTAGTGCAGCTACAGGCCATTAGTATGTCTGGAAGGCCAAGAAGGAGAGGCAGACAGTCACAAGCCAATAAGAGAGGGCAAGCAGGCTCTGTGTCTAGTGCTGGTCGTGGAGACGGTGCATCCTCATCAGCACGTGGCCATGGGACACGCTTGGCCTTTTTTTCGGCAGCTGGCCGTGTTGAGCCGCAACATGCGGAAGACTTGGTCGAGTGGATGACCAAGCCGTCCTCATCCTCCTCATCCTCTCTCACCCATGCCCAGGGTGCTTTGTCTGGCAAAGCAGCGGCCTCTTCCCTCAGCTCAATGTCATCAGTGACTCCTTCCCTAGCTCCACCATGTCCTCATGAGGATTCCCTCGAACTGTTTGACCACAGTGTTGGGTACATGCTCCAGGAGGATGCCCAGCGTTTGGAAGGCTCTGATGACGATACTGAGCTCGATGAAGGCAGTAACATGAGCACGGACAGAGGGGGTGCCCAAGAAGGACAGCAATCTGGCAGTCATGCTCCCCCTGCTGCAGCATACTGCCAGGTTTGCTCCAGTGATGAGGAGGGAGGGGATGATGAGGTCACTGACTCAACGTGGGTGCCTGATAGGAGAGAGGAGGAGGAGGAGGAGGAGGAGGAGGAGGAGGAGGCGGCGGCACATCACCAACGAGGCAGGATGCCCTCCAGGGGCCAGCCTAAGGGCAGCACATTGACTGCATCACACCCCAAAGCTCCACATGTGCAGGGCGCTGCAGTCTCTGTGCGTTATTCAAAAAGTTCTTTGGTGTGGGCCTTTTTTGAGACGAGTGCATCAGATCGCACCGCTGCTATTTGCAACATATGTCTCAAGCGTATCTCGCGTGGCCAAAACATCTCCCGCTTGGGTACCACATGCTTGACCAGACATATGTTGACCTGCCATGCAGTTCGTTGGCAAGCGTATCTAAAAGACCCACACCAAAGAACAAAGAGGATCTCTCCTTGCTCCTCATCAGCTGAGATTTCCAACCCCACTAGACCTTCAGTCCTCTCTGAGACCTGCAGTGAGAGGAATGAAGGTGTAGAATTAGGTGTGTCACAGCCAAGTACTTGTGGGCAATCTGCTTTTGGTACACCGACGTCAGATTGTACCAGGCAAATTTCCCTGCCCCAGCTGCTGCACCGCCGAAAGAAGTTTGCTCCCAGCCATCCACATGCCCAGCGGTTGAATGCTAGCTTGGCAAAATTGCTAGCACTTCAACTGCTGCCTTTTCAGTTGGTAGACTCTGCCCCCTTCCGTGAGTTTGTGGAATGTGCGGTTCCTCAGTGGCAGGTACCCAAACGCCACTTTTTCTCACGGAAGGCGATTCCGGCTCTCTACCGGCATGTGGAAGGCAATGTCCATGCCTCGCTGGACAGGGCGGTCAGCGGTAAGGTGCATATTACCGCTGACTCATGGTCCAGCAGGCATGGACAGGGACGTTACCTAAGTTTCACGGCGCATTGGGTGACTCTGCTGGCAGCTGGGAAGGATGCAGGACAAGGTGCAGTAGTGTTGGAGGTTGTTCCGCCACCACGCCTCCAAAATGCTGATTGTGACACACCTCTCTCCTCCACCCCCTCCTCTTCTTCTTCCTCCATGGCCTCTTCCTCGGAACCAGCGGTGCTCCGTAGGCGTTCAAGGGGCTACGCAAGTACGCAGGCCAAAAGATGCCATGCGGTGCTTGAGCTGGTGTGCTTGGGGGACAGGAGCCACACTGGGGCAGAGGTTTTGTCAGCTCTGCAGGGGCAGGTTCAGAGGTGGTTGACGCCACGCCAACTTAAGGCAGGAATGGTGGTTTGCGACAATGGCACCAACCTCCTCTCTGCCCTCCGACAGGGACAAATGACCCATGTGCCCTGTTTGGCTCACGTCCTTAACTTGGTGGTGCAGCGGTTCTTGGGCAGGTACCCGGGCTTACAGGATGTCCTGAGGCAGGCCAGGAAAGTCTGTGTGCATTTCCGCCGGTCATATAATGCCAGTGCTCGGCTGACGGACCTCCAAAAGGAGTTTAACCTGCCCAAGAACCGCCTAATCTGTGACATGCCCACCAGGTGGAACTCAACGTTGGCCATGCTGCAGCGGCTGCACACGCAGCAGAGGGCCATCAATGAGTACCTGTGCGACTATGGCACCAGGACAGGGTCAGGGGAGCTTGGTTTTTTTTCCCCACGCCAGTGGGCCATGATCAGGGATGCATGCACTGTCCTGTCACCATTCGAGGAGGCCACGAGGATGGTGAGCAGTGACAGTGCATGCATCAGTGACACTGTCCCCCTTGTCCACCTGTTGGAGCACACGCTGCGTGGAATAATGGACAGGGCACTTGAGGCAGAACAGAGGCAGGAAGAGGAGGACTTCCTTAGCTCTCAAGGCCCCCTTTATCCAGACAGTGTTCCTGCGTGCCCGCCGATCACACAGGAAGAGGACGAGGAGGAAGAGGAGGAGGAGGAAGATTGTGTCAGTATGGAGGTGGAGCCTGGCACTCAGCATCAGCAGCAGTCTTTAAGGGATCAGTCCCAAGAAACACATGGACTTGTACGTGGCTGGGAGGAGGTGGCTGCGGACCATGTCGTTCTTAGTGACCCAGAGGACTCCGGACCGAATGCCTCAGCAAACCTACGCTGCATGGCCTCCCTGATCCTGCAAAGCCTGCGTAAGGATCCTCGTATTCGTGGTATCAAGGAGAAGGACCAATACTGGCTGGCAACCCTCCTTGATCCACGTTACAAGGGTAAGGTTGCGGACCTTATCTTGCCATCGCAGAGGGAGCAGAGGATGAAACATCTTCGGGAGGCCTTGCAGAAAGGTCTGTGCAACGCGTTCCCAGAGACTGGGAGGTTACAAACTCCTGTTTCTGGACAACGTGTTGCTGAGGCTTCGGTCAGTCAAAGAAGGAGCGGTGGAGAAGGTGGCCGTCTGACCGATGCGTTCAGACAATTTTTTGGTCCGCAGCCCCAAGGTATGATCGGTTCCAGCAACCATCGCCAGCGTCTGTTTTACATGGTGCAGGAATACCTAGGGGCAAGATCAGACTTGGACACCTTTCCCACCGAAAATCCTCTGGGTTACTGGGTCTTGAGGATGGATCACTGGCCAGAGCTTGCACAGTATGCAATTGAGCTACTGGCCTGTCCTGCATCCAGCGTTCTTTCAGAACGCACATTCAGTGCTGCTGGAGGCGTGGTAACCGATCACAGGGTGCGTCTGTCCACCGACTCGGTCGATCGGCTGACCTTCATAAAAATGAATGAGTCTTGGATCACCACCAGCTACCAAGCACCTGATGCTGATGTAACCGAATAATTTTTTTTGAAATCTCAGATCCCTTCAAAGACTGCCTATGCTGATGCTGAGTGACTATCCCTGAGTAATTATCCTCTTCCTCCTCAATCATCACGCTGATAGCTTGTAAGAACATTTTTGGTTCTGGGCGCCACCACCAGTGCCTAAGGCACAATTTTTCAGCCCCTGTTTAACAGGGGCGTGTAATTACAATTTTTGATGTAATACTTTGCAGCAGGGCTCGTTCCTGCATTCCAACTAGAGTGTCTGTGAGGGGTTGCAGTGTTGTGGCACCAGCACCAGTGCCTAAGGCCCAATTTTTCTGCCCCTGTCTAACAGGGGCGTGTAATTACAATTTTTGATGCAATACTTTGCAGCAGGGCTCGTTCCTGCGTTCCAACTAGAGTGTCTGTGAGGGGTTGCAGTGTTGTGGCACCAGCACCAGTGCCTAAGGCCCAATTTTTCTGCCCCTGTCTAACAGGGGCGTGTAATTACAATTTTTGATGCAATACTTTGCAGCAGGGCTCGTTCCTGCGTTCCAACTAGAGTGTCTGTGAGGGGTTGCAGTGTTGTGGCACCAGCACCAGTGCCTAAGGCCCAATTTTTCTGCCCCTGTCTAACAGGGGCGTGTAATTACAATTTTTGATGCAATACTTTGCAGCAGGGCTCGTTCCTGCGTTCCAACTAGAGTGTCTGTGAGGGGTTGCAGTGTTGTGGCACCAGCACCAGTGCCTAAGGCCCAATTTTTCTGCCCCTGTCTAACAGGGGCGTGTAATTACAATTTTTGAAGCAATACTTTGCAGCAGGGCTCGTTCCTGCGTTCCAACTAGAGTGTCTGTGAGGGGTTGCAGTGTTGTGGCACCAGCACCAGTGCCTAAGGCCTAATTTTTCAGCTCCTGTTCAACAGGGGCATGTAATTACAATTCTTGATCTAATATTTCACAGCAGGGCCCTGTGAGGGCTTACAGTGTTGTGGCCACAGCAACACCTAAGGCCCAAATTTCTGCTGAGTATATAGGGCAGGACCCTACTTTCAAACATCTAACTTACAAACGACTCCTACTTGCAAACGGAAGGAGACAACAGGAAGTGAGATGAAATCTACCCCTAGGAAGGGAAATTCTTTCCTGTAAGAGTTAATATGGGAAAACAATTTCTCCTTTCCACTGATGCTTTCCAATCCTTATTCCACAAAAAAACCCAAATTTTCAAAAAACATTTTTCATTGGGACAAAAAAGTGAGGTGAAATCTTCTGAAGAGGAGGAAAGACAGCAAAACAAATGTCACAGGGGTGATAACCCTTCCCTATGTTTTCCAAAAAGCTTAGAAAAGATTTTTTGGCTGGAGCTAAACACGTTAAAAATGTTCAAAATTACAAACAGATTCTACTTAACAACAAACCTACAGTCCCTGTCTTGTTTGCACCGCCTGTATACTGCTGTTCAGAGTATATAGGGCCTGGTGGCCCCACACCTTTCCTTATTTTAATTTGGGTGCGGGGTTCCCCTTAATATCCATACAAGACCCAAAGGGCCTGGTAATGGACTGGGGGGTACCCATGCCATTTGTCTCACTGATTTTCATCCATATTGCCATGACCCGACATGACATTAAACCCGCAAGCAGTTTTAAATTAGATTTTTTCCTTTAAAAATGACATTTGGTGCAGGGACTGTTCTAAACATGGGAAACACGCGTCACTTTACAGGCATACTATAGACACCCCCCAGGTACGATATTTAAAGGAATATTTCACTTTTTTTTTTTACTTTAAGCATCATTAAAATCACTGCTCCCGAAAAAACGGCCGTTTTTAAAAGTTTTTTTTGCATTGATACATGTCCCCTGGGGTAGGACCCGGGTCCCCAAACCCTTTTTAGGACAATACCATGCAAATTAGCCTTTAAAATGAGCACTTTTGATTTCGAACATTCGAGTCCCATAGACGTCAATGGGGTTCTAACGTTCGTGCGAACTTTCGGTCCGTTCGCGGGTTCTGGTGCGAACCGAACCGGGGGGTGTTCGGCTCATCCCTATCCTCTACATGGATCTTGCGATGCGATCCCGAGTCTGGCTCGGGGATACCGCTTTTGGTATTGAAAATCCACCCCGAGCCAGACTCGGGAATACCACCAGGGGGGTTAAAGCAGAACTTTGGGATTTGCAAAAATCCCCCATTAGTACACCCCCTACACAAAACACTAAACAGTTATTACATTTGTGAAATTCCTTACCATTGAAGAGAAAAGTCTGATTGAATTTTCAGGAAGTCACCTCTGCAATTCAAAAAAATGCTGCATGTATTTTGCCAGGGAGGATTTGTTAGAACAGTGATTGCATCATATCCTCCCCTCTCTCTCTATACTGTAATAATCCCTTCATGCTTTGCAAATTGTAATGAATGTGGGAGGGGCACTAGGCCTGTACATGTAAATGTGAACAAACCCACTTCAACATAAATCACGGCCCTCATTCTGCGGGCAGCAAGTCACACTACTCATTAACACACAGAAATAGTTAGGTTACAGCCTTACAATGAAAAACTTGTTTGTGTTCTCTCCCCCCCCAGACACAACAGGAGATAAACATATTACCCTTTCATGCTTTATGCAATCATTAGTGAACTGTAGACACATCCCATAACTATATATTATACACACTGTACTCTGCTGTAATTCTGTATTAGAAATATTCCTTCTCATACAGTTTTGAGAACAGCCACACCACAGAAAGAGCCGTGCCATGCTGCTTTACATCAGCATGTGGCACAAGTAAATGTCGGCATGAGAAAAAAACGAATCTGTGGCCATAAATGTGGTCTCATCTGTGCCCATAAGTGCAGCTTATCAGTGCCCACCAGTGCGGTCTCATCTATGCCCATTAGTGCGGTCTCATATATGCCCATCAGTGCAGCTTATCAGTGCCCACCAGTGCAGCTTATTAGTGCGCTCTCACCAGTGCAGCTTATCAGTGCAGTCACACCAGTGCCCACCAGTGCAGCTTATCAGTGCCCATCAGTGCGGTCACACCAGTGCAGCTTATTAGTGCGCTCTCACCAGTGTAGCTTATCAGTGCAGTCACACCAGTGCCCACCAGTGCAGCTTATCAGTGCGGTCTCACCAGTGCAGCTTATCAGTGCCCATCAGTGCGGTCACACCAGTGCAGCTTATCAGTGCCCAATAGTGCGGTCACACCAGTGCCCATTAGTGCAGCTTATCTGTGCCCAGTGTGGTCACACCAGTGCCCACCAGTTCAGCTTATCAGTGCGGTCTCACCAGTGCCCACCAGTGCAGTCACACCAGTGCAGCTTATCAGTGCAGTTGCACTAGTGTCCACCAGTGCAGCTTATCAGTGCGGTCTCACCAGTGCAGCTTATCAGTGCGGTCTCACCAGTTCAGCTTATTAGTGCCCATCAGTGCGGTCACACCAGTGCAGCTTATTAGTGCCCATCAGTGTGGACACACTAGTGTCCACCAGTAAAGTTTAACTGTGCCCATAAGTGCGGTCACACCAGTGCCCACCAGTATGGTCACACCAGTGCCCACCAGTGCAGCTTATCACTGCAGTTTCACCAGTGCAGTTTATCAGTGTCCATCAGTGCGGTCACACCAGTGCCCACCAGTGCATCTTATCAGTGCAGTCTCACCAGTGCAGTTTATCAGTGCCCATCAGTGCGGTCACACCAGTGCAGCTTATTAGTGCCAATCAGTGTGGTCACACCAGTGCCCACCAGTGTAGTCTCACCAGTGCCCATCAGTGCAGCTTATCAGTGTTCATCAGTGTGGTCACACCAGTGCCCACCAGTAAAGTTTAACTGTGCCCATAAGTGCGGTCACACCAGTGCCCACCAGTGCGGTCACACCAATGCCCACCAGTGCAGCTTATCACTGCAGTTTCACCAGTGCAGCTTATCAGTGCCCATCAGTGCGGTCACACCAGTGCAGCTTATCATTGCCCATCAGTGCGGTCACACCAGTAACCCTCCAGTACAGCTTATCTGTGTCCATCAATGTGGTCACACCAGTGCCCACCAGTGCAGCTTATCAGTGCGGTCTCACCAGTGCCCACCAGTGTAGCTTATCTGTGCCCATCAGTGTGGTCACACCAGTGCCCATCAGTGCAGCTTATCTGTGCCCATCAGTGCGGTCACACCAGTGCCCACCAGTGCATCTTATCAGTGCAGTCTCACCAGTGCAGTTTATCAGTGCCCATCAGTGCAGTCACACCAGTGCAGCTTATTAGTGCCCATCAGTGTGGTCACACCAGTGCCCACCAGTGCAGTCTCACCAGTGCCCATCAGTGCAGCTTATCAGTGTTCATCAGTGTGGTCACACCAGTGCCACCAGTGCAGCTTATTAGTGCAGACTCACCAGTGCAGCTTATCAGTGCCCATCAGTGCAGTCACACCAGTGCAGCCTATCAGTGCCCATCAGTGTGGTGACACCAGTGCCCACCAGTGCAGCTTATCTATGCCTATCAGTGCAGTCACACCGGTGTCCACCAGTGCAGCTTATCAGTGCAGTCCCACCAGTGCAGCTTATCTGTGCCCATCAGTGCGGTCACACCAATGCCCAATAGTGCATCTTATCAGTGCAGTCTCACCAGTGCTCACTAGTGCAGCTTATCAGTGTCCATCAGTGCGGTCACACCAGTGCAGCTTATCAGTGTCCATCAGAACAGAGCAGGGATTCACATGACAGAGCGGAGATCTTGAGCTGACAGATTTTGTATGTGAAAACACTGCTCACAGTAATGTCCTGCCTCCCGAGTCCCGGACCAGCATTGTGATAGACAGCGCACTGTTCCAATGCCGATACGGGAGGCGGGACATTACAGCGATCAGTGTTTTCACATACAAGACCTGTCAGCTTGAGCTCTCCGCTCTGTCATGTGGATGATCTCTGGTAACTCTCTCTGCTCTGCACTAAGGTGTCCGTTTATGAAGCAGTGATCAGCGGTGATCCCGAGGATCACCGCTGATCACAGTCCATAAACAGTTTATGAAACAGTGATAATCGGGGGAGAACATGTTTGAACTTGTTCTCCCTCCGATTATCTCTACACACGGAGAATCCTCATTGAATGACACAGAAAGGGCCAGTTTATGAAGCGGTGATCTCACCGCTTCACTGGTGATCTGAGTCAGAATTCACACTCCCAGGTTCACCAGCTCAGAGGTGGTGAATCTGGGAGTGAAGAGGAAATCTGGGGGGATCTGAGGGGGAAGGAGGAAGATTTTTAACTTCCTTATGCCTCGTTCAGACCTCCCAACACTGTAAGCATGTCCCCCTGTCATATTTATGTGTATACATATATATACATATATACATATAATGTGTATATGAATATATATATAATGTATGTGTATATACATGTATATATAATGTGTGTGTGTGTATACATATGTATATAATGTAGGGGGACTCATTATTTTATTAACAGTAATTCACGCCGTCTGTCCGTGTATTGAGCGGTGATAATTTATCACTGCTTAATAAACTTACATCTCTGTATTTCTGGTGCTGTAATCTCGTAAAGTCTCACGAGATTCCAGTATCAGGAGCCTTTCTCCACTGTTGAAAGCATTTGTAGATCTCTTCACTCCTCCAAAGGTGAAGCGATCTACAAAGCTTCATAAACTGGCACACAGAGGAGAAAAATCTTCACTGTGAATGCCGGAGAATGAAGCAGTGAATAGATTTCACTGCTTCATAAACGGACACCTAAGAGAGATGGGAGGCCGGCTGTGGCAGCGGTGGGGGGAACAGGGGTGGAATGGGGAGCGGTGCTGGCAGGGAGGAGGAGGGAGCAGAGCAGGAGGACTCCATCTCTATGGGTGGCACAGACCGGGGGCTGTGAGACCCCCTCCACCCACTACAGCGAGCAGGAAGGCGGAAATAGAAATCCCTACTCAGCTTTAGAACTACTAGTGGGCAGTGACAAGCCCGCTGGCTGGGGATACAGGAGGAATAGCAGCCAGTGGTCTTACAAACAGGAAATCACTGGGCAGTAACGGCTTTTCTGCAAAATCATCAGGCTTCTACAAAGGAACTACAGAGCTCAGAAGAACATGGATGGCATAATGGTGAAGATAGGAGATCAGCAACAAGGACATAAAAAAAAGTTTTTTCCTGGAGTTCTGCTTACCAATCATTTAAAAAGTAAATTCTTGCTTACTTTGTATACACATTCACCTGCAGATGAAATGTGTAAAAATTAATTTTTATTTTTACATGATTAGATAATTGAAGTGAACACTTACATGATTTGAGTGACGACTTCCAAAACCTTTAGTAAATCAGCCTCAGTCTTTCCATTAAGATTATGCTGCCTTTGGATAGACTGCAGTACCTCTTGTGTAGGTGGTCATCCAATATATTCCTATTTTTTCATTTGAAATGTTGTTTCAACTGTGAAAGCTATGTTATTCAAATCTGACTTGTGTCTCATCTCTTCTGGTTTGCTTCTATCATCTTTGTAAGAAAGTCTCCACCACCCACCCCCCCCACCCAAATAATTTGTCACATATGAGTAATCCATCTGAAAATATACAAGTAGCAGAGGTAACAAGTGTTCTATCAAACAAAGAAAGGCCTGGAGCTAAAGGCAAAGTCAATGTATAAGGCCAGCATGACTGTGGCTTACTGGGGAGGCCGGGACACACATAGTGTAAATAGCTAATAGGTTGTGTAGTAAGTAGGGAAGCAGCTTACCTAATTGGAAGATAATGGTCACCAAAGGACGGTTTTCGGGTGCTTGCAGCAAGGAAGGGTCCTGTTTGCAATTAGGAATCAGCTTCATTTTTGGGCCAATCGTAAGTCTGACCCAAACTCAGCTAATTCACAGTTCAGTGAATGGGTGAACTATATGGCCAGATTTGACAAGTTCACCCACCCACTTCTATGTCATTAATCTTCCAACAAAGATGGAGATTAAAATACAGTCCCATATAGTGTCCACTCTTCACTATGCAAGCTGTGCAAATTTCAATCTACGAGGTGACTCCTCCACCCATCTATTCAGAAAACTCACAAGCATGTAAGACTCTAAATTAAAATGGATCATTAGCATTTATTTCTATCTAACTCCAGGAAACACATTCATTACTTAAGGATGTGAACGACATTGGATTTACAACTACTCAATCATATAGAGGGAGGGGGCCACCTGTTTCTAAAAGGGGCTTTTAGATTCTGATAAGTTTTCCCACACTCAGATCCCCCACATTCACCAGAATGAGGCCCTTGTCCTTATCCTCATAGGGACAGGGTGCATTGCCAGGGGTACAATATACCCCTTGCTCATTCACATAGGATGGGGGCTACATATCTAGGGTCCTCTTATTCTAAAGTCCCCTTACCATAGACTTAGGACAAGGACAAGGTGCCTTGAGGAGGAGCTTCCAGTGTTCATGGCATATGATCTTGTATGGAGGAAGAGGGTGCACACTCACTGCCCCCCTTTCATGCCTAGCTGTTGGGGGAACCAATGCCCTTTTTTCCTTAAAGGGACAGTACACATTGTTGATAAATTATGTGTACTGTCCCTTTAGAAATAAAAAATGGTGGGGGGGCTCAAAATAAATACCAAATCCATAATAAGTGGTTATAGGTCTGGAATGGATTTTGGGGGGTATCCCATGCAGCTTTTTATAAACAGAATAAATTCTGTCAAACTGCAGTAGCTTTTTTTATTACACTTTTGCATATTTACCTTGTACTGGTGCACAACACCACATGCAGGTTTGAGATATCCCATGAGCATGTTACTTAAAGGGTTTTCGTATTTTCAGTGTTCCCTTTAGAGCTGCATTACTAGACCTTCTCCCAGCTAAAACATTTTTCTTTTTTGGATGTGTACACCCCTATAGCAGTACCCAGCTACTTGTATCCTTTTTTTAAACAATAACTTGCAAACTAGCTTTGAAAAAGGCCAAACAAATACAAGATTCAGCTCCTATAGACTTGGTATCTCAGGGTCTTTTAAGAAACATGTATTGGCAAATCTGAAAAATGACTTCACGTTTGAGTGTCCTTTTCTAAAATGGGTTACAATGTGGCAGTCTAGTAATGGTTATAAGGCTGTAGGTGTTTATAAAGTCTTTAGATCTATAAATAAGTCCTTTTGTAATCTGTTTTATATTGTTCTCTGTTATTTATATTGTTTATTTCAATTTGTATTTTTGATAATAAAAAAGGCTGCTATGCTATTTGACTCCAAAAAGAACAAAATCATCTTTCCATGCCAAAGATGATAAAGGTCAATGTCAGGTGAAGTTGGGAGGTTAAAGGTATAGAAAGCTACATTATCTGTGTATATTTTAGTCAAATGTTTCATTTCACATGGTGGTCACAAACACTATATGTCTCAACAAAGATAATGTCATTTTAATCTGTTTCTATTATCTGCATGACTCAAGCAGGGAGTAGACTGCAACCATACCCATCCAGAATGACTGGATAAATACAGTCTACAAGCTTTTGATTCTTCTGCTAGTTCTCTATTCACTGATTCATCATGGATGTAAAGGATTCACTATTTGAAAAATATCCTGTTGTTGCAGATGTAACTAAGGCTGATAGAAAGAATGCACTGTTGCTGAATCTAGCAGAAAAAAAAGTGTATAATATTTAGAACCCTTTCACAGTACCTGCTGCTGACACATACATTAATGTGAAAGAAAACTCACAGCTTTTGTCTACCCTAAAAAGAGTGCGCTATATGAAATCTACATATCTAGACAAAATAGAGATCAAAATCTAGACTTTTAAGGTACTGGAAAGAGTCATAAACTCCATACAGTATAATAACAATTATATGTTTTTATTCAGACAATCGTAAAATAGTACATACTCAAATACAATAGCAAGGCTCACCCATAGTAAAACACTACACCAACATGCTCATATTCCCTATGCTACCTATCTATTTTTCTAAACAATGAGAACACTGTCTTCTAAAGATCCATCCATAACATAATCACAACATTATTGGAGAAAAATGAGCAACTGACTCTACACATTTCATTGGTTTACAACTTCTTCAGGTGTTATTGGTTGATAATCGTGACAAGACATTTGTACTTAGTCTGTATTTTTGTAGATATTATTGTCAATTAAAGTTTATTTTTGTATTGTATATTTTGGATTGTTTACCAACAATTACTCACCATTAACTCTTGGAGTTGGAAATCAACTATGTTGTGATTATGCTATAAGTGGATCTTTAGAAGACAGTGTTCTCACTATCTAGACAAACAGCACAGTAGACTTACAGAACTCCATTTTTACAATGTATTTTACTTCAGATAAGCTTACTGGTCAAGAACTGTGAATCTTTAAAACAGGACAGATACTAACATGCTGTAGCTCCATTCATTTAGGAGAAATGCATTCAAACATTTTGAGTTCATCTAAAGCAGTTCACTAAAGCAGTGTTTCTAAACTCCAATCCTCAAGGCACCCCAACATGTTATGTTTTCAGGCTTTACATTATTTTTCACAGGTGATTTGAACAGTTTCACTGCCTTAGTAATTACTACAACCATTTCATCTGAGGGAAATCCTGAAAACATGACCTGTTGGGGTGCCTTGAGGACTGGAGTTGAGAAACACCACACTAGGGCTCTATAAATGTTGGCACCAAAATACTAGGATGGAATGATGTTGCAGTTGTGGGTGGGGCTTAGGCACCCTAGTGTGGCACACTAAGAACTACGCTTGCTAATTACCTGAGTTTTTGGTTATGCAAAAACAAAATTAAAGCACAACTCCAGACTTAGAAGCAAGCCACAATGAACAACTTAACTCTCTAGCAACCCAAAGCTAACTTGCTGTACTATTAAGCACTTCAGACACCACTACAGTTAGAGGACACGATCTTCCAGGTGAGCAGAATTTAGAAACTGGTGCCACAGAGCCTGCACAGTGTATCAAGAGTGATCCAAGAGTCCTGACCTGAAGTGGAGATTATGGGTGGCTCTGTGGTGGAAGCCTGGCCATATAACAAGCTTGTTTTGACTGCTCTGTAATAGGGGGTCAAAGCGTTCTGTAGGCAAGAGCTATTTAGTGTTTGGTTGAGGTACACATTGGTGTATAAATATATGGACGCTTGCAGAAGATTTCACATTCTTCACAATTGGCACTTTAATGGTTTTTTTTTGCTTTGACTTTATGTATTGATATAATTTAATTCTTTAGTTTTGTTTGTTATTTATAATTTGCACTATATTGTATATATGCTCAGCACTTTTGTACATTAGTTGTTGTGACCAATTTATATCTGTTGGTGTGCTTTCTGCTATATTCTTGTTACGTTTTCACATTTAGAGCAGTTGCAAGGTTTTCTCTAAGCTGCTCCTATCGCTTACACCAAATTACATCTCCTCAGGCCCCACCACTAAAAGTGTGTTCTTTTGGTTTATGTCATTGATGAAGTATGGTCAGGATCATATTTGGTCATAGATGTCATGGGGATCCCAGAGAGGAGTCATCAGTTTACCTGTACCACATTGAACATCAATGATATCCTGATGCTTTGGTCAGGTCCATATGAAATATTTATTGATTGTTTGTACTTTTAAAATAGGAATTGAATTTATAATTCACAATGACATATCATATGAATGCTCTATCTTCCTTGGATCTTTATATTTTTATAAGATATTGGTAATGTCATTAGGACAACATTATTTAGAAAAACTATGGCTAGCTACACATATACTGTAATATGCATATATGCGTATTAGATGCAATCACACAAATGAAAATTATTTTGAAAAAGAAGCTAAATGTCTTCTCCCTTGTGACTTTTTGGTGGAGATAGGTCATCAAGGGCCCCTAAAATCTAATTATACAATTCAACAATCAGACAGAGAAAATTGAACAGATACTGCAAACATTTTAGTCTATTCTCTCAGGTGATCAAACTATTATTTTACCTAGTGGGCAGAGGCTCATATCGAGACATTTTGTGAATTGTTAAACCTCGAGAGTCGGTTTTCTACTTAGGTGTGACTAAGGCCTTTTATGTAGGCAAAAAGAAACATTCATTTTGGAATTGTAAGTATGATCACGTGTATGATACGTTTGTGTATTGGGAATTTTTCGAGTCCAATAGCCTTGCGTTTTTCACCATTTTACAAATATCAAACCGATGGTCTTTCATTCTTAGCTTTTTTTTATATCAGGAAGAAACTTTTTTGAGAAATAAGCAAGTTTCCAGAGTATTCAAAATCACATGTTAAAGTATACAAAAACAATAGTCATGTCAAAATCTCACATTTGAAATAGTGCAAAGTCTTCTATGTACAAAAAAGGCACAATTTTAATAATATTAATAGTAGCGATGCTTGTTAGTCTTTAAAAGAAGATGCAGTGCTCATATCCAAGTAGTTCCACAACCCCATCAACCTGTAAGTCATTAGAGAAATCTAGCAATCACTAATTCCATGGGGCTCAGGCTCGGTGTATCCAACCAGTTTGCCCATAATTTTTCAAAAAAACAAAAACCAATCACCTTTGCACCATTTCTTTAACTGTAGGTACAATTACTATATGAGAATGAGATTATGACCTGTCAGTTTAACTTGCTGATTAATATAGTTGGGCTGAACATCCCCCGTTCGGTTCACTCTGGAACTCTGGAACATCGCAAAAGTTCAGACCCAAACTCCGAACACTGTCTATAGGACCCAAACAGTAAAAACTAAAAGTGCCCATTTTAAAGGCTTATATGCAAGGTATTGGCCATAAAAAGTGTATGGGGGCTCGGGTACTGCCTTGGGGGACATGTATCAATGCAAAAAAAAAAATGTTTTAAAGATTTTTTTAAAGGAGTAGTAATTTTAATGATGTTTAAAGTTAAACAATAAAAATGAAAAATTCCTTTAAATATAGTGCCTGGGGCATCCCCTTAGTCTGTCTGTAAAGTGGCGCATCTGTACTATGTATAGAACCTGCTGTAGCAAAACTGACATACATAAAGAAAAAAAAATTACATTTAAATAGATTTTCCCTGCAAGCTTTCTTTGTTTTGTAAACAATGGCTTGGGGAGCCAGTCTATATGATAAGGCCACAATTTAGGGCGCTCGGAACAAGATTAGAGATTTTTTGGATACATTCTCTTTGGTAGACTTTGGATGGAAATAAAGTTTTGCACCATAGTGAGCAAGCCTTATGTAAAGAAGCCAAATTATAGTACATTCAGGCCAAGATTACCAATTTTTTTTAAGATAAAGTCTGGTGTCTCTTTTGCAGACTTTGGATAGAAGTAACAGGTGCAGAAAATTGGGCTTCGGATGTTGGCGGTGCCTTCACGCCATAACCGTATAGAGGTACTCTTGATGAAAGCAAGAATTGGCCTTGCTGTACAAAAATTTAATTTTATACACCTCTCAAACAGGTGTGGAAAAATTGGCCCTTAATTGTACACATGAAACCTATACCAAAAATTACTTCAATAATTGATAACATCAACACCCACAAAGCTAGGCAAACTTCAAGCTGCTAATCCAGGACTGATTCATTTTGACAAATGTCAGCCGGTCAACGGAGTCTAAGATAGACACTCTCTTTTATCCATCACGAAACCTCCGTCAGCACTAAATTTTCATTTAGAAAGCACGCTGGATGCAGGGCAGCCCAGCAGCTCAATTGCGTACTGGGCAAGTTCTGGCCAGTGGGCTATTCTCATGACCCAGTAACCAAGTGGATCATCAACTGGAAAGCTCTCCATATTTGTTTTCGCCCCTAGATAATCTTCCACCATATGATGCAGACACTGCCAATGTGATGTTGAAGATGACATCCTGGGCACGGAGAACTAAAAATCTTTTCAAATGCATCACTTAGGCAGCCCTCTTCTCCGCCACTCCTCCATTGACCAACAGAAGCCGTAAAAATACCTTTTCAATGAGACTGTAACCTACCACAGTCAGGAAAGGTGTTACATAAATTCCTCTTAAAGGTGTCCTCAAGATATTACCTCCTGTGCTCTCTCTGCAAAGGCTGGATGAGTTCTGAGACTTTCACCTTGTAACAGTGGTCAAGGAGGGCTGCCAACCAATAAGGATCCTTTTGCCTTGATGCCAAGAATTCTCGGATCCTTTTTCAGGCTTTGAAGAATCAGGGAGCCCATGCACCACAAGTTTGTGGAGGCTAAAGAAGCATAGTTCTCAGGGTCACTGAGGATTACACTCTCTAAAACTGCCTCATCCCAACCATGTACTACTGCCAAGGTTTCTGGGGACTAAAAACCATTTCTTAAGGTTTGACGTATGTCTTCCTCTGCTTAAACGCCTCCAAAACTGCCAGAATCCTCCTCTTCCTCCCTCTCCTCTTGTGTGTTCTGTGATGTCACAAGATTGGTGTCTGCATAAAGCAGGCCTTGAGAGGAAAGGAAGTCCTTTTCCTCCAACTGCTCTGCCTCGAGTGCCCTGTCCATAATGCTACGCAGAGTATGCTCCAGCAGGAACACAAGAGGGATAGTGTCACTGATGCATGCATTGTCACGGCTCACCATCCCTGTCATCTCCTCAAATGGTGACAGTACAGTGCATACATCCTTTATCAGCAGCCATTGGCATGGGGAAAAAAAGCCGAACTCCCCTGAGCCTGTCCTTGTGTCATACTCATACAGGTACTCATTGATGGCCCTCTGCTGCATGTGCAGCCACTGCAGCAAGTTGAATTCCACCTGGTGGGCATGTCACAAATCAGGCGGTTTACGGGCAGGTGGAATTCCAGCTGAATTTCAGCCAACTGAACACTGGCTGTGTATGAATGCCTGAAATGGCTTCAGACACTTCTGGTCTGCTTTAGCTGATCTTCCAACTCTGGGTACCTTCTAAAGAAATGCTGCACCATCAAATTGAGGACATGTGTCAGGTATGGCACATGTGTCAACTTTCCCTGTCTAAGGGTGGACAGGAGGTTTGTGCCATTATTGCACACCACCATTCCTGGCTCCAGCTGGCATGGCGTGAACCACCTCTGGGCCTGGCCTGCAGAGCTGCAAGAATCTCTGCTCTGGTGTGGCTCATGTTCCTTAGACAGACCAGCTGAAGCACTGCATGGCACCTTTCAGCCTGACTTATTGAATAGTGCAGCTGACTGCCTTGCCCAACAATGCCACATTGCCTTCCACTTGATGGTACAGAGCTGGAATAGCCTTACGTGAAAAGCAATGGTGACTGGGAACCTGCCATTGTGTTACAGCACATTCTGCAAAATCACAGAAGGGGCCAGAATCCACCAGATGGAAAGGCAGGTGTTGTAAAGCCAGCAGCTTTGACAGGCTTGAATTTAAACACTGGGCATATGGGTGGCAGTGACTGTGGGTATTTTTTCGCTGCAGCAGATGGGGCAGAGAAATTTGTCTGCTGTAGTCTACAGAGGTGGTGTGCTACTGGCAGACATGCTGCAAGGACCTGTAACAACCTGTCACTATACCATCATCCCTGGCAGTGGAGGCTGCTGAGAGGTCATGAGGTATAGCGGGGGTAGACCAGAAAGGTGAGGAGTGAGGAGGAGCAGAATTGCTTCCATTTTGTGTGGCTTTCAGGTGCTCTTGCCAACGGGCTGAGTGATGGGAGGTCAAATGTAGGGATGAGCTTCGTGTTCGAGTCGAACCCATGTTCGACTCGAACATCGGCTGTTCGATCGTTCGCCGAATTGCGAACGTTATGGGCCGTTCGCGCTAAATTCGTGTGGCGCGTCACGGCCCATAATTCACTGCGGCATCGCAGTGCATTGCTGGCTGATGATTGGCCAAGCATGCACTATGACCCGCATGCTTGGCCAATCACAGCGCCGTCAGTAGAGAGAGCTGTAATTGGCCAAAGCCAGGGTGGCTTTGGCCAATTATGGCTCAGGGGATTTAGTACACACCCCACACTATATAAGGCCGCCTGCACGGCGGCCCTGTGTAGTGTGTGTTCCGGTGTGCTGAGAGATAGAGAGAGAGAGAGAGAGACAGTGTCATTTGATTTGAGTTAGATAGATTAGGCAGAACAGTCAGTCAGTTAGCTGCACTTACAGTGTATTGTGTATATATATGCATCCCAGGTGTTGCATATATATATATACACTGTATTCAGTTTAGCTAGATCCGTTCCTGTTATCTTCTATCTAGACTATTTACATTTAATGCAGTGCGTCCTGCTCACAGTGTTCAGCTAGATCCGTTCCTGCTATTTACATTTAGTGCAGTGCGTCCTGCTCACAGTGTTCAGCTAGATCCGGTCCTGTTATCTTCTAGACTATTTACATTTAGTGCAGTGCGTCCTGCTCACAGTGTTCAGCTAGATCCGTTCCTGCAATTTACATTTAGTGCAGTGCGTCCTGCTCACAGTGTTCAGCTAGATCCGTTCCTGCTATTTACATTTAGTGCAGTGCGTCCTGCTCACAGTGTTCAGCTAGATCCGTTCCTGCTATTTACATTTAGTGCAGTGCGTCCTGCTCACAGTGTTCAGCTAGATCCGTTCCTGTTATTTACATTTAGTGCAGTGCGTCCTGCTCACAGTGTTCAGCTAGATCCGTTCCTGCTATTTACATTTAGTGCAGTGCGTCCTGCTCACAGTGTTCAGCTAGATCCGTTCCTGTTATCTTCTAGACTATTTACATTTAGTGCAGTGCGTCCTGCTCACAGTGTTCAGCTAGATCCGTTCCTGCTATTTACATTTAGTGCAGTGCGTCCTGCTCACAGTGTTCAGCTAGAGCCGTTCCTGCTATTTACATTTAGTGCAGTGCGTCCTGCTCACAGTGTTCAGCTAGATCCGTTCCTGTTATCTTCTAGACTATTTACATTTAGTGCAGTGCGTCCTGCTCACAGTGTTCAGCTAGATCCGTTCCTGTTATCTTCTAGACTATTTACATTTAGTGCAGTGCGTCCTGCTCACAGTGTTCAGCTAGATCCGTTCCTGTTATCTTCTAGACTATTTACATTTAGTGCAGTGCGTCCTGCTCACAGTGTTCAGCTAGATCCGTTCCTGTTAAATTCCTACTGACAGGCAGGCTTGTCTGGTTACAGTATATAAAGCTACCTGAAGAAAATTACAGGTGTTCTATTTGATCCTATTAGTACCACGGTCAGGCAGCTAGACTATTTACATTTAGTGCAGTGCGTCCTGCTCACAGTGTTCAGCTAGATCCGTTCCTGTTATCTTCCTACTGACAGGCAGGCTTGTCTGGTTACAGTATATAAAGCTACCTGAAGAAAATTACAGGTGTTCTATTTGATCCTATTAGTACCACGGTCAGGCAGCTAGACTATTTACATTTAGTACAGTGCGTCCTGCTCACAGTGTTCAGCTAGATCCGTTCCTGTTATCTTCCTACTGACAGGCAGGCTTGTCTGGTTACAGTATATAAAGCTACTTGAAGAAAATTACAGGTGTTCTATCCCAGCTTAGTGCAGCTACAGGCCATTAGTATGTCTGGAAGGCCAAGAAGGAGAGGCAGACAGTCACAAGCCAATAAGAGAGGGCAAGCAGGCTCTGTGTCTAGTGCTGGTCGTGGAGACGGTGCATCCTCATCAGCACGTGGCCATGGGACACGCTTGGCCTTTTTTTCGGCAGCTGGCCGTGTTGAGCCGCAACATGCGGAAGACTTGGTCGAGTGGATGACCAAGCCGTCCTCATCCTCCTCATCTTCTCTCACCCATGCCCAGGGTGCTTTGTCTGGCAAAGCAGCGGCCTCTTCCCTCAGCTCAATGTCATCAGTGACTCCTTCCCTAGCTCCACCATGTCCTCATGAGGATTCCCTCGAACTGTTTGACCACAGTGTTGGGTACATGCTCCAGGAGGATGCCCAGCGTTTGGAAGGCTCTGATGACGATACTGAGCTCGATGAAGGCAGTAACATGAGCACGGACAGAGGGGGTGCCCAAGAAGGACAGCAATCTGGCAGTCATGCTCCCCCTGCTGCAGCATACTGCCAGGTTTGCTCCAGTGATGAGGAGGGAGGGGATGATGAGGTCACTGACTCAACGTGGATGCCTGATAGGAGAGAGGAGGAGGAGGAGGAGGAGGAGGAGGCGGCGGCACATCACCAACGAGGCAGAATGCCCTCCAGGGGCCAGCCTAAGGGCAGCACATTGACTGCATCACACCCCAAAGCTCCACATGTGCAGGGCGCTGCAGTCTCTGCGCGTTATTCAAAAAGTTCTTTGGTGTGGGCCTTTTTTGAGACGAGTGCATCAGATCGCACTGCTGCTATTTGCAACATATGTCTCAAGCGTATCTCGCGTGGCCAAAACATCTCCCGCTTGGGTACCACATGCTTGACCAGACATATGTTGACCTGCCATGCAGTTCGTTGGCAAGCGTATCTAAAAGACCCACACCAAAGAACAAAGAGGATCTCTCCTTGCTCCTCATCAGCTGAGATTTCCAACCCCACTAGACCTTCAGTCCTCTCTGAGACCTGCAGTGAGAGGAATGAAGGTGTAGAATTAGGTGTGTCACAGCCAAGTACTTGTGGGCAATCTGCTTTTGGTACACCGACGTCAGATTGTACATGGCAAATTTCCCTGCCCCAGCTGCTGCACCACCGAAAGAAGTTTGCTCCCAGCCATCCACATGCCCAGCGGTTGAATGCTAGCTTGGCAAAATTGCTAGCACTTCAACTGCTGCCTTTTCAGTTGGTAGACTCTGCCCCCTTCCGTGAGTTTGTGGAATGTGCGGTTCCTCAGTGGCAGGTACCCAAACGCCACTTTTTCTCACGGAAGGCGATTCCGGCTCTCTACCGGCATGTGGAAGGCAATGTCCATGCCTCGCTGGACAGGGCGGTCAGTGGTAAGGTGCATATTACCGCTGACTCATGGTCCAGCAGGCATGGACAGGGACGTTACCTAAGTTTCACGGCGCATTGGGTGACTCTGCTGGCAGCTGGGAAGGATGCAGGACAAGGTGCAGTAGTGTTGGAGGTTGTTCCGCCACCACGCCTCCAAAATGCTGATTGTGACACACCTCTCTCCTCCACCCCCTCCTCTTCTTCTTCCTCCATGGCCTCTTCCTCGGAACCAGCGGTGCTCCGTAGGCGTTCAAGGGGCTACGCAAGTACGCAGGCCAAAAGATGCCATGCGGTGCTTGAGCTGGTGTGCTTGGGGGACAGGAGCCACACTGGGGCAGAGGTTCTGTCAGCTCTGCAGGGGCAGGTTCAGAGGTGGTTGACGCCACGCCAACTTAAGGCAGGAATGGTGGTTTGCGACAATGGCACCAACCTCCTCTCTGCCCTCCGACAGGGACAAATGACCCATGTGCCCTGTTTGGCTCACGTCCTTAACTTGGTGGTGCAGCGGTTCTTGGGCAGGTACCCGGGCTTACAGGATGTCCTGAGGCAGGCCAGGAAAGTCTGTGTGCATTTCCGCCGGTCATATAATGCCAGTGCTCGGCTGACGGACCTCCAAAAGGAGTTTAACCTGCCCAAGAACCGCCTAATCTGTGACATGCCCACCAGGTGGACCTCAACGTTGGCCATGCTGCAGCGGCTGCACACGCAGCAGAGGGCCATCAATGAGTACCTGTGCGACTATGGCACCAGGACAGGGTCAGGGGAGCTTGTTTTTTTTTCCCCACGCCAGTGGGCCATGATCAGGGATGCATGCACTGTCCTGTCACCATTCGAGGAGGCCACGAGGATGGTGAGCAGTGACAGTGCATGCATCAGTGACACTGTCCCCCTTGTCCACCTGTTGGAGCACACGCTGCGTGGAATAATGGACAGGGCACTTGAGGCAGAACAGAGGCAGGAAGAGGAGGACTTCCTTAGCTCTCAAGGCCCCCTTTATCCAGACAGTGTTCCTGCGTGCCCGCCGATCACACAGGAAGAGGACGAGGAGGAAGAGGAGGAGGAGGAGGAGGAAGATTGTGTCAGTATGGAGGTGGAGCCTGGCACTCAGCATCAGCAGCAGTCTTTAAGGGATCAGTCCCAAGAAACACATGGACTTGTACGTGGCTGGGAGGAGGTGGCTGCAGACCATGTCGTTCTTAGTGACCCAGAGGACTCCGGACCGAATGCCTCAGCAAACCTACGCTGCATGGCCTCCCTGATCCTGCAAAGCCTGCGTAAGGATCCTCGTATTCGTGGTATCAAGGAGAAGGACCAATACTGGCTGGCAACCCTCCTTGATCCACGTTACAAGGGTAAGGTTGCGGACCTTATCTTGCCATCGCAGAGGGAGCAGAGGATGAAACATCTTCGGGAGGCCTTGCAGAAAGGTCTGTGCAACGCGTTCCCAGAGACTGGGAGGTTACAAACTCCTGTTTCTGGACAACGTGTTGCTGAGGCTTCGGTCAGTCAAAGAAGGAGCGGTGGAGAAGGTGGCCGTCTGACCGATGCGTTCAGACAATTTTTTGGTCCGCAGCCCCAAGGTATGATCGGTTCCAGCAACCATCGCCAGCGTCTGTTTTACATGGTGCAGGAATACCTAGGGGCAAGATCAGACTTGGACACCTTTCCCACCGAAAATCCTCTGGGTTACTGGGTCTTGAGGATGGATCACTGGCCAGAGCTTGCACAGTATGCAATTGAGCTACTGGCCTGTCCTGCATCCAGCGTTCTTTCGGAACGCACATTCAGTGCTGCTGGAGGCGTGGTAACCGATCACAGGGTGCGTCTGTCCACCGACTCGGTCGATCGGCTGACCTTCATAAAAATGAATGAGTCTTGGATCACCACCAGCTACCAAGCACCTGATGCTGATGTAACCGAATAATTTTTTTTGAAATCTCAGATCCCTTCAAAGACTGCCTATGCTGATGCTGAGTGACTATCCCTGAGTAATTATCCTCTTCCTCCTCAATCATCACGCTGATAGCTTGTAAGAACATTTTTGGTTCTGGGCGCCACCACCAGTGCCTAAGGCACAATTTTTCAGCTCCTGTTTAACAGGGGCGTGTAATTACAATTTTTGATGTAATACTTTGCAGCAGGGCTCGTTCCTGCATTCCAACTAGAGTGTCTGTGAGGGGTTGCAGTGTTGTGGCACCAGCACCAGTGCCTAAGGCCCAATTTTTCTGCCCCTGTCTAACAGGGGCGTGTAATTACAATTTTTGATGCAATACTTTGCAGCAGGGCTCGTTCCTGCGTTCCAACTAGAGTGTCTGTGAGGGGTTGCAGTGTTGTGGCACCAGCACCAGTGCCTAAGGCCCAATTTTTCTGCCCCTGTCTAACAGGGGCGTGTAATTACAATTTTTGAAGCAATACTTTGCAGCAGGGCTCGTTCCTGCGTTCCAACTAGAGTGTCTGTGAGGGGTTGCAGTGTTGTGGCACCAGCACCAGTGCCTAAGGCCTAATTTTTCAGCTCCTGTTCAACAGGGGCATGTAATTACAATTCTTGATCTAATATTTCACAGCAGGGCCCTGTGAGGGCTTACAGTGTTGTGGCCACAGCAACACCTAAGGCCCAAATTTCTGCTGAGTATATAGGGCAGGACCCTACTTTCAAACATCTAACTTACAAACGACTCCTACTTGCAAACGGAAGGAGACAACAGGAAGTGAGATGAAATCTACCCCTAGGAAGGGAAATTCTCTCCTGTAAGAGTTAATATGGGAAAACAATTTCTCCTTTCCACTGATGCTTTCCAATCCTTGTTCCACAAAAAAACCCAAATTTTCAAAAAACATTTTTCATTGGGACAAAAAAGTGAGGTGAAATCTTCTGAAGAGGAGGAAAGACAGCAAAACAAATGTCACAGGGGTGATAACCCTTCCCTATGTTTTCCAAAAAGCTTAGAAAAGATTTTTTGGCTGGAGCTAAACACGTTAAAAATGTTCAAAATTACAAAGAGATTCTACTTAACAACAAACCTACAGTCCCTGTCTTGTTTGCACCGCCTGTATACTGCTGTTCAGAGTATATAGGGCCTGGTGGCCCCACACCTTTCCTTATTTTAATTTGGGTGTGGGGTTCCCCTTAATATCCATACAAGACCCAAAGGGCCTGGTAATGGACTGGGGGGTACCCATGCCGTTTGTCTCACTGATTTTCATCCATATTGCCATGACCCGACATGACATTAAACCCGCAAGCAGTTTTAAATGAGATTTTTTCCTTTAAAAATGACATTTGGTGCAGGGACTGTTCTAAACATGGGAAACACGCGTCACTTTACAGGCATACTATAGACACCCCCCAGGTACGATATTTAAAGGAATATTTCACTTTTTTTTTTTTACTTTAAGCATCATTAAAATCACTGCTCCCGAAAAAACGGCCGTTTTTAAAAGTTTTTTTTGCATTGATACATGTCCCCTGGGGTAGGACCCGGGTCCCCAAACCCTTTTTAGGACAATACCATGCAAATTAGCCTTTAAAATGAGCACTTTTGATTTCGAACGTTCGAGTCCCATAGACGTCAATGGGGTTCTAACGTTCGTGCGAACTTTCGGTCCGTTCGCGGGTTCTGGTGCGAACCGAACCGGGGGGTGTTCGGCTCATCCCTAGTCAAATGCCTTGTCAAGCATGTGGTACCCAAATGGCCAAATGGCTGGTGTTTTTGCCATGCTTGATGTGCTTGAGGTAAAATTTGCAAATTGCAACAGCGCAATTGTCTGCACATGTGCTAAAAAAGGCCCAAACAGCTGAGCTGTGGAAAGTGGGCCAGGAGATATGAGCTCCACAATCTGGTAGAATAGGGTGGCTGCTCCCTACTCTTCCATGATGGCTGCCTCGTTGGGTTTATGCCTCACCCTCACTTTCCTCTGCTCTATCTGGCACCCAAGACGCATCAGTGACCTCATCATCATCATCATCCCCTCCATCCTCATTATCACTGGAGACAACTTGGCAATACGCTGTGGCTGGGGGAACATGACTGCCAATTTGTTGTTTACCAGTGTTCTCCCCTCTCTGTAGGCTCATGTCCTTACCTTCCTCAACCAGAGGAGCTGTGGATAAGGAAGCAGAATAAGCCACTCTGGCAGCTGCAGTGGACTGGACTTCACACTAATCTCTGCTTGGGTGACGGAAGATGAGGAGGATGAGGATTGTTTTAGTAAGTCAGTCCACCACCTCCTGCATGATGTGTGCAACATCACTAAACAAAGGAAATGATGCCCTGCTTGAGGACAGACCATGTCCACCTTTGCCTGTGGATACATACGCTGCTGGCCCCCTCACAGTGCCATGGGAACGTCTGCCTCTCTGTTGGCCTCCTAGACATTATGGGGGGGTTGCGCTTATTAGAAAAATGTAATAAAGATGTGGGAATATGTACATGGAAGCACTTTAATCAATGTAGAGTGGTGTTTAGTGCATTTTAACCTGAGTACTCACTAGACAGACAAACTCCACTGACACACTACAATATACTCCAGTAAAACTGAACTGACTCACTGCAATATACTATGGTACACGTGCACTAATGCACTGAAATATATTGCACTGAACTATACTGCGTTAAACATGCAGTAACACACTGAATTATACTTTGTTAAACGTGCACTAATGCACTGAACTACACTGCATTAAACCTGTAGTAATGCACTGAAATATACTGTGTAAAAAGTGTAGTTAATGCACTGAAATATACAGCATTAAACGTGCAGTAACACAGTGAAATCTACTTAGTTAAACGTGCACTAACACACTAAACTATACTACGTTAAACGTGCAGTAATGCACTGAACTATGCTGCGCTAAATGTGCAGTAACACACTAAAATATACAGCGTTAAACATGCAGTAATGCACTGAAATATTCCTTGTTAAATGTGCACTAAAACACTTTACTATACTGCATTAAACGCGCAGTAACGAACTGAACTATAACCATATTTGGCAAATACAGAATCACAGTATATATAAAATAATATGCAAAGTAGTTGAAGGGAAGCTTCAGAATGGCAAAGATATTTTTATTACAAATTAAGTGAGCAGACTGCAGTTCTGATTAAAAGAATTTCAAGTGAAACCACATATTGATCTAGCTGTGAATGCAGTTATGCAAACGCATAATAGAATTTTGTTTCGCCAAAGGCTAAATATTTCTGCAGAATTGAAACATTTTAAAGAGCAAAATACAGTCGTATACGTGTTTAGCCTACTTCATTGGTATCCCCTATTGTTTTCACTGAAAGACTTGGATAATGTAAGCATAGATAGGCAAAAGCCATCTAGTGTCAGGAAGCCTTATTTCACACCAAATATTATTTGTGTCCTTAGTCAGCCAAATATATGTTTTAATGTTTAATGACCTGAAAGCAAGTTATAATCATGGATTCAAAGTTTCTTTCAACTGAACTGTGACAAGGCTGAAGTCATGCTAATTGACTCCCATTAACTTTGTAAAGCCAGTCCTTTAACTTTACCCCTTGACTGTACTATACTTGAGTTTAAATCTAAAATATGGGAGTGATTTTTGATGCTAGCAACTTTGGCTGAAAAACAATATTGATTATTATATTTATATTCTCCGAATTTGACTACTTGAATGTTGTACTTGTGGTACCTAATTCCTCACTAAACACATCACAGTATGCCAGAATCCTGACTAGGTCCAGTGTAGGTGAACATATTCTGGATACCTGTTTCACATTAACTTTAAAACCCTCATGCTTATGATCTATAAGACGCTGCACCCCATTATCAGTCTGAACTTATATCACCCATCGCATCCTTTGTGCCTTTAATTCTGGTCTTCCATGTGTCCCTCAAAGTCATCTACACTCTATTGCCCCGTACACACGGTTGGACATTGATCGGACATTCCAACAACAAAATCCTAGGATTTTTTCCGACGGATGTTGGCTCAAACTTGTTTTGCGTACACACGGTCGCACAAAGTTGTCGGAATTTCCAATCGGCAAGAACGCGGTGACGTACACCACGTACAACTAGACTAAAAAGGCCAGTTCAGAACCAAGCGCGGCACCCTTTGGGCTCCTTTTGCTAATCTCGTGTTAGTAAAAGTTTGGTGAGAGACGATTCGCGCTTTTTCAGACTCGTGGCTTTCAGATCGTTTTCTGCTGTTCAGTTTGTGCTTGTGGGTTTGCATCTGGTCTTCAGTGCATGCTAGCAAGCTACGCGTGACTTTGATTAGTCATTGTGTTCTTGTTCGTTCGTTACTGTTTTTCAGGTCGCTCTTCACAGGCCTTGCTGTTCTTCAGTGCGTTCTGTTACTTCGTTCTGAGCAGCCGACCGTTTTCTAGCCATGTTGCATATACGTACTCCTCGTAGAGTTCGTGCTGTGCGGGGGCTTGGTGTTGGGGTCCTGACCTTGACACAAGTCCAGTTCATGAACAGGGTGGGGAGGAGTTCATGGACCAAGAATTGGTTGCTTCAGCGTGACCAGTTCTGTCATATGCCTTTGCTCCTTGAGATCCATGAGAATAATCATGATGATTTCAGGAAATTTCTCCGGATGACGGACCCCGTATTTCACCGTTTGTTGGCTTTGCTGACCCCTTATATTAGCAGGCAGGATACCTGCATGAGGCAAGCCATCACTCCGGAGCAGAGGCTCGTCGCCACCCTGCGGTACTTGGCGACGGGGAGAAGCCAGCAGGACCTCAAGTTCTCGACAGGCATCTCCCCCCAGGCTCTGGGGATCATTATCCCAGAGACCTGTTCTGCCATCATCCAGGTCCTGCAGAAGGAGTATATTAAGGTAAGATTTGTTTCCTTTATTATCACATTTTATTGTATTTAATGTTTGATAATATATTGTATTTCTTTCCTCATTCCCTAATGACCATGATTGTAATATGCTGTGAATGTCCCCTTTGTCCTCATTCATGCTGGATTTTTATGTAATTATTTTTGTTGTCCTTCATACATATTTGCCTTCACTTACCTCCCCAGCATGCTCTCCTGCCCCTATATTCACCTCATGTAGTCACTTAACAATGTATTTTATCAGCTCCATAGTAGTGCTTTACCCCAAACACCCTCTAAAATTTTTAGAAATGTGATTTGTGCTTTAAATTCAGGCAGAGTGCCAGAGGCTTTTTTGGGGGGTCCACAAATCATTTGGAACCCTCCCTCCCCCCAACTGCTAAGTCAGCTGATACCAATTCTCTATCTATCCTCAATCATCTATCTGCTGACTTTGCCAAACCCATACACACTATACCCACCTCGTTTGTGGTCAGATGTATGGATGATTTCCCCAAAGCATGTAGTGCAAGGGCCTGCCTGTATACTTTCAAATAGTACTGTTTAAAGCTTTTTTATCCTATTATTATCTTGATAGGTAATAGCAGAATGTCCAAATGTGCTCAAATGTCTACAGTGTGTATTTATATCTTTGTATTATGACACTTCTTACCTGTCCAGTGGGCTGCCAATAGTGTAACTAAGGAGGGGCTGTTCAAAGTAATACCCATTATTTAGGCATTCATATCTCAATGAAGTGGAAAGGGTTACCTGTCCAAGAGCCCCCCCCTATAATGTTAGAAAGGGCCCAGGAGAGGGGGGGGGGGGAATATGATAGGTGTACCTTATACTTTGGTGTTTAAAAATTCCCATTAATAAATGTTATCTTGATGTTGGCCAAGAATGTTGGTGTCTAATCAGCTTTCCCTGTTTATGTGCAAAATGACTAATTTTTTTTTGGTTTTCCTCAACAGTTTCCTTCCACGCCACAGGAATGGCAGACTGTGGCCTCCCACTTTGCCCAGCTGTGGGACTTTCCTAACTGCAGAGGGGCAATTGATGGGAAACACGTCCACATCGTCCCACCACCCAACTCGGGGTCGTACTATTATAATTATAAGGGGTTCAATAGTATTTTGATGTTGGCGGTGGTGTGGGCTAATTACGAGTTCCTGTATGTGGACGTGGGGAAGAATGGCCGGATGTCCGATGGTGGAGTCATCGCCCAGATGGAGTTTTACAGGCGTCTCCAAAATGGCAGCTTGGACTTGCCACCTCCAGAAGACAATGTGGAAGGACTCCCATTCGTCTTCATTGCGGATGAAGCTTTTGCGCTGGGGGACCATCTTATGCGGCCATTCCCTATGAGGACCCTCACCCCGGACCAGAGGGTTTTTAATTACCGGCTGGCCAGAGCCAGAAGAGTGGTGGAGAACATGGTTGGAATCATGGCCAGCCGGTTATGCCTATTTCTTACACCCATACATATAGCGGAGTACAAACTGAATCACATTATCCTGGCATGCTGTGTTCTACACAACTTTTTACGGAAACATTCTGCAAACTATGCTGGCTCAGTTGGGCCTGAGGCCGGATTTCCAAATGAACCAACCCTGACGGCGCTTAAAAGTGGCCATCCTGGCTTGCCCTCCCTGAGTGCCGTGATGTCCGGCTAAGATACCTTGAGTTCTTTGCGGGTAGGGGGCTATCAATATGCCAGACAATGTGTGAAACCTTTATCAAGTAAAAAAAAAATAAGGAAATCTTTGGTGACATTTACTGCTTGTGTTTGTTTTAGCTGACCCTGACAGAAATGTGGTAAGTCCTGAAAATGGCATGATTGTGTAACCTTATACAAAGCACTGTTGGGTGTTATTTACTAAAGGCAAAGACACTTTGCACTACAAGTGCACTTGAAACTGCACTTGTAGTGCAAAGTGGATTTGCCCTTATGAAATAACACCCATTGTCACAGAAAGCAACAATTAGAGCACCACAAAAGTGTTGTAGCATTGAGACAATTATCCACAGATTCTTGATTAACAATCTTTTTAATACCTGCACAATCACATGTGCATTTTGACAAGGTTTTTAAAACAAACCAACATGTTTGTTGTATAACAATTTTTGGGGTGGCATTAGAAAAAGTAGAAAAGTCCATTTAGGATAAAACAGGCATGTTTAAAACCAACAAGAAAGACACAAATCTTGAACTTACAAAGTTCACAATAGGTAGAACTTGAAGGCAATATCAGACATGAGTATTTAGGAACTGTGTTTGATATTGCATTCAGATGGGGTGAAGTCACCCCAGGAAAAGCCAAATTTTGAAGATGCACACCAATTTACGAATGTCAACATGTGTTAGCTGCCATCACGGGGGATCAAGGGGCGTGTTTTGGGGGAGCAACCCCTTCCTCTCAGCTACTTTATTATTGAGGAAGGGGTTGCACCCCCAAAACGCGTCCATTGTTCTCCCGTGATGGCAGATAGCACATGTTGACACACTGTGTGCATCTTCAAAATTTGGCTTTTCTACAATTTGCATAAAAATTTTAACATTGTAGCACACCAGAAAAGAAAGGGCTTTGGAGGGGTTTTAAACTCTCCCCAAAACATCAATGATGTTGTTATTTTTTTTAATAACATCATTGATGTTTTTCGTGATGTTTTCCAATGCAACATTACACCCCATGATCTCCCCAATCAGGATCTGGGCACTTTCCGATGTAAAAGCATCTGGATCCACAACATCACGATCACCTAAAAAGATAGAAACCAAAAAAAAAGCAGGTATTATAAATATGCCGGCATCCATCTCTTAACTGAGCCTGTGGTCGCAGACACTCACCTGTTATGGTGACTAGTTCCACCACGTCTTCTTCCTCCTCCTGCTCTTCTTGTGTTTGGGGTATTTCCCCTTCTTCCAGAGGTGGGGGGTCTCTGGACTCCTCGGATGAGGGGTGTCCTCCGAGTCTTTTCTCCCCTATGTGAAAAAAAGGGTATACTTAGCACACAGATATTTGATGGCAGAACTATAAATATGAAACATTGCTTAGAAGTGGGGTACAATTGTCTATTTTGGCAGAGTTCCAAGATGTAGAATTTTGAGTGTCCTTTGTCAAACTTGAATACTTACCTGTCTTTTACAAGCTTCACAGATGGAGACACCCCTATAGTATACACTGGAGCACCTGTGTGGGCCCCCTAGTAAAAATTGTGTTCTTGTGTCCCACACTAGTGCTACAGCGTCCAGATGTGTAAACTGCTGCTGAGTGTCCTCTCCTTACACAGAATCTAGTTTGCATTTTATTCTAGTAACAAACCCATCTACACAACCAAATTATTTTCAGACAAGTAGGCCCTAAAAAATGTGGTCAAATGCATATGGCCAAAACAATGGTGTTGTATAGGCCGAAATATAAATGTTTGATACGAACGAATAATGTGCCCATGAACATAAAAGTTGCCATTTTAAACTGTACAACAGTTCCTAAAAGCACATGGAGCAGCACGAACAGAATAAACACAAAAAGAATAGGAACACAGGACAACTACTTACTTTTTTGCAGCACTCTCCGGATCTTTCTGTACTGCTCGTGTTCTCTTAATTTCAGGTCCGACCACCGCTTCCTGAGCTGATCTTTTGATCGTCGTACCCCAAAATTCCGATGTAGACTCTTGACCATTTTCGCCATTATCTTGGCCTTTCGGACATTGGGGTTGTGGTAAGGTCCAAACTTCCCGTCATAGTCGGCCTTCTTCAGGATGTCGACCATCTCCAACATCTCCCCAAAGGACATATTGGATGCCTTAAATTGTCTCCTTCTGGATCCAGACGTTTCTGGCTCCGGGCTTTCCTCCCCCTCCTCCTCGTTGCTATAATTAGCACACACCTGCTCTGACTCCGCCATGTGCTCTTCCCCCACTGCGCCGAACGAAAAGGGGCAGGGAATAGACTAGAAAGAACATCAGGGGCGGGTGGAGTTACACACATGCACAGTGTGTATAAAGCGTAACACGCGTGCGTAGTACGTACGATCTGTGAGCAGAGGAAGGAGTATCGGAGGCACCGATCGTGATAATGAAGGTAAGATTTAACATTGGGCCTATACTGCTTCTAGATTGAGGCCTGTATTTGCAGAAGTTTAGAAGACTTTAGGCTGACATTAGGGTTTGTCTTGTGTTGTGTCTTGCAGTGAAAATGGATATCTTGAAAGATAACGAATTTATGGCAAGCTTCATTGATATGTTCAGGGAGCTGCCTTGTCTGTGACAGATAAATCACCCACATTATAAGAACCAAACAAAGAGGAAGGCAGCACTGGATCAATTGCTGGAATTTGTGAAGACGGTGGTCCCCACGGCAGACATCACCTATTTGAAGATCCTAATTGGTGGCCTGAGGAGCACTTATCTAAGGGAGCACAAGAAGGTCCAGGATTCCCAGAGATCCGGAGGTGCAGATGACATCTATGTCCCCAGTCTGTGGTACTATGACAGGCTGCATTTTCTGGCAGGTCAGACTGAACCCAGGCCAGCACTCTCCAGTCTTCCTTCCACGCTTCCTTCCACCCCAGCTGAGGCTTCTGATGACCAACCTGGGCCTTCCAGGCAGCAACATGTGGAGGAGCCCAGCTTGAGCCAGGTATAACATTACTATAAATATTTCTGGTTGTCCAATCAATGATGTTAAATAGATGTTAGTTTGGAGTACTAAGTTATGATTGTGATTGATGAAGCAAAAACTTAAACCATGTCCCTTTTTCATACACAGGGAAGTCTCAGCCAGGAGGTGGCCGGGCCAAGCAGGCTGCCTGATATCCAGGTCCCTCCCCTACACCCACAAAGACAAAGTGGCAGGAAGAGGAGTACCCTGGAGGAGGCTGTCATAGGCCTCTTTTGGAAGGCTACAGAGGCCCTGAGAACCCCCCACACTGTGGAGGAGGACTTTGCATGCATAACTGCCTGCAAAATGCTGCAGATGGAGGAGGGCCAACAAATCCTGTGTGAGTCCTTAATGTTGGAAGCTCTCAATAAAGGGTTTAGGGGCCAAATAACATTTGCTACCCACATTTGTGACCTCACACATGGTCCTACTCCTCCTCCAGGTCCTACTAGTCCTCCTCCAGGTCCTACTCCTCCTCCTCCTCCTCCTCCTCCAGGTCCTACTCCTCCTCCTGCCGCATCTACAACACCAGAGCCACAGCCAGGAAGGAAGCGTGGAAAGAAGACCAGAAAGTGATGACCCTGGGTCCAGTCTGGTCTGGCAAAAGATGCAGCCTCTTGTAGTACCACAGCCTGGGGACACAGATGTCATCTGCTGCTTTCATGATCTCTGGGACTTCTGGACCAGACTGCACTCCCTTAGATATGGACTCCTCAGGCCAGCAATTTTGATGTTAAAGAATTGATGTCTGCCCTGGGGGTCCAAGGCTTCGCCAATTTCTGCTGTTTATCCAGCGTTGCCTCCCTCTTTGTTTGGTTCTGAGCCCTTAATAAAGGATTTTTTGTTTCAATTATACTCTCCTATGTGTTTTTTCCTTGAAAAAGGACAGTTTGTTTGTGAGGATTCAGGTACATTTCTAAAGTACAATGTGAAATTAACAAGGAACACCAACACCAAACAATCTCCTTGAGATTAAATAATATAAGATATCAATGGTGTTGTGGTAACTTGACACACAAAAAACACACAAAAATATTATGGAGTAAAACTAAAAATAAAATAAAACAAAGATCAGCCTTGAAAAAAATACAAACCTAAAAAAAAAAAAAAAAAAAACAGCCTTTAAAAAATTTAAAAAAAACAACCCAAAAATAATTTTGTCACATGTGACAAATCCAAATATATTGAGGGAGTCCCGATAAATAATAAAGAAAGAAGTTTGTGAGAAGTCTGTGTGAATATGAGCAGCCAAACTACTTCATTCTTCTCACATTATAAAGAAGAAGAGAGTGTGCTGTATTAAACCATTTTTTACATTGCACCATGACGAAAGTGCTGTATCCATTGCGAATGCTAATTTTACCAGACCGAGCTGTTCCGTCTCAGAATTTCTTCTGAGCATGCATGGCACTTTGTGCGTCGGAACTGGCCACACACGGTCGAAATTGACGCGATCGGATTTTGTTGTCGGGAAATTTTATAGCCTGCACTCAAACTTTGTGTGTCGGAAAATCCGATGGAAAATGTCCGATGGAGCACACACACGGTCGGAATGTCCGACAACACGCTCCAATCAGACATTTTCCATCGGAAAATCCGACCGTGTGTACGGGGCATATGAGGAACAGGGTCTTTTTCTGATATGCCCCAAAGCTCTGGGATTCTCTTCCAATAACATCAGAGAGTCACCTTTTTTAAACTCTTTCAAATCAAAACTGAAAATATTCTTCTTTAGAAAAGCCTTTACCTAACTGCTCCTTTTTTGTTATTTTCTTGTGCACCACTTGTTCTTGTTTCTTTTGTAAAGTGCTTTGAGAAGGTACCTTCAAAGGTGCTATATAAAATAATGTGGATTATTATTATTATTATTATTATTATTATTATTAGTATCATTATTTATATTATTATTTACTACTTCCAGAAAGCAAATACATAATACGTTGATTTTCCTATAATGGAATACAATGTAACAATCCTAGACTGAACAGCTGTTAAAGCTGGTCAGTTAATAAAAATAAGTTTGGATGCTCCTCAGCCATGTATAGTAAGAGACTAAATTTTGTTTCGTCAATGGGGTTTGAAAGGTTAGCCATACATGCTTTCTTTTTCTCCCATTCGGGGTGGAGGAGGAACGAGAAAAAAAATGTAATTTTCTACCCTTCCAATTGTATTCAACTGCTGCAGCTGACTGATCAGCATAGTGATGGCATCTGAGAGGATGCAGTCACTGTTTGGCTAAGAATTTCCCATTATCATGCCAGTCCAAAAGTCCTTCATTTATATTTGTATGCCAGCTTTTTTGTCACAGATCAAACAAAATCAATAAAACTGTGATACAGTAAAAAAGAGTCCTGCTGAATAAGTGTCTTACAGCCTTATAGTAGATAGAGGCCCCAAAAAAACGATACTGCAAAGTGTCTCCACAGTAAAATCGAATAAAACAACCTGGAACTGAATACCGTGGCACCTCAGTAACATTTTATTTAGAAGATAGCTCATCTGTAAGATGGCACCTAATCAATATTTTATTTAGCACCTTAGCTCTGCAAGCAGGCTATGGGTAATGCGATATCTCTGTAAACTCAATTACATATTTATAGCAACCTGACATCGTTGTAACACAGCATCTGATTAACATGCTGTATGGCAACCTGAAACTCTAGGGTGTATCTATAAAAAAATAGCAAAAATTTGCCGTTTCTTCCATAAAAACTGCATATGAATTCATTCTGTGCAAATGGTGTGAAACTGCATTATGGTCAGTGGATAAAGCTGAGGAGCATACTTGTTTCTTATGACACTCAACACCATCCAGTGGCCATAATGTGGTATTTTATGCATTCAGTTGTTCTATGAATGACATTCATCTGCAGAGAATATAGTCTGAGAACTATTGATTTTGCATCTGTACAGAATGAATTTACTTTCCGTTTTGGAGGATAATCAACATTTTTAGGAATACATCCATGGGACTTCACTAACTGCAGTATGGCAATCTATAATTGTATTTATTTTATATTTTAAGCTATCATTTACTAGGGATGAGCTTCGAGTTCGAGTCGAACTCATGTTCTACTCGAACATTGGCTGTTCGCAAGTTCGCCGAACAGCGAACAATTTGGGGTGTTCGCGGCAAATTCGAATGCCGCGGAACACCCTTTAAAAGTCTATGGGAGAAATCAAAAGTGCTAATTTTAAAGGCTTATATGCAAGTTATTGTCATAAAAAGTGTTTGGGGACCCGGGTCCTGCCCCAGGGGACATGGATCAATGCAAAAAAAAGTTTTAAAAACGGACGTTTTTTCAGGAGCAGTGATTTTAATAATGCTTAAAGTCAAACAATAAAAGTGTAATATCCCTTTAAATTTCGTACCTGGGGGGTGTCTATAGTATGCCTGTAAAGGGGCGCATGTTTCCTGTGTTTAGAACAGTCTGACAGCAAAATGACATTTGGAAGGAAAAAACTCATTTAAAACTACCCGCGGCTATTGCATTGCCGACAATACACATAGAAGTTCATTGATAAAAACGGCATGGGAATTCCCCACAGGGCAACCCCGAACCAAAATAAAAAAAAAAAAATGATGTGGGGGTCCCCCTAAATTCCATACAAGGCCCTTCAGGTCTGGTATAGATATTAAGGGGAACCCCAGCCAAAATTTAAAAAAAAAATTGACGTGGGGTTCCCCCTAAATTCCATACCAGACCCTTCAGGTCTGGTATGGATTTTAAGGGGAACCCCGCGCCAAAAAAAAAAAAAAAAACGGCGTGGGGTCCCCCCAAAAATCCATACCAGACCCTTATCCGAGCACGCAACCTGGCAGGCCGCAGGAAAAGAGGGGGGGACGAGAGTGCGCCCCCCCCCCTCCTGAACCGTACCAGGCCACATGCCCTCAACATTGGGAGGGTGCTTTGGGGTAGCCCCCCAAAACACCTTGTCCCCATGTTGATGAAGACAAGGGCCTCATCCCCACAACCCTGGCCGGTGGTTGTGGGGGTCTGCGGGCGGGGGGCTTATCGGAATCTGGAAGCCCCCTTTAACAAGGGGACCCCCAGATCCCGGCCCCCCCCCTGTGTGAAATGGTAAGGGGGTACTTACCCCTACCATTTCACTAAAAAACTGTCAAAAATGTTAAAAATGACAAGAGACAGTTTTTGACAATTCCTTTATTTAAATGCTTCTTCTTTCTTCCTTCATCTTCTTCTTCTTCTGGTTCTTCTGGCTCTTCTGGTTCTTCCTCCGGCGTTCTCGTCCAGCATCTTCTCCGCGGCGTCTTCTATCTTCTTCTGCTCGGGCCGCTCCGCACCCATGGCATGAGGGAGGAGGCTCCCGCTCTTCTCTTCATCTTCTTCTCTTCTTCATCTTCTTCTTCATCTTCTTCTTCTTCTTCTCTTCTTCCTTCTTCTCTTCTTCATGTCTTCTCCGGGCCACTCCGCAGCCATGCTGTGGCATGGAGGGAGGCTCCCACTGTGTGACGGCGTCTCTTCGTCTGACGGTTCTTAAATAACGGGGGGCGGGGCCATCCGGTGACCCCGCCCCCCTCTGACGCATGGTGACTTGAGGGACTTCCCTGTGACGTCACGGGGAATGCCACAGGGAAGTCCCGTCATGTCACCGTGCGTCAGAGGGGGGCGGGGTCACCGGGTGGCCCGCCCCCCGTTATTTAAGAACCGTCAGACGAAGAGACGCCGTCACACAGCGGGAGCCTCCCTCCATGCCACAGCATGGCTGCGGAGCGGCCCGGAGAAGACATGAAGAAGAGAAGAAGGAAGAAGAAGATGAAGAAGAAGAAGATGAAGAAGAAGATGAAGAAGAGAAGAAGATGAAGAGAAGAGCGGGAGCCTCCCCCCTCATGCCATGGGTGCGGAGCGGCCCGAGGAGAAGAAGATAGAAGATGCCGCGGAGAAGATGCTGGACGAGAACGCCGGAGGAAGAACCAGAAGAGCCAGAAGAACCAGAAGAAGAAGAAGATGAAGGAAGAAAGAAGAAGCATTTAAATAAAGGAATTGTCAAAAACTGTCTCTTGTCATTTTTAACATTTTTGACAGTTTTTTAGTGAAATGGTAGGGGTAAGTACCCCCTTACCATTTCACACAGGGGGGGGGCCGGGATCTGGGGGTCCCCTTGTTAAAGGGGGCTTCCAGATTCCGATAAGCCCCCCGCCCGCAGACCCCCACAACCACCGGCCAGGGTTGTGGGGATGAGGCCCTTGTCTTCATCAACATGGGGACAAGGTGTTTTGGGGGGCTACCCCAAAGCACCCTCCCAATGTTGAGGGCATGTGGCCTGGTACGGTTCAGGAGGGGGGGGGGCCGCACTCTCGTCCCCCCCTCTTTTCCTGCGGCCTGCCAGGTTGCGTGCTCGGATAAGGGTCTGGTATGGATTTTTAGGGGGACCCCACGCCGTTTTTTTTTTTTTTTTTTGGCGCGGGGTTCCCCTTAAAATCCATACCAGACCTGAAGGGTCTGGTATGGAATTTAGGGGGAACCCCACTTCAATTTTCTTTTTAACCACTTGAGCCCCGGACCATTATGCTGCCTAAGGACCAGAGGTCTTTTTCCAATTTGGCACTGCGTCGCTTTAACTGCTAATTGCGCGGTCATGCAATGCTGTACCCAAACGAAATTTGCGTCCTTTTCTTCCCACAAATAGAGCTTTCTTTTGATGGTATTTGATCACCTCTGCGGTTTTTATTTTTTGCGCTATAAACGGAAAAAGACCGAAAATTTTGAAAAAAAATGATATTTTCTACTTTTTGTTATAAAAAAAATCCAATAAACTAAATTTTAGTCATACATTTAGGCCAAAATGTATTCGGCCACATGTCTTTGGTAAAAAAAATGTCAATAAGCGTATATTTATTGGTTTGCGCAAAAGTTATAGCGTCTACAAACTAGGGTACATTTTCTGGAATTTACACAGCTTTTAGTTTATGACTGCCTATGTCATTTCTTGAGGTGCTAAAATGGCAGGGCAGTACAAAACCCCCCCAAATGACCCCATTTTGGAAAGTAGACACCCCAAGGAAATTGCTGAGAGGCATGTTGAACCCATTGAATATTTTTTTTTTTTGTCCCAAGTGATTGAAAAATGACAAAAAAAAAAAAAAAATATTTACAAAAAGTCGTCACTAAATGATATATTGCTCACACAGGCCATGGGCCTATGTGGAATTGCACCCCAAAATACATTTAGCTGCTTCTCCTGAGTATGGGGATACCACATGTGTGGGACTTTTTGGGAGCCTAGCCGCGTACGGGGCCCCAAAAACCAATCACCGCCTTCAGGATTTCTAAGGGTGTAAATTTTTGCTTTCACTCTTCACTGCCTATCACAGTTTCGGAGGCCATGGAATGCCCAGGTGGCACAAAACCCCCCAAAATGACCCCATTTTGGAAAGTAGACACCCCAAGCTATTTGCTGAGAGGCATATTGAGTCCATGGAATATTTTATATTTTGACACAAGTTGCGGGAAAGTGACACTTTTTTTTTTTTTTTTTTCATAAAGTTGTCACTAAATGATATATTGCTCACACAGGCCATGGGCATATGTGGAATTGCACCCCAAAATACATTTAGCTGCTTCTCCTGAGTATGGGGATACCACATGTGTGGGACTTTTTGGGAGCCTAGCCGCGTACGGGGCCCCGAAAACCAATCACTGCCTTCAGGATTTCTAAGGGTGAAAATTTTTGATTTCACTCTTTACTGCCTATCACAGTTTCGGAGGCCATGGAATGCCCAGGTGGCACAAAACCCCCCCAAATGACCCCATTTTGGAAAGTAGACACCCCAAGCTATTTGCTGAAAGGCATGGTGAGTATTTTGCAGCTCTCATTTGTTTTTGAAAATGAAGAAAGACAAGAAAAAACATTTTTTTTTTTTCTTTTTTCAATTTTCAAAACTTTGTGACAAAAAGTGAGGTCTGCAAAATACTCACTATACCTCTCAGCAAATAGCTTGGGGTGTCTACTTTCCAAAATGGGGTCATTTGGGGGGGTTTTGTGCCACCTGGGCATTCCATGGCCTCCGAAACTGTGATAGGCAGTGAAGAGTGAAATCAAAAATTCACGCCCTTAGAAAGCCTGAAGGCGGTGCTTGGTTTTCGGGGTCCTGTACGCGGCTAGGCTCCCAAAAAGTCTCACACATGTGGTATCCCCGTACTCAGGAGAAGCAGCAGAATGTATTTTGGGGTGTAATTTCACATATTTCCATGGCATGTTTGAGCAATATATCATTTAGTGACAACTTTGTGCAAAAAAAAAAAAAAAAAAAAAAAATTTGTCTCTTTCCCGCAACTTGTGTCGCAATATAAAATATTCCATGGACTCGACATGCCTCTCAGCAAATAGCTTGGGGTGTCTACTTTCCAAAATGGGGTCATTTGGGGGGGTTTTGAACTGTCCTGGCATTTTATGCACAACATTTAGAAGCTTATGTCACACATCACCCACTCTTCTAACCACTTGAAGACAAAGCCCTTTCTGACACTTATTGTTTACATGAAAAAGTTTTTTTTTTTTGCAAAAAAATTACTTTGAACCCCCAAACATTATATATTTTTTTAAAGCAAATGCCCTACAGATTAAAATGGTGGGTGTTTCATTTTTTTTTTTCACACAGTAATTGCGCAGCGATTTTTCAAACGCATTTTTTGGGGAAAAAACACACTTTTTTTAATTTTAATGCACTAAAACACGCTATATTGCCCAAATGTTTGATGAAATAAAAAAGATGATCTTAGGCCGAGTACATGGATACCAAACATGACATGCTTTAAAATTGCGCACAAACGTGCAGTGGCAACAAAATAAATACATGTTTAAAAGCCTTCAAAAGCCTTTACAGGTTACCACTTTAGATTTACAGAGGAGGTCTACTGGAAAAATTACTGCTCTCGATCTGGCCTTCGCGGTGATACCTCACATGCATGGTGCAATTGCTGTTTATGTTTGACGACAGACCGCCGCTTGCGTTCGCCTTAGCGCGAGAGCAGGGGGCGACAGGGGTGTTTTTTTTTTTTTTTTTTTTTTCTTTATTATTTTTTTGCTTTTTTAATCTTACTTTTAAACTGTTCCTTTCATATTTTTTTTTTTAATCATTTTTATTGTTATCTCGGGGAATGTAAATATCCCCTATGATAGCAATAGGTAGTGACAGGTACTCTTTTTTGAAAAAATTGTGGTCTATTAGACCCTAGATCTCTCCTCTGCCCTCAAAGCATCTGACCACACCAAGATCGGTGTGATAAAATGCTTCCCCAATTTCCCAATGGCGCTATTTACATCCGGCGAAATCTAAGTCATGAAATACTCGTAGCTTCCGGTTTCTTAGGCCATAGAGATGTTTGGAGCCACTCTGGTCTCTGATCAGCTCTATGGTCAGCTGGCTGAATCACCGGCTGCATTCTCAGGTTCCCTGTTGAGACAGGAGAGCCAGAGAAAAACACGGAAGACGATGGGGGGGGGGGGCATTCCCTCCCACGGCTTGTAAAAGCAGTCTAGAGGCTAATTAGCCGCTAGGATTGCTTTTACATGAAAGCCGACCGCTGGCTGAAAAGAATGATACCAAGATGATACCTAAACCTGCAGGCATCATTCTGGTATAACCACTCAAAGTCGTGAATGGCGTACCTGAAGACAAAAAAATGGTTAACAATGGTTAACAATAAAGCACAGTAAAGTGTAAATAATTACACACCTGAAAAACAAACATGATAAAACATAATAACAATAACAATAACAATAAAACATTGCAGAATAGAATACAGTAAAAAAGAGCAGAACAATAGAGAGAGAGAATAGAGAGAGAGAGAACAATAAAACAACAACTATTTTTTTTTATTTCATATTTTTTTTTTTTTTTACACTTTTTTTGTAACTAACTTTTATAACTGTAACCGGTTCCAGGTTCGGGTCTCTCAAAATGCGATGGCATCTTGGGAGACCCTGTGAAAGTGTGCCTAGTCTGTGCAATGCTGTACCCTACGCTAATACTCAACTAGTGAATGGTAGCGTTCAAAACATTCACCAATGCAAAGACCAGGATTGTCAGGACAGGAGGGACAATAATAGCGGTGTCACGCCTATATCCGCGCTTGCTGCAGACACGACATCTTTTTTGGGGGTTCGTTGGGTAGGGGTACTCGGGAGGACATAAAAATGCCTCTCATGCAGCCGACTGCATTTGGTTGGGGATGTGAATGGGGGAAGTACGGGCGCTGCAGAAGCGGTGGGTTCCCAATTAGGATTGGCGAATGCAGCAGGAAGGGCACTATGGGCACGATGGGCCTGTGTTTGTCTTTTTGGTGGCAGCGGGACACTACTTGTGCTTGCCACCTCACCAGCTTCAACTGCACTTATGGGACTCGCCACGTCACCAAGTGTTACTGCAGTGCTGGTTTGACTACGACCGGGGTGTACTAGGCCGCTGGCGCTTGCCAGTTCACCAAAACGCTACCAAAAAACGTTAGCGATCGCAGGGATCAGGCCTGACTCTGCGAACGCTGCAGTTATGCGTTTAGTGTTTTGTAAGTGACAGTGATCGATCGATACTGCACTTGGGTGGGCTGGGCCGGGCGGAGGGGCAAAACGCAGGTGCTAGCAGGTATCTGGGCTGATCCCGCTAACACTGCGTTTTTGGGAACCCTAAACTGCTGGTGACGCTAGTATAGATCTGATCGGATCAGATATTGATGCGATCAGATACTATACCACTAAGGGAGGTGTACGGTGCGTGCGTGGGTGTTAGCGGTACTGGCGCTAATCTGACGCTGCCTGGGGCTGGTGCTTGCCAGTTCACCAAAACGCTACAAAAAAAACTGTTAGCGATCGCAGGGATCAGGCCTGACTCTGCGAACGCTGCAGTTATGCGTTTAGTGTTTTGTAAGTGTCAGTGATCGATCGATACTGCACTTGGGTGGGCTGGGCTGGGCCGGGCGGAGGGGCAAAACGCAGGTGCTAGCAGGTATCTGGGCTGATTCCGCTAACACTGCGTTTTTGGGAACCCTAAACTGCTGGGGACGCTAGTATAGATCTGATCGGATCAGATATTGATCCGTTCAGATACTATACCACTAAGGGAGGCGTATGCTGCGTGCGTGGGTGTTAGCGGTACTGGCGCTAATCTGACGCCTGGGACTGGTGCTTGCCAGTTCACCAAAATGCTACCAAAAAAACTGTTAGCGATCGCAGGGATCAGGCCTGACTCTGCGAACGCTGCAGTTATGCGTTTAGTGTTTTGTAAGTGACAGTGATCGATCGATACTGCACTTGGGTGGGCTGGGCGGAGGCACAAAACGCAGGTGCTAGCAGGTATCTGGGCTGATCCCGCTAACACTGCGTTTTTGGGAACCCTAAACTGCTGGGGACGCTAGTATAGATCTGATCGGATCAGATATTGATCCGATCAGATACTATACCACTAAGGGAGGCGTATGCTGCGTGCGTGGGTGTTAGCGGTACTGGCGCTAATCTGACGCTGCCTGGGGCGACGCATATCACCGCCGGGCGATCAGGGGGCTAAACCTTTATTTGGTAATAAACGGCGGGTGCCCTGACACTATAAATAATAAACAAACTAACCAGCGTCAACCGTAACAGTTATACGGTGATCAGTGGTGAAAGGGTTAACTAGGGGGCAATCAAGGGGTTAAAACATTTATTCGGTAGTATATGGGGGTCCCTGACGCTATAAAACGCTGACGGCGAACCTAAATATTTACCTCACTAACTAGCGTCACCAGCGACACTAATACAGCGATCAGAAAAATGATCGCTTAGTGACACTGGTGACAGGGGGTGATCAAGGGGTTAAAACTTTATTAGGGGGGGTTAGGGGGGTACCCTAGACCTAAAGGGGGGTAATACTCACTGTCCCAACACTGTAACTGTCACAAACTGACACTATGCAGTAATCAGAAAAAAAAAAAAAAAAAACTGCTGGTGTCAGTTTGTGACAGGGGGGGGGTGATTGGGGGGGGATCGGGGGGCGATCGGGGGGGGGATCGGGGTGTTTTGTGTGCCTGGCATGTTCTACTGTGTGTGTGTTGGTGCACTCACATAGATGTCTTCTCTCCTCGGGCCGGAACGGAAAATACCGACCCGAGGGGAGATGACATCACTTCCTTTGCTGCTGTTTAGCATACAGCAGCAAAGGAGTGTTTTCATTGGCCGGCGGCGATCGCGAGGGGGGGGCCACGAACGGATGGTCTCCCCCTCATCACCGATCGCCGCTGGACAAAAGACGACCGCCTCGGGCACCGGGGGGGGGTCCGATCGGACCCCCCACCCGCGGAAGGCAAATCACGTACCCTGTACGTGATTTTGCCTGTCCGTGCCACTTTGCCGACGTACATCGGCGTGAGGCGGTCGTCAAGTGGTTAAATTTTGGCTGGGGTTCCCCTTAATATCCATACCAGACCTGAAGGGCCTTGTATGGAATTTAGGGGTCTCCCACATCATTTTTTTTTTTTAATTTTGGTTCGGGGTTGCCCTTTGGGGAATTCCCATGCCGTTTTTATCAATGAACTTCTATGTGTATTGTCGGCAATGCAATAGCCGCGGTAGTTTTAAATGTGTTTTTTCCTTCAAAATGTCACTTTGCTGTCAGACTGTTCTAAACACGGGAAACATGCGCCCCTTTACAGGCATACTATAGACACCCCCCAGGTATGAAATTTAAAGGGATATTACACTTTTATTGTTTGACTTTAAGCATTATTAAAATCACTGCTCCTGAAAAAACGGCCGTTTTTAAAACTTTTTTTTGCATTGATCCATGTCCCCTGGGGCAGGACCCAGGTCCCCAAACACTTTTATTGACAATAACTTGCATATTAGCCTTTAAAATTAGCACTTTTGATTATTCATGTTCGTGTCCCATAGACTTTAACGGCGTTCGCGTGTTCGAACGAATTTTTTTCCTGTTCGCATGTTCTGGTGCGAACCGAACAGGGGGGTGTTCGGCTCATCCCTATCATTTACCTTTAAGCAGAGTATTTTGAAGCCACACTGATAACAAGGCTATGCAGAAAGTAGCAGTTTCAATGATTAAATTTTTTACCATGCTAAAAATTATTTATTGCACTCAGTAGAAGTATTGTTTAGCTAATTTCATAGACAAAACAAAACAAAAAAGGAATAAGAATAAAAGGTTTCAATACAACAAACACAATTGAATCTTTGCTTGATGTAGATAATAATATTTTCCATTTGAATGGACTTTATCATTGATTTTCTGTTTGAAACCTGTTCTTTCCTGCTTTTACAATAATGATTTATACTGAGCGGTATTAGACGAATACCCAGTCCCATCCAACTAATAACCTAGCGCACCATAAAACTCCAGGTTTATCACAGTAATCTAGAAAAAAAAATGTTTTGCTGAAGGCATGTTACCAAAGAAATTTAGCAAGGAATGATGGAGCACAGACAGGTGTCTATTTCTGCTTCCCAATGCACCTAGACAATATTATCTCTGAAACAGAATCTGGAAGGTATATCAGACACTTCATAAAGTTGCTGCTGGTATGTGTCATTTTCTATAGATAGTATAATATTAAAAGGCATTGAAAGGGCTATTTTTAGGTACCATTGCATAGTATGTTCCCTATAGTGAAATGTAAAAAAAAGAAGTACATCCCTATAGAGATGGCAGATAAGTACATTCCAATCTCCATGATGCAAGAAGAAAAACAGAAGCATAAAGTAGAACTATAGCTTCTCATGAAAAAAATATGTGCTGAAGCACTAAAAATGTATCTACAGTAAATTGAAAAACAAAAATGTAATATATTGCAGCTTATCAATTTTTAAATGTGGTGGCTGCATTAGTTTTCTTGTAGCTTTCCACTTTTTTTCTTTGTTTTCACCTGGTGATCCAGCCAGTAACACACTTCCTGTTCTAGGTTGTCTTCAACAACAGAGACACTTCTGGACAGCAGTCCAGTGATGAGGAAACACCACTCAAGGTGTGAGTGTCCTGCAAGTCTAGTTTTGCTTCCAAAGTAGAGGTGCCCACCTGGCTGCCCACCTGGCTTGCCTTCAAGATCAACAGGGAAAAATGGATGAATGGCTGCACACTCCAGAATACCTTGCATTCTTTGATAAAAATGCAAGTGGTGTTTTGCTCATGTTGGCAATGCATGCTTGTACTACTGGGGGATGAAAAAATAATTGCAGGGGGAGTTGCTGTTAGCATGGTCATTGCTAGATTACAAGCCTGTAGCTTGTCAATAAGTATCTACCCACACCTAGTCCTGCCCACTGCTTTCTGAATTGAAAGTGCTGCCTTTGTTGCTGAAACCCTCCATCTGTAATCTGCAGTGCTTGGGAAGAACAATGTGCGAGACACAAATAAATGAGGATTTGGCTCAGTCAAGGAAGCTTAAAGAAGTTTTGTGTTTACTTTATGAGGTGCACAACATAGTATATGGATTTGGGACTTCTTTTGACTGTCATATTGGGGCCTTCATATTTACTTTAATTACCCAGATGTGAAGGTGTTTACTAATACCAAGGCAATACCAATGTAAATTAATGTACTTTTACATGTTGTATGTAAATTTTTTTGAATAACCCATTCTTTCAATTCAGCTTTAATCAAGTTGCACACCAAAACAAAGATGATATATGATAATAAGCATATCTAGTTGCAATATTATTATATTATATACATAGCAGCACTAATTGTAATAAATGAGTCCTTCTTAGTTAAAAGCAGACACACTACTGCAAAGTTGCGAAGCAAATAGTCTCCTGAAAGACACAGTCCAAACACTGAAAAATTAAATGACTTGCATCCCTAATTGTAAAAGCAGCTTACCAGATAGTAAGACCTTATTCAAAATAAGATGTCCTGTAGCACAAATAAGCAAATTAGGAAAGTTGGATATCACTCTGCTTTCCTACTCTGATTCAGATCACCCTCTTATAGTTAAGGTGAGCCAAAGATCTCCACAATTGACAGAAATTCTCCCATCAGATGGCATATACAATAAGATAAAATAATTACAATAGTGTTAATTGCCCTGAGATTTATTGAAAAAATAAAAATAATACATGCAATTATGAAAGACAATTCTAGAATACATTGCCTTGAAAGAGTACTCATACCTCTTGAAATTTTCCACATTTTGTCATGTTACACCCAAAAACATAAATGTATTTTATTGGGATTTTATTTACTAGGCCAACACAAAGTGGCACATCATTTGGAAGTGGAAGGAAAATGATAAATGGTTTTCAACATTTTTTACAAAACAAATATCTGAAAAGTGTGGCGTGCACCTAATAAGGAAATGGAGTCCACCTGTGTGTAATTTGAAGGGACACTAAACGTTTTTTTTTTTTTTTTTTTAAAATAACAAACATATCATACTTACCTCAACTGTGCAGTTAGTTTTGCACAGTGTGGCCCCCAACAGCCTCCTCTGGGGTCCCCTGGTGGCTCTCGCAGCTCCTCCTAGCATCGGTAAACCCCCTAGGAGAAGGGCTCTCTTGGGGGTTACCTTGCCGGCGTGCTCCCGAGTCCAGCATTTGCGTGCATAGTCACTGAATGCCGGACTCGGCCCCGCCCCCCCGGTGCCTGCGTCTTTGGATTTGAGGGACACAGCAACTTGTGGGTCAATCCACAATCATCGCCTCTCTGGGCCATCCATAGCCACTCACCACCCAAGCCTTATCCGACCCAACTCGGCGTATGCCCTTTTGGGTCCATCCCATCTGGTAAGCCTCTTCATTTTTGGTGGTAGTGTGTCTGTCTCCATTCCATATGTCATATATCTCTGCTTGAAGTGTTTAGTTCCTGAAAACCCCCTACTAATATATATACGGATGATTCTTCTTTACCATTTACATTTGGAACTGTTGGTCTAACGTTTTTCATATTGGACGTTTTCTCATTTCAATAGCGCTACACTCATTGTGGTTTTCTCTTTTGCAATATCTTGTTGGTTGTGTTAGCTGCTTGTCTCTTTTCAGGGCGGCGCAGAATTGTTTTGTATATATTTTCCTTTGTGTTTTGAGATTATATTCTGCTGCAGTCCATCACAATCCATAGCAACATGGATGTCTTTGACTACAGGGCCTCCCGAACCGTCAATACGGAGGGAGTTTTTGTGGTCACAGGTAATGACACCGAACTAGGTGGTTTGTTTTTGAGGCTTAAGAACATCATGTCCTCTGAACTCCATTTACAATGGGACGTGGCGTTCTTTGAACAAAACGTCTCTGATCATATTGTTCCCAGAAGCCTTAGGTGGGATGTACACCCACCACAAGGGGTATCGGATATAGATTCTTGGTATAAATATTTTAATGAGGCAGGGATTAACCTCCTTGGCATCCTCATTTCCAAGAAACGCAATAAACTCTCCATGCTGGATAGTGAGATCAAAGAGATTAAAGATAAACTTTTAACTCATAAGAATTCCCCTGAATACACTGTTCTCTCTTCCAATCTCCAGAAACATCTTGAGAAGGAAGATAAAGAACAGAGAAACAAAAAACAAAAAAAATACTCCAGGGATATGGGAGACTATAGAACAGGAAATGTATTTGGTTGGCAGAAACTTTTCGCCGCTAATCCTAATGTTACCACCACTGCACCCTCTATGGTGGGTCCTCCTAACACCTCTGTGTCAAGAATAGTTGGCACAGAAGCTCAATCTATAGGTACTCCAGTTGATATGATAAGGAGAGACGATTCTAGATATGAATATCCTGCATGCACCAGATTATACTATCATAACCCCAATACCCCCCATGGTAATCAGAGGGGTAGGGGTCACAATAGAGGTAAACAAGGTGGAAGGGGTCAACAAGGCCGTGGTATGCATCCCTCTGAATCATATTCAGGACAACGTGATGCTTCCGTATCCCGACAGGGAGCTTATGCTGATACCCACCACATGAATTCCCATTATTATGAACAACCTCCCCTTGCCACTCAGAATCGGTTTTTACCCCTCAGAGACATATGGGATGATGATTACAGAGACCACTATAGACACAACTCTGGGTTCAGATATGAACAGTCACCTCATGTTTATTATCCACCTAGCACTAACCAACGCAGTGGACAGGTTTTTCACGAGGACCAAATACCAAGAAAAAGGGGTTCCGACCTAAGAGAGGCACAAGGGGAGGGTGGAGAATCCAAAAGAGGAAAAAGAAGGAGAACTTAAGGGGCCAAGGTGTTTTCAATTTAAGTGCCAAGCCACTGACTGCAGAAGAGCTTTCTGTACTTGATAAGGGACTCAAATTTGCCCCTCCGAAGAAGCTCGACAGGTTTGGCACTTTCATTGACATTCACAAATATATACGCAAGTTACACATTCAGCGCTACCTCATTTCTAACCCTGTGAGAAGTGAGAGTAGCGCCACATCTGGGACCGTTCATTCCGGCCTATTCAACCCTTCATTGTTTACCCCACCCGTCCCCATGGCGCCAGCCATTAGTATTTTTAGGGATCTGGTCCTCAAAGATCTATCCGAACTTCCAGACAAACATATACACCGCCACCCTTTGTCTAACACAGGTTTGAGGTCTTTGTGTTCACAAAAAGACCTTGTCATCCGCCCGGCTGACAAGGGTGGTGGCATTGTTGTTTTGGATAAGAAGGACTATGTATCCGAGATGTATAGGATTCTCAATGAACCAGATAGATATAAAATAATGCCCAACAACCCCACCACTATATTTAAGAGAGAGTTGTCTGCTATTGTAAAGAAGGGCTATGACCATAAGATTTTAAATAAAAAGGAGAGAGATTTTTTGGTACCCTTGGCACCCAGGGTTCCAACTATTTATTATTTGCCCAAGGTGCACAAGAATCCAGTGCAACCCCCCAGTCGGCCTATCGTGAGTGGGATAGATTCTGTCACCTCGCCTATAGGCCGGTACATTGATCTTTATTTACAGCCTCTGGTGAGGCGTATACCTTCCTACTTGAAGGACACGGGGGCCACTATACGTCTACTGGACAGTTTAGAATTACAAGAGGATCACATCATTGCCACCGCTGATGTTGCTTCCTTGTATACGAGTATACCCCAAGACAAAGGCTTGGAAGCTGTCAGGTATTTTTTAGAAAAGGAATCCAGCATTGCTTCTTTCCAGTGTTCCTTCATCATGGAACTATTAGAGTTTGCTACTAAGTGAAGTTATTTCTGGTTTGATCAGCAATACTACCTTCAATTGCGTGGCGTGGCTATGGGCGCCAAATTTGCCCCTAGCCTCGCCAACCTATTTATGGCAAAGTGGGAGAAGGATGTCGTCTATACCAATAGGGACCCTTCCCTCATTATGTGGGCACGGTATATTGACGACATCCTCCTCCTATGGAAGGGGAGTGCTGAATCACTCAATTCATTTTTTGAACATCTGAATGATAACGATCGTGGCATCTCCCTATCTTATACAGCCAGTAAGCACAAGATTAATTTCTTGGACCTTGAGATTGAGATTTGTAATGGCAGTTTCCAGCTCCAGACACACTTTAAAACTATAGACAAGAACAGCTTCATACCACCAGACAGCTGTCACCACCGGTCTTGGCTTGATTCAGTGCCACGGAGTCAATTCCTTAGACTACGTAGAAATTGTTCAAATACTGACATCTTCAAGGTGCAATCTGCACTTTTGAGGGCCAAGTTTGTCGACAAGGATTATGACCCTCAGCTTGTGGACCGTGAGCTTCAACATGCTCTCGAAACCAACAGAGAATCACTACTTGAAGAAAGGCCCAAAAAGGAATAGAGCGAGATCTTTAGGTGGTCCCTATTGACTTCCTTTTCCAACCAACATAGGCATATTAAAGCCATTCTCTCTAAGCACTGGGATATTCTCAAGAATGACCGAGTTTTGTGCACAGTTTTGCCTGATAGGGCGAAGGTCATCTTTAAGGGAGCCCCTACGTTACAGACCAAAATTGCTCCCAACATTATTAATCCCCCCATACGCCAGCCACTTTTCCATGAGATGGAAGGATTCTACTCATGTAAAAAATGTAATGTGTGAAAACGCAATTCTGGCATTGGAAGGAAAACTGTGTCTTTCACATCATCGGTCACCCATAAAAGATATTTTATTAAACAGTTTTGCACTTGCACCACTAGTTACATTGTATACCTAATTACATGTCACTGTGGGAAACAATATGTGGGCCGCACTATTCGCTCTTTTGCTATAAGAGTAGCGGAACACATTGCCCTCATCAAGAGTGGGGACACTAAACACACCGTCCCCCGACATTACAAGCTACATCACAATCGTGTTATGGAGGGGACACAATTTGTTGTGATAGATAGATATGTTCCCCTCTGGAGGGGCGGCGCCATGACCAGGGGAGTGTCCCGATTGGAGACCTTCTGGATTCATGAGCTCCGCACACTTTTCCCATTAGGTATCAATGTTGAATTAGACGTTAATGCCTTTATCAATAGAGCTTGATGTCCTTTTAATTTTTGTTCTCTCTAGTGTTCACTTTTTTATTTTTTACGTTTTATCGTTTTAGGCCATATTGTACATGTGTTTAATTTTTAAGGCCAGATTGTACATGCATACTTTTATTGCATATATAAATGCACTGTATTCATCATATACGTGCATTCAGTGAATATCTTATGTATATCATTATATGAATCCACTCCACAATTGCGTATTCATATACGGCTTTAGATGAGTATTATTGTACTCTTTTTTCTTTTTATATTTTTATACTGGTTTTATACTGGACTTTATTGGCACTTATCACTGTATGTCACACTTTTGGTGTGACAATACACATGCACATATACTTTTTCATTCGTGGTTCACGCTTCTTCTCATGTGATTCATTCACATGTTTTATGCCTTTATTCACACATATTTTTTATGACCATGCACTAATTCGAATTCATTTTTTCGAGTTGGGGTCACCACATGCACTTCCGGGCCACTGTCTGCATCTCCGGGTCTTATGCATGATGTTGCTGGGCAGAGATGCGTTCAAATTCCCAGCATGGTCTGTCCCCATACCAATGCACTGACGCTTTCCATTACGCATGCGCACTACACGTCTCGTTCGGCCGCCCGACGCTTACGTTGTTACCTCCTCAATTGAGGTCCGCCCTCATATCGGCGTCATTCTTTTTCACTACGCATGCGCATTACGTGTCTCATGCGCATGCCCCATATTTCTCATCACATCTGGATGCGCACACACACTGCGCACCGTGCTTTTGTCTATATCGTCCACAACGAACGGCTTGAATTCACTTGCTATTACATATTTATCACAGATCACACATTGTACGTTCTTGCCAGTCACGAGTTTAATTGTTTTTTGTGGTTAGTTAACATTATACTTTGATCTTTTCACTTCCGGTGCCCATATTGTAACTAATATGAGGCGTGGAACGCACACCGGGCGGCCATTTTGGCTGGATACCGGAAGTGCTGTTTTTTCACCTGTGGAGCTGATTCCCATTATCATAGATGTACCCCTTATATATGCTTTGGTGGCTGCAGTGGGGGGAACCCCCAGACGATGTCTATGAAGACAAAACGCATCGGGTAGGACCCCACTGTCACCACTTTTTACACAACACTGTTTTTTACGGATCTACATGTGAGTGTATATCTTTTTATTTCAATAAATTCCATTTTTATATACGGATTCACACTATGTGGCCATTCCTTCCTTTTTTCCATTTTTCATCATTATCGTTTATTTCTTACACATCGTCCCGAGGGATATAACAACGTGTGGTTTGTTCCATATACTTCGCCCCTCTGGGTTCTGGCATCGTTTTGAGGGACACAGCAACTTGTGGGTCAATCCACAATCATCGCCTCTCTGGGCCATCCATAGCCACTCACCACCCAAGCCTTATCCGACCCAACTCGGCGTATGCCCTTTTGGGTCCATCCCATCTGGTAAGCCTCTTCATTTTTGGTGGTAGTGTGTCTGTCTCCATTCCAGATGTCATATATCTCTGCTTGAAGTGTTTAGTTCCTGAAGACTCCCTACTAATACATATACGGATGACTCTTCTTTACCATTTACATTTGGAACTGTTGGTCTAACGTTTTTCATATTGGACGTTTTCTCATTTCAATAGCGCTACACTCATTGTGGTTTTCTCATTGGATTTGATTGACAGCAGTGGGAGCCAATGGCTGCATTGCTATCAATCTATCCAATCAAGAGCCGAGAACCCCGGGCAGAGAGATATAACGCACCTCTGCCGAGGAAACGAAGGGCCCAGGTGAGTAAAACAGGGGGGGGGGGGGCTGGGGGTCCAGTCACTGTCATAGATTTTTTCACCTTAATGCATATGATGCATTAAGGTGAAAAAAACACGAGGGTTTACAACCCCTTTAATCTCAGTAAAAATACAGCTGTTCTGTGAAGCCCTCAGAGGTTTTTTTAGAGGACCTTCATGAGCAAACCGCATCATGAAGGCCAAAGAACACACCAGACAAGTCAGGGATAAAGTTGTGGAGAAGTTTAAAGCAGGGTGAGGTTATAAAAAAATATCCCAAGCTTTGAACATTTTACAGAGCACTGTTCAATCCATCATCCAAAAATGAAGAGTATGGCATAACTGCAAACCTACCAAGACATGGCTATCCACCTAAACTGACAGGCTGGGCAAGGAGAGCATTAATCAGAGAAGCAGTCAAGAGGTCCATGGTAACTCTGGAGGAGCCGCAGAGATCCACAGCTCAGGTGGGAGAAAATGTGTACAAGACAGCTATTAGTCGTGCACTCCACAAATCTGGCCTTTATGGAAAAGTGGCAAAAAGAAAGCCATTGTTGAAAGAAAGCCATAAGAAGCTATAAGAAGTCCCATTTGCAGTTTGCAAGAAGCCATGTGGGGGACACAGCAAACATGGGGGTGCTCTGGTCAGATGAGACCAAAATTGAACTTTTTGACCTAAAAGCAAAATGTTATGAGTGGCGGAAAACTAACACTGCACATCACCCTAAACACACCATCCCCACCGTGAAACATGGTGGTGGCAGCATCATGTAGTGGGGATGCTTTTCTTCAGCAGGGATAGGGAAGCTTGTCAGAGTTGATGGGAAGATGTATGGAGCCAAATTCAGGGCAATCTTAGGAAAAAGGCTGTTAGAGTCTGCAAAAGATTTGAGACTGGGGCAGACGTTCACCTTACAGCAGGACAACAACCCTAAACATACAGCCTTAGCTACAATGGAATGGTTTAGATCAAAGTATATTCATGTGTTAGAATTAGGGATGGTCCGAACAACCCCCACTTCGGTTCACACCAGAACATGCGAACATGCAAAAAAAATGTATGTGAACACGTGAACCCTATGGGACACGAACATGAAAAATCAAAGTGCTCATTTTAAAGGCTTATATGCAAGTTATTGCCCCAGGGGACATGTATCAATGCAAAAAAAGTTCTTAACGACTGCTTTTTCAGAAGCAGTGATTTTAAGAATGCTTAAAGTGAAACAATAAAAATGAAATATTCCTTTAAATATCATGTCTGGGGGGGGGGTCCCCTTAGTCTGCCTGTAAAGTGGCGCATCTGTGTGATGTGTTTTACAGACCCGCAGCAAAATTACATTTCTAAAGGACAAAATGTCATTTAAATTGCTTGTAGCTGTAATGTATTTCTGGCTCCCGGCAATATAGATAAAAATCAAGGAAAAAAGACGGTGTGGGTTCCCCCCAGTCCATACCAGGCCCCTTGGGTCTGGTATGGATATTAAGAGGAACTCCATGACAAAATGTAAAAAAAAAAACAGCGTGGGGTCCCCCCAAAATCCATACCAGGCCCTTTGGGTCTGGTATGGATTTTAAGGAAAAATCCACACCAAAATGTAAAAAAAAATAGTCGTGGGGTCCCCTCAAAATCCATACCAGACCCTTATCCGAGCATGCAGCCTGGAGGACAGGCTAGGGGGGGCGAGCAAGCTCCCCCCCTCCTTAACCATACCAGGCCACATGCCCTCAACATGGGTAGGGTGCTTTGGGCTTATCGGAATCTGGAAGCCCCCTTTAACAAGGGGGCTCCCAGATCCCACCCCTCTATGTGAATGGGTATGGGGTACATTGTACCCCTACCTATTCATCAAAAACGTGTAAAAAAAGTAAAAAACACAAAAGACTGTTTTTAACAATTCCTTTATTAAAAAAGAAAAGAAAAAAATGTCCTGTGATGTCCATCCATATTCAATCACGCCGCCTGATAGACCTGAAAAACAGAAAAAAAAGAATCTCCGTCTCGATGGGAGGCATCCCGCCGACTGTTGTCTTTCTGCTGTGACAGCTGTTATATAGGCAAGGGCATTGTCTCTTGGTTACATCACCGGGTGGCCCTGCCCTTGCCTATATAACAGCTGTCACATCGAAAATACAGTAGTCGGCGGGATGCCTTTAATCACGGTGGAGCTTCTTTTTTTTCTGTTTTTCGGCGTGATTGAATATGGATGGACATCGCGGGACGTTTTTTTCTTTTTTAATAGAGGAATTGTCAAAAGCTGTCATATGTAGTTTTTGCTTTTTCACACTTTTTTATGGTGAATGGGTAGGGGTTACAATGTATCCCTACCCATTCACATGGGGGGGCCAGGATCTGGGGTCCCCCTTTAAGATTCTGATAATCCCCCCACCCGCAGACCCCCACAATCACTGAGCAAAGGTTGTGGGGATGAGGCCCTTGTCCCAATCAACATGAGGACAAGGTGCTTTGACAGCAAGCAGCCTAGTATGGTTCAGGAGAGAGGGGACGGGGGACGCTCGTTGGTCCCCCCCATCCTGGCCCGCCAGGCTGCTTGCTTGGATAAGGGTCTAGTATGGATTTTGGGGGGACCCCATGCCAATTAAAAAAAAAATTGGTGTGAAGTTCCCCTTAAAATCTATGCCAGACCCAAAGGGCCTTATTTGGATTTTGTGGGGGACCCCACGCCTTTTTTTTAATTTTGGCATGGAGTTCCCCTTAAAATCTATACCAGTCCCAAAGGTCCTGGTATGGACTGCACTGAATGCAGAATATATATATTATATATATATATATATATATATATATATATATATATATATATATATATATATATACATACACACACACACATACACACTACACAATATATATATATACCCGATGTTTAAGTCGAACTTACATTTGACTCGAACCGCGGGACCATCCCTAGTTAGAATGGCCCAGTCAAAGCCCAGGCCTAAATCCAATTGAGAATCTGTGGCAAGACTTGAAAATTGCTGTTCACAGACGCTCTGCATCCAATCTGACAGAGCTTGAGCTGTTTTGCAAAAATGTCACTCTCTAGATGTGCAAAGCTGGTAGAGACATCCCAAAAAGGACTTACAGCTGTAATTGCAGCCAAAGGTGGTTCTACAAAGTATTGACTCAGAGGGGCTAAATACAAGTGTACACCACACTTTTCACATATTTATTTGTAAAAAAAATTGAAAACCATTTATCATTTTCCTTTCACCCCACAATTAAGTGCCACTTTGTGTTGGTCTATCACATAAAATCTCAATAAAATCCATTTACGGATTTGGTTTTAACATGAAAAGAATGTCGAAAATTGTATTTTTCAAGGCACTGTAAGCAGTTCAGAAAACAGTATACCAATGGCGTATGACATCAATAAATTTTTCTCCTCCTTATGTGTTAATAAGGGCTTTATCAAGGGCTAACAGTGTTATGTTCTAAAAGTAATTAAACATCAAAACATTTGCATTCAATCTATGCCAAAGAAGATGCCCATCTTCCCACAATGGTGTCATTTCAGAAAGGGAATGAAAGAAAAGCAGTACATTTTCCTCAATCTCATCAGCCATATATCAAAGTAACTTTATTGCAATTCATATGCTCAGTGTATTTTAAAATAAATACAAAAATTAAAATAAAATATTGCAAACACAAACTTCAAACTAAAATATTGGCAATAAAGCAATTAACATTCATCCATATCCATCCTGTTTCTCATTTTGATACAAAAATGCATAGGGATTATCATTACTTGTTGGGTAATCTGCAACATCAAGTGGCAAGATATTATGCAAAGAGGGTTAAAAAAATAGTAAATGTGTGGATGTAATATTGCTCCCAGGGTTTTATCTTTCATCTTTTCTCAAGATCACCCAGTGTTTTTTGAAAATGCTATCCCTCTATATTGGGATGGAAAATTAGTTAGAAAAGAAAATTCTTGTTTAAAACTATCCTTCTTAACCTTTTGTACCTCCCTTTCATCAAGAAGGTTGTCCCTATTCACATTCTTTTTCAATTCCATGTCTGGGTCCAATCCATCTCTATCAAAACTTTTTTTCTTTAAAATCTTCCATAATTATCTAAGGCTGGGTTCACACCATTGTGAACTGGATGCGGGATCATCCAATTCACAATAGCAGGAGATTTTGACCGGCTCTCTATGGAGCTGACTCACATATCTCCGCAGCAGGTCTGTTGCAATTTGCAGAAAAATGCTGTGCGTCTTTTGATCTGTTTCAGGTCCGAATGCAGCCCAAAATTTGGGCTGAAATCGGACCTGAAACAGTGGACCAGCATGCACTGGACTCCTGCTGTCAGCCGCATGAGGCTCATATGTGAACTAAGCCTAAGGGTACTCTTTTTTTTCTAAAACAATTATGACTATCCATATACAGTACATACTAAAGTTTTACAAACTGCTTCTGAGTATATTATAATCCTTTATCTAAAACTTTCAGTTTGCTCATTAAGTTGAACAAACTGATATAATTATACCTTTTCCTACAAATCTTTCCTCCATTTTGGGTTCCTCTTACCCCCTGTAGTCACTTGTTTGTTCCACCCAAACATCTTCCTGAATTGCCCCTTTATGAAAATCATTATCGTATTGCCTCTTGTCTAGCTGGTTAATAACCCACATTTAAAAGTGATTCCCCATTGTTTGCTTCAATATTCACCATCATAATCATTTTTATATGGTCTTCCAACCAAGGGTGAAAACTTATTATAAGTTTTAAATGGGGTTACTGACTTCTCTATCCAATGTTGATTAGATTGTCCCTTCTTAACAAAATGATTTCTGTTAGGACCTACCTTCTGATTAAAGAATTATTATTATTACAAACCCTTCTTCAATTATACTTCATATTATTTGGTCCACTATTCATATGTAAATCAGAAGGTTTTTTTATCCTTTTTCTTTCCATTTCCTGTGATTTCTGTAATATAATATTGATTATTCGATACATTTAAATACATGGGCACCTTTTGCCATTTAAAAACGTTTAATTTATCTAAGCACTCTTTATTGTCCCTAAGCTCTTTAAAAGAAAGACATTTTTTTCCAACAACATTCATTTTATTATCAAGCAAATTAAATTTTCCATAAAAAAATACAATTTGTAAGACTTAATCCACATTGAACAAATCATAATTCCAATCAGCTCCTGTATTCGCCTCTTGTGTCATTATGTCCCATCCCTTTATTAATATAATATAGCCTCTATATGAAATCAATTTATGATGTTTTCAATTTATCCATATCTGGACTAATTTATTTTTTAATATTTGCTTGCAGTTCAGCTTTAACCAGTGATTCAAAGTTGTGCAGTTGTACTGCAATTCAGCATCTACACTTTTTCAGCTATTTGCTAACTTTATATTACAGGAGTTCAGAGATAGTTTTGATTCACAAAAACACTAAAATGTAATAGTCATACGTTTGTAAAGGTTAAACATGTCCAAATATTACTAAAGTCAAACCACATTCCTCTCTCACTAAAGAATACACAATGAATCCAGAGATAGCCGTTGCCATAATTGCTTCACACAGAAACCATTATCATGTTTCAAAATCGAGGAAAATGGATTTTTGAGTGGACAAAACTAAACCTTTAAGCTTCAAAGTTTAAAGTACATTCTGAGTTTAAATATATCTCTGAAATAAATGTGACAATAAGGTGCATAATTAATTCATTTGTTTTATTAGTTTGATCTTTCCATAAAGCAGGATAATAAAACTTCACCTAGCATGCACATACATTATCAGTGCGTGTTACATAAACTTAGCAAATGTATTTGAAACTGAATAAAGAGAATAATAAAGGTAAACCAAGTAAAAATGTTCAGCCATTAAAAAAAATGTGTCCACTGATGTTTCAAGGTTAACTACTTCCATACAGGGCATTTTCACCCCCTTCCTGCCCAAGTCAATTTTCAGCTTTCAGCGCTGTCACACTTTGAATAACAATTGCGCGGTCATACAACACTGTACCCAAATGAAATTTTTATCATTTTGTTCACACAAATAGAGCTTTCTTTTGGTGGTATTTGATCACCCCTGCGGTTTTTATTTCTTGCGCTATAAACAAAACAAGAGTGACAAGTTTGAAAAAAATACAATATTTTTTACTTTTTGCTATAATAAATATACGAATTGTTTTTTTTTTAAACAAATTTTTTCCTCAGTTTAGGCCGATATGTATTCTTCTACATATTTTTGGTAAAAAATATTGCAATAAGCGTATATTTATTGGTTTGTGCAAAAGTTATAGTGCCTACAAAATAGGAGATAGATTTATAGCATTTTTATTATTATTATTTTTTTTACTAGTAATGGCGGTGATCTGCGATTTTTATCATGACTGCGATATTGCAGCGGACACATCGGACAATTTTGACACATTTTTGGGACCATTCACATTTATACAGCGATCCGTGCTATAAAAATGCATTGATTACTATATAAATGTGACTGGCAATGAAGGGGTTACCCAGGAGGGGGCGCTGTAGGGTTAAATGTGTTACTAAGGAGTGATTCTAACTGTGGGGGGAGGGGATTCACAAGGGGAGGAGACCGATCGGTGTTCCTATGTACAAGGAACACACCATCGGTCTCCTCCCATCTGACAGGACGTGGATCTGTGTGTTTACACACACAGATCCACGGTCCTACTCGGTTACCGGGCAATCGCGGGTGCCCAGCGGACATCGCGGCAGCCGGGCATGCGCACCGGGACCCGAGTGACGCGGTGGGCGTGCGGCGCGCGCCCCCTAGGAATCCTGGAAGGCAGCGCCGTCATATGACGGCGGCCCAGCATAACAGCTGCACCATCCCACTGTCATATGACGGTGGGCGGGCAGCAAGTGGTTAACCATTGAAATTGCTTCTACCACATACACTGCTCATGCATTCAAAGCTATCAAACAAAAATCACCAAAATAGCATGAGTTGTGAAAGGATTTAAATGAATGTATATACCCCCTAAAGTGTAAAGTCAAAATATTTTTTTCTTTTGTTTGGGACAGAGTATGAAAGAATAGAATATTTGCAACGCATGTGTCCCCAATGGGGATATTTACCTTCACTACTGGTGCTGAGGACCATTGTCTCTGGTTCATAAATTCATGGAAATTCCAAGACTTTTGAGTCGTCACATAAATAGGAAAAGAGGGGATTTTTTTTTCAATAGGGACACTTGTCCTAGTGACAACTATTTAAGGTGGAATATAATCTCGCTTTGAAGTGATCTCCTTTTACTTCCTACTGTGGTACTGGAACAGCTCTCTTTATGGGACCCAGATGGCAAAACTTTTGATTGGTTCTTAATTATTCCCTATTCTATCCAAAATAAGTGAATAAATTGTTTAGGATCTTGATGATACTTTCCTTCAATTCCTGTTTCAGAGCCATTACAGGGACTAAAGGCTCATACGCACAATCGGATTTTCTGCAGACAAAACCTCTGACTTTTGTCCGAGGGCGTGTGCCTGGATTTTGTCTTGCATACAAACTGCAAGGAATTGTCGCAAACAAACACGAATGTAGTGACATATTACATGGTTTTCCAGCTCTTTAGTGCCACCCTTTGGGCTCCTTCTGCTAATTTCGTGTTAGTAGAAGTTTGGTGAGTGTTCATTTATGCTTTTCATTTAGCGCTTTTCATTTAGCGCTTTTCAGTTCGTTTCTGAACGGCCGTTCGTCAAAAAGACATGTTGCAGAATCAGAGGAGATAAAGTGTTATTTATTATTGACCTTGGAGTTATTGCTTTGACACAAGTCCAGTCCAGGAACTTGAGGAGGAGGAGTTCATGGACCAAAAATTGGTCCATGAAATTGGTTTATTAATCGTGACCAATTATGTCATATAACTTTGCTGCGGGAGCTCCAGGAGAATAATCCAGATGTTCGGAATTATCTCCGGGTGACGGACGCCTGCATTCACCAACTCTTGGCATTGTTGCCCCCCATATATTAAGATGCAGGAAACATGCATGAGGCTTTTATTTATTTTTTGGTTGAATAATAATGATTTGATTTGTTATATTTTCTATATTTTTAGATGCATAGAATTCTCTTTTTGGTTAAGTTCTATTGGCAGATAGCATGTCTAATTTTATTTGTTTTCTTTTTTTAATGCACAATAATAAAAATTGTGGAGAATATGTGTTTTACTTCAAATGACAGTTTGGGAGTAGGCAGTTACATTTAAAAAAATACAATGTAAAATTGACAAGGGACACCAACATAGTTGTATCTTTGATCTTAAAAAGTACAGGATAATGGTACTGTGGTAACTTGCCCCCCAAAAAAAAAAAAAAGCATAATAATATTATTCTTGATATCACTAGAAAAAAAAAGCCTTTGAAAACTTGTTTGCATTAACTCCATCAGTATCACCAGCAAAGCAGCTTCATTATTATCCCATTAAAGAAGAAGAGAATGTGCGCTGCATTTTGAGATTTCATATTTGCCACGTCACGAATGTTAATTCTCCATTACAAATGCTAGTTTACAAGACTGACCGCTTCTGGCTAGTCCTTGCTTCCGAGCAAGCATGTTTGTACTTTGGACTTTTGTCCGACGGAAAATCCGACAACGGACATTTGTCTGCGGAAAATTTTAAAGCCTGCAATCCAACATTTGTCTGCGGAAAATCCGACAACAATTGTCCGATGGAGCGTACAAACGGTCGGATTTTCTGTCAACAGCCTGTCATCACACATTTCCCGTCGGAAAATCAGATCGTGTATATGAGGCTTAAGAAGAAATCTTTGCAGAGATAGGGTATGTTCCCTTACCTCCTGTTTTTTTTCCACAATTCTCAAATTTGACATTTCCTATCACTTTTGTTTTGTTACAGTGGCAGGAGCATAAACAGCAAAGAAAACTGAAAGAGGTTCAAAATGTTCCTTCCTCTATCCAACAGCATAAAAAACAGTATTAGCTACTACTAACATATAAATAGTTCAGGTAAAAGCTGTAAATGCTATCTATTTTATTCATTAGAAGCTGTAAAGTGTAAACTTTATACACATATATGGTAATGTACATTGTACTGTAAATTTAGACACGATACACATGAGGATAAGGGATTCACCAAGATGTCCCACTGCCAATGCACCAGGCATCAGAACAAGTGCTTTTAAACAAAATTGCAGAATTCAAAGGTGAATCCTTCCAGTGTTTTCTTTGTAGTGTTCAATTTGGGTTCTAGGTGTTAAAAATTACTGCTAAGATCTTAATGTTTGTTTTCTAGGTCAGTGCATTTCAAGTAGTAAGGGGACTTTTACACCTCTGGGCTTTAGTGTGGTAGGTAGGTAGATAAATAAAGCACTTTATGATGCAGCTTTGGGGTGGTCTGAAGTAAAAAATACATTCCATAGTGATACATTGTAATACTCAGGAAATACATTGCACATGAATAATGCAGATACAGTATCTCAGAAAAGTGAGTACACCCCTCACATTTTTGTAAATATTTTATTATATCTTTTCATGTGACAACACTAAAGAAATGAAACTTTGCTACAATGTAAAGTAGTGAGTGTACAGCTTGTATAACAGTGTAAATTTGCTGTCCCCTCAAAATAACTCAACACACAGCCATTATTGTCTAAACCGCTGGCAACAAAAGTGAGTACACCCCAAAGTGAAAATGTCCAAATTGGGCCTAATTAGCCATTTTCCCTCCTTGGTGTCATGTGATTCATTAGTGTTACAATGTCTCAGGTGTGAATGGGGAGCAGGTGTGTTAAATTTGGTGTTATCGCTCTCACTCTCTCATACTGGTCACTGGAAGTTCAACATGGCACCTCATGGCAAAGAACTCTGTGATGATCTGAAAAAAAAATTGCTGCTCAACATAATGATGGCCTAGGCTATAAGAAGATTGCCAGGACCCTGAAACTGAGCTGCAGCATGGTGGCCAAGACCATACAGCAGTTTAACAGGACAGGTTCCACTCAGAGCAGTCCTCACCATGGACGACCAAAGAAGTTGAGTCCATGTGTTCAGCATCATATCCAGAGGTTGTCTTTGGGAAATAGACGTCTAAGTGCTGCCAGCATTGCTGCAGAGGTTGAAGGGGTGGGGGGTCAGCCTGTCAGTGCTCAGACCATACGTCGCACACTGCATCAAATTGGTCTGCATGGCCGTCGTCCCAGAAGGAAGCCTCTTCTAAAGATAATGCACAAGGAAGCCTGCAAACAGTTTGCTGAAGACAAGCAGACTAAGCACATAGATTACTGGAACCATGTCCTCTGGTCTGATGAGACCAAGATAAACTTATTTGGTTCAGATGGTGTCAAACGTGTGTGGCGGCAACCAGGTGAGGAGTACAAAGACAAGTGTGTGTTGCCTACAGACAAGCATGGTGGTGGGAGTGTTATGGTCTGGGGCTGCATGAGTGCTGCCAGCACTGGGGATCTACAGTTCATTGAGGGAACCATGAATGCCAACATGTACTGTGACATACTGAAGCAGAGCATGATCCCCTCCCTTCGGAGACTGGGCCACAGGGCAGTATTCCAACATGATAACAACCCCAAACACACTTCCAAGACTACCACTGCCTTGCTAAAGAAGCTGAGGGTAAAGGTGATGGACTGGCCAAGCATGTCTCCAGACCTAAACCCTATTGAGCATCTGTGGGGCATCCTCAAATGGAAGGTGGAGGAGCGTAAGGTCTCTAACATCCACCAGCTCTGCGATGTAGTCACGGAGGAGTGAAAGAGGGCTCCAGTGGCAACCTGTCAAGCTCTGGTGAACTCCATGCCCAAGAGGGTTAAGGCAGTGCTGGAAAATAATGGTGGCCACACAAAATATTGACTCGCTGGGCTTAAGTTGGACATTTTCACTTAGGTACTCACTTTTGTTGCCAGTGGTTTAGACATTAATGGCTGTGTGTTGAGTTATTTTGAGGGGGCAGCAAATTTACACTGTTATACAAGCTGTACACTCACTACTTTACATTGTAGCAAAGTGTTATTTCTTCAGTGCTGTCACATGAAAAGATATAATAAAATATTTATAAAAATGTGAGGGGTGTACTCACTTTTGTGAGATATTGTACATGAATGTAGTCTAAATAGGAAGTGAATTTTACCAAAAAACTATTTATAGTGGATTCTAAATTATATATCACAACCTAATAATATACCTCCTGAGGTCCCATCCTAACGTAATTATGTAAAGCAAGGGGAAAACACCCAATCAAGGGTGCAAATAGAACACTGGACTTTAAATGCACCTCTTGGGAGGATATTATTCTCGAACAGTTTACATAATCCATAAAAAGTGTTTTTTTATGATTTTTATAAATAAATAAATAAATAAACTTCAAAAAGGTAAAAGCCACATTCAGGTCACTAAAACAAATGTTCATGAAGACTTCATACATAACATTAGCCCCAAATCTATTACATTACAATTACATGAGCATTTTGGAGCTCATGAGCAGATGGATCTCTAGAGTCTCCTATTCACATATTTGGCCATTTTAGCTTTGAGCTTTGTTGGAACAAACCCCTAGTTTAAACAACTCAATTCAGTCTTTAACGCAGTGACCCATTCCTTTATTAGATAACACAGTCCAAATTTTAATTCAGACAAAATCAGTCAAAAATCAAGTTTCATATGCTGTGCATCTCTCCTTACATAAGCCATAGTACTTTAGGTATCCTTTGTCATGTATTCAATGATGATTTGTAAAATAAATATTGTATATATACAAGAAAAACAAAAATATACAAAATAACTGTTTAGCAACATATAAACATTTAAAAAACAACTTAAATTAAATAGCCTCAAGCCATAATAGATGCCCTTTAAAAATTAATGCACAAGTAGAATGGTAGCTTTTGAAATTGGTCACAAAATTTATGATTCCAGTCTCATATAATGACTTTTACAAATATAATTTATTTGGGTTGTTCCATCATTCCTGGTATTTTTTAATAAAATGTTGTCATTTTCTATCATCAAAATGAGCATAGCAATCACAAGCAAAAAATGAAAAAAAGGTTGTGTCAGGACATAGGTAGAAAAGGAAACACAATCAGTCTAAATGGCACACATGTTCAATATGCTTGCGAGGTTACAGGACTTTGATAAATTAGCTATGAGCTCTCATGCTCTAAGGGTGGTTTGTGTTGATTTATGCTGTGGTTAAGAGAGACAGTGATCTTTATGTCAAGTGCATTGCACCTCAACTTGAACACAGACTGATTGTCAATTAGGATCTAACTAGGTGTTACAATTCTGTTCATTATTAAATGCCACTTATAATTGTGAGAATCAGGTCCATTGTGTCCCATAGGCATCATCAAAGGGGATCAACACAGAAGAAAGAACACAGGGCTGTAGAGGTGAAAAGAAGTATGATGTAGAAAGTGACTGTGTGCATTTTAAAAGCAAATACCCACAATATTACCTTACAGCATTTTTGGTCTACTCCAATTTATATACTGTTTTTATGGCTACCAGTTTTCCTAGGACACTTAAAGCTCAGTTCTGGGTTAAGTTAAAAAAAAAAAAGCAACAAGTGTTAAGCGTTAAATACTTATTTAACCTAAGGGTAGAGAAATAAGCAGCCATACTAACCTTATTCCTTAAACCCACAAGTTTCCTCCTTGCTGCAAGACTAGTCCCTGAAAGTTGCTTAACTTTTGCCACTCAGCCAGACACAGGCATCAAGTACAACACAGGACTAGCAGTTCTTCATTGCACTTGAGGATGTTAAGGACCCACCCACTTCCCAGAGCATTAGAGAGTGGAGGAGAGTGCCAGCTGCTGTGAAAGTGATGAATAAGGCAAACATTACTGCTTATTTCTCTATCCCTAGACTAAATAGATGTTTACCCTTGCAATGTGGTGGGAGGGTACTGTAAGGGCAATTCTTTCACTTAACACTGACTTTAGCCTTAAGTAGTTGGATGCAAGGTCTTGGACATGAAAAGAGGGTTAATAAGAACCTTTCATGTTGCCCAAAGAAACCAAAAGGCTAGTTTAGGTTTCAAACCATGAATTGTAAGAATGACAGTTGGGAGCTCAATAGTTGCAAGGGGTGTAATTACAAATCATGGGGGCCCCATAAAAAAATTCAGATGGATCACCCATCCTCCCTTAGGCAGTTGTGTTTGAAGTGATGAGTAAGTTGTGTGCAAAATGCCTGCCATATGGAGAACTTTCCTGGAAAGCTGACTTGCAGAAACTGCCATAGAAAAAGTGAGATACGGGGGCGTGTCCGGACGTGCAGCTGTTGAGCTCCCTATAACCAACACTAATCCAAGCCCATCTGCCACCTTCCTAGCCTTTTTACACCACACATCGGCTCCCAAACTCTGTTGACTCTGATTCCAGGGATTATTTTGGAGGTTTGCCGGCTAGATCTGTCTCTGAGCCGAGACTGCCTTTACGCGGCCGCGGCTCTGCGCCATTTTGAGGCCTACAGCCCGCTCAGAAGTCCCGGAGGCCTGTGTCGGAGATTTGTGGAGGGCACGGACACACATCACACACCAAACTGCCATCCCACACCTGGCCAGCGTGAGGAGCGGATCTCCAGCCCAGAGAGGCCTTCTACGGTCGGCTCTGGTAATCGGCGGCCTTCCACCCTGTGGCAGCCTGCGGACTCGATTTAAGCCACCTTCCAGGACCGCAGTGAGTACCGCTCCATGCATCTCCCTCCAAAGCTAAGACCCCCAGAGGTGTGTGGGCGTCAAGGACTCTCCTCTGCCCTCAACAAACGATCTCTAAGGTCTAAAACGGCGGAGATCACTCACTCCGTGGCTTCGGCCTATCTTCCGAGGAAGGCGGCCATCTTACTGCTCCAGAGACACCCAATCTTTCACATACTCTGTTTTTACAGCAAAGCCTGCATTAGACCCTCATAACCAGTCATCCCACCTGAACTTTTCCATTAGCTATACAACAAAATAGCACAGGCACTGGATACATGCTAACCCTGTAATACACTCTTTGCTGCACAGTCCTCAAACTTTTATGGGACAGCCACCCCCACTCATAATCGCACCACAAATGGTGCTCAGGAGGGAGAGTGGCTTAGCAATGGCTGAGTGAGGATTCGCTTAGGGGGGGTACCCGGCCTCCCTCGGCCCAAACTGACCACAAACAACTAAACCCAGCTTTAAGTAAGGCATGAGCATCCCCCGCAGATACAGGACAAGATCTGCGAACAGGAGACACGGAACACAGAACTCCCAGACCGGGATACAGCACTACTTCAGAAACGAACAGCTCCCCTCCCCCGGCGCCATTGCTACGGCGCCACGAGTCAGCAACAGGAGGATGGATACAGACACACTGACAGACTCTACAATGCCCTCCACCCCACACAGTGATCTCCCAGGGACACCGGCTGTATTCCGTTCTGAAACAGAGGTACCGACACAAAACCGGAGCCATCTAGATGAAGACCTCCGCTCCCTACTGCAAGCCCTCCCCACACGTGCGGACATTGAGGCTTTGATACTACGCATAGAGGAGGCACACAGCAGAGACCTGACAGAGGTGAGAGCAGATCTGCACACACTCACGGATCGTGTGGCCAATGGAGAATCATCGATCTCCTCATTAGAGAATAGGGTGCAAGCACTAGAACATGCACAAGAGATACATGCCATGGAATCCCAGGAGATGCAACTGCATCTAGAAGAAATGGAGGATCGCAGTCGCCGTAATAATCTGCGTCTGCGGGGAATATCAGAAGCAACAGGCCCAGAAGATCTAGCAGAGACAGTTACAGCTATTTTTCTTAGGCTCCTGGAAACGCCTCCGCCATCTCTAGAAATTGATCGGGTACACCGTACGCTCGGTCCAAAATCAGCAGACCTGGACAGGCCTCGAGATGTACTCTGCCGCCTACATCGCTACTCGCAAAAGGAAAACATCCTCCGCAAAGCATGGGAACACGGCGATATTGAATTTGATGGAGTGCACATGCAGATCTTACCGGATATTTCTAGAGCAACTCTGCAGAGGAGAGCCCTACTGAAACCAGCGCTGGAGGTGGCAAGACGACATGGCTGCACCTACAGATGGGGATACCCCTTAGCAGTGATCTTTCGCAAAGCACAAAACTCCTTCACGCTGAGAACACCAGCAGACCTACCAGCATTCGTCACATTCCTGGAGGCGGAACCAGTTCAAGTTCCAAACTGGCTTCAGAAGATTCCAAAGCCAACAGGCCGCTCGGGGCCAAACAGAGGCAGACCATACCAGCCTCCCCGAGATCGGAGACCCAGAGGGAGATCCTGAGCGCCTTCCAACAATCGGTCACGTGAGTCATAAGAACACACTTTAGTCAATTAACCCTCCTGTTTCACACAGACTGTTTGTTTACCCCAGTATTAGAGAGTTTGCCCCACTGGACTGCTAGGAGACAGGAAACCCACTAAACACCCTCTGAAACTAGCATGTCTGCGAGAGACGGCAACCTGGCAGATTGTACACGCTGAGCCGTCCTCACCCACCCTCCCCCCCCGATGGACTTGCATGCTTGTATCAGCAAATAAGGATTACACACAGCACTCTCTGGACACTCAGGGGTGTGTAATAGACATTGACTTTGCTTGCTTTATAGTCAGGCGGACCCACTGAAAAGCGTCCCTGGCCTCCTCCTGGAACAAGGAGTAAGGGACTCCGAAGACGGACTGCCGAAGGAGGCCAGGGGGGGAAAAGAAATATTACTGGTCCCTCCGAGTACCGAAAGACCTCTCCCGAAACAGGTAGTCGCTCAGGGAAGTACATGAGGGGATGCATATAATTCTAAGCAGAGAGATACTCACAGCCCACATGGTACCTGATAAAGAGAGACGTTCACCTTCTGGTTGTTTAACTATGGTTTAGATTCCTGAACAGTTAAGGACCACAACAAACTGACTCATGGTCTCGGGGGGGGGACTTTATCAGGGGATGAAGTCACGTGAGACTCACGGTCTCACAAAGGTAGCCATAATTTTACAACAAACGCCCCGAGTTGACATAGACTCCCTATAATGAATGGAGGGCCAAGTATTTCACCACATGAAGGAGGGTTATTAAAAAAAAGAAAATGGAGGGGGAGGGGGACTAAGTGTTGGTTCTCCATGGAGTTAACATGTCGGGATGTTGTAGACATAGACCTGTAAAGAAGTAGCACAAAGGGAAGCAGGATTTTGAAAGTGAACATTGAGGGATTGCAGCAAGTTCGGGGCAAGCTTAAAAAACTTAAGAATGTTAAGTTATTGGGGCTGTTTATTTGCCTGTGTGTGTTTTATTAGGTTCTCTTTTATTTTATGACTGTTATATTGTCATTGTTGAATTCCTGTAATGTTAATACATATAACGGGATGTCTGAAGTCAGTGAACTGAATATTAGACTTATTCTCGATCTATGAACATAATTTCCTGATAGTAAACGGAACACATTAGTTTCTCACATCATAAGCAATAATAGTGGTCACAAGGGCTGGGGGGGCTGGGGCTCCTCCCACTGGCTCTTGCTGAACATAATCCCACATAGGAAGACGCTCATAGAACAGTTGATTTTTTTTAACTGGAGAGCGTTATAGCAAAGTATTGCTAACACTTTAGTGGTATTTTTGCCCGGGGGGTGTCCATTTAGGCCACCGCTCTCGGGTAAAAAAACTATTTCCTACCCCTAAGGGGCGATATTACTGTTTTTCTATATCTCTATTTTTTCCCCCCTCATAACTATTTACCTATTCTTACCTTCTTATCTTGACACCCGTACCACCCCCCCCCCCACGACAATGGAGGCACTAAACATCATGACATTAAACACTAAGGGACTAAACATCCCTGAAAAGAGAAGGATGCTATTACATGATATGTGACGTATGAAAGCCGATATAACTCTGCTTCAAGAGACGCACTTTTTGGGTGATACCTTTCCTGTACTAAAGAATAGATACTACCCCACAGTATATCACTCAACATATTCAGAAACCAAATCTAGAGGGGTCTCAATTTTAATTTCAGCTAGAATTCCCTGGACATTAATTGACATGAAAACAGATCCACTGGGTCGGTTTTTGTTCCTCAAGGGGTGGATAGGAGACGTGAAGGTAACAGTCGCAAACTTATACATGCCAAACAATAACCAAAACACCTCCATCAAAAAACACCTAGAACAACTACAGAAATTTACAGAAGGGCAGCTCATAGTGGGAGGTGACCTTAACATCCCCCTAGTCCCAGAAGAAGATACCTCGACAGGAAAGATGTCCATATCTAGAGGCCAGCGAAAAACGATTCAAACAACCCTCCACAACACCCAATTGATTGACGTATTGCGCCTGCTCCACTCAGGCGAGCGTGACTATACATTTTACTCCCTGATTCCCCACAGTCAATTACAAGCAATCAAAGAATCCAGTATAGGATCTATCACATGGTCAGACCACGCCCCGGTCATACTTAAGTATGCTTTGACAGACATCCAAAACAGACAACGGAAGCCATGGAGGCTCAACGAGAGCCTCCTGCAGAACCCAAAGGTATTGGCAGATGTGACAAAGGAAATAGGTCACTTCTTCCAAACAAATGACACCAGGGACAGCGATATGGGGGTGATTTGGGAGACCCACAAGGCGGTAATACGAGGTATACTCATTAAACATGGTTCGCGAATCAAAAGTCAGAGAACGGCCCAACTTACCTCACTACTCTCTAAACTGCAACAATTAGAAACTAAACACAAACAAACCCAGACCGGACCATTGGAGAGTGAACTGAACATCACACGCAAACAGATCACAGACCTTCTCCAGTTCAAAGCAAAAGCTGCACTCCAAATTTGTCACAAAATGGTCTACGAATCAGGGAATAAATGTGGCAGATTCTTAGCTCAGACATTGCGGACACAAAGAACTGCCTCATACATACCGCGGATATCAGCATCTGCGGGACAGACTGCCACCCTTCCCCAACAAATCTCCCAAGCGTTTAAAACGTACTATGCATCGCTATATAACCTGCCCACACCCTCATACCCCCTTGAGCGAATGACGGAATACATAACATCCTCACTTATGCCGACCTTACCAACCGAAGCACGCGAACAGTTAGAAGAACCCATCACCCTTCTAGAACTACAGACAGCAATAGGTAACACCAAACCTGGGAAAGCCCCTGGCCCGGATGGCCTAACAACACAATACTATAAGACCTTACTTCCTTCACTAGTTACACAAATGATCAAACTTTTCAATAATCTCAGTACGGCAGGTAAACTTCACGACTCAACTCTACTAGCCCATATATCTGTTATCCTCAAAGAGGGCAAGGACCCGACTCAGTGTGGGAGCTACCACCCAATATCTCTCCTCAATACCGATCTAAAAATTTTCACAAAAATATTAGCCACCAGACTACAACAACACCTGACCCAACTGATACACCTGGACCAAGTAGGCTTTGTGCCTACCAGGGAAGCCCGTGACAACACTACTAAGGTTCTAAATCTACTATACTCGGCCAACCTTAGGAAACTTCCAAGTGTCTTCATAGGCATAGACGCAGAAAAAGCGTTTGACCGGGTAAACTGGGATCTCATGCTCGCTACACTTAGACACATAGGCTTGGGAGCCAACATGACAAACTGGATCAAAGCAGTGTACTCAAATCCTACTGTGAGGGTCAGAGCCAATGGGGTACTATTGGACTTGTTCCAGATTAGAAATGGGACAAGACAGGGCTGCCCACTGTCACCATTACTTTTTGCCCTATCCCTAGAACCCTTTTTATGCCATATTAGACTGAATCCAGACATTACCGGCATTGAGGTAGATGGGACTTCACACAAGGTTTCGGCATACGCCGATGACATGATGTTCTCACTCACAAATCCTACCATATCCATTCCAAACCTACTACGAGAATTTGCAAGATATGGAGAACTTTCAAACCTAAAAATTAACCTTTCTAAATCGGAAGCAATGAGTGTCGAGATACCCCATCCACAACTTAAACACCTCCAATCGAGTTTTAACCTAAAATGGACCAATACAGCTTTGAAATATTTAGGCACATTACTACCACAAAACTTTTTTAAACTATACGAACTTAATTTCCCGCCCCTCCTAAAAAAGGTCAAAACACTACTAAGTCAATGGCACACAGGACTCCATTCGTGGAAGGGTCGCGGCAATATCCTAAAAATGACCATACTTCCCAAATTTCTGTATCTCATGCAAGCTCTACCTATCCGCATACCTGCGATTTATTTTAAGCAAGTGCAATCAGTCTTCACAGAATTCATTTGGGCCCGGAAGCGACCTAGACTAGCTAAAAAAATACTTATCCTCCCTAAACCTCACGGAGGTATGGCATTGCCGGATGTCTGCACCTATTACTATGCAACTCATTTGAGTAGATTAGTGGACTGGTGCCAGAATCAGCGCTCGCCTTCTGTCTAAAGCATCCCTCTCTACCCAAAACTCCCCGCTACGCCCTATACTGGGTAACCCTCAATTTGCCCCAGGCCTCAACGACGGGATCTTCTGGGGTTTGAACGTGGCGAGCTTATATCAGGTGTCGCATTTCAGTTCTGGAGGAAAATGGAAGTCGTTTTCGGAACTCACTGACCCCGCGGGGCCGTTCCGCTTAGACTTCCTGAGATCATACCAATTGAAACACTTTCTCCATACTATGGAACCCCCGCCTACAAATTACCAACCACTCACGATACTGGAGGAACTCTGTGCTGATGAGGGAGTACTACCACATACTCTTTCATTGACATACAAATTTCTGATTACACCCCCAGCAGATTCAGCCCCCCCGGTACTTCTCAAATGGGAAAGGGAACTGGACCGCCAGTTTGACATCTCCACAATAAATCAAATACTTAGATTCACACATAAATCCTCCATATGCGCTAAAACCCAAGAAACCAATTACAAAATCATATCACGATGGTATAGAACCCCGGTAGTACTACACAAGTTATGCCCGACAACATCTGACCAATGTTGGAGATGTCAATCAAATAAGGGAACCCTTCTACACATTTTCTGGACTTGTCCCAAACTAACTCATTTCTGGCAAACAGTCAGAGAGATGGTCCAAAGATTCACAGAACGTACAATAACAGACGACCCAGCTTTTTTCCTTTTACACGCGTCAAATATTCCTGATCTGTGATCTGACACTTACTGGATGCAGCTAAAGCATGCATTCCTCTAAACTGGAAATCCCCACACCCTCCCTCGATTGAACTTTGGTTCACGAAAGTGGAGGAAATCAGAAACATGGAGGATCTCATCCTCACAGCCCAAAATAGACAGGAGACATTCTCCAAAACATGGCAACTGTGGAACATGTTCTTTTACTCAGCCGAAGGCCAATCATTGAGAGGCATTAATCCCTCACCTCAAACAAATACAACCACAGTCTGACTTAACAAATTGCCCACTGGATATTCAAACACAAGCTGGACAGGAACTGGTGTCACTCCATACAAGTGGAGACCCTTTACTTCCCCTCGCCAACCCCCCCCCCCATTTCACCTCCCTCTTCATCTTATTTCTTCTTTCTCCTCTTCTAACACCTTGATATCCTTTATCTCTTTCAACTTTCCAAAATAATATTAAAAAGAAGTGGAATTGGTCCCTAGAGACTGCTTGATATCACAACTATGCCCAGCAGAGTTACATTAATCCTACCTCCATAAGGTTGGAAACACTAACCACATGATAAACGTTGCAGAATGCTGCTATACGAATTTCAACAGGAAATAACGAACTCACCTTTTATACACGACATAACTGTAAAGTTACAATGATTGTGTGTAGTCATGTTACAAGATATATACCTGTTGATACATGTTATTTTTTGTTATGTGTAATAATGTTCACTTGCGGTCCATGTGGACCTTTTTCGCTACATAAATAAACAATTTAAAAAAAAAAAAAAAAAGAAAAAGGGAGATACACTGAGGGGTATATTTATAAAACGTTTGCATATCAATTCATCCAGTTAAACTTTTGTGGGGAAAAAACAAATATTGTTAGGCTATTTCCTGTAACAAATTCCTATGGTACTTAGTGCTATCTAGTGGCCATATGCAGTGTTTTCGTTTTAAACCAATGAAAAACCTTCATCCAGCACAGAAAATAGTCTAACATTATTTTTGCTCCATTCACACAGAACAAATGTATATGTACTTTTTGCTGGGGTGAATTGCTATGTGATTAATTTTTATAAATTCAACCTTGATGCCGTGTACACACGATCGGAAACGCCGCCAGCAAAACTCAGATGAGAGCTTTTTTGTCAGAAAATGCGACCGTGTGCATGCTCCATCAGTCTTTTGCTGGCAGAATTCCAGCCAGCAAAAGATTGAGAGCATGTTCTCTATTTTTCGGTCGGGAAAAGTTCCTATCCGAAAATGCGTTCGTCTGTATGCAATTCGGATGCACAAAAAATCACGCATGCTCGGAAACAATTTGATGCATGCTCGGAAGCATTGAACTTCATTTTCTCGGCTTGTTGTAGCGTTGTACGTCACCACGTTCTTGACGGTCGAAAGTTCAGAGAACCTACACTGCCTATCATTGCTGTCAGTCAAATCCTGTGACGAGGAAGCGGTAGGCATGCTGAGCCATGATGTCTGTGTCTATGGACGTGGGAAACATGACTCGGGATTGAGCCTTCAGGTGTGCCATAATGAGAAGCAGCTTCCAATGGCACACCAAGAAGAGGAGGAGCAAGGAGTGCCAGCAGGGGACTCGAGAAGAGACGGATGGGGGCTGCTTTGTGCATTTCCACTGCACCGAATGGGTAAGTATACCATGTTTGTTATTGTATAGTTTGGTCATTTTTTTATGCAGCAGTATTTCTGTAGTATAGCCATACTGCTGCATTATCTATGACCCTGATAATGTTCCTTTTCAGCTACTGCTGTCCCAGTACACTGGCTGTATAGTAACAAAATCCAGTTCATCCTGTATCTACAGCAGGGGTCTCAAACTGGAGGCCATCCAGCTGTTGCAAAACTACAAGTCCCATGAGGCATTGCAAGGCTGACAGTTACAAGCTTGACTCCCACAGGCAGAGACATGATAGGACTTGTAGTTTGCAACAGCTGGAGGGCCGCCAGTTTGAGACCTCTGATCTACAGTATGTTACTTACTAAACTTTTTTTAACAAGCGTGTGTTAAGTGGTCAAATCTGCACACTGCTGCATTCTACAAATCATTTAGAGCAAGAGGAATCAGATTCCCTCGCCCCTCAGATCTGTTCAGTTCAATGCTATAGTTGTCTCGGTGTTGCCAGTTCTTTTTAAGATTTTCAGCAGTGTCCTAAGACTGCGTGACATAAGGCCCCTAATGATCAATATGTCATCTTATATGAACAAAATTTCAACATTTGTTTCTTAAAGTGGTTGTAAGCCCCATTCATGAAATTTGAACTAAGCACATGTACAGTATCTGTAGTGTATCTGTAGTGTTTACTTGTCTAAGTTGTTGTTTCTCTCTGGTGAGAAGTTCTCTGACACATGAGATAACATGAGCTAAAAATTTGTGTCAGGGAGGGGAGCTAAGCACTGTTCCTTCATTCCTCTGCCTATGTGCAAAGGGGGTGTCCCTTTCCTCTAATCAGCTCTCACACAGTGTAAATGCAGTCTCTCCGCCCTTCCCTATGTACTTCTGGCAGATGAAGAAAGATTTTTAACACAATCTGCACTTTGGAAGGGGTGTAGAGAGAAGAAGAGTGCAGATTAACATGTAAAACGTATGTAGGGAGATTTGTTTTTATCTCTGTGTATCATCTGAGGCTATTCACTTCACTGGGTATATGTGAGGGTTTACACCCACTTTAACAGCTATAATCCTTAATGTTGTTAAAAAAATCTTCTAACCTCCTGGATATTTTAAAGACATTTTTGAATGAAGATTTGCAAAATGTATCATCTGTGGGAGTACTGAAGACTTGGCTTTATCTTTGCATAGTAATGTTGTTCTTTCTTTTTGCCATTGCTTCAGTGACAGTACCATGCATATCAGAATTATGAGCTTAATAAGACTACATTTCAGATGTATGATAGGCAGCAAGTGACTCTAAACCACATGCTGTTTTTTCTGATGAATTGCAGCAAAAGGAAGTCCATCAAGTCCCATCATAATATATTTGAGGCTAAAACTAAAACCTAGTATGTGTCTAGTGAGTAGCAGAAACAGGCTAGATGTGAAAATCTTTCTATTAGTAATGTGTAATTTAGGTCAGGTGGATGCCCGCTAAGCAAACAGGTGTGTTAATCCCACCTCTCCAATAGCACATACTAATCTTTCCTTCACTAACTTACCTTTTTTTTCCTGCAAGAAAAAACAAAACAAGAAAAAAAAAAACAAACATAACTATGTGGTGCTGCGGAAGCATTAAAATGTATTTAAATCCTAACAACAAACTTCTCTTATTTGCTCCCTTTTAGTCTGTTAAATGTACAATTGGAAGCATTTTGCTAAATCTTTTTGAAAACTGTTGGTTTTGGCAGAAATCTTGGGAGCTTGTAGCTTCCTTTGCTCTTTGACTGTGCACAAGAGAGGGTATGGAGATGAAGAGGAAAGAGTGATGAGGAGAGATCTGTGTTCTTTGTATTCATCAGAAATGCAGTAGGCAGGGTTGATGTGTTTAGGAATTCAAAGCTTTGCTGTCATTTCAAGGAGGACAGCTGGAGCAGTGGAACACCCAGCATATCTGGTACTCACAGCTAATCTTTTTTTTTAACAGAGTGCAGTGGTCGGGAGTAGGAAATGTACAAGGGTTCTTCAAAAAGTTTCTGCCCTTTTTTTAACTCTATTAAAGTGCAGAAACTTTGAAGACCCCTTGTACAATATGGTATCTATGGTGCAGTGTTTAGGAATGGGTAGTGCATAGAGTGTGCTCAGAAGTGTGTAAAACAGATAGTGTAGAGGGCCAGGAGAGTTACTTACTTAATGCAGTGGCATTTTGGAGTTAGGGGAACCCACCCCCTTGGCTGTGTCATGTGTCTGGCACAGAGAAGGAGCCTCACTCTGCTTTGAACTGTAGCTGTCAGACGAGGACACATGGGACTGTAATGCTAATACTGTACTAACATCCAGCTCACTGCCAGCCACTTGGATTTATTTTCCACCAACTGTCATTCTTTACTAAAATTAACTACAAACTTGCTTTTAAAATAGTCATCTATACTGCCTCATGGGTTGGGAAAATAAATATAATAAAGATGGCCATACTTCCTAAATTCCTGTACCCTTTCAGAGTTCTTCCAATATACATCCCGGCCTATTTCCTTAGAATAATTAAACAAAAGTTTATAAAATGTATTTGGGGGAAGCTCAAACCACGAATATCTAGAGAAACCTTATTCCTTCCCAAAGTTCATGTGGGCCTAGGATTTCCAAACATTTCATTATATTATAAAGCCGCTCAACTAACACAATCCATAAAATATCACTCCAAAACTGAGATTCCCCTGTGAGTTACCATTAAAGCAATAGATTGTGATCCTCTCTCCATACACAATATTTTATGGTTACGTCCCATAGATTGTAAAACTTTAAAAAAAAACAATCACTAAACATTCTCTAGCTATCTGGGATAGACTCAAAATCTCTCATGGCCTGCAATCCAAACATAATCTACTTCTATCTTTTCTCAAAAACCCAGCTTTCTATCCAGCATGGACTTATCCCAGATCTTTTCGGGCTTGGTCCAAAGCAGGTATAACATGTTTACATCACATGATCCTAAATACAACAATCCGTCCCTTCCCAGACTTATGCAAGTCTTTTGGGCTCCCCCAATCAGAAATATTGTGTTACCTTCAAATTAAGAACTTTTGTATTCCTTTCCTAAGCATTAATGACTCTGTAGATGATTTTACTAAGTTTGAAAATATATGCATGAAAGACCCTCATGCCAGAAGTCTCATAACAATATACTCCACATTGCTTGTTAAATCAGATGTTAAATTATCATCTTATGTGGTGAAATGGGAAAAAGATCTTGATCTAACTATAGATAAACAGAATGATCTGCAATCTGGTCCAATATCAAATCTTTTTCTCCTAACCTGATAGATATTGAAACCACCTACAAGGTACTCTCACACTGGTATTTGGTTCCTAAATTTGCGCCTGATTACTCAGGTCTCTGCTTTTGCGGTTGTTCAGAACAAGGAACATATATACACATGTGGTGGAATTGTTCTATTATAAAAAAATTCTGGAAAAAGTTTTTTTTACTTGCTTCAGAAATGTTTGAAATAACAATAATACCAGATCCAGAAATTGCCATTTTAAATATATAACCTGATTACATGACTCGTAAACAGTTCAAGCTATTCATACAACTTATGACGGCCGCGAAACAGACAATAACTAAAGCATGGAAAACTCCCTTACTAAACATAGCAGAAACCAAGCACAGAATGAATCGGTCATTGTTGCATGCAAAAATGGAAGCCCTAGATAAAGAAAATCTGAAAGGATATGAAGGTCTATGGAAACCATGGATCACACATTGTTTACCTATAAACTGTGACCACCAGGTACTCCAGTCATGGTAACTACCATTTTTATATGCAACAATGATAAAACTATAAGAATAGATTATGCCTCCAGAACAACCCATGCCCTCTGTCCCCCTCACATTTCCTTACCCTTATTTTGTTTCATTTTTCTTCTCTTCCTTATTTCTCTCTTATTATCATTTCATAAGGTACCTAACAGCAACAGGTGATATGGAATATATTTAAAATATCACACTCAGTAGTTTGATACATATACTTTATTCAAATGTTTAACACACATAAGAACTCAGACACAAATAGACCTAATTTTCTTTCATTAACTTATAATGATCCTCTAAATATTAATGTAAGCTAATATTGAAAAAGTCTGAAAACTCTGTATCATTTTGATAAATAGGGAACTTATCTAACATTAATTTTACCATCTGTGTGTTATATTAATACAATGCCGTAACCTGCTTCTTTATTTTCCATGTAACTACTAAAATACCTTTAATTGATACATTATACTTGTTATCATATGTTGATCTTTCAATAAAAACCTTTGAACGAGAAAATACTGTACTAACACAGAAGTGTCACGAAAAAAAAGTTTCAAGCCCTCTAGAATGTTTGTCCCTGGTGCAGACTGTACCCCCTACACCCCCCTAAGTATGCCAATGGGTAGGAGCACATTATATTTCTGGTACATCAACAGTTATTTTTCTGTTCTTATAATTTGCTTAAAGGAATAACACGTGGGGAAATGTGTATTTATTTCAGAGGTGTACTAAATATATATATTTATATGTTGCCTTGGCAAATGCATTAAAATGAATCTGTTGTTATGCCTATGCAGGTTCACTTTAGCATAACTGTTTTATTGGAATTGAACATACCACTTCACAACTTGAAGCAACACCAACCCCTCCCTGGCAGGAGTATTGCGAAGATGTTTGCAGGCAATGTACTGTATTCTCCACAATCTCTCCCTGAGGTTTATGCCCTAATGGCTAGTTAGACAGATTTCTCAGAAGGAAAGAAAACTTATGATGATGCCCCAAATAATAACCCCAACTATAAATGGACATCCTTTAATGTGTTACTAAACCTACAACAATAAACTCAGTCTGTATATGCAGTAAGGAATGCTTGTTATACTCACTGCAAAACCCTAAGGGGTTAATCCTCTGCATTGTGTAAAAAGGCTGTTTGATCCTGTCTTCTCTGATCCTCCCCTTCTTCCACTGTCCCCAATATATCGCCTGATAGAACACATCCTTGGGGGCAAGCTGCACATGCTCAGTTTGGTGTGTATTGCTAGAGAGTTTTTTTTTCTTGGGAGAGTGCATGTGATCAGCACAGGGCCAATAAGCACTGTCCAGACAGAAGGCCAGGGGTCCTGCAGCCTCATAGAACAGTCAGAGGAGAATGAAAACTCCTCCTACAAACTATAACCAGACCCTTATAGAAGTCACAAGACTGCTATATACTGCTGAACATATTTAGTCGTTTATATTTACTAAAATAATTGCATTTCCATGTTCTGTGTACTGTGGGAGACCAGATATAATGAATGCAGGGTCCTGGGCTTAGAAACACTTTAACCTCCTTAGCGGTATTCTGGAGTGTGGCTCGGGGTGAATTTTCAGTACCAAAAGCGGTAACCCCAAGCCACACTCGGGATTGCATCGCAGGATCCAGGCAAAGTTACTTACCTTGTCCCCAGGATCCTGTGATGTCTCCCCGCTGTGTGTGTGCGAGCTGTGTCCTCCGCTGGATCTATGACAGTGCTAAGCTCTGTTCCCTGCAAGCTTTGCGATGCATGGGGACAGAGCATGGCGCCAAATTCAAAAAGTAAAAAAACACATTACATACACATGCAGTACACTGTCATCTTACAGATTACATTACTGTATCAAATAATTTCACATCCCTTTTGTCCCTAGTGGTTTGTCCAGTGCTCTGCATGCAGTATTATATTATACATACTATGCTTTCTGCCCTGAAACTGGAGATTGTCCATAGCAACCAAAAAGTGTCCCTTTACGTCAAAAGTGGTTTTAGACCAGCTAGAAAACAGCGATAATAAATTAGGATCACTTGCAGAATTGAGCGATAGCGATTTGTGGGGAAATCCGTCAACAAACACTGAAAGTAATGACAGTGACAATTCTGTAACTGAGCAAATTTCAGTGTTTTTGATTTGATTACATTATTGAATAATTCTTCTTCTTATTATTATTATATTATTATTTGTTATAATTATTTATAGTTATTTATTATATTATAATTTATGATTTCGTGTCTCAAACTTTATCATACTCGGATGTCTATTAGACTCTTGTTTGGATAGATTTAAGTGTGTTATTCCTAAGAATTACAGGCCTACAATATAAAACGCCAAATTTCCATGCAAAACAATGTACCGCTTTGAGCATCAAAAATCTGAAATAATCATACCGCCAGGGAGGTTAAAATTGCAGCTGTCCTTCCATTACTCCTTACATAATTTTTTTTTTGTTCTATAAATGTCAACACTTGCTACAGGTATATTACAAAATATAAAGACAGCGTGACACTTTCTTTGAGGCAGCACTAATGTAATAGAATACAGATTAGATATCAAGGAGGCGCTTGGAATGCAGATAATCAGTGGTCCAATAATGCAGGATGCCAAATAAATTTCTAAGGCACAATGGCACTGCGGAGTCTGATTTTATAACTGGGGTACTCAAAATCATAATCCAGAAAGAAAAAAAATATAATGAAAAGCACTAAACCACTAATGAGTACAAAGAAACTTTAAAATGATTAAAATTTCCTTGGCCTCGTTTGTGGTTTGGTATTCTTCATGATATCTTTCTCTTTTTGGGTCATTGAATACAGGTCAGACACGAGCAAGAACAGCTCATAAAAAAGTAGCAAGAAAAGTTAAAAAGATTTTCTACTTCAAGATGACTTTAATGTTTCGGTAGCTATTAAAGTAAAATCTGTAGTAAAGTGTGCAGTGAACTATAAAGTCTAATGAAGCTTATGCAAATCATTATTGTATCTAAAGTTACTTAAAGCCACGACCCTGTATTCACTAAAGCTGGTCTCCCACAGTACACAGAACATGGAAATGCAATTATTTTAGTTAATATAAACTGCATAATACCTTTTCTCATCAGCAGTATATAGCAGCCGTGTGACTTCTATCAGTGTCTGGTTAAAGCTTGTAGGAGGAGTTTTCATTCTCCTCTGACTGTCCTATAAGGCTGAAGGACCCCTGACGCTCTGTCTGGACAGTGTTGATTGGCCCTGTGCTGATCACATGCACCCTCCCAAGAAAAATAAAAAAACTCTCTAGCAATACACACCAAAATGTGCATGTGCAGAGTAACTCCAAAGGCTATGTACTATCAGGAGATGGATTGGGGACTGTGGAAGAAGGGGATGATCAGAGAAAACAGGATCAAACTGCCTTTATACACAACGCAGGGGATTAACCCCTTAGATTCCACAGTGATAAAAACAAGCATGCTTTACTGTATATACAGACTGATTTTACTGTTGTGGGTTTGGTAACACTTTAAGGATATGGGAACTATGAGCAGACATACAGATTATCTGTGCTATAAAAGAAAACCTGTACTGGAAGGCAGACACGATTAAATTACTATAAAAAATGCTAGTTGCCTGACTGCCTTTGGCTTGCTGATTCACTGATCTGGAACAAGAAAGCTCAATTTTAAACCAAAATTCCAGATCTGAACAATTGTTCCTGGTAAGTGACTTAGAAAGTATTAAGTAATTGGGAATGATTTACTAAATAGGTTGTTCGCTTTGCAAAGAATTGTTTATTTAGCTTAGTTAATTAAGCAAAGCACTGCTGACTTTATCATTATCAAATTATGTTCCTTGCATGTAATTGGGTATTTTTTGAAAAATTAATGTCAACCACATTTAGGGCTCATTTAACGTTTACGGTAGCCATTGCAGGATGATAAAACCAAGTGGTTGAGCCACGTTTTTATTGCCCCTGGAAAGGCAGCGACCAGGTGTGTACATATGCCATGGCCGTGATGCTTTGCTTCATGGGTGTGGCAGGAATTATACCCCTTGTCATGTTCAACTGACATTATCTCCCACCGAGTGTGACCAATTCAAGTGAATGTAGCCACACACCGATTGCACTACAACCGTGTGCATTGACCATGGTTACAGCATGGTAGTGATTTTTAGGGAGTTAAACAGGCAGTGAGGAGGTGATACAATGCCACCTCACCACTTGTAAAATGCTCTCTGAAGAGTGACTTGAACCTAGTTTGCGCTCTTCAGAGAGCAATGCTAGTATAAACTAGCCCTTACTAAGTTAAGTGAAAATGTCCTTGCAAAGTGAACAGCCCATTTACCTTTAGTAAATCAACTCTTTGGACCTGCATGACAGAGTAAGGCAACTTTTATTTTTAGAAGGAATGGCATCAATAGCAGCACACATATTTCTATCATAATAGATGGGTTTGGAAGAGTCCATGTGACTTTGTCCATTCAGGGTATAATAAAAGGGTCTTTTTAAGATTTGAGCAAATCTGTTCAATTTGCAAACAGTTTTGCAGGATCGGGGCAAGGGCTGTGCACTGCATTATAGGTCATTCCTTGTTCCTTATTTCAAGCAGCAAACCTTATCCAAATGTTTGTGATATACAAAGTTTGCAATCCTAAGGATCCCAGGGATTCGCTGCAATCCTTTTAGTAGCAAACCCAAGGGGGGGCGTGTCCGGACGTTCAACAGGGAGGACGTGTGCTACTCTTGCTCCGTCCAGGCGGCTTACATCCAAAGCCATCTACACCCCTCCTCAGCCCACCGTAGCTATCTTCACATCTCAGGGGTATCTAGACACTCTTGGCTACGACCCCTGGGGACTATTTAATCTATTTTGCACTTGGAAGCGGCTCGGGGCCTACAGTTCGGTCCGAGCCTCGGATGCCCGCCGCCATCTTGGGACCTGATACTCGGGGCCTCCGCTGCTCCGGACCGGAGACCTCCGAAAAGCTCCTGCACGGCACCCTGGCTGCGAGGCCATCCACACCTGGGATCCCCCCGTCCCAATAATCACTACCCGGAGGTCCCTCCTTTGGCGCGCCGATACCCGGAGGTCTGACGCCATCCCGCGGCCTACCGCCCCGGCCTATCCTACCCTCTGAACAGAGGTGAGTACCCTGATATTCTACCATCTACCTCTCGGCCAGTCCCCATCAGTGTTGAGGCTGCTCTAAATAACCAAAATCTTGCACCTGGGCCCATACGAAGCTGCCCGAGGCCTCCGCGCCACCGGTGCTCACCCGGCCGGCCTAGACCACCAGGAAAGTCCGCGGCTCCGGCCTACCTCCGGAGGCCGGCGGCCATCTTTGTACACCAACCACTCCCTACCCTCATTTGTGCCTTCACTTGCTCACTGTAGCCAACGCACCTATTCATCCAGACTCTGCTTCAATCAGATCTCCCCTTGCTCTGTGGCTGAGGTGGAACTTTCAATACCTGCAACCTTTTTTCACGAAAATCTCCATAAGCAACCATATCTTGTTGAAATATGACTGACACTGAGCAAATGTAAGTGAGAAGTGCCCCACACAGCCACCGGCCTAACAGTTACAGTTATGCCTTCCAAATCAACTAAATCTCGTTCTGCAGCAGGTAAAAGATCTGGCAAGAGGTCACTGTCTAATTCAATATCTACAGGCTCTATTCAACAATATTTGGCTAACGCACGCGGCAATCAGGACCGAACCTCGAGACTAAGCGCCTCTCCCTCATCTCACGTTGCCTCTGTGAGGGGAAGCTCTCCGGCCTCTTCATACTGCTCGGATCTCATGGAAGACCCAAGTTCCCCTGCTGGCTCCGAAATGACTATGCTGATGAGCGGCCTTAAAAAAGAACTTGCAGGTATGTTTCATAACTTGGAAAAGTCTATCAAAAAAGAGATAACTGCAGTCAGGACCGACATGTCCCACATCTTGGTCAGAGTAGAGGAGACGGAGCAATGGCAAGACACACAAGCTCTAGCCATTAAAGAACTGCAGGACACTGTTACCCAGCTAGCATTTGCTCATCGGGCCTCCCTATACAAGCTCGAAGACCTCGAGAACCGCAACCGTAGAAACAACATACGGGTCAGAGGCCTACCTGAGGCCACTGGAGACAGTGACCTAGAACCATCAATACGGGGCATTTTCAACACCATTATGGGCAATCCTGTCACCGCACCACTCCGCTTTGACCGGGTACATCGGGCTCTGAGACCCCGCAATGCTAATTCCGACCAACCCAGAGATGTCATCTGCCGCTTGCATTACTTCGAAGATAAAAATGCAATTATGATGAAGATGCGGGGCCTGCCTAACATAGATTTCGACGGGGCAACCATTACCGTATTCCCAGACATCTCCAAAGATACCTTAGACCGTCGTAGAGCTCCAAAGCCGCTCCTTGACCTCTTGCGTACAGATGGGATCACATATAGATGGGGCTTCCCAGCCTGCCTGATTGCCACAAAAAATGGCCGATCCCACACACTAAGGTTCCCGGAGGAACTAACAACCTTTCTGCAGGCTCTTAATCTTCCGCCTTTGGAACTTCCAGGCTGGCAGGACTCCATTCCTAAATTCTCGAATCTTGCAGATTCAATTTGGAGAAAAACCCCTTCAAAGGCAAGTCGCTCCTCTCTCCCAGGATCTGCACAAAAGAATGGTTGAATTACGCAAATTTGTCCTTTGTCTTTTTTTATTCAACCACATTCCATCAGTACAGATGCTTATTCTCCTACAGTAAATTGATGCCAAGTCAGATTTCAAATGTAAACTTTTTGTACACTTACCTGACTATTTTTGGTAAACTCTGACCTATGACTAGTTAGACCACTGATCTCCTTTTATGTTCTTATTGTTGTTGTTTTGTTGCCGCATCAGTAATGATCTACAACTTATGCTACCCAGTAGGAATTTCACTGTTTAAGTTGATTTTTGTTCCTGCATACATAACCCCTTATTTTTTATTTAACTGGAACAAAAAAATTTTTTTTTTTTTTATTTTTTTTTACAAGTTGATTATCTGTTATAGGCCGTGTGTTGTCGGGGCACGTTTCTTATATTGCCCCTCCCCAACAACATAACCCAGTCCCCCCCTCCTTCTGAGGTTGGCGAGTGCGTGCGACCTTAAAAGTTATTCTATCCGATCCCTGTTTAAGGTTTTGGATGGCCACTCGTTCTCCCTTTCCCCAATGGGACCACTGCAGATTTCTGCGTGTAATTCATACGTTTCCCACAAGTTTTTTAATTCATGTGTATGATTTTTCTATAAGTTCACTTCCCCCTTCTTCTCTTTTTTTCTATTCTTTACTTCACTCTCCCTTTTTCCTCTTCCCCCCTCCCCTCCCTTTCCCCTGCTGGCATGCATGGAAGCATAGGCTGAAGGCTCTTACCTAGATGTAACAATGACTACATTGAAGCTTCTATCATACAATGTTAGAGGGCTTAATGTCGCAGCTAAACGGCACCAAACATTCCGTGAACTAAAACAAGCCGTATGTTCTATTGCTTTTCTTCAGGAAACACATCTAACCCATACAACACCGGTTAAACTGACCTCACCTCATTTTCCGCAATGGTACTATAGTTTATCTGACACTAACAAAGCTAAGGGAGTGGCCATTGGGTTTAGCAGAAGCGTGTCCTTTCGTTTGTCTGATATGATAGCTGATGATTCGGGCCGCTTTCTTTTTCTCCAGGGTTTCATCGGTAATACCCAATGTACTCTAGCAAACGTTTATTGCCCAAACCAAAATCAACCTACCTTTTTTTCAAAAATCCTAACCAAATTATCACATTTTGCCAAAGGTCTTACTATCTTAGCAGGTGATATCAACATGTCCCTAGACCCAATAATAGACACGTCCCAAGGAAGATCTAATATTTCCTTTAAACGCCTGAAATTTGTCAAAAGGAGACTCTTGGACCTCCAACTAATGGATGTCTGGCGTCTCCTCCATCCCAAAGAGAGAGATTTCTCACATTTCTCCACAACACATCACTCGTATTCCAGAATTGACAATATATTCCTAGATCATTTTCACCTCCCCCTCTTACAGTCAGCTCACATAGGCACCGCAACTATCTCGGACCATGCACCTGTCTCAATGACGCTGACTATGCCTTCCTTAGCACGCCGCACTAATAACTGGAAACTCAATGACTCCCTTCTTACTAATGAAGCTGAGGTTTCCATAATGTCCTCTCATCTTTCACAATATTTCAAGGAAAATAAACCCTCTGATACCTCTCCCTCTATTGTTTGGGAAGCTCATAAGGTCACTATTAGAGGACGGTTTATTGAACTTGGCGCTAGATTGAAAAGGGAATATGGTCAGCGACTCGAACAGGTTTTACAACAAATAGCTGCTCTAGACAAGCAACATAAACTTTCTCTCCATAATGAGCATCTCCAATCCCTCACACTTAAACGAGAGGAATTAAAGTCTCTTCTTAACTTAGACACTAAGAGAAAATTCCAACGCTTATCACAGAAACACTATGAATGGGGAAACAAACCAAGTAGGTTATTGGCTAGGTCATTAAAAGCTAAACAAACGCAGTCCTTTATTCCCAAAATTAAACTATCATCAGGAGAGCTCGCTCATGCAACCCCAGATATTGCTAAGGCCTTCAAGGAGTTCTATGCAGATCTCTACTGTGTCAAAAATGACTTGTCCTCGTTACCTCAGAAAGAGAGACGTAGACGCATGCTCTCCTATTTGAAAGAAGCTAAAATACCTAAATTACCTGCATCTATCTTTAAAGAATTGGAGGCAGACTTCTCGGTAGAGGAATTTCAAGCTGCTTTGAAGTCTACTCCCTCTGGAAAAGCACCCGGACCGGACGGGTTCACTATTCTATACTACAAGACATTTAGTGACATTCTGCTTCCCCGTCTCACAGCCTATGCAAACTCAGTTTCTCAATCCTCAGGCTTACGCCCAGAATCCCTCTCCACTCATATTACTGTCATTCCTAAACCTGATAAAGACCCTACCCTCTGTAACAGTTATAGGCCAATCTCATTAATAAATACTGATATTAAATTATTTGCCAAAGTAATGGCAAATCGCTTACTCCCCCTACTGCCTAACTGGATCTCCAAGGACCAATCAGGTTTCATTCCCAATAGAGAAGCAAAAGACAATTCCCTCAGAGCGATTTCCCTAATTCAGTATGTTCGGAGAAGCGCCCAGCCCACCCTACTCCTTTCCACTGATGCTGAAAAAGCGTTTGATAGGGTGGACTGGGACTATCTTAGAATGACATTGAGGCATTTCGGATTGGGTCCTAAGATGTTCTATCGTATTTTATCCCTATACTCTAACCCCACAGCACAAATTAGAATCAATGGGACGCTGAGTGACTCTTTCACTTTACATAATGGCACAAGGCAGGGATGCCCCCTGTCCCCCCTCCTTTTTGCCCTTACCTTGGAACCTTTTCTAGCGACAATTAGGAACAATGATAATATTCAAGGCATTCGAGTTGGTAAAAGTTCCCATAAATACGCAGCATATGCTGACGACATACTATTTTTTATTCAACAACCCCGCATCTCAATACCTAACCTAATGTCGGCATTTTCCACCTATCAGTCAATTTCTAACTTCAAAATAAACCTATCCAAATCAGAAATTTTAAACATTAACATCCCCCAGTCCGAGGTGACTTCCCTGAAACCTCTCTTTCCCTTTAAATGGGAACCAAAACATATGAAATATCTAGGTATCTATCTCACTCCCAACCTTCACTCCCTTTTCTGGCACAACTACATTCCTTTGCTTAACAGGATTAGGGAAGATTTACGAAAATGGTCCAGCTTATCTCACACCTGGTTAGGTAAAGTAAATATTATTAAAATGAATATATTACCCCGCATACTCTTTCTTTTCCAAATGCTCCCACTAGGGATTCCGGTGGGGTTCTTTACTATTTTGCAAACCATGATCTCCCGTTTTATTTGGAGGAACAGTCACCCCAGGATATCTAGAGAGATACTATTTTGCTCCAAGATGTCTGGGGGACTGGCACTACCTAATTTTAAGGCGTATTATCAAGCGGTTGTACTTTCTAGGATAGCCGATTGGAAATATGCTCTTGATTCAAAACTGTGGGTTCAACTTGAATACCTGTTGAGTGGCGCTGATCTCTCGGTGGTTCCTTGGATACTACAGGAATCTTGACCGATCCGCCTCAGCACTCACTATATCCTCACTAGACATATGGGACGCCCTACATAAAAAACTCTCATGGAAGTATAACTCTCCTTTAACACCTCTCCTTAATCACAAATATTTTCTACCAGGCTTATTAGATCCCGGTTTCCAATCTTGGAGACCGAGAGAACCTCTCTTACTACATCACGCCCTTCGTGGAAATACACTTAAACCATTACATTTGATCATTGATCCCAAACCTGTCTCGTTCCTCGACAAATGGAGATACCACCAATTACAATGTTTCTTGAGCTCTCTCCCTCATCCGCTTAGAAGTTTGCAAGATCTAAATCGAATAGAAGAAATATTCTACCCAAAAGACCCTCCCATGCATAGTATTTCTCTATTTTATAGAGCTATTATTGCCCTTCAAAACCCTGGGTTTCCACCCTTCCTGGCAAGGTGGGAGGCTGATCTGGGTTCTCCCATTTCAGACAATCTAAGGGATAAGGTCTTACAACTGGCACACACCTCCTCCCTTGCTTCTAAAATGGCAGAGGTCAACTATAAACTACTCACTAGGTGGCATTACACCCCCGTTAGACTTCACCAAATGTTCCCTGCCGGTTCCCCATTGTGCTGGAGGAACTGTGGGAACGAAGCCACTCATGCACATGTCTGGTGGTTTTGCCCACTTATTCGCCCTTATTGGATGGCCATCTGCAACCTGATCTCACAGATTTCGGAGGTCAATCTACCCATGGACCCATGGACTGTCCTTTTCCATGCCTCTAATACCTCCATAGGCTCATATAAACGTTCACTCATTCCTCACCTCCTGAACACAGCCAAAGCTTTAATACCCACCTTTTGGGGCCAGGCGGCAATTCCGCCCATTAGGACCTGGCTGCAGAAGGTTGATGAAGTTCAACTCATGGAGAGTATTACCCATAACATCAAAGGGACTTCAGAAAAACACTCAGCCACTTGGGCTCCTTGGGTAAAATTTCAGTCCACCCCCTCATATAAGGATATTATAGTGCAAATCTCATAAATGTATTACTTAAACATCGTTACTAAAAATTTCGATAACTCAATATTTTGCACATGTATGCCAGCAATCCCCGTACCTTCTCCCTTCCCATCTTACCCTCTATCCTATTTTCTATCCCCTTTCTCTCCTTTCATTTTCTTTCCTATTATCTAGTCCTATGCATCTCATGCTTTCTGTTCGTTTTATTATACCTCTCTTATTTAACTGAAGCAAGGTTTTTCATCTTGTTCTTACATTTTGATTCCTATGTTTACATTGAAAGAAGCCTCTTTTCTACTCAATCACTACATTAATTTTCATCCTCCTCTTTGAATATACAGAACTGGTTAATGTATCTCTGGCTTCTTGTTACTCATTGCAAATATCCGAGCATTGAAATTGACTTTGCTTTTCCATAATGTTTGTACCCAGTTTGTGACATAACTGTTTATTTCTGTATTTATTTTCTTTAATAAAAATTTATTAAACAAAAAAAGTAGCAAACCCAAACGTCATCCCTAGTTTTTTAAAGCCTATCCCCCAATCCAGTTATAGATTACCTTTACGCTGCTCCCCCATTGATCTTTCACCTGTCACAATTGCTAAAAAATACCTGGTGTGAGATGGTGTTAGAACTGATGGGGAGCAATGATGCCACCCCCATCCTGGTAATTGACGATGGCTGGATCCATTGATTGGCCACGAGGCCTGAGCACTGCACAATGGAAGGAGGCCACACGCTTCCCTGTACCATTTTTTTTTTTGCAGCAATTGTGATGATCGATGGCTTTTCAAGTGCAGCGTTTACATATACTGTAGAGCTGTGTTGGGAAAGCTTTCTGTGCACAAGGCTTCCTGTACTGGAAAGTGTTAGTGGCCAGCTAGATCACTTTGACAATTTTCATGTTTAAGTACATTAGTAAGTAATTATATGGAATACTTGTTTGTGTCTAGCTTTTCCAGAAAATAAATGTCAGGAAAATAGGAGCAACAACAATGTAAATAATATATGTGCTCAATTTTAATACTCTATTTATATTACACCTTTATAATTGTGTTACCCTAGCATATTGCTATCATTTTTTTGTCTTTTTGTACTGATGCATTAACAACCTTTCACAGTTATTATTTTCATAATCTATAGACACATTTTTTACTGAATAATAGTGCTTTTGACATGTTTAGCAGTAAACATGGTGACAATTGCTATCCTAAGGCTCGGTTCACACAGGGGCAACACGATTTCAGCGCGACTTTGTACGGCGACTTCAACGCGGCTTCAACGCGACTTCAGCGCGACTTTAAGCAAATTACAACGCGACTTCAAGTCGCCTCCAGGACAGGCGACTTTGGCTGTGGCCAATCACAGGATAATCAGCTCTCTGGGAGGGAGGGGTTTGCCTGGGCAAACTAAATTTTTTCCCTGCAAAGTCGCTTGACTGTAGAGAGAGATCCAACTTGGAGGCGACTTCCATTGATTTCTATGGTACAGGTCGCCTACCAAGTCAGATCCAAGTAGTACAGGGAGTACGCTTTGAAGTCGGAGAGACTTCAGTAGTGTCTATTAAAACGCTCCCATTCACTGTAATGTGAATCTCTTTCTGGGGCGACTTGGGGCGACTTGAGGGCTTACAAGTCGGATCCCAAGTCGTCCTAGTGTGAACTGAGCCTAAGGATATCAGAGTCTGATCTAATCAGCTGAGCTGGACTTTTTCAGCTGGCTGTCAGTTGGTTCATTGATACACCCTGCCCTTCACTCACAAGCTTTATCCTATTTAAATGGTATGTCTCTATAAAAAAGCTTAGGCTAGTTCATTTATAACAAAAATATCTTCTACAGCTCAAGCTTTAGGAGAACAAATTACTGTGAAACAGAGGTATGCAGCACTGCACTAGTCAACTGATGTAGCACAGATAGTGTTTGTATGCAATACGGTTGTCCCAGTGGTACCCTCCACGTCACATGGCAAATGTAGGCCTTAATATAGTAGAAAACACCTTCAGTAATTCCCCGAGGTGGTGAGCGGTCAGTGCACTGGTTTGTAGTGTCCTCCCAGCACTCCAGCAAACATGTAGATAAAAGAAAGCTGGCAGCTCGATCTTCCACAATGAATATATTTATTAATCCAGGTGTGGTACAGAATAATACAGGGCTTACGCATTTCAGCGTGCCATAGCCAGCTTTCTTTTATCTACAAATGTAGGCCTTAGCCTAGGTTCATGCAGTTGCGTATGTCAAGCAGCCTTGCAATACTCAAGACAATTATCCCCATGGGTGACCAGGATCTTCCCAGCCAGTAATAATACCCAAAACCACTATAGTACACACCTGTGCAACATCCATTCAGCAGTCACAACCTTAAACCACTAGATGTCAAACATTTCTTTAAAGTATTAGTTCACCTTTTCTAAAAAATTAAAAGGTGAACTAACACCCTACACCTTTCAGCACATGACCGCGCTGACCAATTAGAACCATTCCATCCTAGTGTCCCTAGGGAAAGGGTTTTCAAACCCACAGTATCGCCCATGGAGGTAAGTTGAACAGTGACAAGTGAGATAGGAAGGGAGTAGGGCCCTTGTTCACCTTTTGACTTTAACATAAAAGCCATTGAATACTAAATGAGGCTGTAGTAAGGTTTGAACCAAGAGTTGATTGAGAAGCCATGGCAATGCTGGTCACTTAATGATCTCAAAACTTAACAGCACATTTTTTTGTATGGGAACTTTCTTAGGCCGGCATTACACGTTTCGAATCTCAGCTGGTTCAGCAGAAACTGGCTGAGATTCAAACCATTAATTGGCAGGTTGAATGTACCAAGTTGATTTATCGATCAACTTGGCCACAAACCAGCATGTTGGATTCTCTTTTGACATTAACCCGAGCTGCTGCTATAGCCGCTAGTGATAATAAATGTCTTCTCCCAGTGGGGACAACTTCTCCCTCCCACTGGTAGAAGACAATGCTGATTCCCCTGTCAGCTGTGCCTGCGTTGTTGAGGAAACCTGTTGTTGTAGGAAAGAAATTTGCACTGTGTATAGCCGGCCTAATACACCATCAAAAAACAATTCCTAACTTGCAAAACTAGGTACATTGGTTTGATTCCCAACCAAGACGCTACCTGCATGGAGTTTGCTAATTCTTCCTTTGTCCACATGGAGTTTCCTCCCCTACTTCACAGACATGAAGGTAGGTTAATCGGCTACTCTAAATCTAAATTGGCCCTAGTAGTTGCATGTGAGGTAGAGATTGTAAGCACCTTGAGGTCAGCATCTGATGTGAATGTACTGGTGCTAAATTACATACCAGCAATAAATTTAGTGTTCTGGGTCCTGTTTATGTAAGCATAGTGCTGCTCTTTGAGCAGCATAGTGAGAAATGTATGAATCCAGATGTGACCCTACATTAATCTGTCTCACAGTCCAACTGCTTCTATTTTGTAAAGCCTTGTCTTAAAACAAATAAAACTTCCCCTCTGTTTACTCATTCTGACTGATCTTTATTTTCATTGGATATCATTTGTCATTTGCAATATAATTTTTCTCTGGTGTGTTATAACCTCTAATAAAAAGCTAAAAAAAACTTTTTATACCAATACTTTTGAATAGAGAAAAAAGTACAGTAAATGACAGCCTGTCTTGGCTGCCCTGGAGAAAAACATTAACTGGGCTTTTACCAACTTATTATAATTATTATTCTTTTCTGAAATTACAGATCAACTGCCCATCTTATCTTTATAATGTCAGGTACATGGCAAGGATAACAATTGCTGTCAGCTTTGTTAACAATAAAATCCATGGATTTGTGCTAACATTGAAACCTTCATCATTTAATTGCTGAGAAAATATATAGTATAAATGTATTTGCCTGTGATTTCTTCCTGGACTTCCTTAAGTCTGCCATACATGGATCAAAATTTGGCTGGTTCAGCAGGGACTTGCTGAGTTTCGATCCAACCATTGGTAGGCTGAATGTACTGAAGTCGATCCATTGATGGGGGAACTGAGTCCTTTTCTTTCCTTCCACTTGTAGTGGAAGGAAAGAAAACCAAATCATCTATGCGCTGCTTTAACCACTTCAATACAGGGCACTTATACACCTTCCTGCCCAGACCAATTTTCAGCTTTCAGCGCAGTCGCAATTTGAATGACAATTGCGTGGTCATGCTACACTGTATCCAAACAATTTTTTTATCATTTTGTTCCCACAAATAGAGCTTTCTTTCGGTGGTATTTGATCACCTCTGTGATTTTTATTTTCTGCGCATCAAAGTTTTTCTTTGTTTCTGTTAAAATTTTTTGTAAATAAGTAAGTTTTCTTCTTCAATGACGGGCACTGATATGGCTGAACTGATGGGCACTGATAAGGTGGCACTGATGAGGTGACACTGATGGGCACTGATTATGGGCATTGATAGGCGGCACTGATGGGCACTGATAGGTGGCACTGATGGGCACTGATAGGTGGCACTGATATGCAGCACTGATGGGCACTCATAGGCGGCACTGATGGGCACTCATAGGTGGCACTGATGGGTACTTATGGGTGGCACTGATAGGTGGCACGGATGGGCACTCATGGGTGGGCACTGATGGGCATGGATGGGTACTGAGAGGTGGAACTGATGGACACTGATGGGTGACTTTGCTGGGCATCACTTGTCTGTACTGATCCAAAATGTTGCCAGTCAGTGCCCATTTGTGGGCACTGATTGGCATGTATTGGGCATTTTTTTATGTGGATGGTCATGGGGTACATACCTGGCCATCCACATGCTGGGGGCTTCCCTGGTGGTCCTGGCAGCTTCCCTGGTGGTCCAGTGTGGGCATCCGAGGGGGGGCTGCACTGATAAACAATCAGCGCAGACCCCCCCCGTCAGGAGAGCCACCAATCGGCTCTCCTCTACTTGCGTCTATCAGACGCGAGTGAGGAAAAGGCGATCAACGGGATCGGTGTAGAGGTGTGTCAGACTGACACACCGCACCACCGATTGCCGCGATGCCTGCCCCCACGGGCGTGCGGCAGCTGTTATCCTGCTGGACGTCATATGACGCCCAGTCAGGATAACTGAACCATTTTGCTATAGGCTGGGCGGGAAGTGGTTAACAACTTCAGCTCCGGAAGGTTTACCCCTCCATCATAACCAGGCCATTTTTTTGCGATACGGCACTGCCTTACTTTAACTGACAATTGCGCGGACGTACGCTGCTGTACCCAAATGAAATTAATGTCCTTTTTTTCCCCCACAAATAGAGCTTTCTTTAAGGGGTATTTGATCACCTCTGTGGGTTTTTAATTTTTTCGCTATATACAGAAAAAGAACAACAATATTTTTTACTTTCTGTTATAAAACACACCCAATAAAAAATGTAACGTAATGTAATGTAAAAAATCTAATTTCTTCATCAATTTAGGCCAATATGTATTCTGCTACATATTTTTGGTAAAAAAAAAAATCGGTGTATATTGATTGGCTTGTGAAAAAGTTACAGCGTCTACAAACTGGTATATTTATTATTTATTTATTTTTATTTTTTACTAGTAATGGCAGTGATCAGCGACTTATAGTGGGACTGCGATATTGCAGCAGGTAAATCGGACACCTAACTGACACTTTTGACACTTTTTGGGGACCAGTGGCACTAAAAAAAATGCACTGTTACTGTACTAATGACACTAGCAGGAAAAGCGTTAGTATCAGGGGTTATCAAAGGGTTAAATATGTTCCCTAGGAGTGGTTACTAACTGTGGGTGGGTGCTTTGACTGGGGGGCTGTAAATATCCATGTTCCTGCTGAGCAGGAACACAGGATCAGCACATTCTCCTCTCACAGAACAGCTATCTGCCTTGTTTACATAGCCAGACCATCCTTCTGCCTTTCTCCTGAACAATCATTGGGTCCCAGCGGACATCGCAGCCTCCAGACCCGCTGATTGGCTCCCACTGTGATTGGACGCGCGTGCCCCAGACTTGTACCAGGTACATGATCTGGCGCAGAGCAGCCGCCCTGCCTCAGTATATCTATGGGGGGCGGTTGCTATGCGGTTAAAGTGTACTTCCACTTTTTGCAGTCAAATTTGAGAAAACCCCATTATATCTTTGTTACGTGTTCCCATTCATATGCCTAAAAATTAATTTAAACAAATATTTCTTATTTTAGATGTGTTATTGAAGACTGCAAGCACTTCTAAACAAATTCAGTGTGAGTGTGAACAACAGGCTGAGTTTCCCCCTTATTAACATACAATGACAAAATCAAGCTTTTAAATCCTCAATCCTTTGTTAGGACAGACAGTGTATAAATTTAGAATACAAGTGATAATGCGATCTGCCAGCACTGTACACAGACAGGATTATGGCAAACACAATTCTACAGGTCCCTCATAAGCAAAGAGGACTAAGTTGGATTTTGCATTGCAGTTTCACGCAGCATGCCTTCAATTTTTTTTTTTTATATTTCTTATAATTTAGATATGGAATATGCAAACATTTTTGAACAAATTTAGTTTGAGTCTGTCCCAATAGAAGGGCTAAGGGCAGGCTGGGTTTCCCTCCATTAACATACAATGGTGAAGCTTTTAAATCTTCAACCCCTTGTTAGGACAGCTAGAGGTTGACTTTCTAAAACTGGAGAGTGCAAAATCTGGTGCAGCTGTGCAGGATAGTCAATCAGCTTCTAATTTCAGCTTGTTTAATTAGGCTTTGATTAAAAAAAAAGAACTGGAAGCTGACTGGTTTTTGTGCAGAGCTGATCAGACTAGATTTTGCACACTACAAATTTTAGTAAATCAACCCACAGAGTTTAAATCTAGATTACAAATGATAATGATATCTGCCAGCACAGTACAGACAGGGTTATGGTAAACGCATCTCCACAGTACCCTTATAAACAAGAACTGAGTAGTATTTTGCAGTGCTGGGGTTATCAGAAAAGAGATCAGAAAAGAGAATCTGAAATGGTAAACTTTTTTTGTTTGCTATGTGAATGAAAACATATAACAAATATAAAGTAGATATTTTACTAATTTGGCTGCAAAAGTGGAAATACACTTTAAAACTCACATACTTCTACATAGCTTAACATTAGCTTTAGTTCAACCTTAATCTAGTGTTAAAAGTATCTACATTAAAGGTTTAATCTACCTTTGAAAAACATAGTAAATGCAGCAACACTGATATAACAAAACATGTGCATTTACAAAATTTTTGCAATGAAGCCTGCAGAGCATTGCACCCATGACCCCACAGTCTCAGATCTGTATGGAAATATTCAGTTATGGGGCTGGAGGAAGGGTGGTTGGATTACATACTGATGTGACATCACTTTGTTACTGCATTCCGCTGTCCCCATCTGCCAGCCTAGATGTATGACTGTATTTCCCCCTCCTGAGAACAGATAAACAAGAAACCAGACACAGTCTTTCACAGCTCCTTCATATCCTGTTCGTCTATTTTTTCACTATGATCACCGTGATGATGTCACTTGGGCGAGAGAGGTATTAAAAGCATAAAGGGAGACAGAGAATGGATACAGGTAAAAGTCTGGTGTCCAGGCTAAGGGCTCATGCACACTGCAGCTAAAAAAAAAGCTGCTTTTACAGGCATTTGATCTTTTATTTAGCTTGAAGAAGCGTGTGCTTTTTTGTGCGTTTTTATCGAGCTTCTTTGAGCTTTTTTGAGCATAAGCGTTTTTTTCCACAAACCCTCCCCTCTGCTAATTTTTCCTTTTTTTGTGCGTTTTTGAACTGTCTTGCACTTTTTTGCGCCTTTTTTCGGGCGTCTTTCCTGCTCGAAAGCCCCTCTCAAAAATGCAAGTTCAGTTGGGTTTTTTTCTGCCTGTAAACGTCTTAAAAAGCCATAGTGTACAAGGACACATTGGCTAACTTGGAGGCAGGCAGAAAAAAATGAGAGCTCAAAAAAGCTCAAAAGTCTGTAGGAGCTTCTTTGAGATGCACAATGCATCTCAAAGAAGCTCAAAGAAGCTCCTACAGGCTTTTGAGCTTTATGAGCTCTCATTTTTTTCTGCCTGCCTCCAAGTTAGCCAATGTGTCCTTGTACACTATGGCTTTTTAAGAAGTTAAAAAAAAAAACAAGCTCAAAAGCCTGTAGGAGCTTCTTTGAGCTTCTTTGAGATGTGCACTGCATCTCAAAGAAGCTCAAAGAAGCTCCTACAGGCTTTTGAGCTTTTTTGAGCTCTCAGGCAACGATAAAATAGGTTTCATTACAATGGAAAATTTATAACAACACATTTGTCTAAGATTCCTTCAAGATGCAAGGGGTTGGTACAGAAGGCTTGTTCATAATAACATGATATAAGAAATGTAAAGTGTAGACCAATTCAATGTAAATTAAATGCAAAGCCATATGGTTAAAAAAGACTAATATCTTATCACCATGGATTTTGAAATGCCAATTTCTATTTGATGACTCGCATATTGCTTCAGAAACAATTTGGGTTATAGAAAAATAAAAGCCCTACTTTAATTATAGCTGGAGAAGAAAAGTGCAGGCTACATCCCTAGTTCGGCAAAATAGCAACATTTCTAACTATAAGTCCTTGTGTACATGGAAGTCAAAATCAGTTACCTAGCAAGTGTCTTAGCAATCCACTGAGAGACACATTATAGCTGATATCCTTCCAACATGTTACACTGAAATAAGTAGTTGTCGAACACTATAATCAGTTTGCTTCTGTTGCTCCCTTGGCTGTTCTGTGATAGCTGCATCATTTTAGTGTACATGATTCATAATGCAAAATAGATAGGTAGACAGAAAAAAAAATTGTTATAGTTATGAGCTTGTTTTTAAATGAATAATGCATCTAACATTGATTGAACATTTTTATTTCAGCCTGTTTACAGCTGGACTCAGGATAGGAGAAAGAAGCTAGTAAGCCAACCAGGCTTTGGCACATTGTACATGTGCCAACCGGGGGAGCAGAGGAATGACCTTGTCTGTGTGCTGCTACTCCTCCACTCCACTGTCAGTCCACTTGACCAATCAGTGTCGAAGGGGAGGTTGAAGACCTGGCTCCGCTATCCGGAGTGGATCACAGCAGTAGCTGCTGAACAAAATTACACATTGTTTGACAAATAAAACAACTCCCATATACTAAATTGATTTCAACGTAGTTTACCATTTGCTTGAATTCCAGATTTAAGTTAAAAGAGAGAGAAAAAAAAAAAAAAAACTAAGCATACCTTGGACTGTAGGCTGCTTTGCTTGCACATTTTTTGCCTAAATATCTATTAGGTCTTAATTAAAAGAACAGCATTTTGAAGAGCGATAGATGACTGTGGGGCAGGTGAAATCACAGCTATGTAAACTTGTTGTTTTGAAAGGGAAAGGCAATGCCTCAGCTGCTCAGCATGAGATTTGAAAAAAAAAATGTCTACTAATAAAAACAGCAGGACGATTCACAGCAGTGGACGGATCATCATCACAGTATATTAAAAGGAAAAGCTAAAAACCTACCAGCACCACAACAGATCTTACAGATGTTGTACCATTCCAAAATGTGTTTATTATTCCTGTGTTCATTACCAGACATGACTGTTGACCCTTGCTTTTTGGTTATTTATTAATCTCAGCTGAGTCAGGCACCATCTTCATCTGCTGCATATTTGGCACATTTGTGTCATTTGTGGCCCCCTGGTACATCTTATGCACAGGCTTAGCATGGATAATGAAAACTGGGATGAAAATTGTCTGAAAGACACGGGCTCATATATTGTGCATACATATCTCAATAAGCATTCAAATATCTATAGTATTATGCTTTATCCACAAGGATATAATGAAATACTCCTATCTATGCTGGATCTTTCTGCCAGCTGCTGGCAAAAAAAACAAAGTGTAAAAAATGCTCATTTTGGCACATAATTATAACCGCTTACAGGCATATGGCATTTGCAAGCGTACAGTAGAAGTGCAAACTTAGTCTACTGGCCAGAATATTAATTCCAGCCAGTGTAATAAATTTGCATGCAGTTATGTGCATTTATACACATTTATGCATGTTTATGTGTAAGTTATGCCAGTAAGCCCTTCTCCGAACTCAGGTTTGGAGCATTTATTGTTGTTCGCTGAAAGCTGCTCTACAATAAAAATCTAAATGTCGCAATGGGGGTTATTTACTAAAGGCAAATCCACTTTGCACTACAAGTGCACTTGGAAGTGCAGTCACTGTAGATCCGAGGGGGACATGCAAGGAAAAGAAAAAAACAGCATTTTAGCTTGCACATGATTGGATGATAAAATCAGCAGAGCTTCCACTCATTTCAGATCTTCCCCTCAGATCTACAGTGACTGCACTTCCAAGTACACTTGTAGTGCAAAGTAGATTTGCCTTTCGGAAATAACCCCCTATGTGTATGGACACTTTAGCTGAAATAGTGCTAAGTTCAGAGGCATAACAAAGAAATTGAAAAATGTCATTAAAAGTGGTGTTTTTTTTACTGCCTGTGTGCATAAGGCTTTGATTTCTTATTTTTGATATTAGCCTATCTTTATAGGCAAACAAAAATTCAGTTTTAAAGCGGGGGTCCACCCACACCGCCAAAAAAAAAAATATTAAAAGCCAGCAGCTACAAATACTGCAGCTGCTGACTTTTAATACATGGCCACTTACCTGTCCCAGGGTCCAGCGATGTCGGCAAGCGACGCCGAGAACCCGCTCGGTTCTCGACAGCTGCTGCTGCCATCCTAGGTGAGGGAATCAGGAAGTGAAGCGTTGCGGCTTCACTTCCCGGCTCCCTACTGCGCATGCGCGAGTCGCGCTGCGCGTCCCAAGTGGTTCCCGCGGTGGGGACGGGAAGTGGCGTAGACTCCCATGGGAGTCTATGCCGGAAGTGGGTGCAAATACCTGTCTTAGACAGGTATCTGCACCCCCCTCCCCCTGAAAGGTGCCAAATGTGACACCGGAGGGGGGGAGGGTTCCGAAAAGCGGAAGTTCCATTTTTGTGTGGAACTCCGCTTTAACCATAGAAAAGGAATGGTAATTTTTTTGATGCATTGAATTCAAGAAAAAATGCCAGTCAAAATATTTTTAATGCCTGCAGCAGTTACCAAAGCCTGCCTTGGACAACGGTCAACTTCAGTTCCGCTCAGCAAAATTTATATTACTCACAATGCGATCACATCCATAAGGGAACTCCGACCCAACAAAAATTAGAGATTTGCTCTTGCTTCTGTGAGATTGATTTTGAACATTTTAGGCCACATTCACACTTTTCCATCCCTGCGTATTACCGTAATGCATGTTTTGTCACATGTTAATGTGCGTTGTGCTAAGACAGCCTATCTATTATGAATGGGCTACCAACATACAGTAAAAAAAAAAGTGGATGTGCAGCTTTTTTCTAACCCGGTGCACCACAGCTCATAGTAAAGCATTACTATATATTTTCAATGCTGCATAGGAGGAGCTGCAAGAATGGCACCACAACATGCATAATAATGTGTAATGTGCATGAACATGCATTGCAGTACCTCAGTGCAAAAGTGTATTTTGACACTGAGGCTGGGTTCACATATGTGCAGCCGCAGTTTGCAGCCTGGGGTCCGGTGCATTTCTGTTCACTGGTTCTGGTGCAATTCAGGATGAATTTTTGCCTGAATTTGCACCAGAACCTTACCCAAAAACTAACAGGACCCTTTTGGAAACCACACCGTGGCCGTCATACTCGCATGTCATGTGAATTCACCGCATCCAATTCTCACATATGTGAACCCGGCCTTAATCTTCAGTATGTTGGTGGTGTGTTAGCATGCAATCAGAAAAAAAGAAAGAGCTAGTGCACAAAAGTACTCTTAAAGGGATTGTAAACCCTCATGGTTTTTTACCTTTATGCATTTTATGCATTAAGGTGAAAAATCTTCTTTGGTGCTTCAGCCCCCCTGAGCCCCAGTTTTACTTACCTGACCCTGATCTTTCTCCGGCCAGGAATGAAATATAAATGTGTGAAAAGTGTGGTGTGCATTTGTATTCAGCCCCTCTGAGTCAATAATTTGTAGAACCACCTTTCACTGCAATTACAGCTGCAAGTCTTTTGGGGATGTCTCTACCAGCTTTGCACATCTAGAGAGTGAAATTTTTGCCCATTCTTCTTTGCAAAATAGCTCAAGCTCTGTCAGATTGGATGGAGAGCATCTGTGAACAGCAATTTTCAAGTCTTGCCACAGATTTCCAATTGGATTTAGATTTGGACTTTGACTGGGCCATTCTAACACATGGATATGCTTTGATTTAAACCATTCCATTGTAGCTCTGGCTGTATGTTTAGGGTCATTGTCCTGCTGGAAGGTGAACCTCCGCCCCAGTCTCAAGTCTTTTGCAGACTCTAATGCCGCGTACACACGAGCTGACTTTTTGTCGGACTGAACACCAAAGGACTTTTCGGAGTTCCAACAGGGTTCCAATGAAATGGACTTGCCTATACATGATCACACCAAAGTCCAATCGTTTTGAACGTGATGATGTACGACCGGACTAGAACAAGAAAGTTCATAGCCAGTAGCCAATAGCTGCCCTTGTGCCGTTTTTGGTCCGTCAGACAAACTGATTTTTCGTTTGGAATCGAGTCCATCGGAAAGATTTGAAACTTGTTCTATTTCTAAGGTCCGTCAGATTTTTAGACAGAAAAGGTCCAATGAAGCCCACACACGATTGAATTGTCCGACGGATTCGTTCCGTCGGACCTTTGATGCTGAAAAGTCCGGTCATGTGTACGTGTGTAGGTTTTCTTCCAAGATTGCCCTGTATTTGGCTCCATCCATCTTCCCATCCACTCTGACCAGCTTCCCTGTCCCTGCTGAAGAAAAGCTTCCCTATAACATGATGCTGCCACCACCATGTTTCACGGTGGGCATGGGGTGTTTAAGTAAGTTGTACAATGTTAGTTTTCATGCCACACATAGCATTTTGCTTTTAGGACAAAAAGTAAAATTTTGGTCTCATCTGACCAGAGCACCTTCTTCCACATGTTTGCTGTGTCGCCCACATGGCTTCTCGCAAACTGCAAACAGGACTTCTAATGGCTTTCTTTCAACAATGGCTTTCTTCTTGCTACTCTTCCAAAAGGCCAGATTTGTGGAGTGCACGACTAATAGTTGTCCTGTGGACAGATTCTCCCACCTGAGCTGTGGATCTCTGCAGCTCCTCCAGAGTTATCATGGGCCTTGTGGCTGCTTCTCTGATGAATGCTCTCCTTGTTCGGACTGTCAGTTTAGGTGGACAGCCATGTCTTGGTAGGTTTGTAGTTGTACCATACTCTTTTCATTTTCGGATGATGGATTAAACAGTGTTCCATGAGTTGTTAAAAGCTTGGGATATTTTTTATAACTAATTCTGCTTTAAACTTCTCCACAACTTTATTCCTGACCTGTCTGGTGTGTTCTTTGACTTTCATTATGCTGTTTGTTCACTAAGGTTCTCTAACAAAACTCTGAGGGCTTCACACAACAGCTGTAATTATACTGAGATTAAATTACACAGAGGTGGACTCTATTTATTAATTAGGTGACTTCTAAAGGCAATTGGTTCCACTATATTTTATTCAGTGGTATCAGAGTAAAGGGGGCTGAATACAAATGCACGCCACACTTTTCAGATATTTATTTGTAAAAAAATTTGAAAACCATTTATCATTTTCCTTCCACTTCACAATTACGTGCCACTTTGTGTTGGTCTATCACATAAAATCCCAATAAAATACATTTACGTTTTTGGTTGTAACATGACAAAATGTGGAAAATTTCAAGGGGTTTGAATACTTTTTCAAGGCACTGTATATCAGCTCCTGGGAGGCAGAATTAATTGTCACATTGCTGCAGCTGATGAGGGTACAGTGACTTCACATTGACTTTACAAGACCAAACTTCAGTAACGATACTAATACTATCTCTGATATGCGGACATGTGATAGAAGTTTATAAAATATAGGAAACGTGAATTCCTTACCATCCAATACTGTTTTCCCTACTTTATTATCAAAAAGAACGAATCTCCATATTTTGTGAATCTGCAATTATATGATTTGTTTCATGACTGCTCATATTATACAACAATTATCCTGTGCTCTTTGTTCTATAATTGTTATACATGTAATACATATTCTATGTATGTTACAACCCTTTCAATAAAAATTTATGAAAGAAAAAAAAGTTTGCCAGGGGGACCAGTACTAAAGTTCTGACCATGGGCTAAGCACTACTGCACTTCTGCTTAGCCAATCCACTGTATGTAACCTGTTTGCTAAGCAACTGGGATGTCACTTGCTGCCCGAGGAAAAGGAAGGATATCATAGACCTTCCCAGCAGCCAGGAAAATGTGTTGGCTCCTTGATAAAGAATGCATTAGCTATAAACTATATAAAGTAACTTTTGACTGCTTCTACACTCTTGCAGTATTTAGGATAAGAACCACCTCTGGCATGAATGCCAGCTGTTTTGTTTTATGCATTTCGCATGAAAAACCTTCAGATTTCCCTGCAGGAGTTAAAAAATGGAAATATCGCAGTTGACTCTTGCTGAATGTCTGTTGCTTTCCTCAATGAGATTAGTATTAGCATCTCAAAGGCTTTGCTGAAATCTGTGATAAAAATTGGAGCTTGCTGGCTGCTCAGGCCTTGTCAAATGCAGTTTTTAGAAACTAACAATATATGCCAGTGTAAGGTCATTGATAGAGCACCACTGACAAATGTATACATGTTTTAGATCCACAGCCATTGCTATATCATTATATCATTTTCAAGCTGTTGTATAAAAATTTTACAGCCCGCATTGCAAAATGACCATAATGACATTTCTGTACAACAAAAATGTATTCTGTAGCACTTTACAGTCAAGTATACAATGCCCATTTATACAATAGTAATAACATTTTTAAAGTTGTGAGGGATATAAAAACTCAGAAGGAAATAGGGAATGTCACGTAAGGAATATAAAATGAATATATTTTATGTAGTTACTTTATATGGTATATGAACACAGTGATTAGCAAATTTTTGGATGCCTTGGGATCTTATACAATAGGTTGATGAGAAATAATAACTGAGGTCCTTATTTATTAACACGTTCTTACCAGAATTTGGAGTGATTTGTCTATAAAAAACAACTATATTCAAACCATCATGGAAGTCTTGCATATACTTGGTGGTTGAGGGGATGTGAGGAAAATTCTTACTGAGAACACATCAATACATCAGACTATTTAATGAATCAGAAGTGAAAATTTGACTAGTAAGCCAGAAGGAGTATGAAAGAATATGTAGCGCACTACTCCCTTGGGAGCTGCAGTGTTGTTCATTACCTTTATGTCAATGACCCCGATCTTCCTTCCCATGCGACTTTAAAACACCAGACAGTCTTTGTACTTAATAAAACTGTAACTTTATTCTTGAACTCCAATTGAGATAACAAATGAATAGAGGAAATAAGACGCCTCCATAAATTCTGGTTCCTGATGTTGTGTACTTCCCATTTATGAACTGACCAGCATTACTCTGAATAATGCCGTGGATAAACGATTCCAAAGTCCCAGGCCTCCACCACCTAATTCTGGACTCTTGTAATCAATCCATGTTAGTTCTGGAAAGTGTCCCTTGCTAGGTCCTTGGACATATAGCAAGTTCACGGATTAGCGCTACTGGGTTGCATTCCCTTTGCTCACTCCCAATAAACAGTCCATGTTACTCACAGAAAGTCGATTCCCAGTTTCCTTCGTCTCCTTTGCTCCTACTTCTTCCTCCTCATGATGGACATCTCCTTCTGCTATTCAGCACTGGGGTCTCTGAACCACCCAGGCCTTCAAGCCTCCTCCTGACTCCCGAACTCCTCCTGCCATCCAGCACTGGGGTCTCTGAACCACCCAGGCCTTCAGGCCTCTTCCTGCTGCACTACATGGTTACAGCTTCTGAATCTCCTTGTACTCCCAGATCCTCTCAAGAAGCATGTGACCCCAGCTTATATGCGAGTCCTGCCCCTGCCAATACAATTTAATGATTGGTCCAGAGCTCGCCATACAAGCTGCCTGCCAATCAAGTCCCAAATCCTGCCTCTCTTCCAGAACATTTCCACTGAAAGGATGAGGGGACTTCCTTGAGCCAGAGTGTAGGTGGCCACATCCCCTTATATTCTAACACTCACACCCACAAATAAACAAACAGGCTCAAGGAAAAAATGCAAAGCCTTGGCCAAATTTACCTATCACTTATTACAGTAACACACTAAGCACTCACCTGAATGAGGTGGGCCTACAAATATAACAAATTAATAAGTCAGAAAAAGTAGATGGAGTAAAATGAAGAGTGTACACAGTGGCTGAAATAATATTTGAGCAACTATTATTAATATATTTCCATAAAGGGGTGTGCTTTTAGGGATCAGCTGGATTGTTTACTCCTAGCAGACAGTGTGATAAAGTGAGGGAATGTATTTCACAGTAAAGGTACAACCTGGGAGAAGTCATTATGTAATAATGGGAGCTGGTAACAAAAGAGGATGATAGAAGAAACTATGTACAAATCCTACAGCCCATTTCTTTTTTTTTTTTATCCAAGAAAAAGTTTTTATTGAAAAACAAGTACATACAGTCCAAGAAATCCACAATTAAATTGTACATAGTAGCCTAATCAGGCATAGTTCCATAGAAGAATCAGGCTCATACAAAAGTATAAAGTACATCCCACTGTTAGAAAATAAGATAGGAATTGATATCCCTGCCTCCTACTTATGGAAATTCCAACCCTCTATCTGTAACCATCCCGAGCCCGGAGCTCCAATCAGGGCTAGTGCGGGGTGCACCATGCCTTCAGCCATTATTAAGTCGCAGTAATCTATCCATGACCAGGTCCTCCGGAGCTAACCCAGGAGTGCCCAGCCATGGTTCCCATAGTTTTTCAAATTTTCTTGAACATCCCCTGTGTTGGTATATAATTTTCTCCATTCTTAATATATGTCCTAGTGCGGTAATCCATTCCTTGACTGAGGGAGGCGTTTCAGATTTCCAGTGTACCATGATTAGCTTACGGGCCACAAAAAGGGCTCTAGTTAAAGCTTCCCTGACGTGGGGTTCCCACTCTAGTTCATCTAACACATTCAAAATACAGTGTCTAGGGTCCAGCGGAATTGAGACCCCAAACACTGCGTTCAGCGTGTCCACCACCCCCCTCCAGTACACATGCAATCTGGGACATCTCCATAGCATATGTATTAAATCTCCATGATCTCTCTTACATCTAGTACAGGTTGGGGTGGAAAGAAGTCCCATATTATGTAGTATATGGGGTGTATAATACGCTCTCAGAAGTGTATATAGTTGCGTTAGTCTTTGCGTTACATTCAGTGAACATATGGAAACTGACTGCAAGACCTCCTCCCATTGGTCCTCATCTAAGGGTCCAACATCCAACTCCCATTTCCCCTTTACTGTCAAAGGATGCTTTAGAAGGTATTTGTGGAGCAGGGTGCTATAGCTCTGGGAAATGAATCCTTTAGAGGTCTCCGCCCCTTTAAGCAAATCGACCAAAGGGTTCGAGCTGGTATGCCAATCAGAGGTTTTTGACTGTGCTTCAAATGCGTGTCTAAGTTGCATATAATAAAAAAGCATGGAGGACGGAAGACTATATAGGTCCCTCTACAGCCCATTTCATTGTACAAACAGTGACCTGGTATGTAAGGTAGGTAGGTGAAAGATTATTGATGATCTTGTAGATGAGAAGTATACTGTGGGTGAGAAAATGTGAGACTTTACTTCCCTGAAATCTCAGCATAAATGAGAATTTAGGACCTACTGATGAAGCCTGTTGAAAAGGTATGGTGGAAGATTCATCAGTATTTTGGACTTTGTTTTGGACCTTATTATTAATTTATAGTTGTCAGGAACCATGAATCAGACGTAGACAAAAAATGCAGTAAAATCACACCTTTTAATATAGTGGTAAAAATGGTACAAATAGTAAACAAAGTAAAAACATAGCCAGGGTTCGGTAATCAAAGGGGGTAGTCAGTGCAAGCCAGTAAATCAGGTAGCCATAGATCAGCATAGTCGGGGAGAGCAAACAGGATCAGGAACCAGAAGGGGTGTCAGCCAGGCAAATCTTTAACAGGAACAAAGCAGAGAATCTAAGATATGTTGACCAAGGTGAAGGCATGGGAGAAATAAACCAGAAGGGGCTAGCTGATGAGCAGGAAATGATCACCAGGTGAGGCACTGTGAAACGATGAGTGCTTGCAATTAACTGACAGCTGAGCACTGAGAAGGGAGGGCTGAGCCCAGCCCTGACAATAGTGAAGATTTGTGGGTTGCGCAGCATCTTTTGTTGTATTATTCCTTTTGATTTACTTGGTCTTTGACTGGAGGTATATAAGGAATGTAGTCCAGGTGTCTGAGGAATGGAGTGAAACCACTTTATGGTGCACAAAGCAACCTTTTATTCAATTAGTAATCACATTTTTTATTTATGTTTATATGTTTGATGATTTTGTGGTGTAAGAGGTAATCTGCGCTGATTGACTATTAAGTTTTAAATCAAAAGGAATGCTATCTTCAGAAGAATAACAGAAGGGGTGGTAATGAGTACCCCCAAAGCTTCCCTATGCGCCCTATGTAGTTATATATTTTTATACAGCCCTAGCTGCCTATGCTTATGCTTGTAGTTTCACAAATATTGGAGAGAAACTGATGTAACAATCTGAAATGTAATTTGACACGTTCCACCATTTTTTCAACAGTATACATGTATAAAACTCATATGTCATTTTACAGTTGTCACCATCTCTGAAAGTGACTAAAATAAGAAAAGTAGGGTAATCTTCTCATAAAAACAATTGCCTAAGAGGGGATTTCCCTCTCTTTAAAGTGTTTTTGTCTCACTTGCTGTTGGGTCTACATGACAGGAAGTGAATGCAAATCTCTCCAATAGAACATATATGGTAAACAGAAATTCCATCTATAGCATTTTTTACATCTTGGACCAGTTTGGACCAAGGAAACTTTGTATAGGCCATACCTGTGGTATGAGAAAATTCAAAGCATTATCTGAATGGTGCCCATGCTGAATGGCGACCTTCTGTGTTCAGAATGTAGCAGGGCGGCCACATAGCTCAGAACCTGGAAGCTAGTGGGGATCACTGGAGCAGTGGTATAAACGTCAGTGATTTCCAGATTCTAGAGAGATCCCACAGATATGGTATATGGTATATAAAAAAATGCCATACCTGGAATTCTTTTTCAACTACTTAAGGCCTTCCTGCACATGACTTGGTGGAGCAAAATAAAACTTCACTTTTATAAAGCATGCTAACACATAAAAACAATCAATGACCTGCATTTACAACAGTTTTGTGGTGTCAAAATTTCCTACCAAAATTTACATGTATGTTATTATGAAGCTAGAAACATTTTTTCTGAATGACCTAGGCCAGGGGTTGGCAACCCCCAGCACTGGTGCCGCAAGCAGCACACTAAGCTTCTTTTGCTGGCACTCGACTCCCTCCCCATCAGCAGAGCAGTGCAGGGAAGTGTCAGTGAGACACTAATGCATTCCAATTACATTAGTGCACAGAGTGCCACACTTTTTCTCAGCTGCGGGGGGGCCCAACTTATGATCCTGCACACAGGCCCACTGCTTTCAGAGAATTCCCCTGACCTGAGCTCATCATTGCACATCCATTCCAGATGCTTGTGTGACATTACATATATCACATACAAGCACATGGGCTGGATGCAAGAGGTGGATCAGCAGGATTAATGTGACAGGACAGGTAGATGTGTCTCATCTCTGCTTCCTTTCACCACTCTGAAATATCACACATATCATAGATGAGAAGAGGGTACAGCGGTGGAGCAGATGAGCAGGGGGGTACAGCGGTGGGGAAAATGAGCAGGAGGGGTTCAGAGGTGGGACATATGAGCAGAAGGGTACAGCAGTGGGGAAGATGTGCAGGGAGGTACAATGGTGGAAGAGATGAACAGGGGTTCAGCAGTGGGTCAGAAGAGCAAGAGGTACAGTTTTGGGGCAGATGAGCAGGGGAGTTCAGTGTTGGCCAGATGAGCAGGGGGGTTCAGTGTTGGACCAGATGAGCAGGGGGTTCAGTGTTGGGCCAGATGAGCAGGGAAGTTCAGTGTTGGGCCAGATAAGCAGGGGAGTTCAGTGTTGGGACAGATGAGCAGGGGAGTTCAGTGTTGGGCCAGATGAGCAGGGGGGTTTAGTGTTGGGGCAGATGAGCAGGGAGGTTCTGTGTTGGGGCAGATACCAAGAGGGTTCAGTGGTGGGACAGAAAAGTGAGGGGTAGAGCAGTGGGGCAGATGTAAAAGGAAGTGTATTGGGGCAGATGAGCAGGGGGTTACATTGGTGGGACAGATGAGCAGGGGGTGTTCAGTGTTGAGCCAGTTAAGAAGGGGGTTATAGTGGTGGGAAAGATGAGCAGGGGGGTTCAGTGTTGGGGCAGAGGAGAAAGGAGGTACATTGGTGGGAAAGATGAGCAGGGGGTTACAGCAGTGGGGCAAAGGAGCAGAGGGGTACATAGGTGTGGCAGATGTGCAGAAGAGAAAGGAGGTACATCGGTGGAACACATGAGCAGGTGCAGATGTGCAGGGGGTTACATTGGTGGGGCAGATGAGAAAGGGGGTGCATTGGTGGGGCAGATGAGAAAGGGGTACATTGGTAGGGCAGATGAGCAGGGTGGTGTAGTGGTGAGGCAGATGTACAGGGGGGTTACAGTGGTGGGGCAGATGAGCAGGGTGTTACAGTGGTGGGGCAGATGTGCAGGGTAGTACAGTGGTGGGGCAGATGTGCAGGGGGTTACAGTGGTGGGGCAGATGAGCAGTGGCGTACAGTGGTGAAACAAATTTGCAGGGGGCAGTGATCTGAGGTGTGAAGTGCATGAATTGGGGATGATCTGAAGTGTGGAGTTGCAGGAATTGGGGCTGATCTGAGGCATGAGAGTGCAGGATGTTAATTTTTCACTACTAAAGTAGTTTACAGCATTTACTTTATAAAAAATCCTTTTCGTGATTGAGAGTGTGAAGTTGACTTTTTTTGTTATAAAATTGGCACGCTCAATTTCTTTGAAAACATTTTTCAGCACACTGTGCTCGAAAGCTTGCCTACCCCTGACCTAAGCCATTCAACACAGGGGCTAAGTGATTAGCACTTCCACCTGGTAACACTAGGGTTGTTGATTCTAATCCCAACTATACCACAACCTGCCTGAAGTTTGCATGTCCTCCCTGTGCCTGCTTAGGTTTCCTCCCACATGCCAAAACATGCTGGTAGGTTAAAGTGATTGTAACTCCATTTAGTCATTTTCTGGCACTCACTTGTCTTCCCGAATGCAATGTCTTCAGTGCATCTGTTTAATTAAAAAAATACAGTTCTATACTGTAATTCCTAGAGCCGCTCAGCGCTCACCTGCTCCCTCTCCTGACAGGTACAATGGGAGGGGCCGAGAACCCCCCGCTGGAGTTAGTCAAGAGGAGGAGAGGAGGAGAGAGAGGCGGCCGGTCATGGGCTCCGAGTGGCGATAGGAAATACAGTATAGAATGGCATTTTTGTTATAAAACAGATGCACTAGAGACATTGCATTCAGGAAGACAGGTGAGTGCCTGAAAATAACAGTTATTTTAGCAGAAGGGGAGGGGTGGGCCCTGACACAGAGCTGACAGGCAGGGAGGGGAGGGGGAGAGGACAGATGAGAGGATAGAGAAGGACAGAGCAGGGAGGGAGGGGGGAGAGGAAGACAGAGAAGGACAGAGCAGGGCAGCGGATGACAGAGGCAAGTAAACTGACTACGGTTTCAGGGCTCAGCAGCCATGATAAACCATGGTCATTTTACAGGGGGGGTGGGCAGAATCAGGTAGGATCGGCCAGGTATTTCAGGTGATTCAGGGCTCCAAAAAAATTGTTTTGTTTCCTTTCGTTTGGATCTGTTATTTAACTAATGTTGTTTTGTTAGATTAAAAAAAAATTCTAATTAAAAAAAAATTTGACCAAATTCGGATTCAAATTATTATTTTATTATTATTAGAATTTTCCCGAATTCAAATTCGATTTTTTATTTTATTTTCGCATATAAGAAAGTTTTCAGCTTTCACATCAAATGTTGATGGGACACTAGTATTACAGGTGTTTAAGTCCAATAGTACACTGCGACAGATGTTTCCATGTGAACTGGTACACTGAGACAGATGTTGATGGCACACCTGGCCCAGCTGCCTATGACATGACTATGATTATGACATGACTATGACTATACCTATGACATGCCTGTGACAGCTGTTTGGTTGCACAGGTATACTGTGACAGATGTTGATGGGGCACTAGTAGTACACCTGACCCAGGGACAACACTTTTAGAAAGGAAGAATGACCATCATTTTTTTCATCGGCAGGAATATGATGTACACATTTCAATTTTGTTTTCAAATTCAAATCAATTTGAATTCGTAACAGTTTGAAGAATGGATTGTTATTTCAGTCAGCTCAGGTAGCCCTTGTACAATGCAGATATACTGTATGTTTAATTTAGGCACCATAATAGCATGTATCAAGGGATCACAAAGAGGGACTCTCGCCATTGAGCAGGTAGTTCATTAATGAATTCTAATAAAAATCAACAATGTGCCCCTGCCAGGTGTACACTTACATCATTGTTAATGTGCCCTTTCAGCAATCAGGATTTCCAGCGATATATATGGTACAATCCATAATACACAATTCATATGTGTTTTTGATGGTATATGGGCTATATGAAGAGTTGCGTAACTATATTGGACTATATTGGAAATGTTTTATTTTTCAAAAAAATATTCACAGTGCCTTTGTTGATCACTATTCACGTCACCATAGCGTAGTTTGTGGAATTATATTCTTTTTTATTCTTTTCTATTCTATTCTTTTATTTTCTATTCTATTCTAATCTATTCTGTTTGATTCAATTTCATTTTATGATAAACTCGAATTTCAGAAGATGATTATATTCTATTAGACGATTATTTTCTATTCTATTTTTTTCTATTATATTCTATTATATTCACATCTATTTAAGTTCGAATTCATTCTATTCGAAATCCGAATTTCGGAAGATGGTTATGTTTTTTCTAATTTATTTTATTCTATTGTTTTTTTTTCTATTCTATTCTATTCTCTTATTTTCTATTCTATTCTTTTCCATTCCTTTCTATTCTATTCTTTTCTGTTCTGTTATTTTCTATTGTATTTTACTCTATTCTATTCAAATTCAAATTAATTCTGTTCAAATTCATTCTATTCAAATTTCGGAAGACGGTTATATTCTTTCCATTTTATTCTTTTCTATTCTATTCTTTTTTTTCTATTCTATATTATTCTTTTTTTCTATTCTATTCTTTTATTTTATATTATTTTCCTTTAATTTCCTTGTCAAAAGAAGTTTATTGAGTATACAATATTATAAAGATACATAAAGTAAGTTTACAAGGATCTATAAAGTAAGCTCATTGTTTTACAGTAGGGATTATATAGGTAAATATCATGAAATTTCAAATATTAAACATTGGGTTCACGTAAACCTAAATTAAAGATATATATCATTTCCTTAGTTACTTTTGTAGGTATTTAAATGATTTATACCTACTATACATATTGTTTACAGGTAGAGTGTATATAGGTCAAATAAATTCTGATAATGAGCTTTAATCGTAAGGTGGAGAAAAGGAAAGAGAAAGAAGAAAAAGGGTAGAAAGGCAGAGGTATGGTCCACAAGGTTGTCCCGCTCGTCAGTTTATTATTCTTTTTAGTTCTCTTTGAAGCCTTAGAACGTGTGTCTCTGTAAATCATTTAATCTGTTACCATGGCAACAGGACAGAGTCATTGAAATTTGACAGGAACTGTTGTTTTATCCAAGGATGCCAAAGTTTTTCAAATTTTGGGATTTGATTTTGATCGATGGCTACCATCTTAGCATGGGACATTGTATTATTCATTCTGTGAATTGTTTCTGCTAGTACCACGTAGGAGATTTCCATGCCTTGGCTACTGTTTGTTTTGCAGCCGTTATTAGTTGGATCATAAGTTTGAATTGAAAGAGTGTTAACCACTCTGGTTTTAGATTAAGTAAAGTTATATATGGATCTGGTTGTATTATTTTTTAAAATATTTTAGATGCAATCACGAAGACTTCCTTCCAGAAGGTTTGGATTACTGGGCACGTCCACCATATGTGTAAATGTGTGCCTATTTCTGGGCATCCTCGAAAACAAAGAGCTGAGGTATTAGGTGAATATTTTGCCACTCTAGCGGGTACAAGGTACCAGCGAGTTAGGACTTTATAATTTGTCTCCAGTGCTAAGATGTTGGGTGAAGATGACTTAGTTGTGAGCCATATGTTAGACCAGTCCGTGTCTTCTAAAGTTCGTCCCAGGTCCTCCTCCCACCTCTGAACGTAAGAGGGTCTATTAAGATTTACTACTCCATATAATTGATTATAAAGTGATGAAATTGTACCTTTAGCAAATGGATCTTTTGTACAGATTGATTCAAAAATGGATAATTGGGATAATGGTGTATCCCCCTTTAGGAATGGTGTATAGAAATTTTTGATTTGGAGATATCTAAATATCTCAGAGTTTGGTAGATCATATTTTTCTCTAAGCGATGGGAATGAAAGGAATGATTTAGATGCTATGAAGTCATTTAGTGTCTTAATGCCTGATGTTGTCCAAGTTTTAAAAGAATTTGGGTAGATCCATGCCGGATAAAAGGCCGGATTTCTGATAAAAGAAAGGAGAGGATTGTGTGGAGATTGTAACTGATATTTGGTTTTTAGTTTATCCCAGAGAGATAAGAAGTGTTTAGTTATGGGATTATGAATTTTAAAGCGGTCTTTAGGATCAAGCCATAACAAGTTTGATATTAATAGAGGGTCATTTTCTGAAGCCTCTATAAATACCTATAATGGGATTTCCTGTTTTGCATGGTATTTGGACAGACTGGCCAAATGTGCTGCTCTGTAGTATTTAGTAAAATTAGGGTATCCCAGGCCTCCTTTATTTTTGGGAAGATGTAGTGTGTGTATAGGTATACGTGGTTTAGAAGAGCCCCATATAAATGAAGTTGCTCTTTTTTGTACTATTCTCAAAAAATAGGAAGGAATTGGAATAGGGAGGACTCTGAATAGATAAAGCAATTTGGGTGGAATAGTCATTTTGATTGCATTAATCTTCCCTATCCAGGATAAAGGAAGTTGCGACCATTGTTTTATTAGATTTGTGATCTGTCTTAATACAGGAGAATAATTGGTTGAGAATAAGTCAGAATGAGATGCTGTTAAATGAATTCCAAGATATGGGATTGATTTTTCTGCCCATGTGAATGGGAGTGCAGCCCTAGCCGGGATCAATTCCATGTTTGTGAGCGAAATATTAAGCACTAGGCATTTCTTAGGATTAATCATAAGGCCGGATAGGGCTGCAAATCCATCAAGAGCTGGTATTAAGTTAGGACCAGAGACCTGTGGTGATGATAGAAAAAGTAATATATCGTCTGCAAATATACATAATTTGTGTGTAATACCTCCTACTTCAATGCCAGTTATAGTTTGGTTTGTTCTGATGTATTGGGCCATGGGTTCGAGTATAAGGGCAAATAATAAGGGAGATAATGGGCAACCCTGTCGGGTACCTCTTTCGATATTAAAGGCATCAGATTTGTATCCAGCATATTTTATATAGGCTTTGGGTTTATTATATAATGCTTTGATCCATGTTAAAAAGTGGGGTCCAAAACCCCATTTTTGTAATGAATATTGCATATATTGCCAGGATACTGTGTCAAATGCCCTCTTAACATCGAGAGATAGAAAACATAAAGGGATTTTCCGTTTTTTAGCAATATGTGCCAATAACACTGCCCTGCGTATATTATCGCCTGCCTGTCTATTTGGCATGAAGCCTACTTGATCTCTATGTATTAATTTTCCTATAATGCTATTGAGGCGTTTTGCTATTATCTTTGCTAATAATTTAATATCAAGGTTTAACAGAGAGATAGGCCGATAATTCACACAGGAAGTATCATCAGAAAGGGGTTTTGGGATCATACAAACAATTGCCATTAGTGTTTCTTGCCGAAAAGAATGTCCTTCTAGAAGTTTGTTAAAAGTTTCAGTGAGAATGGGAGAGAGTATTTCTGAGAATGTTTTATAGTATAAAGCCGAGTAGCCGTCTGGGCCTGGTCTTTTGTTAAGTTTTAGGTCTTTTATGGCGTTAGCAACTTCATCTATAGTTATAGGCTCATCCAAACTGCTTTTTTGATTCTGAGACAACTCAGGTAAGGTTATTTTTGAGAAGAAGGATTCAGCCTCTGTAGGATTAAATTCATTGTTAGTTTTGTATAAAGTTGCGAGATGTGAGTGAAATTTATGGACTATTTTAACTGGATTACAAGTATAAACATTTTTTGATAATTTCAAACGTATTGGTTTGAAAGATTTGTTAGTTGAATTTAATGCCCGAGCCAAATATGTACCTGGTTTGTTTGTATTCATGTAGAAATTGTGTTTGGAGCGTTTGAGGGATTTATCAACTGACTCAGTGAGAAATAGATCGTATTCCAATCTAGATTTTTCCAGATGAGATTTTGTACTCTGAGATGGATTATCTTGGAATGATATGTAGGCTGCATTAAAATTGAGTTCTAGTTTTTTTGCTAGATTTTTGCGTTCCCGTTTAAATAGTGCCATTTGTCTTTGTATTGTATCACGCAAGACAGGCTTATGAGCTTCCCATAGTGTTATTGGGGAAATGTCTGTTGTATTATTAATTGATATGTATTCCTTTAAAGCTTGTTCAATGGCCATCTGATGTAGTGGGTGTTTGAGCATTATGTCCAGTAAGTACCACGTTGGGTCATGCGCTTTTGGTATGGCTGAGGCTATAGTAGTGTATACTGCATTATGGTCAGACCACGGAATCGGAATTATATCTGATGCAATAATTTCTGGTATCATTCCTATTGTTAGAAAAATATGATCTATTCTGGTGAAGGTTTGATGAGGGTGCGAGAAATAAGTGAATTTCTTTTTCATTGGGTTACTTTCTCTCCACGAATCTACCAGATTGTATTTGGAAAGAAGTTGAGAAAAAGGTAATCTAGAGGTTATTTTGGATGGTGTAAAAGGTGATTTATCTAGAAATGGGAGGAGGACCTGGTTCGAATCCCCGCACATTATCACTGTTCCTATTTTGTGTGTATTAATCACTTGTAATATATGTGAGAGGAATGGTGTAGGTTGTTTGTTAGGAGCGTAGTAGGAAATCACCGTGATTGCTGTATCCATTATATAACCCATGAGTATCAGGTATCTACCTTCTGGGTCTTTAATTTCTGATGATAAGGTGAATGGTGTGGATCGGTGAAATGCAATTAGAGTACCCCTTTGTTTGGTACAGGCAGAAGCCGTGTAAATGTGTTGATAAAAAGGAGAAATATATTTTGGAGTAGAATCTTTGGTGAAGTGTGTTTCTTGGAGGCATACTATGTGAGCCTTCTTGTTATGGAAAGTACGGAAGGCTTTGGTCCTTTTTTGAGGGACATTTATTCCCTGAACATTCAGGGAAAGTATATTCAGTGGTGCCATGGCAACAGATCAAATAGTTTTGACTTACTTTTTGTTATGCAGAGCTGACTGCGCAGATCAACCTGTGTGGACTGAAGAGATGAAAAGATAGAAAAGAAACCAGTGAATTCTGGAGTAAAGAGTAAACAAAAAACATATGAGATTAGATGATACATTGTATAAATTATTTTTTGCAAGTAATCACAATTTACCCGTGAAAGAGAATAAATATCTCTCTCAGGGGAATAAGTGCCTTCGTCACACTCCCACATAATATGGTTGGGAGAATGAGGAGGGCTAATGGGGGTACACGAATCTTCCGCTTACAGGAGAGAAGTGCTATGTCAAAAGACATCAAAATGATGATTCATTAATTGGAGTGCAGAATATAGTTTTTGTTGAAATTATTTATTCCAGGGTGATTGTATATGTTTAGTCTTGCCCTAGGCTAAATAATTCAGTTAGAAAGGTACTGTTAATAACTTTGGTATTGATGAAGATAGTTTGAATTATTTTGGGATTTTAACCCTTTTAGAGTAAACAATTACATATTTTATTCATATGTAACTGTTTAGATATGTTAACTCATAAAATTGAGGTTGTATTGCTTCAGATTAGAATAAACAAAAACATAGTTCTAGGAACTAGTTAAGTAATAATATATTTGTTTTAAGAAAAGAAAGAAAAAGCTTCCATTACTTCTGGATTATTGAACATATTTGTCCTAAAAAGTAATAAATCTATTGTTATTACCTGAAAATATATAACTGAACAAGAATTTCCTTATTTCACTTATATATTCTAAGGCTATATGAATCAGAAGTAATAAGAAATATAACTGGAATGTAACATGATCCCACACAGTGTGTGACTATCAGAATGCAGTTACATTCAGTTATAAATACAGGTTTTTTTATAGAGAACCATCTCTTAGTATAATAAATGAAGAGATATCAGGAATTAGGATGTCAGTCCATTGAATCTTCTTGGTCCATGGATGATGTGGCATAACGGCCTCTTTTATGAGAATGATGATTCCCATTTTGTTCTGAAATTTTCTGGGTGCTGCCTGAAGGTGAAGATGATGCCATTCTTCTGCGTGTGGGAGTGTTGCTGCTTGTGGGTTCTGTCAGATTTAATTTTAAAAGGGTTTGTTGTAGTTCATCTGCTGATCTGCTTCTGTAAATTGTACCTTGGTAGTTAAATCTGACTGAAAAGGGGAAGCCCCATTGATACATAATGTTGTGGCGTTGCAGTTCCATTAGTTGGGGTTTCATGGATCGTCTTTTAGTAATAGTAAGTTGGGATAGGTCAGCAAAAATTTGATAATTGTGTCCTTGAAAATTAAGTTCCTTTTTTTCTCTTGCAGCAATTAGTATTTGTTCTTTCGTTCTGTAATAATGAAATTTTGTGATTATATCACGTGGGGGTCCATCTTTCTTTTTGGCTGTGAGGGCTCTGTGTACTCTGTCCAGTTCTAAACGTTCAATAGGGATATCTGGCTTTAGTTCTTGTAATAGAGCAGTAATAGTAGATTGCAGGTCTGTCGCAGTTTCAGGTATTCCCCTTATGTGCAAGTTTGAACGTCTGGCTCTATTTTCGTAATCTTCAAGCTTAGTTTGAAGTATTAAATTCTCTTCTTTTAATTGTTCCAATTCTGTTATATTTTCTTGGGTTGTAATTTCAATTTCATCAATTTTTATTTCTAAGGCTGCGGTGCGGTTTCCCAGCTCTCTTATTTCTTTGGTTAGGCTGTTTGTTATTTGGTCTGAGGTTTGTTTTAAAGCCTTATGAAGCATTTTTTCAAATTGTAATAATATTACTGGGGATGCTGAGGAGGCTTGTGGAGAAGTTTGTGAGAGGATTTGTTCTGTATCTGACTCAAATGGAGAGTCTTGCTGTGACATTTTCTGTCTGTGAGAGCGCCCTGATGCTGTATCTTGTGAGGTGACTGGAGCTGCTTTAGTTGCAGTGAGTGCCTGTGAGCTCTTTGTGAGGTGATTTTTATTTCTGCCACGGTTTCCTCCCAGTACCATATTTCCTGCCCAAACTTTCACAGTTTGTTCCCTGGGACAAAAAGGTTCAAATGGATACCTTTTGAGCCTGCAGGCTCCGCTTTGTCCTTCTCTTCTCTCCTCAGCAGTGCGGAGCTCTAACAATGCATGTCTGCTCTGTTAGACTCCGCCTCCTGTTCCCCCTATTTTCCTTTAATTTCTATTCTATTTTATTGTATTCTTTTATTTTCTATTCTATTTTGTTCTTTTTTACTCTATTCTTTTCTATTCTATTCTGTTCTGTTTTACTCTATTCCATTTGATTCCTTTATTTTCTATTCTATTTTATTCCTTCTTGTTTTCAAATTTGATTTTGAATTATATATATTTTTTTCAAATTCGATTTGAATTCAAATTCCATCAATTTTTTCAGATTAGTTTAAATTCATTACTATTGTAATTAGGAAATTTTGATCTAAATCTCCAAATAACAAAAAAAAATTGTCCATATTTCTTTTCTGAACGAAACAAACCGCACATGTCTAATTTCTAGAACAACCAGAAAGCTGAACATTTACAGAAGGGTTTAGGGTTGGCGAGTATAGCAATGCTAAAAAAATCTGGACATTAAGGCAAGGTATTTCTTGCATATGCAGCATTTCTTTTTAAAAATACTCATGTTTATCTAGCACTCACTTTCCTTTTAATAACTCTGGAGAAAATACAGTAATGTATCATCTGCTAGTACAGATGTAGCTAATTCAGTTGCTATGTACAAAGCACTTATAGGTGCTTTAGTACATTCCGCAGGGGACCCAACTGATTTAATGCTGCACTGGATCTATACATTGATGGTTGAGATTAGCTTACTTCTACAGATAATGAAGAGTGGATTTAGTTTGCAGAAAAATTTCCTGTAAATTAGTACAACCGAATGATTTTCTAAGCACACAAGAAAACAGCTGGATAAGACTGTGCTTGTCACATTTTAAGTGTTCCTGGTAAAATAAGAACAGGTTGCTTTATTTGTCAATTATGCCTTGCCTGTATGATCACTCATTGAAATTAATGCTTCTACAAAATGTTGTCACTACACAGGTATTTATTACCACAAATGTTATTACAGTGGTCCTCGTTTCATACCAAAAAGAAAGAGTACAAACAAAAATAACTAAACTATAAATAACTATAACTACATTTCCCCGTTTGTAAAGGGATTATTGTAGTTAGAGTGGAGTTAGCAAAGCCTGAGATTTAGGACATATTGGTTTATATACAGTATATCTACTTTATAGACTAGCTTAAGTCTAATTTGAAGACTGTGGAGAAGGTGTCTTAGCTGTAAATCACAATACCAATCAGCCAACACCAAATCCATTAGGGGCATTGATAGATTTGTGAAAGACCCAGGGAACCCCTTAGCACAGTTAGCAGAGGAATTGTGCAGCTTTCTTTTAGATCTTTAATGATCACTATAATGTCTAAACCTGGTCATAGACAATCAGACATGCAATCACAAACACTGTCCAACCAACTCACAATACCTTTTATCCCAGAATGAGCTCAACCTTCAATTTTGCTTGAAAAGAAAAAAAAATCTTTTTCCTGAGCTTTAAAGCTCTCCTTTAGCTAAAACTTTTTTTCTAGATTTAACGTCTGACACATAATAGAAAGTGATGGAAAATTGCTTTGATAAGGACTGCAAATGCAATAGCAGCAAAAACACCTTTTTTAACTACTTCAGGTCCACTCTTTAGCAGTTTTACTGCTACAGGGCGGCATCTGTGCACCGGATCACATATTCACAAAAATATATTTGTTTAAAAAAGAAGTTCTGCTTTAATTTGTAATAAAGTGGATGTAAACATGATTTTTTTTTTTTTAATGACGACTTCTACCTGGTACAGTAGAGGATGTCAAGTCATCTGTGCCCAGTCTTGCCATGAAGAGTTAATCCAGCTCTGAGCAATCCTCTTGTCTTTTTGTAGTAAGATAAAAAGTGACACACAGAAAAGTATGTGCAGCCACTTCCCCACTGCTGTGACATCTGATTTCTTTATCTCCTGCAGGGCTTTAGAGCTGAGTTTTGTGTTACGTTTCCAGCTTCACATCCCCCCTCCTTTCTTCTCCAGCCCTCCCAGGATTGGCTGCTTCACACCTAAGCATGATTGGGAATGCTAAAGTCATGTGGTACCTTTCCTGAGTTTTGACTGGATGTTACTCATCATGGGGCATGATCAGTGTGACTGAAGTGTAGGAGAGTGTAGAGGTGAGTGGGGAGTCTTGTGACATCATGACTCCGCCCACCGGGCTCCAGCAAAGAGACTCACCCACTGATTCCAGAGTTTTGTGCGGATCCTACCACATTTGCAAGGTAGGGATACATGCAGGAGGCTTGCATGTATATATATACATTAATACTGTGCAATTAGTTTATACTGGGTGAGTGGTGGGTTTACATCCACTATAATGTTTTCTGTTCCCCAGGGGGCAAAGTGCATGTTGTACTTTGCCCCATTTTTCTATGTGCTGTCTAAAGCTAGATGTGAGGGTTGACAGGGCTCCCCTCCTCCCACTATGGCCATCCGACAACACAGCTAGCAATCAGACAGCTGCTTTGACAGATAACTTTTCTTCATCTCCAAGCACTTTCCCAAGACATAGTGCTCAACAAGGAATGTGGGGGCTTATAAAATTAAATATTCCAGGCAAGCAAGTACTTGGAAATGGAGAACAGTTCTGTCTGTCACATCAGCCTCTTTGCTAGCTTTGTTGTGAAATATCCATGGAGGAGTGCCCTGTCTGACCTCACAGAAAGCCTTAGAATGCACGTAGATGGGACTAAATAAAAAATCTAAGTTTGCCCCGTGGGGAATAGATGGACGTGAGACTTTAGTGAAGTGAAGATTTAATATTTTACAGGGAACATTCAGATTTTTTTATTGCGCCCAAGCAGTACCTTGAAAATGTACTTGTTATGGTATCTTTGGATGCCTAGGCACTCCTGTGCATACAGTATATCCATTTCAGCAATGAATCCCTGAATGCATATCATACAAAGTAAAAGCATTTCAAAGTGCCATAACACCAAACAGTATGAGTTAATATATGTTGGAATAATTGAATAATAGATAAATAAATGCATAAAAATAAAAATAAATAAATGTGAGTTCATACACATAAATGACTAAATCACCCATGTGCTAAAAAATATGATGATGTGAAAAAGTCCATTGAAAAGTTGTGTAATCTTTGCTGTTGTAAAGATAGTGCTCGATCCACCACCACGAGTGAAACAATGACCGCTTACCAGAGACTCATGATCCCCCATTAGAGAGGATCAGAGAAAGCCTGAATAGGGATCATTCCTACGGACCGCAACCGATGAACCAAAATCTTTGGGATATAATGACACAACCAGAACGTTGCCACCGAGTATAAGTGTTTCAAAACTTAAGTGTTGGTTCCATGGTGCTATTGCCTATTCTTCTCCTCTTGTCTGTCTGTACTGTTTCCTGTTCAGACAATACAGACAGACAAGAGGAGAAGAATAGGCAATAGCACCATGGAACCAACACTTAGGTTTTGAAGCACTTATACTCCGGTGACAACGTTCTGGTTGTGTCATTATATCCCAATGATTTTGGTTCATCGGTTGCGTTCCGGAGGAATGATCCCCATTCAGGCTTTCTCTGATCCTCTGTAATGGGGGATCATGAGTCTCTGGTAAGCGGCCATTGTTTCACTCGTGGTGGTGGATCGAGCACTATCTTTACAACATCAAAGATTACACAACTTTTCAATGGACTTTTTCACATCATCATATTTTTTATCACATGGGTGATTTAGTCATTTATGTGTATGAACTCACGTTTATTTATTTTTATTTTTATTTTTATGCATTTATTTATCTATTATTCAATTATTCCAACATGTATTAACTCATACTGTTTGGTGTTATGGCACTTTGAAAAGCTTTTCCTTTGTATGATATGCATTCAGGGATTCATTGCTGAAATGGTGATTAACTATATGCATGTCAGTATCTAGCGCGATTCCAATTTTTCCATTTGTATTCACTGTGTTTGTGTTGCGCAGAGGAATTGCTGCTTCTTAATTTGCACAACTATTTAGTTTGTTGTTTAGTTTTTTGTTTCACCAGAGCGCAGTTTCTTTCCCTTTTTTCTATACAGTATATCCTCATAGCTGTGTAGTAAGGATGAGCCGAACACCCTCCCGGTTCGGTTCGCACCAGAACATGTGAACAGGCAAAAAATGTGGACAAACACACAAATACCGTTAAAGTCTATGGGACACGAACATGAAGAATCAAAAGTGCTTATTTTCAAGGCTTATATGCAAGTTATTGTCATAAAAAGTGTTTGGGGACCTGGGTCCTGCCCCAGAGGACATGGATCAATGCAAAAAAAAGTTTTAAAAACTTCATTTTTTTTTGGGAGCAGTGATTTTAATAATGCTTAAAGTGAAACAATAAAAATGAAATATTACTTTAAATATCATGCCTTATTAGTCTATAATAAATCAACCTCAATACATATGCCCTTGCCGTTAGATTGACTAAGGATTTTGTAACAATATTTAAAAAGTTTCTTCAGGAGTTAAAGTAATATTAATGTCTTGTATTTTTCTCTAAAATAAAAAATATGTTTTACTTACTTGGTCTGTGTAAGGCTATTGCACAGAGCAGCCCCTTAGCTCCTTTTCTGGCGTCTCCCTTCAGTGCTGTCCACTTCTGCTCTCCTGCATGTGCCTCCATAGCAATCCATGTGCTATGGGGCCACATGTGCAAGTGTGCTCCCAAGCCAGGCTGTGAGTGTCTATAGACACATACAACGCACCTCAATAACACCCCATACTCCGTCCCAATAGGATTTGACTGACAGCAGCAGAAGCCAATGACAGCAGAAAGAGACACCAGCCCTGCTGTAAACAGGTATAGATTGAGAGAGGTGACAGGTAAATGTTTGAGGGGGGGACATCTAGTGCAATTTTTTTAATGTAATCCAGGGAATGCATTAAGGTAAAAAAATAAAAACCTTTTCACTGTAGAACCATTTTGAACTCTTTCCACCTGCTTATCAGTGATATACTGTACAATCTTCAACTTATTCACTTCCAACAAACCAAGAACTGAAGACTGACTACTTAAAATTACCTGTCCTGACACAAATTATGTATTAGGGTATTAGGGAAGGCATTGTTCAAGATAACCAAAAGCTCTCTAGCTCTTTGTCTTCAATGGAGTAAGTGGATTGGACAAGATTAAGTTAGTATTAAGGCTTTTGAGTCCCTTGACTCTTCAGTGAAAGTTAATGAACTAAGGGCTGGAATTCACTGAGCAGCTCCCCATTGTGAGTTTATAGAAAGATATTTACTCTTCCATAAAGAAATGAGCTAAGGGTGGGAATTCACTGAGCAGCTCCCCAATGAAAGTTTAGAAAAAGATATTAACTATTAATGTGATATTTCCTTCTACAGCCTACTGTCCTGTACATGGCCCACCAATTTTCTTGCTGTAAAGAAGCAATTTAATCCTTTTTTTCTCAGAAAGATCTCCAATGTATGTCTTATATTGTCCACTCAACTGGTATCATAAAAATAAACTTTTTGTTAATGCATTACAATTCTTAGTTTCCATTCTGCTAAATGAGATGTTAATGCATGTTTGCCTAACTTATTATTTTCTTACACAGTGGAAAATGACCTGTTTCCATTTGGGAACAACAGTATTTGAATGCTTAAAGCTGTATTAAACCCAAAAGCAAACATTTGTTATATTGCGGCTTACCAATTCTTACATGTGAAGGCTGCATTTGTTTTCTTTTTTAGGCTTTCTCTCTTCCATTTTCATATGCTACCCTGGTCAGTAAAGTCTGTTTTGAAAAAGAGAAAGCTCTCTTCCAGATGTATCAGTTTACAGGGATGCGACAAACCATTTAACACAGTCAGGGATACCTACAACCTTCAATGACTAGCATTTATTTATTCACGTTAAACCTTTAACCTAAAAGGAAAAAAAATGGTTTGCTGTAACTAATTATAAAGCGTGAGCTGAATGTTGGCTTTAATTTATTAGTTTATCTAAAGCTTCTAGTACATCTAGGACACCTCTCCCTCCAGACTGACAATAGGGGCACTGTAATGCAGGAGGTGTGTTACTGGCCAGATGGCCAGGCTCAAACAGAGGGAAAAAGCCTAAAAAAAAAAAGAAAATTGATGCAGCCACCACATCCAATGATTGGTAAGATGCATTATGGTATATTTTTGGTTTTGGGTTTCCTACTACTTTAAAATAGACATTTGGGGTACATAAAAAAATAATTTTCATTCTCACACATTCCCCCAATCTAAGACCAAGAATTGAGCGATCACATGACTACTCAGAGCAGAGAACAGTGGCCTTCACTCACTGCTCTCTGCTCTGCTTCACCAGCGCTCGCTAAAGCACCAAACAAGAGAGAGGGGACAGGCGGAACTGCCTTCAGCTCTCCAAGCCAACTGTCAGTCATTCAGCTGGGTGGATCCCGACAATATGGTTGGGACCCTTCCAGAGCCTGAAACAGCTCTGTGACATCAGCTGATAGTGGGAAACAGCCCATTATAAGCTGACTATGGGTCACAGGAAAACAAAAGTAGGTGCACTCCTGTAAACCACGACAGACACTTTTCTTTTAACATATTAAATTAGATGTTAACTTGCAATGAGCTCAAGGTTCAGTTTGAGCACAAGTTTGGCTGTTCAGGGATTTGTCCAAATGAGTTGTTGCTCATTTAGAAGAAGCTGAGCATCATATTTTGTAGCAGTATTTCCACTGCTGCTATATACTGTTTGCTGGTAAAGTGTCACCATGATCCCGTCATGCACGTCAGGGATGCTCACGTGTTCTGACAGTTGTCTTACCGCTATTCATAGCGAGGCTTGACACGCATCCACTTCTGGGTATTGACCGGAAGTGATGACGCACGGCCTTATTTTAGAGTGAGGCTGAGGTATGCACGCCACCCATGATCCTGCTATCTATAGAGAGGCTTAATATGCGTCCACTCCGGGTATTGTCCGGAAATTACACACAGCCTCATTTCAGAGTGAGGCTTGGGTATGTTGTTTCCTTCGATCTGATGCCCGTGATAACAATACCTACATCAAGGCGTGGATTGCACCATCAATCATTAGGCCTTGTTATAATTTATAACTTAGGAATCATTAGCCTCTTTATAATCTGGAGATTTTTTTGATTCTCTTTTAGGGCCACATAAATTTTAATTTTTATTCCGACCAGAAGTGACACATTTTCGTACCGGAACTTCCGGTTAGCATGTGATTCAGTTTGGGGCCATGCTACCTATTTAAGCGCAGAGGTGATGGCAGTCATTCATACCCCAGATGATGTCTAATTAGACGAAACATGTTGGGTCGAGTTCTGCCATCACTACTGCACTTTTCCATGTCCCTTATAGCCTTTGATTGCTTCTGAAATGTGAGTGTTCAATTTTTATCTTTCTTTTATGAAACTATTTTAAAAAATGTTATCACACTATGTGGAATCTCTTCTGGCCATCCTTCTCTCCATCTGAACCATATCGGCTCGTCCATTGGGAATACACTGTGGACCAGTACTGTTCAATAGTCCTTACTGTGACCGTGGCTATCTGGATCCTTGATGGTTTCACATTCCATATGGGAATAATTGAAAAAGTGCTCAATGTCACAGAATACGCACTAGTTTATCCCACATCCCGAGTAACAAGACATTGAAACAATAGAATTTCCTCTAGGTGGGATATTTGGAAAGGGATAAATAGATCCCTGAATCAGGAGAGGTGTGAGGGTGGACACTGGTGAGGATCCATCGCCATAGAGCCCGTACAAGTATCAGATCAATCTCTTGGGCGCCACCTTTGGTCTCCTGATTCAGGGATCTGTGGAGGTATAGATCCTCGTTTGCCTTGGCTCTGGTATCCTTTCCTCCCTCTCCACTCCGACCGCCCCTAGTAAGGTATACATTTCGGAGGGCCAGCCTGGTTTGTCCTTTGTGTGGGACTCTGCCCATGTTTTCCCTCGTGCCACCATTGGACCCATCTATCTGCGTTGGTGCATTTACTCACCCCGTCAGGCTTTGGGCCCCACAGGCTGACAGCTGCAACATTTAAACTGCTTTTAAACGTCAAAATCTGGACAGAAAATCCACTCTAGTACTACACAGTTCATACGACGGTTGTAGGTTCTGCGATAAAATCGCATACACCCCTAATGAAGAAATAGCATTTTCGAAACGCGTTGGGTCTTTTCTGTTGTGCTCACCTCCAACATAACAGATCTTTGCGATTGACTAGCTGTCTTTTTTTGTAATGTTATTATATGATTAGTCCTGTCCAGTATTCATTCATGATATTTTGTGATCTGTATAGTGTATATATGTGCTCATTATTTTAAACCTATCTTTCTTAATAAAAATGTCTATACTTTTTACACTACTCTCATACCTCATTGTGCTATTTATCCCTTTCCAAATATCCCACCTAGAGGAAATTCTATTGTTTCAATGTCACATTCCATATGGTGTTTGTCACCACAAGCCGTTTGACTTAAGAGGTATATGCCCCTTTAAGTCCATTATATCCGGTAAGCCTTCATGCAATTGGTGGCGGTCTCTTCACAAGATTTCCTTCTTAACATGTTTCCACTGATGTCATCTGCCCTAATGATGTCTCTGAAATGCTAATCTATTGACATTGTTCATTGAAACCAGGCCTCTATTTGGTTTATACAGTACCTTTCCTCCTGGTATTATACTACACAATCAGTGGTGGACTTTATCACTATTGTTTCTTTTTGAGTATTGTTGGTTACGCATTATACTACATGTTATGGTTAATTAGCACATTTAAGCGCTGCATTTTTTATTTTTTTGGGTATTTGTGCTGCTTGTCTTCGGCTGTGCTGGCTGCTTAAATTTTTCACATTATAACACAGTGCGGTTTATACTTTTGATATTTTTGTACTATATACTGTATGGCAAGTCCTTCCTGAGAATAGCTGCTAACAAAGCTGCTGATGGCTGCCCCCACTGCATTCTTAGCAACCAGTGACATCACCTGAGGGATCTCGCCCCCTTTGTTTACTTTAAGTGGCAGGGCCCCAGGAGATATCATTCCCATCAAGTCAGTGATAGGAATTTGACACGTCTGATGGTAGGTGGGATTTCTTTCTTTCAGTGGGTGTCTTAAGTCCTTCATTCAGATTAAGGTGGATCTGCTTCGCTAGATATCGTGCTTGATTATGGATGTACATCATAGGACTTTTTTTCATTTTTTTCAATTTTTTTAAATAAAAGACTTGTCAAAAACTGTGTAAGTATATTTATTTACTGTTCATTTTTGTTTATGTGTGAATGAGTAGAGGTACTCCTTAACATACACTGGGCTGGTATTTGGGGGTCCCTTAATAATAATGTAGGGGTAAGGTACTTTGCAGGGGTCCCACTGACAAGATATGCCCCATGTTGAGGGTATGTAGCCCGGTATGGTTCAGGAGGAGGGGGGACATGCTCACCCCCTTTTCTTAGCCTGTCAGGCTGCTTGTTTGAATAAGGTTGTGGTATAGATTTTGGGGACGTCTTTAGGCTTTTTGTTTGTGTATTGTTCCCTCTTAAAATACATACCAGGCCCAAAGGGTATGAAATTGGGGGAACCCCACACCATTTTTTTTTTGCATTGGGTCCTCCTGACATACATACACGATTCTAATTAGTTAATTGGTCCTGGGACACTAAAGCGGGAGTCCTGCGACCAATCTTTTTTTTTTTTTAGGTCATTGAGACACTTTGCTAACCTCAAATTAATACTCACAGTTTGGGTGTAATATTTCCGCCTCTGTCTGTTTTCATACTGAAGAATAACTTAAAAAATGTGATGCTGGCTGTTTCCATCTTGCTTGTGGGCATGTGAAGCCCACAAGCATTGATTTCCTGGATGCGATGAATGCTGTTCATTCACAGCTAGTCCTGGGAGCTTAGTGTCAGGCTTCCCAAAATTCAGTGCGAAAACAATGATCATGTGTGTGAACAAGCTGTGAATGAACAGCATTCACTGCATCCAGGAAATCAATGCTTGTGGGCTTCACATGCCCACAAGCAAGATGGAAACAGCCAGCATCACATGTTTTAAGTTATTCTTCAGTTCAAAAACAGACAGAGGCGGAAATATTACACCCAAACTGTGAGTATTATTTTGGGGTTAGCAAAGTGTCTCAATGACCTAAAAAAAAAAAAAAAAAGATAGGTCGCAGGACTCCCGCTTTAAGGATAAAGGTCTGGTATAGATGAAGGAAATTCCCAGTTGCTTTGTTTACAAACAAATGTAAGTGTTTAGGGTCTGTCATTTGTCAAAGATTAAAACAGCAGTTTTTTTGTTTGAAAATGTCAGTTTTCTTGCAGTAGGTAGTATACATTGTAAAAATGTTCCACTTCACAGGCAGGTTCAGGGCATTCCTCAGAAATGTTATTTAAAAGAACTTTGCATTTTTAATGTTGCACTTAAAACACTAAAAAAATTGCTTCTCCCCGCCAAACTGATTATTTTTTTCCTTTGGTACATATTTCCCAGGGCAGTGCCAAGCCCCCATGCCATTTGTTTGACAACCCCTTGCCTATCATCCTCCTTTTACCCTAGAAATTGGCCATTACAGTTTTTTTTAACATTAAGCTCCCATTGACTTCTGTGGGGTTTAGATTTATCACCCGACATTTAGTCATGTTCAGGGAACCCACTTTAAATTAAACCCAGGCTCATCCCTAATATAAACTAAAACTAAATGAAATTCAGTTAAAGCACATTGAAACACTGTACATTATAAACACTTGCCATTTTTTACTAAAATATTTTTACTCTTTTTTTTTGCAGCTTAGAACTGCTACTTTTCCAAACTCCTTTTAACTACTTCCTGACTAAACACAGTGGCTTAAAAGAGAAGCATGAGATTAAAAAAAACAAAAAAACACGCATACTTAACTAGGTGGATGCAGCATCTGTCTGATATTACAACTGTCCCCGCTGCCTCGACTGATTATTGCTCAGTTCTCGGTCATCAGTGAACAGAGAGGCTGTGACTGTCAGCCACCGCCCTGTGCTCTGCCCCTCCAGCGTTCACTGGAGCACCAGGCTCTGCAGGGGATGAGAGTGACTGGCTCAGGCTCTCTGTGATTTGCTGAGAGTCTTATGCCCTATACACACGGTCGGATTTTCCGACGGAAAATGTGTGATAGGACCTTGTTGTCGGAAATTCCGACCGTGTGTAGGCTCCATTACACATTTTCCAACGGATTTTCCGACACACAAAGTTTGAGAGCAGGATATAAAATTTTCCGACAACATAATCTGTTGTCGGAAATTCCGATCGTGTGTACACAGACCCAATGCACAAAGTGCCACGCATGCTCAGAATAAATAAAGAGATGAAAGCTATTGGCCACTGCCCCATTTATAGTCCCGACGTATGTGTTTTACGTCACCGCGTTTAGAACGATCTGATTTTCCGACAACTTTGTGTGACCATGTGTATGCAAGACAAGTTTGAGCCAACATCTGTAGGAAAAAATCCATGGATTTTGTTGTCGGAATGTCCGAACAAAGTCCGACCGTGTGTACGGGGCATAAGACAGCTGCCGGTCAGGAATCTGGGTGGATCCTGACATTAACTAGCCTATTTTTCAGACTTGGTGTTTAAGTTAAAATTTGTATTTTTTTGCAAGAAAATTACTTAGAACCCCCAAACATTATATATTTTTTTTCAGACACCCTAGAGAATAAAATGGCGGTCGTTGCAATACTTTACATCACACCATATTTGTGCAGCAGTCTTACAAGCACAATTTTTTGGGAAAAAATATACTTTTTTGAATAAAAAAAATAAAACAACAGTAAAGTTAGTCTATTTTTTTATATTGTGAAAGATAATGTTACACCAAGTAAATTGATACCCAACATGTCACACTTTAAAATTGCGCCCGCTCGTGGAATGGCGACAAACTTTGGCCCTTAAAAATCTCCATATTCGATGTTTAAAAATTTCTACAGGTTACCAGTTTTGAGTTACAGAGGAGGTCTAGTGCTAAAATTACTGCTCTCACTCTAACGATTGCAGAAATACCTCAGATGTGGGGTTTAAACACAGTTTTCATATGCGGGCGCGATTTACGTATGCGTTTACTTTGCGCGTGAGCTCGGCGGGACGGGGCGCTTTAATTTATTTTATTTTTCTTATTTATTTTACTTTTTATTTTATTTTTTTACACTGTCCTTAAAAAAAAATAAATGGGTCACTTTTTTTCCTATTACAAGGAAAAAAACCATGACAGGACCTCTTAAATGTGAGATCTGGGGTCAAAAACACCTCAGATCTTACATTTACACTGAAATGCAATAAATAAATACATTTCCCCTGTAAGACTATTTATTTGGTGGAAGTGACGTCTGACGTTGCTTCCGTCATCCAATGGTATGGAGCCGAGTGGGGGCCATCACTCTGCATCCAGACTCACAGGGGAAAAGACTCGGAGCCGTCGGTAGCAGCGGAGACAACTGGACCGCGGCATGAGGGAGACCACTTTTATCTGAAAGAGGACCATCTGCCATTGAGGAGGATAATGAGGTTATGGCAGCTATCTGCTGCCATACCAACAGTATTCCACTTCAAAGAGCCGACATACAACGATGGCGGGCAGTCCGCAAGTGGTTAAAATCAGCTGACAGTGGACTTTAGCCCACTATCAGCTGAATACGGATCACAGGAGTGCAAAACTAAGTGCACTCCTGTGACTCACTGAAGAAGCAGGGCCAAAAGTGATGGCTGCACCGTATTGCCCTGGACTGGATTCTTAATGGAAACAATGGTGGATCATGCCTGCAAAATGCTGGTTGGCAGAGCTGCGGGTGATCTCCACTGGAGTGACAATGCATTGAGCAACAGGGACAGTATGGGTATGCCGTCCCTTCAGAGCGCATGCCCTGGTGATGTCACTGACTGCATTCACTGTGAATATCTCCTAAATGGTGCAAGTTTAGGAGATATTCACTGTACCTACAGGTAAGCCTTATTATAGGCTTACCCGTAGGTACAAGTTAAAAAAAAGACTTTACTACCACTTTAAAGCCTATATGAGCTATTAAGGATTGAGTTTACAATTACTTTCAAGAGACCCCCTGTAGAGCATATTTATGAAAGCATAACAATGCCAGGAGTTTATTACTGAACATTATTTATGTATAAATACTTCACTGACTTGTCAGAAAACTCAAGAAAATCTTACTTCTTTTTTGTTCCAGTAGAGGTAGTTTCTCTGACCCAGTACTGCACCTGACAAGCACTCTGCAAAGGAGGCTAATGTCACATTTGACAATGTCACTGTACCATAATGATTTGCTTGTTTGCTTTACTAAACTGCTAATGTCACAATCCATTAAACAGAATTGAACAAATACCACACAGTCTTCTATGTTTCATTCTAATGGATAGGATACCCTGTGTTACAATAAGTGTTTCCGTTTAAAAACAGATCTCCCAATTTTTGGCACAAATGTATGTTATAAAATGAGTTGCCATTTTTACTTCTTTCCCTAGATATTTACAGGTGTTCAGTTTTAACAGCACTATTAATTAAAATATTACATTTTTTTCCATTAAGTGTTTTCCTACAGGCAAGTACGGGTTGTAATAAAAGCTAACTTCTTTAATGTTTAAAACTCATAATGGTACAATTTAAAATGAGAGCTTCTGTTAAGTAAAGCTGACTAATAAATAACTCCTTGAGGCTGGGCTCACACATGTCCGGTTGCGTTTTGCAGTCTGGAGTCCAGTGCAGTTCTGTTGACCGGTTCAGGTGCGATTCAGGTGCAAATTTTTTCCTGAACTTGCACCTGAACCAGACCCAAAAACGGACAGGACCCTTTTCAAAACCCCACTGCGGCCGTCCTGGACATGTGTGAACCAGCTCCATTAAGAGCAGGTCACATTCACATGTTATATTCACATGTTATATATGTAATCTTAGCCTTAGGGCCCATTCAAACTTTGTCATACTGGTGTGTTATGTTAATGCAGGTGTTTTTTCATGCCTTAAGGTGCGTTGTGTTGAGGCAGCCTAGTCAAATAAATAGGCTGGTAAATGGAAATGCACCTAATCAGTCATAAAAAAGGTATTTTTGGCAACACATCACACCACATTGCACAGTAGTGCATTATCGTGCATTTTGGAGCACACAGGTGCATTGGATCTGAGTTGCGTCAGTGCAATGGGGTGCCATTCAAAACATATTGTGCGTTAACGTGCATTGCACTAACAGACACACTACCATGTGACACACTGCACTGAAAAGATGCAAACAGGCCCCCAATCTACAATATAGATATTTACAAAAAAAATCGAAAAATTATATAGACTTTCCGGTGAATACACTAGAACAGTTTTTTTTTCTTTTTTTTAGGTCCATTAATGATAAAATCCCAAATTTGAAAAAAAGAAAAAAAGAAGGAAAGAAAAGGATCCTATAAAAAAAGGAGACAAAACGGATGTACAGCATTTATGTAGTTATGTTCAATACACAAAAAACTTGCAGGTGCCACAAAATATTTGTGGCCAATCACATTGCACAGCAAAATATTTTTGGGACAACGTGTGTCAGAGCCGTCAGTGCACACAGAAGGATTTTTTGTGAAAAGCGGGATCGTTTTTCTCATGCACCTAGATGCATTTGATTTACCAAAAACATATAATATATAAAAGGTGCTGTGAATGCATCCTAAAACAATTTGTATACCAAGTGTACCAAGATGTTAGCATGCCACAACCAAGCCAAAAAAGTAAGCACCAGCAGCTGTTGCCATATCTGATTGCTCATATGGGTAACACAATAAGCTTTTTCCAAAATACAGCAAATGTGGCATTTAATGAATCAACAAATAAACTGCTCATTCAACATAGTACATTTCCCCAAAGTTGTGTTCTTACCTTGCCTGTAAAGTACAAAGAGGAGAACTGGACTTGCAGAGTCCTATAGAAAGCACTCCTGTTATTAAATTTACCGGTATTGTTTCCCCAAAATTGTTTTGAAGAAGGTAGCACATCCAAGCTATAGTCACTTTTCACAGAAGGAGCAATCTGCTCTAGCACTCCTTGCTGCAGCTCCTGCTCTTACACAGACATACAAGCGCTGCTCTGAATATAGAGTGACTCACACAGGCAGAAAAGCGAGGTGGGAGGGATTTTTTTATGCTCTGTAATCTCACAGACAAACTCTATTATTTGGCAAAAGGCAACCCTCCATGCTAGTCTATAGCAGCAGTGTCTGTCAATGCGATCAACTATCAGCTCCCATTTTAATATTTAGTATGATCAAGCTTGTATTAAGTATATATCCAAAATCATATGTTAATCCCAATTATGATTCCTCCATGAAACAAAAGGCTATGCGATATCTGATTTTTGCTAGCAACATGATGTACCATGAAGTTGACAGCAAGGACGAAAGGGGACTGGAAGGATCAGCCAGGTATTTCTGTTGTATGGAATTAATCTAACACTAAAAGACTACTATAATAAAGATAAACATAGGCAAATACACACATAGATAAAAAGAAAATGTTTGGGGTAACATATTACACACTTTAAGAAATGAACAATAATCAGTGCAAGGGTTTATCTCTGGTGTTGGTCACAAGTTCTCAGAATATGGGAAAAAATAGAATTCTCCTTTTACTATTTTGTTACAGATAAAAAAATAAAAAAACACAGGACTTCAAAGACAGCTCACCCTATTTGAGGAGCTCTACCAAGGTGAAGGTGTCCTGAGAAAGACCCTATCCACGTCTTATCAAATACTGGTGGAAATAAACTCTCAGAAAGATCCAATATACCTATATCTATGTGAAAAGGATTTGAATACCATATGTACCAATGGTCAAAAGGACAACATTTTATTATTTGTTCACAAAGCCTTGATAAGTTGTAGCTACCAAGAAATCACCTACAAACTCATATTGCTTTGGTACAGGACTCCGATTGTCCTTGCCAAACTATTCCTTTTGACAGAATGACCTTTGCTGGCGATGCAAAACACCAAGGGGTACACTCCTACATGTGTTCTGGGATTGCCTTTCCATCTGCCCTTTCTGGCAACAGGTTCTACAAATAATACCACAACTTACAGACATATCCCTTTTTGATAATCCTACCACTGTCCTGTTGAACCTGACACCTCTGTCTAGAAAACATTATTGTAAGTCCTTACTTTCATCTCTTAAATACTGCGAGGGCTTGTATCCCAAGTCTGTAAAAACAACAGACTCCCCTTACAGTGACATTACGGTTTGCCAGGGTGAACTATATAATGAACAAGTGATGGAATAATTAACTTCTGCCCTGAAAGACAAAAGCAAATCTTATACGGCCAGATGGTTTTACTGTGTACAGTTCAGACTGTATATTGAATACTTACAATTCTGAAAAGCCTCACCTGTTACCTTATCTGCACTCTCCTGGAGACAACCCCTATGGACACCCACTCTATCTCCTACTGTTCTTCTCTATCCATCTTTATCCTTCTTTTCTTTACTCTCTTTTCTCCACTTTGTTTTCTCTTTATCTCTCTTTCCCCCTATCCTATTAAATAATTAACCTCCTTTATATACAATTTCCTTCCTTTTGCCATGGTTAATTCCTTCTCCCCGCTTTGAACCTCAACCCATTTAAAAAAAAAAAAAGGCTCTCATGGACCTAATTTTTTTCCTCCTTGTGGTTTTACCGCTTCAAATGGACTAAATATCGAATACAACAAAAAGTACAGAGGAATGTTTTTCGTGTATTGATGCAACTATATATACCCTTCTTGTTTACACTGTGAAAGTAACTTAATGTTACATGGAGTCCTAATGTGAACCTCTAAATAAAGAAGTTATAAAACAAAGGGTGATTGTGATCATGGATATATCACTAATGCAGCCACACATGTTTCAATCTGTTAGCACAGTATTCACTGAATATAAATTGATTGAATATGTAGGTTTTCAAACTGCATAACTTATCAAAACATTCACAGTACTACAGCTGTAGATATTTGTTGCACATGTGACACTTGCCACTATATTAATGCTGTGAATGTGCAGTGAGCAAATCTGACAGTGGACGAATGTGTGGTGAATGTTTAAAGCATAGTAACTGCTTTAAATAGCATAGTGAGGCCAGCTAATGTGCTATCTGGAAATCTCCTTAGTTCTAACACTGTTTTTGCCTTTGAGCAGCGCCTTGGATTCCTATTTATTCCTAATAGATACTGTTTAGCCAATGGCAAATAAATAAAGGGGAGTTCCAGAAAGTGATGGCCTTAGTGAGCAGAAAATTCTAAGGCAGTGAGGTTGGCAAAAAGTCAAAGGCTAAAGGCAAACTAGACTGTTCACTTTGCAAGGGAAGATGCATTTTGAATGAGGTTAGACTTTGCTGATGTCCATCATCTGATCATGTGCAAGCACAAATTATGTTTTCTATTTTTATTTTCCATGCACGTCATTCAGTATTCTTAGCAAAGTTAAACTTCACCACATTCACTAAGCTCTGGGGCAAATTCTCTTTCAAAATCTAACTTCCCTTGGAAAGTCAACAGCCTATTTTCCTGTAGTAAATCAATCCTAGTGTCACCCCCAAAGATCCCTATGACATCACTGTTCTAAATGTCATATTTTATATTGGTCCACATATTGCAAATTATAAAACAGTTACCATGCAATATTTCTAGATATCTGGGAAGTGGGGGGGGGGGGTGACTTAAGAAAATAAAGATTTTGATTTATTACTTTGCTGTTTCTCCCACAGAAATGCTCGTCAGTATCGATGAACATTCACAGTGAAGGCTGTGAAAACCAAAACCTAAGGAAAACCATCTTACTGACTGACACCACTTAGGCCTATCAGGAATACAGGGGTGCTACATATTTACTTTGCTACCTCTTCAGGTAACAGTGAGTGAAATCCCTACTTGCTAGGCAACTGAAATATTGGTGCAAACAAAGCCTGGGGAATGCCCAGGAAAAAACCAAAGCCTACTTACCACCAACTCGCAGACAACCAAATTGACCTGTCTAACAGTACGCGTTAAAAACAGGGGTTTAGTCCGCACGCATTTGCAAATGCATGCGTGAGCCACAGAGCCTCGTCACGGCACCCTGATATCTGTGGTCCTAACACTAAACATACCGCTTACTGCGATAGCCAGCTATAAATGAAGGCGGTGGCAAGTTTTTTGAGATCACCTTGGTGTGTTTATTGGTCCAGAAGCGCACCAGCACCTTTGCAGCCATGGTGCTATTTGCTGGGTGTCTGGTGTGCTTCTGTACCTTTAAGAAGGGATGGGCTGCCCTTCAGTCCACCTGCCAGCATTTATCCATCAGAATGCATGTGCCTCCACTGTGGGGACACTCATATTTTAGTGTTAGGACCACAGATATCAGGGTGCCGTGACGAGGCTCTGTGGCTTACGCATGCATTTGCAAATGTGTGCGGACTAAACCCCTGTTTTTAACGCGTACTGTTAGACAGGTCAATTTGGTTGTCTGCGAGTTGGTGGTAAGTAGGCTTTGGTTTTTTCCTGGGCATTCCCCAGGCTTTGTTTGCATCTGTTTGTAGCCCTCCAAAGCCGCTTACAGCGATAGCCAGCTATAAATGAAGGCGGTGGCAAGTTTTTTGAGATCACCTTGGTGTGTTTATTGGCCCAGAAGCGCACCAGCACCTTTGCAGCCATGGTGCTATTTGCTGGGTGTCTGGTGTGCTTCTGTACCTTTAAGAAGGGATGGGCTGCCCTTCAGTCCACCTGCCAGCATTTATCCATCAGAATGCATGTGCCTCCACTGTGGGGACACTCATATTTTAGTGTTAGGACCACAGATATCAGGGTGCCGTGACGAGGCTCTGTGGCTTACGCATGCATTTGCAAATGCGTGCGGACTAAACCCCTGTTTTTAACGCGTACTGTTAGACAGGTCAATTTGGTTGTCTGCGAGTTGGTGGTAAGTAGGCTTTGGTTTTTTCCTGGGCATTCCCCAGGCTTTGTTTGCATCTGTTTGTAGCCCTCCAAAGCCGCTTACTGCGATAGCCAGCTATAAATGAAGGCGGTGGCAAGTTTTTTGAGATCAACTGAAATATTGGTTTTGGTACAATGGTGCACTGTTGAAAGGACCAGCAATACCAAACATTTTAAAGAGACAGTCTTCCTGCTGTACTATAATGTACATATGAAGGTTGGAGCTCCCATTCCTACATCTGCAGTATGAGCAGGGCACGAGACCCAGAGTATCAGAAAACTTGGTTTCAGACCTTCCAGGCAATTAGTAGTGGCCAGTGCTGAATATTTTCTGTTGCAAGCATCACAACTGGTGTGGTCTGGTCCATAGGGCCAAGGGATAGAAAACCTTGTCTGGAAAGCACATTTTTCAATGCTAAGGGCTGCTATCCTAGACTTAGATTGGAGAGGACTATTGTAATCAAAGAACACAGAACAAAAATGGGAATGTTTCAAATTGACTAAATGCAGACACCCTGAAAAATATATTCCCAATTGGCAATACGTTTAAAAGGTTAAAACTTAAACCCTTTGCTGTTTCTGACACAGAAATGCACCAGTCAGTGTGGATAAACATTTACAATAAATATATTTGAATGGTAAAAAGATCTGGTCTGAGTATATTGGCCCCTTACAAGATAAACTTGAGTTGGTGACTGGGAACAAAGAGAAAATACCTTCTTCATTCTTATGTATGCAGGGGAACATGCTGAAGCTGTAGTGCATATTGCCGCAGACTCGAATGGCTTAAAACTGACATGGTCCACAAGCAAACTAAATAAAGGTAAATACAACACCTAGAAAAAATGGCTTACACCCACATGTCCCCAAAGAGCCGAGCTCTGTTATTTCAAAGCCATTGTTTGTACATTTTAGAGTCTCTTTAATGCCTGGCATGGTGCCAATATATTGATACAAGGCCAATAAGGGATCATAGTTTTTACCAAGTAACTACAGACCTGTTAGTTTAACTTCTACAGTTGAAAAGATACTTTAGTGTTCAATGAAAGACAAAATAGAAGAAGTTTTGCAAGAAAACAATATTAAGCAATAACAATAGTCACCATGGATTCATGAAAGACCAAAGTTGTCAAACAAATCTAGTTTATTTTTATGAGGAAGTAAGCAAAAATGTATACAGAAGAGTGGCTGTGAATATCATATAAATGGACTTTGCAATAGCATTTCACACAGTTTTCAAAGGTCTAAAGTTAAGGTCTATATCCATAGAAAGATCAGCCTGTAAATAAATAGAAAACTGGTTTAATGACTATATTCAAAGTGTAGTGATTAATGATTCATACTCTGAATGGACTAAAGTAATTAGTGGTGTTCTCTATGGTTAATGTTGGGACCCAGCTTTTTAACCTATTTATAAAAGTTTGTTTGCAGATTACACCAAGCTGTGTGATTTATTAAATCTCCAACTTACAAGCAGACCTTACTGCACTGTTTGATTGGACAACTAGGTACATCATACATTCTAAGACAGGGGTGTCAAACTCAATTTCATTGCGGCTCACATCAGCATTATGGTTGCTATCAAAGGGCCAGTTGTATCTGTAAGACTAGGTGTCCAGGGCAAGCCCCCCCACCATCAGAAGTCAAGAGTCTCCCCACCCTTCCTTTCTTTACATTGTATCGACCTTACCTTGTGCTGCTGCCGGGCACAATCTGGGGTGGAGCTGGGAAGTAGAAACTGCAGAGTCTAAAGGAGGACCCAAAGAAGGGCTGGAGTCAGCTGCCAGAGTCTGCTGAAAATTGAGACCAGGGAAGGCAGAGACAAGGTGGTGCTGCAGCTGCACAGAGAGACACGGCATCTGTAGGAGGAGTCCTGCCCTCCTGTCTGCTGCTGAATGCTGTGGCTGCACGGAGAAACACAGGATCTGGAGGAGGAGTTGAGACAAGATGAGAGCTGAGATTAGGAAGGGGGTTCCACAGCTGTAGGAGTGGTGCGAAGGCCATATTAAATAGCGGGCTGGATTCGGCCTGCAGGCCTTGTGCTTGACATGTGTTCTAGGAGGAGTACAGCTGAGGGTGTCAATAATGGAGAAATATCTGAGTGTTCTGGTAGATCATGGACTTAATAATCGCATGCAATGCCAAGCTGCAGTTTCTAAAGCAAGCAAATATTTGTTTGTATTAAAATATATATGGACTCAAGGGACAGAAAGAGATAATCCTGCCCCTATACAAAGCATTAATAAGAACTCATCTGGAATATGCAACCCTTTTTCAGCACCAGTTCAGAAAGATCATGTTGGGGAACTGGAGAGAATGCAGAGAAAGACAAACAAATTGACAAAAGGCATGGAGGGGCTCAGCTATGGAGAAAGATTAGCTGAAGCACATTTATTCTCCTTTGAGAAAGGAGTTTAAAGAGGAATTGGTCAGTATGTAGAATACAAAAATGGTACTTATATTATACTTGGTGCAAAGTTATTGACTTTAAAGTCATTGAAAAATATGAAAAGGGGGGATAGACTCCCTCAGGAATTAGCTGTAGCCAGTTTAGTTAATTGTTTTAAAAAACTGGATGCATTTCTAAATGAACAGAATATAACAGGCTATTAACATTTACAAATATAAACTCCAGTGATTTTTGAACCAGAAAATTCCTGATTGCCTTGGGGATCAGGAAGATTTTTTTTCCCCTGGTGGAGTAAATTGGGCTATGCTTTAGTGGTTGTTTTTTTGGATCAACTGTGGGTGTAGGGTTCTGTATATGGGGGTTTTCTATGTATTCTTTTTTTCTAGTGTTTAAACTAAATGGATTTGTGCCTTTTTTAACTTTCAGGAACATCATGTCAGTCATTAGAAAGGTTGTGCCAACTGTTATGCCCTGTACACACAAGTGGAATTTCAGTCGGAAAAATCTTGGATGGTTTTTCTGAAGGAATTCCGCTCAAGCTTGGCTTGCATACACACGGTCACACAAAAGATCTCTGAACTTTCGACCGTCAAGAACGCGGTGACGTACAACACTACTATGAGCCGAGAAAATGAAGTTCAATGCTTCCGAGCATGTGTCGAATTGTTTCCGAGCATGATTCGTTTTTTTGCGCGTTGAAATTGCATACAGGCAAACGGAATTACCGATAGGAACTTTTTCCGACGGGAAAATAGAGAACCTGCTCTCAATCTTTTGTTGGCGAGAATTCCGCCAGCAAAAGTACGATGGAGCATACAGACGGTCGAAATTTCCGACCAAAACCTCACATCCGACTTTTGCTGGCGGAATTTCCGATCGCGTGTACGGGGCATAAAGCTCATGCGCATGCACATAATTGTGCATGTGCACATAACAAGACATACACATGAATATACAGATACTGACTTCTAGTGGGTTTTTAAAACCTGGGCCCTGCATGAAATGTTTACTGAATAGTCTTTCAGTCTTTGAGTTCCTATTATTCATGATTTTGAACCTGCTTGACCCTGTTACTGACCCAGCTTTCCTCTGACCTGCTTCTGGATTATCCTTGCCTGTCTATGTTTGCTGCCTATATTTGTTACCAATGTTGGCCTGGACTTTTGAAGAAGATTTCTGGTATTAATTCTGTACCGCTCTGCCTGCATGTTGTTAGCCTCTGCTCATATCTGACCTTGATCATGCTCAAGATTTGGTGCCTTCTGCTTAACTGTTACCAAATTCAGCTTGTGACCTGGCTCTGCTTACAACTAGACTTGGTGTATTTTGGATGCCATCTCCATGTGCTTCTGTTTACTTGATACCAGTGCTTGCAAGTTCAAGTCTTCAGTTTCAGCTTCAGGCACTTGCATCCTTCCATTGCCCTTGCAGTTCCTGTCCAAACTTTTAGGTGTGCCGAGATGGGAATTGTGTGAGAGGCCACTCTTGTCATCTTGGGCTCCTTATACAAGTATTAAACACTTGCTATTAACCTTAAGTGGCATAGCTGTGCATGATTGCCTGCATATTGGAGATTAGTTGCCAGTGACCCATTTCACAGTTTCATTCGTTTAGTGTTCACTGTCCATACAGTCGCCCCATCCTCAGTGCAGCTGAGCTTCCTCCCTGCTGCTGCACCTGCTACACAGACAGTGCAGAATCAGGGAGTATCTGTATACTATAGTATACTATATATCTGTATAGTATGTATCTGTGTGGGCGGAGCCTGAGGGAGGATTCAAGTCCACTTCCCTTGTGATAGACAGCAGACTGTGTGCTTTCCTTAACCAATAGACAGCTGCAGCCTGCTATTTGAAATATAATCTGTCCACTGTCTGCTGTTAATCACAAGGACAAAGCAAACCTGAGAAGGAACTAGTGTCTCAGCCTCCCTGTTTACTGCAGCATCACCAGTTGCAAGGAGGCGGTTAGCTTTTAGGTTTACAGTGTCATTAACAACAATTGATATGATAGAGCGGGGGTCGCAGCAGCAAACATTCCACTCTAAAACAATGCATACTGAGAAGGGCACCCTACCTGTCTCTGTACACCAAATTAGAGTAGCCCTTAATTACCTCCAGTAGTATGGTAGAAAGTAAAGTAAAAAATATATATATATTTTTTCAAAATTGTTGCTCTTTTATTGTTTATAGCGCAAAAAATAAAAACCGCAGAGGTGATCAAATACCACCAAAAGAAAGCTCTATTTGTGGGGAAAAAAGGATATCAATTTTATTTGGGTACAATTGCCAGTTAAAGCAGCGCAGTGCAGTATCAAAAAAAATGTCCTGGTCAGGAAGGGTGTAAAACCTTTCGGAACTGAAGTGGTTAAATAAGCCCATACATGCTATGCAGACTGTGCATTTACAAGATCAACAATTGTTTCCCTAAAAAGAGTATGTACTGTAAAATAGTTGGAGGCTATCATATCCCTATGTAATGCTTGATGACATTAGCGTCCCTATACTAGAATGAGCTTTGTGCACCTTGGAGCATGGAACAACTAGATACTGGTGATCATTTGATGTACTAGCCGGTTAATAGATCCCTGCTATTGTCATTCTTTGGGGATGCACATGATAATACAGATTCATTACAATACAAAGCAACTGACAATATTATGAGTGTTTCTTGAAAGGTTCCAGTTTAGCTCTGCTTGCTTCAACATTTCCCATCAGTAAAAGTTTGGCACGGTGCTGTAAAATCAATGCAGCATTATCTTGTGGCGAGATAATTTTCAGCTGCTTTACATTCAGTAAATATGGATCCTGCATTCGTTACAAGCAAGAATGTAAAGTGTTACAGAACTACTTTAAATTAGCTGGCTAAAAATAGATGCCTCTACTTCTAGCAGACTGATCTGAGAGCTGTACAGTATAAGTTAAATTGCTACAAGCTTGCATACCTGATTTTTTTTTTTTTATTCACATAAACCAGGACACTAGTACATTTTTTGAAAGCTGATCTGATATAAGCTTTTGGTGGTGGCAAAACAACAAGATCCATAAATGATTTAAAAACACAATATAAAGGGTTGGTTCACACTAGAGCTGTTGTGTTGAATCGGACAGTGCAACCACCATACGATGTCAAGGGAAATAACATTGGCCACAATTGGCGTTGTTCACACCTTTGTGCTGCGTTGTATGCACCATTTTTGCTCAATACATCGCTGTGGCGAAGCTATACAGTGCATCCCATCGCAACACAACATGCTCGCATGTGATTTCACCATACAAATAATGTTGAACAAAGTAAAAAAAGTTCCACCATCTTGTTTTTCTACACTACACTCAGTCAGCAAACATGAAGGAAGTGACGTCACAGGAGAAGCACATGACACAATGCAAGATAACACAGCTTAACGCAAGATAAACCACAGATAAACGCATTGCAAACAAAGTGGAAATACTGCACGCATCAATGCATTACAATAACATACTTTAACGCGTCCCAACGCAGATGTTTTAATGCTCATGCTGTGGTGTGAACCGACCCTAATTTGTCCTGCATATAAAAGCAATACTTTAAATTCAGGGGAAAACTCCAAAGCTTAGACATAGAACTCATTTACTAAAAATGCTGGTTGCTTGGCTGTCTTATTGAATAGCTCTGATAAGTTCCTGAGTCACTGACCTGGAAGAGCTATACAGATTAGGATTTCTGACTTGACATGTCTGTATGCTATAAATTCTTAACCCCTTTGCAACTGCATAACACATACACTATATTACCAAAAGTATTGGGACACCTGCCTTTATGCGCACATGAACTTTAATGGCATCCCAGTCTTAGTCCGTAGGGTCTAATATTGAGTTGTTCCAGTGAAGGGAACTCTTAAGGTGTCAGCATACCAAGACCCTTATCCGAGCACGCAACCTGGCAGGCCACAGGAAAAGAGGGGGGACGAGAGAGCGCCCCCCCTCCTGAACCGTACCAGGCCACATGCCCTCAACATTGGGAGGGTGCTTTGGGGTAGCCCCCCAAAACACCTTGTCCTCGTCCAGCATCTCCTCCGTGGCGTCTTCTATCTTCTTCTCCTCGGGCCGCTCCGCACCCATGGCATGGGGGGAGGCTTCTGCTCTTCTCTTCATCTTCTTCTTCTTCATCTTCTTCTCTTCTTCATTTTCTTCTCCGGGCCGCTACGCACCCATGCTGGCATGGAGGGAGGCTCCCGCTGTGTGACGCATTTCCTCTTCTGACGGTTCTTAAATAATGGGGGCGGGGCCACTCGGTGACCCCTTCCCCTCTGGCGCACGGTGACTTGATGGGACTTCCCTGTGACGTCACGGGGAATGCCACAGGGAAGTCCCGTCATGTCCTGTGCGTCAGAGGGGGGCGGCGTCACCGGGTGGCCCCGCACCCCGTTATTTAAGAACCGTCAGAAGAGGAGACGCGTCACACAGCGGGAGCCTCCCACCATGCCAGCATGGGTGCGGAGCGGCCCGGAGAAGAAGATGAAGAAGAGAAGAAGAGAAGAAGGTGAAGAAGAGAAGAAGATGAAGAGAAGAGCGGGAGCGTCCCCCATGCCATGGGTGCGGAGCGGCCCGAGGAGAAGAAGATAGAAGACGCCGTGGAGGAGATGCTGGACGAGAACACAGGAGGAAGAACCAGAAGAGCCAGAAGAACCAGAAGAATAAGATGAAGGAAGATAGAAGAAAGAAGAAGCATTTAAATAAAGGAGTTGTCAAAAACTGTCTCTTGTCATTTTTAACATTTTTGACAGTTTTTTAGTGAAATGGTAGGGGTACTTTTGTACCCCCTTACCATTTCACACGGGGGGGGCAGGATCTGGGGGTCCCCTTGTTAAAGGGGGCTTCCAGATTCCGATAAGCCCCCCCGCCCGCAGACCCCCACAACCACCGGCCAGAGTTGTGGGAATGAGGCCCTTGTCCTCATCAACATGGGGACAAGGTGTTTTGGGGGCTACCCCAAAGCACCCTCCCAATGTTGAGGGCATGTGGCCTGGTACAGTTCAGGAGGGGGGGCGCTCTCTCCTGCCCCCCTCTTTTCCTGCGGCCTGCCAGCTTGCGTGCTTGGATAAGGGTCTGGTATGGATCTTTGGGGGGACCCCAAGCCGTTTTTTTTTTTTTAATTTTGGCACGGGGTTCCCCTTGAAATCCATACCAGACCTGAAGGGTCTGGTATGAAATTTAGGGGGACCCCCACATCTTTTTTTTTAAATTTTGGCTGGGGTTCCCCCTAATATCCATACCAGACCTGAAGGGCCTGGTATGGAATTTAGGGGGACCCCCACGTCATTTTTTTTTTTTAATTTTGGTTCAGGGTTCCCCTGTGGGGAATTCCCATGCCATTTTTATCAATGAAATTCTATGTTTATTTGTCGGACCGGCAATGCAATAGCCGCGAGTAGTTTTAAATGAATTTTTTCCTTTGAAATGTCATTTTGCTGTCAGACTTTTCTAAACACGGGAAACATGCGCCCCTTTACAGGCATACTATAGATACCCCCCAGCTATGAAATTTAAAGGGATATTACACTTTTATTGTTTGACTTTAAGCATTATTAAAATCACTGCTCCTGAAAAAACGTCCGTTTTTAAAACTTTTTTTGCATTGATCCATGTCCCCTGGGGCAGGACCCAGGTCCCCAAACACTTTTTATGACAATAACTTGCATATAAGTCTTTAAATTTAGCACTTTTGATTTCTCCCATAGACTTTTAAAGGGTGTTCCGCAGCATTCGAATTTGCTGCGAACACCCGAAATTGTTCGCTGTTCGGCGAACTTGCAAACAGCCAATGTTCGAGTCGAACATGCGTTCAACTCGAACTCGAAGCTCATCCCTAACGGTCACACAAAGTTGTCAGAAAATCCGATCATTCTGAACGCGGTGACGTAAAACACGTACGTCGGGACTATAAACGGGGCAGTAGCCAATAGCTTTCATCTCTTTATTTATTCTGAGCATGCGTGGCACTTTGTGCGTCGGATTTGTGTACACACGACCGGAAATTCCGACAACGGATTTTGTTGCTGCTCTCAAACTTTGTGTGTCGGAAAATCCGATGGAAAATGTGTGATGGAGCCTACACACGGTCGGAATTTCCGACAACAGGGTCCTATCACACATTTTCCATCGGAAAATCCGACCGTGTGTACAGGGCATTAGACTGGGATGCCATTCAAGTTCATGTGCGTGTAAAGGCAGACGTTCCAATACTTTTGGTTATTTAGTGTATGTGCAGGAACAAAAGTATGGGCTTTAACACAATGCACCCACATCTCACAAAAGTGAGTACAGCCCTCACATTTTTGTAAATATATTTTATTATATCTTTTCATGTGACAACACTGAAGAAATTACACTTTGCTACAATGCGAAGTAGTGGGTGTGCAGCTTGCATAACAGCGTACATTTGCTGTCCTCTCAAAATAACTCAACACAGCCATTAATGTCTAAACCACTGGCAACAAAAGTGAGTACACCCCTAAGTGAAAATGTCCAAATTGGGCCCAATTAGCCACCCCCCCGGTGTCATGTGACTCGTTAGTGTTACAAGGTCTCAGGTGTGAATGGGGAGCATGGTGGTGGGATTGTCATGGTCTGGGGCTGCATGAGTGCTGCCCGCACCAGAGAGCTACAGTTCATTGAGGGAACCATGAATGCCAGCATGTACTGTGATAGATTGAAGTAGAGCATGATCCCCTCCCTTCAGGGACTGGGCCACAGGACAGTATTCCAACATGATAATGACCCCAAACAAACCTCCAAGACGACCACTGCCTTGCTAAAGAAGCTCTAAACCCTATTGAACATCTGTAGAGCATCCTCAAATGGGAGGTGGAGGAGCGCAAGGTCTCTAACAAGGTGTCTAACATCCATCATCTCCATGATGTTGTCATGGAGGAGTGGAAGAGGACTCCAGTGGCAACCTGTGAAGCTCTGGTGAACTCCATGCCCAAGAGGGTTAGGGCAGTTCTGGAAAATATTGGTGGCCACACAAAATATTCACATTTTGGGCCCAATTTGGACATTTTCACTTTTGTTGCCAGCGGTTTAGGCATTAATGGCTGTGTGTACAAGTTGTACACTCACTATGTTACATTGTAGCAAAAAGGCAATTTCTTCAGTGTTGTCACATGAAAAGATATAATAAAATATTTAGAAAAATGTGAGGGATGTACTAACTTTTGTGAGATACACATGGATACACAGAGCTCTCACTCGGCTTGGGTGCCCCCTGTACCAAGATGCTGGCTGAGGGGCACTGAAAGGAAGGAGGGGCTAGGAGCAGCAAAGAGGGACCCGAGAAGAGGAGGATCCAGGCTGCTCTGTGCAAAACCACTGCACAGAGGAGGTAAGTATAACATTTTTTTTTTAAACAAGCCTTTACAATCACATTAATGAATGTTTCATATATACTGTTTTGCATTTTGGCAGGATCTCATCCCATTGATTTGAATGGAAAAAATGTAGGTCAGCACACCACAAACATGCGGGGCTTTTTTTCCAGCTTATCCTAATGCATTGGATTGATGTGAATAGACACTACTGAAGTAAAAAAAATTCATTTATTTTCCCTTCACTGAAAAATCTGGATAATGTCTGGTATGACATCTAGAGGAAAAGGAAACTTTTACAGTAACCAAATCTAAGGACTGGTAAATTTAAATACAGTATATAAAACTGTTGTTTTTTTTTTTTTTCTGTTTAGAATCGCTTTAAATAAAGACATTCAGCAGTTCATTTTTTATCAAGCAAAAATAATAATTGTACACTTTGGGTTCTATTGATAAAATTTTGCTTTGTGAATGAACCAATTAGCAATTTTCTTTCCCCGGTGTCATGTGACTTGTTAGTGTTACAAGGTCTCAGATGTGAATGGGAAGCAGATGTGTTAAATTTGGTGTTATCGCTCTCACTCTTTCATACTGGTCACTGGAAGTTCAACATGGCACCTCATGGCAAAGAACTCTCTGAGGATCTGAAAAAAAGAATTTTTGCTCTACATAAAGATGGCCTAGGCTATAAGAAGATTGCCAAGACCCTGAAACTGAGCTGCAGCACGGTGGCCAAGACCATACAGCGGTTTAACAGGACAGGTTCCACTCAGAACAAGCTTCACCATGGTCGACCAAAGAAGTTGAGTGCACGTGCTGAGCAACATATCCAAAGGTTGTCTTTGGGAAATAGACATATAAGTGCTGCCAGCATTGCTGCAGAGGTTGAAGGTGTGGGGGGTCAGCTTGTCAGTGCTTAGACCATACACCGAAGACTGCATCAAATTGGTCTGCATGACTGTTGTCCCAGAAGGAAGCTTCTTCTAAAGATGATGCACAAGAAAGCCCACAAACAGTTTGCTGAAGACAAGCACACTAAGGACATGGATTACTGGAACCATCTCTTGTGGTCTGATGAACCAAGATAAACTTATTCGGTTCAGGTGGTGTCAAGCGTGTGTAGTGGCAACCAGATGAGGACTACAAAGACAATTGTGTCTTGCCTACAGTCAAGCATGGTGGTGGGTAGGGATGAGCTTCGAGTTCGAGTCAAACTCATTTGGGGTGTTCGCGGCAAATTCAAAATCCGCGGAACACCCTTTAAAAGTCTATGGGAGAAATCAAAAGTGCTAATTTTAAAGGCTTATATGCAAGTTATTGTCATAAAAAGTGTTTGGGGACCTGGGTCCTGCCTCAGGGGACATGGATCAATGAAAGAAAAAGTTTTAAAAACGGCCGTTTCTGGAGCAGTGATTTTAATAATGCTTAAAGTGAAAAATAAAAGTGTAATATTCCTTTAAATTTCGTACCTGAGGGGTGTCTATAGTATGCCTGTAAAGGGGCGCATGTTTCCTGTGTTTAGAACAGTCTGACAGCAAAATGACATTTCAAAGGAAAAAAAGTCATTTAAAACTACTCGCGGCTATTAATGAATTGTCGGTCCGGCAAAACACATCAAAGTTCATTGATGAAAACGGCATGGGATTTCCCCGCAGGAAAACCCCGAACCAAAATTTAAAAAAAAATGGCTTGGGGGTCCCCCTAAATTCCATACCAGGCCCTTCAGGTCTGGTATGGATATTAAGAGGAAACCCCGCGCCAAAATTTTAAAAAAAAATGGCGTGGGGGTCCCCCTCAAAACCTATACCAGACCCTTCAGACCCTTCATGACTAGGGTGGTAGATTGGAGGATTCATACCCATTGCAAGGACTGGATGAATCTAGAACAAAGGATTTTTGGAACAGAGCTTTGCCCTTCAAGTCTGGTATGGATATTAAGGGAAACCCCACGCCACAATTAGAAAAAAAAATGGCGTGGGGGTCCCCCTCAAAATCCATACCAGACTCAGAGAGTTCTTTGCCATGAGGTGCCATGTTGAACTTCCAGTGACCAGTATGAGAGAGTGAGAGTGATAACACCAAATTTAACACACCTGCTTCCCATTCACACCTGAGAGCTTGTAACACTAACAAGTCACATGACACCGGGGACAGAAAATTGCTAATTGGGCCCAATTTGGACATTTTCACTTAGGGGTGTACTCAGTTTTGTTGTCAGCGGTTTAGACATTAATGGATGTGTTTTGAGTTATTTTGAGGGGAAATCAAATTTATACAAGCTGTGCACTCACTACTTTACATTGTCGCAAAGTGTCATTTCTTCAGTATTGCCACATGAAAAGATATAATAAAATATTTCCAAAAATGTGAGGGGTGTACTCGCTTTTGTGAGATACTGTACCGCTTATTTATTCACGTCGGAAGTTGGTATCCTATTATTAAAGGGGGTTTCCAAATTTCAATAAGACCATACTCAAAGACACCCACAACCTCCTTGCCAGGGTTATGGTTAAGATGCCCTTGTCCTCATCAACATGGTGACAAGGAGCTTTGCCCCCTGGCAAGGTAACCCACCATGTTGAGGAAATGTGGACTGGAATAGTTTAGGAGGGAGAGTCACACTCTCTTCCACCCCCACTTTCCTGGGTACCAAGCTGTGTGCTCAGATAAGGGACCCCCACAATTACCAGCCAAGGCTGTGAGGAAGAGGCCCTAGTCCTCATTAACTTAAAGACTAGGTACATTGCCAGGGTGGGTGTTCCCTGGCAAGGCATCCCCTTGTGTTGAGGTCATGGGGCCTGATATGGTTCAGAAGGGGGGGCTGCATGCTTGTCCCATCCTTTCTTCTTCTTCCTCAAGTTCTTCCTCCGATCCTCTGCTTCTTGCTCCGGTGTTCTCATCCAGCATCTTCCTCCGTGGCGTCTTCCTTTGGGGAACTAAATTGGCATGTGTCGGGTTGGTGAAACTAGTACTACTAAAATCTAAGGGTGAAATTGGCCTCCCAGACCTACAGCGCTATTGTTGGGCTGCTAATATGACTAGGGTGGTAGATTGGGGGATTCATACCCATTGCAAGGTCTGGATGAATCTGGAACGAAGGATTTTCGGAACGGAGCTTTGCCTTTCAGGTCTGGTATGAATATTAAGGGGAACCCTGTGCCAAAATTAGAAAAAAAAATGGCGTCGGGGCAGTTTTTAAAACTTTTTTGCATTGATCCATGTCCCCTGGGGCAGGACCCAGGTCCCCAAACACTTTTTATGACAATAACTTGCATATAAGCCTTTAAAATGAGCACTTTTGATTATTCATGTTTGAGTCCCATAGACTTCAACGGTGTTCGCGTGTTCGAACAAATTCTTTGCCTGTTCGCATGTTCTGGTGCAAACCGAACAGGGGGGTGTTCGGCTCATCCCTAGTGGTGGGAGTGTCATGGTCTGGGGCTGCATGAGTTCTGTCGACACTGGGGAGCTACAGTTCATTGAGGGAACCATGAATGCCAACATGTACTGTGACATACTGAAGCAGAGCATGATCCCCTTCCTTCTGAGACTGGGCCGCAGGGCAATATTCCAACATGATAAGGTGATAGACTGGCCAAGTATGTCTCCAGACCTAAACCCTACTGAGCATCTGTGGGGCATCCTCAAACGGAAGGTGGAGGAGCGCAAGGTCTCTAACCTCCGCCAGCTCCATGATGTCATCATTGAGGAGTGGAAGACGACTCCAGTGGCAACCTGTGAATCTCTGGTGAACTCCATGCCCATGAGGGTTAAGGCAGTGCTGGAAAATAATGGTGGCCACACAAAATATTGATACTTTGGGCCCAATTTGGACATTTTCACTTAGGGGTGTACTCACTTTTGTTGCTAGTGGTTTAGACATTAATGGCTGTGTGTTGAGTTATTTTGAGGGGGCAGCAAATTTACATTGTTATACAAGCTGTACACTCACTATTTTACATTGTAGCAAAGTGTCATTTCCTCTGTGTTGTCACATGAAAATATATAATGAAATGTTTACAAAAATGTGAGGGGTGTACTCCCTTTTGTGAGATACTGTATATAGTAAATAATAGTAACAGTAAATAAACACCAGCAACAAGTTCCTTAATTAAAAAAAAATTACCCACAATGTACAGTAAATCCACCATCAGTCATGTCTATCTATACAGATACACATCAATATCATGATGCCCATCGACCTGCTTAAAGAAAAAAATCCAGCCACTAGGGATGAGCTTCGAGTTCGAGTCGAACTCATGTTCGACTCGAACATTGGCTGTTCGCAAGTTCACCGAACAGCGAACAATTCTGGGGTGTTCGCGGCAAATTCGAATGCCGCGGAACACCCTTTAAAAGTCTATGGGAGAAATCAAAAGTGCTAATTTTAAAGGCTAATATGCAAGTTATTGTCATAAAAAGTGTTTGGGGACCTGGGTCCTGCCCCAGGGGACATGGATCAATGCAAAAAAAAGTTTTAAAAACGGCCGTTTTTTCAGGAGCAGTGATTTTAATAATGCTTAAAGTCAATCAATAAAAGTGTAATATCCCTTTAAATTTCGTACCTGGGGGGTGTCTATAGTGTGTCTGTAAAGGGGCACATGTTTCCTGTGTTTAGAACAGTCTGACAGCAAAATGACATTTTGAAGGAAAAAACTCATTTAAAACTACCCGCGGCTATTGCATTGCCGACAATACACATAGAAGTTCCTTGATAAAAACGGCATGGGAATTCCCCAAAGGGGAACCCCGAACCAAAATTAAAAAAAAAAAATGACGTGGGAGTCCCTCTAAATTCCATACCAGGCCCTTCAGGTCTGGTATGGATATTAAGGGGAACCCCGGCCAAAATTAAAAAAAAAAAATGACGTGGGGTTCCCCCTAAATTCCATACCAGACCCTTCAGGTCTGGTATGGATTTTAAGGGGAACCCCGCGCCAAAAAAAAAAAAAAAAAACGGCGTGGGGTCCCCCCAAAAATCCATACCAGACCCTTATCCGAGCACGCAACCTGGCAGGCCGCAGGAAAAGAGGGGGGGACGAGAGTGCGGCCCCCCCTCCCTCCTGAACCGTACCAGGCCACATGCCCTCAACATTGGGAGGGTGCTTTGGGGTAGCTCCCCAAAACACCTTGTCCCCATGTTGATGAGGACAAGGGCCTCATCCCCACAACCCTGGCCGGTGGTTGTGGGGGTCTGCGGGCGGGGGGCTTATCGGAATCTGGAAGCCCCCTTTAACAAGGTGACCCCCAGATCCCGGCCCCCCCTGTGTGAAATGGTAAGGGGGTACATAAGTACCCCTACCATTTCACGAAAAAAGTGTCAAAAATGTTAAAAATGACAAGAGACAGTTTTTGACAATTCCTTTATTTAAATGCTTCTTCTTTCTTCTATCTTCCTTCATCTTCTGGTTCTTCTGGTTCTTCTGGCTCTTCTGGTTCTTCCTCCGGCGTTCTCGTCCAGCATCTCCTCCGCGGCGTCTTCTATCTTCTTCTCCTCGGGCCGCTCCGCACCCATGGCATAGGGGGGAGGCTCCCGCTCTTCTCTTCTTCTTTTCTTCTCTTCTGTTCTTCTTCATTTTCTTCTCCGGGCCGCTCCGCAATCCATGCTGGCATGGAGGGAGGCTCCCGCTGTGTGACGGCGCTCCTCGTCTGACAGTTCTTAAATAACGGGGGGCGGGGCCACCCGGTGACCCCGCCCCCCTCTGACGCACTGTGACTTGACGGGACTTCCCTGTGGCATTCCCCGTGACGTCACAGGGAAGTCCCGTCAAGTCACCGTGCGTCAGAGGGGGGCGGGGACCCGGTTATTTAAGAACTGTCAGACGAGGAGCACCGTCACACAGCGGGAGCCTCCCTCCATGCCAGCATGGATTGCGGAGCGGCCCGGAGAAGAAAATGAAGAAGAACAGAAGAGAAGAAAAGAAGAAGAGAAGAGCGGGAGCCTCCCCCCTATGCCATGGGTGCGGAGCGGCCCGAGGAGAAGAAGATAGAAGATGCCGCGGAGGAGATGCTGGACGAGAACGCCGGAGGAAGAACCAGAAGAGCCAGAAGAACCAGAAGAACCAGAAGATGAAGGAAGATAGAAGAAAGAAGAAGCATTTAAATGAAGGAATTGTCAAAAACTGTCTCTTGTCATTTTTAACATTTTTGACACTTTTTTCGTGAAATGGTAGGGGTACTTATGTACCCCCTTACCATTTCACACAGGGGGGGGGGCCGGATCTGGGGGTCACCTTGTTAAAGGGGGCTTCCAGATTCCGATAAGCCCCCCGCCCGCAGACCCCCACAACCACCGGCCAGGGTTGTGGGGATGAGGCCCTTGTCCTCATCAACATGGGGACAAGGTGTTTTGGGGGGCTACCCCAAAGCACCCTCCCAATGTTGAGGGCATGTGGCCTGGTACGGTTCAGGAGGGAGGGGGGGCCGCACTCTCGTCCCCCCCTCTTTTCCTGCGGCCTGCCAGGTTGCGTGCTCGGATAAGGGTCTGGTATGGATTTTTGGGGGGACCCCACGCCGTTTTTTTTTTTTTTTTTTGGCGCGGGGTTCCCCTTAAAATCCATACCAGACCTGAAGGGTCTGGTATGGAATTTAGGGGGAACCCCACGTCATTTTTTTTTTTTAATTTTGGCCGGGGTTCCCCTTAATATCCATACCAGACCTGAAGGGCCTGGTATGGAATTTAGGAGGACTCCCACGTCATATTTTTTTTTTAATTTTGGTTCGGGGTTCCCCTTTGGGGAATTCCCATGCCGTTTTTATCAATGAACTTCTATGTGTATTGTCGGCAATGCAATAGCCGCGGGTAGTTTTAAATGAGTTTTTTCCTTCAAAATGTCATTTTGCTGTCAGACTGTTCTAAACACAGGAAACATGCGCCCCTTTACAGGCATACTATAGACACCCCCCAGGTACGAAATTTAAAGGGATATTACACTTTTATTGTTTGACTTTAAGCATTATTAAAATCACTGCTCCTGAAAAAACAGCCGTTTTTAAAACTTTTTTTTGCATTGATCCATGTCCCCTGGGGCAGGACCCAGGTCCCCAAACACTATTTATGACAATAACTTGCATATAAGCCTTTAAAATTAGCACTTTTGATTATTCATGTTCGTGTCCCATAGACTTTAACGGTGTTCGCATGTTCGAACGAACTTTTTTCCTGTTCGCATGTTCTGGTGCGAACCGAACAGGGGGGTGTTCGGCTCATCCCTACCAGCCACCTAACGTCACGTCTGAACCTGTTGATTGACTCCTAGCGAATGTCATCTCCTGGTCCCTGCTGCTGCTGCAAAAAAGCAAAGGGTGACATCATTTACCATAAATGGACATGGCCATATTTGGTCAATTATATCACTGGGCTTAAAGAACTTGTCAAATATGGTCTGTGTGTGTGCGTATTTATTTATTATTGACTTTTTTGTGTATGAGTATGGGTACTATGTATCCATTATGCATTCATGTAGGGGAAGGGTGGTATCTGAGGACCACTTATTTTTAAAAGGGGATTCAAGATTTCAAAAAGCCCTAACCTGCAGGCCCCCACAACAACCAGGTTGGGTTGTGGGGAAGAGGACCTTGTTCCCGTCACTATGCATGGGGACAACGTGCTTAGCTTGCCCCCCCCCCATTCCTGGTCACCCAGGCTTCATGCTTGGATAAGTGTCTAGTATGAATTTTTGGAGGAACCCTACACTTTTTGTGCAGGGTACCCTCCTAAAATGCATACCCGACTCGAAGGGTTTGGTATCAAAATGGATGGGGGGGGCTCAAAGGGGGTTAATCATGGGGTCTGCCCTAAAATCTATACTTTTTTATGTTTCTATTGCCAGGTTGTGTTTTTTTTTAACCCCATTTGAATTTATGGGGGAACCCACATCTTTTGCATGGGAATCTCAATAAATGTGCACACTGCAAAAGGTCTCCCTCTTATTATTTCCTCGCTGGTTCAATGTTCTCATTCTATAGTGTTAGGCTATTTTCTCTATTGGTAAATGTTCTTATGGCTATTCTTTATCTTCATTTCAAGCGTTAGGCAATGTTACATTTGCCCAGTGAAAAGCAACAAAGTATTATACACATATTACAAACATAACAGGTATTATTTGTTACAATTGTGCAAATGATGACACATTCAAAAAAGCAAATACGTTTTTTTATGTGTGTGATTTAGGAATTGTGTGTGATCTTAATAGAAAACAACAAACACAGGTAATATAACTCAAGCAGGTTATTATTTTTTAAGAAGAAACGTTATTTTTCTGGAGTGCAACTTCAAAAGTTCAACTGAAAATATTTTTACATTGGTGCTACCTATTGCATTTTAAAAATGCTTAACTTAGAGAAGTAGTAGCACTGACATATTTGTATACTCAGGGCGTGTGACTACCACAAAGAGGCACAGTAAATGAAGAGATTGCAAGCTTGTGTTTCAGGCACAAGGAAAGTGGAAAAAGTAGACACATATCTGACTGCCTGCACATATCTTAAGTCAACACGGAAAATTTAAGAGTACAAATTAACCAATACGTTTGTCAGAAATCAACAAAGGAGAAAAGGACATTATACTTTTAGTTTTTGTCTTCTCTTTTACAGAATGTTTGCAGAATATAAAACAGATGTCATTAAGCTTTTTAACCTTAGCAACAATATCCCAATTTAATTTACTGTCTTTATTATATTATTAATATAACTAGACAGTACAGTATATTATATGAATATGTTTGTGTAAAAAGAGTGCATGTGTCTGTGCATGTTTTATCAAAGGCAAGGCAAGTAGGTATGATCAATGAAAAACGTACTATTTTTTCACTTGTGTGTTTTTTTTTTAACGTATTTTTATACCAAAATAAAGTGAGAAAATACTTTGATCATAGGCATTAAAACAATGAAAGTTTCATTGGGGTGTGTAAATTAAATCTGTCCCTAGCGATATGCAGTTCATAAATCACATGGTGAGGGAGGGCTCAATAGGTCTAACAATAACATATGCTTTTTCATAAAAACAAAGCACTGAATAATGAAACTCCTTCCTATTTTCTGATCCTTCTTTGGCAGTAGATCACTTTTAAAAAAAAATATTGTTAATAGAGGTATAATATTCATGAATAAATTTGTTCAGTTTGCAGGATAAAACCATTTAAATTACAATGGCCTAGTGAGTATTAAATAAACATGTATTAAACGTAAACATGAATTATGTCTACATAACTTAGGTTAAACTGTCACCCATGTTTATTCTTCTACATAGGAAAACAAATCTTCCCTTGTAGGTGCATTACATTTAACACACAGCACATTTCAGCCCTTTAGCCAGCAGATACTAATTAATTTCCAAGCATGAGTTTAAGTCCCTAGTGTCCAAACTGCAGCATTTGTTGAGCAACCCTCTCCCCAAGTTGTCAGTAATGGGAAGGAATGGGAACAATGCTCTGCAAAGGAATTGTGATGGCGTTGATCTTGAGTAGCCTTTTGTAACATGTTCCCATGCTTTGGCTATTTTCTGCACCATGTTGCCAATCTCCAACCACATTTGTAGCATGTCTACAGTCTATGACCTTCACCGTTAGTATGTCCACAGTTTCTGATAGTCTTCTGCAGGATTACATAAACTGAAAATTAAGTGCAGTGCCTTGGTGATGTCAGGTTTGCAGTTAAGTCCTCCAATAAACCCCTGGAGTCCTATGGAGCATTTTGTCACACTATACTCTAGAGTTATGTTTACACATGCAGCCGTCACTGCTGGATCACTTTTTTAGAGGTGTATAAGAGGTGATAGGGAGGCGATATAAAAATCCTTGTGTTTTTACTGCCTCCCAACCGCAAGTGTAAACAAGCATTAAAGAGTTATACTCACCGTCTCTCCAGCTGTGCGCTGTCCTAGAGCTCACTGCTGGCTGCCTGTCTACTTTCCCGTAACAATCCCTGGTGGTTTTAATTGGCTGGGCCAAGACAGCATCACTTCCACTCATGTGTGGGAGTTCAGTCACCTTTGCATTGCCAAAATTCTACACTGAGTTGTTTGTGCGCAGCATGTCACTGTCACTGCATGTCTCTTTTTCATTAATATTCCTGTCTGTTTGCAATTATTTTTTTCATTACTGTTCCACTTTAAGAACATTCCTTTGATTACCAGTTAATAAAGAAATACAACTACATAGAATGTTGCATAAATGTAAAATATGTCAGTTTTGTCACAGGTGTGAGAACTTTTATACAAATAAATATTTTTTTCTTACTTTAGTTGAATCTTCCTCTAAGCCCAATTCTAAGCAAAAAAAAAAGTTTTCCCATGCAGTGGGTCTGTGAGAAAGGAGATTTGCTTACCTAATCCTCCAATTCTCCAGGCATTAGACTAGTCTGACCCCGTGCTCCAGTGGTCTTGAGTTGTGGAGCAGTTCCTGACATCATCAAGCCCAGAGCAGGCTCCATAGACCAGGAGCAGTCCACAGATGGTCACCCTTAGACAAAAGTAGTAGTTGACCCGTGCATTGTGGGAACAGCCCCACTATATAGTAAAACTTTTCTTTCGACTGGAGTTCGGGTTTTTCCCATGGGAAGGAGACCAAGCTGTAGCCATTTTTCAGCTCATCAAGAGGAGCTCTTACTAAGAGAATCTTTTACTAAGCAGCTGTACACAGTGGTGTATTTTGGTTTTGTGCTGCCCTAGGCAGGACTAAAAATGGGTGCCCCCCTCCCCCATCTAAATTTGTCCTACCCTAGCCCCTGCAAAATTGCGCACGCCAGTGAAACGGCAACAAATGTCGTACATTTTACTATGCATAGGCAGCCCTTTAAAAGCCTTTACAGGTTACCACTTTAGATTTACAGAGGAGGTCTGGTGCTAGAACTGCCTATGACAGTGATGGCGAACCCATGGCATGTGTGCCACAGCTGGCAGGCCGAGCCCTCTCTGTGGGCATGCAGCAAGCCGCCAGGATAGGGGAGGGAATCCCCCAGCAAGGCAATCACTTGCACTGGCAGTGCAGGTGCGGAGGAGCCGGCTCCCTTCCTATCATCAGTGCGATTGAGCAGTGGAGCGGCAGATGTGAGTAAAGCCCTCACTGCATGCACTGAGGGCAGCCCAGTGGAAAGGACATGGAGTGTCTGCTGTAAGCAGTGCCGCGATGCATCTGGATACCGAGGAAGAGAAGAATGACTCCTCTCTTCCTGGACTTTGAGAGGCAATCGGAGAGCGGCTTCCAGCGCAGGGGCTCGGGTGCTGAAGCATCGCAATGTGGAGGAATTTGGTTGTACATACACAGGTAGGACAGTGCTACTATGGGGGAACGGGGGGGGGGGGATGCAGAGGACACTGCTGTGTATGTGGGGGGATGTGAAGGGGGCAGAGGACACTGCTTTGGGAAATGCCTTCACATCCCCCCCCAATCCCTGTATTCTGAGCACAATGCATCTCTGATCCCTGTATTCTGAGCACAATGCATCTCTGATCCCTGTATTCTGAGCACAATGCATTCATCTCTGATTCCTGTATTCTGAGCACAATGCATCCATCTCTGATCCCTTTATTCTGAGCACAATGCATTTCTGATCCCTGTATTCTGAACACAATGCATCTCTGATCCCTGCATTCTGAGCACAATGCATCTCTGATCCCTGCATTCTGAGCGTAACGCATTCCTGATCCCTGCATTCTGAGCGTAACACATTCCTGATTCCTGTATTCTGAGCACAATGCATCTCTGATCCCTGTATTCTGAGCACAATGCACCTCTGATCCCTGTATTCTGAGCACAATGCATCCATCTCTGATCCCTGTATTCTGAGCACAATGCATCTCTGATCCCTGTATTCTGAGCACAATGCATCCATCTCTGAGCCCTGTATTCTGAGCACAATGCATTCATCTCTGATCCCTGTATTCTGAGCACAATGCATATCTGATCGCTGTATTCTGAGCACAATGCATCTCTGATCCCTGCATTCTGAGCGTAATGCATTCCTGATCCCTGCATTCTGAGCGTAATACATTCCTGATTCCTGTATTCTCAGCACAGTGCATCTCTGATCCCTGTATTCTGAGCACAATGCATCTCTGATTCCTGTATTCTGAGCACAATGCATCCATCTCTGATTCCTGTATTCTGAGCACAATGCACCCATCTCTGATCCCTGTATTCTGAGCACAATGCATCTCTGATCCCTGTATTCTGAGCACAATGCATCTCTGATCCCTGCATTCTGAGTGTAACGCATTCCTGATCCCTGCATTCTGAGCGTAACGCATTCCTGGTTCCTGTATTCTGAACACAATGCATCTCTGATCCCTGTATTCTGAGCACAATGCATCTCTGATCCCTGTATTCTGAGCACAATGCATCTCTGATCCCTGCATTCTGAGTGTAACGCATTCCTGATCCCTGCATTCTGAGCGTAACGCATTCCTGATTCCTGTATTCTGAACACAATGCATCTCTGATCCCTGTATTCTGAGCACAATGCATCTCTGATCCCTGTATTCTGAGCACAATGCATCCATCCTGTATTCGGAGCACAATGCATCCATCTCTGATCCCTGTATTCTGAGCACAATGCATCTCTGATCCCTGTATTCTGGGCACAATGCATCTCTGATCCCTGCATTCTGAGCGTAACACATTCCTGATCCATGCATTCTGAGCGTAACGCACTCCTTTAAAAAAAGCACAAAAGGTATTTTTCTGGGCAGAATCGTACGTTTTTGGTCCCTTAGGGCTCATTCAGAGGGATGATCAGTCCCATCCTCTGTACACAGCCACTGGTAGGTTTAATTTCATGTTGGTACTTTGAAATAAATAAGTTGGTTTTGTTTTGCTGTTTGGGCGCTTGGGACAGCCTTCCCAAAAGAGCTGAAGCTCTTATAACTGCAAAGGGTGGGCCAACTCAATATTGAACCCTATGGACTAAGACTGGGATGCCATTAAAGTTCATGTGCGTGTAAAGGCAGGTGTCCCAATACTTTTAGTAATATAGTGTATATACATATCTGACTGTGTGCTGGGAGCGCCCTGCACAGGGCTCTCCCAGAACAGAGACCAGGGTCTCAGCGGCAGCCCCGGTCCCGTACTAACAATCGGGAGCCAGATTTCCTAGGCATGGGTCATCTGATCTCTGTGATAGCCTCTGATTGGCTGTCACAGTTATCAGTCACTGTGAAGCCCGCCCCTGTGTTTCTCTCTCTATGAATGTAGGGGAGCTATACATTGTATCTCTTTCTTTCCTTGCAGAGAGCAAAAAATGCGTGTAAAAAAATAATATTAATAATAGTATTAAATAAAATAAAAAATACCTAGCTCAAGGTTTGGTCTAGGTCAGTGCCAGGGCTAGTGTTTGGGTGAAGTGAGAGTCAAAGGTCAAGGCCAGAGTCAGTAAATTTTGGGCAGGATTTTTTTTCTAAAAAGCATTTTTTAAATTAGCATCAGTGTCAGTTAGTATCAATGTCAGTGTGTTTTAGGTAGAATAAAAAAAAAGCAAAATGTGCACTATTGTTTTTGTGCTATACTATGGGTACATACAACAACTAACATACATATATGTGATATCGCTGCGATCATCCTGAGCAGGAGAATTTATTTTGGATTGTTCTTTGGTGGTAGGTCATTGTAGTAACAAGAAATATACAAACATGCTTTTTTACCATTTATGGGTCAGTTTTCCTATGATAATAAAAAAATCAGGAAATATCCATTAACGTTTACCACCAAATGAAAGCCTAATTTGTCCTAAAAAAAACAAGGTATAATTCACCTGGATGCACAAAATGATATGTATGGTTTTACTAATACATATCACAATTGAAAAATTGTGCTTAGGCTTTTTGATTTGTTTTACCCTTAGGCATGAAGGGGTTAAAAATGTTTCTTTTTAATACACTGACCGTGACCCCAACATTTGACTTTGACCCTAACCTTTGATGCTAACCCTGACCTAACCCTGATCTAGATCAAACTCTGATCTTTTTTTCTTTAATTTTTTGTTACTTTTAATATTTATTTATTTATTTTACACACACACACACACACACACACACACTGCTTTCTTTACATTTTTCTCTTCTGGCAAGGAGAAAAGGATACAAAGTGTATGTTCCTCCATTTAGGAGGAGAAAAAACACAGGCTGTTCAGAGACTGATTACTGTGATAACCAATCAGAGGCTATCACAGATATCAGATGATCAGAAACCAGGTCTTCTGGATCCTAATCATAACTACGAGACCCAGCAGCATGCTCTAAACACAAACACAGGAACACATACAGGTGCATCTCAAAAAATTAGAATATCATCAAAAAGTTAATGTATTTAATTAATTCAATTAAAAAAGTGAAACTGATTTATTTTATATAGATGCATTACACACAGAGTGATATATTTCATGCATTTCTTTTTTTTTCATTTAGATGATTATGGCTTACAGCTAGTGAAAACCCCAAATTCTGTATATCAGTAAATTAGAATATTACATAAGACCAATAAAAAAGGATTTTTAATATAGAAATGTTGGCTTACTGAAAAGTATGTCCTTGTACAGTATAGTATGCACTTGGTCGGGCTCCTTTTGCATGAATTACTACATCAATGCGGCTTGGCATGGAGGCAATCAGACTGTGGCACTGCTGAGGTGTTATGGAAGCCCAGGCTGCTTTGATAGCAGCATTCAGCTTGTCTGCATTGTTGGGTCTGGTGTCTCCCATCTTCCTCTTGACAATATCCCACAGATTCTCTATAGGGTTTAGGTCAGGCGAGTTTACGGGCCAATCAAGCACAGTGATACTATGATCATCAAACCAGGTGTTGGTACTTTTGGCAGTGTGGGCAGGTGCCAAGTCCTGCTGGAAAATTAAATTAGCATCTCCATAAAGCTGGTCAGCAGAGGGAAGCATGACATGCTTTAGAATTTCCTGGTAGAGGGCTGTACTGACTTTGGACTTGATACTAGATACTTGCTCTAGAATTCTCTGGTAGAGGGCTGTGCTGACTTTGGACTTGATAAAACACAGTGGACCAGCAGATGGCATGGCTCCCCAAATCACCACTGACTGTGGAAACTTCACACTGGACCTCATGCAACTTGGACTCTGTGCTTCTCCACTCATCCTCCAGACTCTGGGACCTTGATTTCCAAATTAAATGCAACATTTTCCACAGTCTGTGATGATTTTGGGAGCCATGTCATCTACTGGTGTTGGTCCACTGTGTTTTATCAAGTCCAAAGTCAGCATAGCCCTCTACTAGTAAATTCTAGAGCACTTCATGCCCCCCCCCCCCCCCCATTAGATACATGCAGGCGTGCCTGTTTGTGAACGCGTTTCCATATGGAGATATATATGTGTGTATATGTGTGTGTATATCTCTATATATATATACATTCACATGCCAAACTTATAATTACCATTTTAACATATTACGGGGTAAAAAAGTGTCCAACATATATCACCAGTCAATCCTTTTAATATATATTTTTTATTAATTTTTAAATAAAATTTCTTATACTTCATTTCCTATAATATGGTTAATAACTTATTTGTAATACATGTTCAATTGCATATTCTGTTATTTGCATCCTTGCAATTGGCAGTTCAGTGTTTTTAACCTGCTAATTGGCTAATTAATCCTTTCCGTGCAGAGCATTTAAACATGCCTTTCTTCCTTCATTGTTTCACTTGCATGCTCCGTACGAGCTTCACGCATGCTCTGAAACACGTTGTGGTTCTCCCCTCACCCCGGTGACGTCATGCGCCTATGGGTGCTGCGCTCTGAGCTGATTCCATCTGGCATACCCAGAAACACAGGACTTGCCAGCTTCTCTCCTGTGTCACCGCAGTCACTGTGGTGGGTACTTCCTCATACAGGAGGCGCTAAAGACTGTTGCCGGAGGGTCTCTGCCCCAGATGAGCCAACCTTCCCTTACTTTTATGTAAGTGTTTTATAACTACCCCCTATTGTACATTAAACCTTGCGCTCAGAGGCGCTTTTCTGTTTTTTCTTAATTTAACGAACTAGGCTGCAAGTTGAATGGAAAGACCTCCAAGGTGATATTCTCTGAAATATTGCCTGTGCCATGTGCAGGAAAGGAAAGGCAAGGGAGATTAGAGAGCTGAATGCATTGCTAAAGACCTGGTGTAAGGAGGAGGGGTTTGGGTTTTTAGAGCACTGGGCTGACTTTTCATTGGGGTGCAATTTATATGCTAAAGATGGTTTGCACCTAAATGGAAGGTCTACTGTGCTGGGGGAGGTTTATGGGAAGGCTGGAGGAATATTTAAACTAGGATTGTGGGGGAGGGTGAGCCTCCCCCCCAGGTCAGACAGGGGTCAGCCCCTATTGGTGGGTGGAATGGGGAAAGGTCTCTTCGGGCTCTCAAACTTCAAGTGGTGTGTTACAATCTTCTTCTTCTTTTTACCCAATGGGTTACACACAAGGTGAGGTGGTGGGTGACTCTGACTCTTCTCAATCTGATACTTCCAGTATTATCACTCTTGACACTTTTAGACCCTCTGGTTTTTTACCCCCCATCTGGGGGAGAGGATTCCCCCCTCTCCCCCAAAGGATGGGTCGTGAATAGAACCATATGTTGTGAAGACACAAGTGATGAGAACAAACTCAACTTAGTTAAGTAATCATCATATTCACTTACGTACATAGAAAAGTCTGTTTTGGCTCTTGGCCTTAGTTTCTGTCCTCAACAAAATATGAATAAATTTGAGTTAGTAAAAGACATACAACTATTTGTTAGAAAACTTTTGTTTAAATGTCTATATGACAAACCTTCGCCATGTTAGACATCAAATCCACCAATGCAATACCCTAATGTGGCCTCGATACCTAATACTCAAATGTCACTTTGAGTATTAGTAACATTATTATTGTAACTGGGAAAATGGGGGTTAGCAAGATTGAAGATTTTGTGCAGTGCACAATGTGCCACATGTATACAACAATGGAGCAACAGCTCCAGGATGGATGGAGTGATTAGAGAGCTGAATGTATGGCTAAAGATCTGGTGTAAGGAGAAGATATTTGGGTTTTTAAAACACTGGGCGGACTTTTCATTGGGGTGCAACCTATATGCTAAAGATGGTGTGCACCCAAATGGAAGGGGGTCTACTGTGCTTGGGGAGAGGTTTATGGGAATGATGGAGGAGTATTTAAACTAGGATTGTGGGAGGAGGATGAATTAGATTATAATGGGGCATACAGGTCAGACAGAGGTCATCCCTATTGGTGGGTGGAATGTGGAAAGATGGGGTGAGGGCTATGGCAGATGATATGAAGGTTCCTATGTTACAAACAATGATTGGAAATTGTACTATTTATACTAAAATAAAAAAATATGCAACATACCTTTACAAAATGTGACAATGAATCAAAGTGTTTGTTCACCAATGCCAGAAGTCTGCCAAGCAAAGTAGGTGAATTGGAATTGGATGGAGAACTATGATCTAATTGGTATTGCTAAATCTTGGCTTTATTCTTCTCATGACTAGGCTATTAATATTCCTAGCTATGCTCTATTTCGGAAAGACAGGATAAAACGGAGGGGTGGTGGTGTCTGTCTCTATGTGAGAAGTGATCTCAAAGTGAGTGTGAAAGAGGACCTAGTTGTTGGAGAGTGTGATGAGTCTGAAGCATTATGGGTGGAACTGTACGTAGGTGTGCTTATTACAAAGGTTGTCATTGGAGTTTGCTATCGACTTTCCAGTGTTAGTGAGGAGGTGGAGACTCAGCTTCTTGCACAGATGGAAAGGGCTGCAAGGGCTGGGACAGTGATAATAATGGGGGTTTTTAACTATCAGGAAATTGACTGGCGTAATGGCACTGCTGGGACAGTTAAAGGGGAAAAAATGTATGAACCTATTACAAGAGAATTTTATGGTCCAGTTTATTGAGGCCCCAACTAGGAATGACACTCTGACCTGGTAATCTCAAACCACGCAGCGCTTATTACCAATATTCATATAAAAAAATCTGGGTAGCAGTGACCATAACATGATTTCATTTAATGTTAGCTGTAAGTAACAAACACATACGGGTAAGATAAAAACACTTAACTTTAACAGAGCAAATTTTACAAGGATGAGGGCTGCTCTCCAGGACTTAACCTGAGAAGGAATATTGGCATCAATGAAAACCGAACAGAAATGGGAATTCTTCAAAGTGACTGTATGTAAACTCACTGCAAAATATATTCCTATGGGAATAAGTTTAAAAGGCTAAAAATAAAACCTATGTGGCTCTGGCCAAAGGTAAAATGGCTATAAATAATAAAAAAAAGCTTTTAAAAAATATAAAAATGAAGGAACGCTATCATAGTTTAAATGTTACAAAGAATATAACAGAATACGTAAAAAGGAAATCAAGGATGCAAAAATTCAAAATGAACGACAGATTGCAAAAGATAGTAGGACAAACCACAAATAAATCTTAAAATATATTAATAGTAAAAAGGTCAGGTCTGAGCATGTAGGCCCTTTATAAAATAATCTAGAGTGGGTGATTGGGGACAAAGAGAAGGCAAATTAAATGCTTTCTTCAGCTCTGTGCATACAAAGGAGATGGGGGAGCTCATGTCCATAATAGGGGTGGTAGTGACACAGCCCCAAATGATTCACAATGGCTCAAAAGTGATATGGGCCAGAAATATTTAGACATAATAAAGGTGGATAAAGCACCTGGACCAGATGGCATCCACCCACGGATCCTAAAATTGAGCTCTGTCATTTCAAGGCCATTGTTTCTAATATTTAGGGACTCATTAATGACTGGAATGGTACCACTGGAATGTGCAATGTGGTGCCCATATTTAAAAAGGGATCAAAGTCTTTACCAAGTAACTATAGACCTATTAGTTTAACTTCTATAGTTGGGAAGATACTGGAGAGTTTAATAAAAGACCACATAGACGAGTTCTTGCTGGAAGACTATTTTAAGCAACAGACAGTATGGATTCATGAAAGACAGAAGTTGTCAAACAAACCTGCTTACTTTTTATGAGGAGGTAAGTAAAACCTTGGACAGAGGGGTGACTGTGGACGTGGTGTACCTGGATTTTGCAAAAGCGTTTTACACAGTTCCCCACGCACGGATCAAGTGTAAGGTAAAGTCTGAAGGCTTGGAAAGATCAATTAATGGAAATGGATATAAAACTGGCTAAAAGACAGATTTCAGAGAGTAGTGGTTAATGACTCTCACTCTGAATGGTCTAAGGTTATCAGTGGTGTAACCCAAGGTTTAGTGCTAGGACCCTTACTTTTTAATAACTTTCTAAATTATATAGGGTCTGGGATTAAAAGTAACATTTCTGTCTTTGCAGATGACACTAAGCTAAGCAGTAGAATAACGTCCTTACAGGATGTCTCCATTTTACAAGTCGACCTAAATGCACTGTCCAATTGGGCAACTATGTGTCAGATGAGGTTTAGTGTTGATAAATGTAAAGTTATGCACTTGGGGGCTAAGAATATACATGCATCATACATACTAGGGGGAGTACAATTGGGGGAATCAATGGTGGAGAAGGATCTGGGGGTTTTGGTAGATCATAAGCTCAATAATAGCATGCAATGCCAAGCTGTGGTTTCCAAAGCGAGCAATGTCCTTTCTTTTATTAAGAGAGGTATGGACTCCAGAGAGAGAGATATAATTTTGCCCCTGTACAAATCATTAGTAACACCTCATCTGGAATATGCAGTTCAGTTTTGGGCACCAGTTCTCAAAAAGGATATCTGGGAACGTGCAGAAAAGGGCAACCAAATTGATAAGAGGCATGGAGGAGCTCAGCTATGAGGAAAGATTAGAAGAACTGAATTTATTCCCTCTTGAGAAGAGGAGATTAAGGGGGGATATGATCAACATGTACAAATACATAAGTGGTCCATATAGTGATCTTGGTGTTGAGTTATTCACATTAAGGTCATCACAGAGGGCAAGGGGCACTCTTTACGTTTAGAGGAAAAAAAGATTTAACCTCCAAATACGTAAAGGTTTCTTCACAGTAAGAGCCGTGAAAATGTGGAATAGACTCCCTCCAGAGGTGGTTCTGGCAAGCTCTGTAAATTGCTTTAAAAAGGCCTGGATTTTTTACTAAATATACATAATATAACTGGGTACTAACATTTATAGGAAAATTTGATCCAGGGAAAATCCGATTGCCACTCGGTGGATCAGGAAGGAATTTTTTCCCCTGCTGTAGCATATTGGATCATGCTTTGCTGGGGTATTTCACCTTCCTCTGGATAAACTGTGGGTGAAGGATTGTGTATATGGGATTGTATTTTTTTTATTTTTGGTTGAACTAGATGGACTTGTGTCTTTTTTCAACCTGGCTAACTATGTAACTATGATACGTGTCAGTGTTATCATGCGCTTGCATGAAAAAGCATCTTGTTTTTTTGCATTGCTTCCTTTATGTGAAATACCTGGTGATACTCCCAGTCCCCCTGCTTTTCGATTTCAAACTGACCATGTTAGCCATGGAAGCACATCCGTCCCAGTGCAGTCAGTTTTGTTTGAATTCTATTTGGGAACACAACCTGCCCATACTCTAGTAGTCAGACTTTTGCCCCCACCTCCCACAAAGCTAATCATTGTGAAGATTAGTGTCCTGCTCTTTGTCTGCCTCCTGCTGACATGTCCCCTTGCAGTCTCCACTCTCACCTCTCTGAGCTTCTTTTGCAACTTAGAACAGAGGTTGTGTGATCACCTATGAAATATATAAAAAAAAAGTATATATATATATATATATATATATATATATATATATATATATATGTATATATATGTATATATATATATATATATATATATGTATATATATATATATATACATATATATATATATATATATATATATATATATATATATACATATATATATATATATATACATATATATATATATATACATATATATATATATATATATATATATATATATATATATATATATATATATATATATATATATATATATATATATATATATATATATATATATATATATATTTAATACTGTACACATGAACCTTTTACCTTGAATTTCTATTGTTTAAACTGGGGTGGGTTGTTTTAAAAGGCAAAGGTTCACAGTATGCAAATTCTTATGTGTAATGCCTCAACCTCATTCCTGGTTGAAGCTGATTGGCATAAGCTTAGAAGAAAATATTATTAAAATCAAGATAGATAGATAGATAGATAGATAGATAGATAGATAGATAGATAGATAGATAGATAGATAGATAGATAGATAGATAGATAGATAGATAGATAGATATTTTTTTTATTAGTAGTTTAACTTTACACGTAGCCACATTTTTGACAAATTTACAACAGTGAAAACATTTGCTCGTTTTTGTAAATCACAGCTCTGAGAAAATTAACTTTGTTCAATTTATGTTCTCATAGAAGTCTAAGATAATTATCTAAGAATCATTTCTGATTTTTTGCTAGATGAATAATAGTGTGGTACATTCATTTTTCAAGTAAAGTATGTTATTTGTAAGCTGAGTGCCAAGTAGCTTATTCATACATTCTGAAATGTGATAGGAGCTACAGTATATTCAGATGTATTGTTTTTTGAAATATCTGCTTCAGCATGTACAAAGTATACATGTTTCTTACCATATGGTGTGGTCAAGCCACAGCTACCTGTACTATTAAATGTGATATTGACAAAAAGCCATGATGGACTTTTTGAGTCATGCTGAAAAGTCAGGGCCACAAGTAGCAGCACTCTGGAGTTTAAGGCCGCGTACACACCGTCGGACTTTTCAGCTACAAAAGTCCGACAGCCCGTCCGACAGATTTTCGACAGACTTTCGATGGACTTTTGGCGGACTTTCAACAGACTTTCTAACGACCGGACTTGCCTACACACGATCACACAAAAGTGCGACGGATTCGTACGTGATGACGTACACCAGACTAAAATGAGGAAGTTGATAGCCAGTAGCCAATAGCTGCCCTAGCGTGGGTTTTTGTCCGTCGGACTAGCATACAGACGAGCGGATTTCTGGGTCCGGCGGAGTTACAACGTAAAGATTTGAAGCATGTTCCAAATCTAAAGTCCGTCAGATTTGCGGCTGGAAAAGTCCACTGAAAGTCCGGGGAAGCCCACACACAATCGGATTGTCCACCGGACTTGCTCCGTCGGCGTCCGTCGGACTTTTGTAGCCGAAAACTCCGACCGTGTGTACGCTACATAAGAGTTATTAAATCCAGACCCAAAAATGTCATATACTGCAGATTACCAATCATTAGATACGGTGGCTGCATTGGTTTTCTTTCTCTTAGGCTTTTCCCCTCTGTTTTCACTTGATGATAACTAAAAGCAAAACTTTTTAAAAAGTTTTAGGTACAGTGGAGATGGATTAGAACACCTGTTAGGGTTGTATTGCTACCTCTGCCCCCTGTTAGGGAGATTCACCATTTCTATATGTTCTGTTTACCATTACCACAAGTGAAAGTAAAAGAAAATCCTAAATTTTGGATTGTCCCCAGAACAGTAATACTAGGGGGAAAATCTTCCAATGGGGAAACTAGCTCTGGTGACCTGGGGGGCCCAATAGATTCCCTCAATTTGCAGGGATTTCCTCTCACTTCCCACTGTGGCTATGGAGGAGAAGGTAAAACTCCCAAATGGGACACAGATGGCAAAAAAAAATGACAGGGACTGTAACCCTCCCTTACTCTATCCAAGATGAAAAAAAAAAGCTTTGCCTATGGTTCTCCTTTAGAACACAGCTTAAATAGAGAGGTGAGTTGACAGGCTTTACATATTTGTAGAATTACAAGTAACAGTTCAGCTCTGTAGCTCATTTGTGACAAGATCCATTGGTGTCCAAATATTATATAATTTGGATGCATATATCACCTAGTTGTGAGCAAGGCCAGGAGTGTGGTAACCTATCTGAAAAAGTAGCACACACAGAGTCCAGACAAGGTTTAAAAATTGTTGTATTAAGAGGAATGTAGGGAAATCAGGACTTCCGGTTCCGACGCCGCATGGAGTAGCTGCTCCGCTCCTCATCTCCCGCACACCAGACTAAATATCAGCCTATAAAACCAGCCCAGGAGCCCCTATCCACCCTCGGCTACCTCCGGACATACTCCGCCAGCCCATTGACCGGTTTGTAGAAAAAAATGGCTCCCGCATGCAAACCGCTCCGACGGCGCCGCCGGCCCATCCGCAAATTGAGGCCCTGGTCTCGGCCTACACGCAGCCGCGCTCAGATACACAGGCGGCGGAAATAGAGATAAGCGGCAGCACAGCCACTCACATCTCTCCACAAGACTCCTCTACATAGCCACAGCCTCACCATGTCTCCTTCCCTCAAGTCTCCCTCTCCCAAGCCTTCTCCTTACCAGCATCCACCCCACAACATGCTGAGGACCAGAATACAGAGCGCATAGCTCAGGCTGTTGCAGCCCTTCTGTCCCCTATGATCTCAACATCAGTGGAAAAGGCTGTAAATGCGAGGATGAAACAAATAAAGGCCCAACTGGGAGAACACTCCACCAGGCTGAACGAGCTAGAACACCGCCTGTCCAATGTGGAAGAGGAGATGTACCAAGCCCAGGCCACAGAACAAGCACAAGACAAGACAAACCAATATATTATCCAAAAACTCGATGATTTGGAAAACAGATCTAGAAGGAGCAACCTGCGATTCATGGGGATACCCGAATCCCTACAAGCATCTGCTCTATCAGAATTCTGCTCACACCTTGTTCCGGAAGCACTGGGCCTTACAGGATCTTGCACAGTGGAACGTGTATGGGTTCATACAACGCAGAACGCAAAAACCCTCGACCTATCATCGCTAAATATCTGAACTATTCTGACAAGGCCCTCATCCTTCAAAAGTTCAGACAATCACGCTCACTCCAAGTAGATGGCGTAAGGGTCCTGATCTTTGCCGACTACTCCATTGAGGTCTCAAAAAAGCAAAGCCTTCCAGCAGGTATGCACAGATCTCTTTAAACAACAAATAAAATTCACGCTGGCCTTCCCGGCTACCCTCCGCCTCAAGACACCGAATGGCGATCAACTATCCTTCCAAGATCCCTCTGAAGCGGAGGCCTACCTGCGATCTCTACATCCAAACCCTCACCCTCATACCCCATCAAAAGCTGCCCCTATCAATCGCTCCCTGGACCAAAGGAGCTCCCGCAAAGACTCTCCCAAGCGCTTCAGATTGTCATACCCGGACCAGCATCGCAACACCCTTCGCTGAGACTCGCAGTTATGATTATTCGAAAACCATCGAGGCAGCTCTTATGACACCACTTCAGGTTCGGTCTTTGACTTTGCTCATACACCTACACACCCACACTTTTCAATATTTTACTAATCAATGTATTGATGCCTTATCTTCCTCCTCTCACCTAGCATTTATTCACACTAAATACCACAATTCAATAGAGGTTTTGTTATATTGATGCTAGGTTTTATTGTTCAGTTATCAAATACCTTACTGTTACAAATGTCTTTTAGTACATTTTACGATCCTTATTGGCCTCACTGTGTATGGCTCAATTCACCCTCCCCCACATGCTCGGTCCAGAGGAGGAGCCCGCATAAGAACCAGCCATCCTATCATGGGCTCTTTTGGGAAGCAACCCCTGGTGTCCGGTCATGGGAGTTGTCCTACACAGTGACTCCATGCGGAAAAAGTTCTTACATGTGCTTGTTTTGTTACTTTTTCTGATTCCCCCCTGATTTACCCCCCTCCTCCCATCTTCCTTTACCCCGGGGCTCAAGCAAATCTCAGTACCTCGCTACTTCACTGCACCATCCGGTCACCAACACCATACCTCCTAATATAGCTATGATTCTCTCTCACCACTTACACAGTGACAAATCTCATACACCAGCCCATATCCCTCTTAAAACCCCCCCAATATGAAAGTAGTCTCCTGGAATGTTAAAGGTCTCAGATCCCCTCACAAGAGAATGAAAATTCTCTGACATCTCAAACGAATCAAAACTGACATAGCCCTAATTCAAGAATCTCATTTACTAACCCCAGATTTTCACCGCATGAAGAAGCTTTGGGTAGGCACTGTCTTAGGCTCTGATGCGGTGGGTCGCAAAGCTGGTGTACTCCTGCTAATACACAAAAACCTCCCCTGCACAGTTCTGTCTGTGAAAACTGACAAGCAAGGATGCTTCATCACGGCACATGTTCAATTAGGTTCCAAGGAACTTGTGATAACAAATGTCTACGCTCCAAACAGCCCAGGCAGACAGTTCTACACGGGACTGTCCACTTGGTTACCTAACAACACCCATCTCCCCCATTTAGTTGGCTGAGATTTTAATGATATTCTCCATCAGATGGATGACAGGTCATCCACTAAGTGCCCCAAACCTAGCTCCGACCTCCCCACCCCTTCGTACTTTGCAACCACTATGGATGCCATCCACCTCCAGGATCTTTGGCGCCTCTCTCACCCAGCTGACAGAGAATTTACCTTCTACTCCAACCCACACAATGTCTTCACAAGGATAGATTACTTCTTTGGCTCTGACAACCTCCTCCCCATGCTCCACAGCGCTGACATCCACGACATAATCATTTCTGACCATGCCCTCATTGAGGTAACACTCGACAATATAGATCTACCCCACAACCCAACATATGGCATTTCCCCTCCTACCTACACAACAATACAGACTTCCAGCAGTTCATGTCCGAGTCATGGTCTGAATACTCTTCGACCAACGCCCCTCACCGGAACGACTCTAACCTTATCTGGGACGCCGGCAAAGCATACCTTAGAGGCCGAATCATTTCTTATGCCACTTCTTTTAAACGTAACACCTTAACTAAATATAAAGCAGCCAGTGCACGCCTACACCAAGCACAACGCTCCTTACACACTAAAGATTCCCCAGACACCAGAAATGAATGGCAGGCAGCAAAAAGAGACTTCGAAACCTGGGCAAACACCCTTGAACTCACCAAAAAGGCCCATCTAGACGCCACCTACCACAAGTTTGGGAATAAAGCAGGCAAACTCCTAGCCAGACTCTGCAAAGGTCAATTCCGCCCGACACATATCACATCGCTCAAAGACGCCAAGGGTAACCTTCACTCCTCTCCACAACAAATTAATAAGGTAATGCTTAAATTCTACTCTACACTCTATGCCCCAGATCCCATAGATAAACAAACAGCTTGCTCCTTCCTCGAGAAAATAAATCTGCCCAAAATTTCTCCTCAACAACCAGAGGCACTTAATGCTCCTATCTCCCTTTCTGAAATATCTACCACCATCCATAACCTAACCCTCTCCAAGGCCCCTGGCTCTGATGGATTCACTAGTGAATTCTACAAAACCTTACAAACCCTTTTAGAACCTACTCTTCACCAAGTATACAATGGTATTTGGTCAGGGGGTACACATCTACAATCGGGGAATCAGGCCATTATTAAATTATTATCCAAGAAGGGTAAAGACCCCCAGGACCCGGGTTCCTACAGACCCATCTCACTTCTTAATCTCGATGTAAAAATTCTATCCAAGATTGTAGCCACTAGACTAGCAGATATCATCCCTTCTTTGGTACACCCCACCCAATCCGTTTTTTAAAAGGCAGAACAGCCACCCTCAACATCCGCAAAGTCATGCTGGCCTTGGAGCACGCTAACCAATACCCAAACATAGACCATGCCATTATCACATTAGACGCGGAGAAAGCCTTCGATAACGTCAGCTTTGACTGGTTATCCATGACCATGTCTGCGATGGGCTTCAATGGTCCCTTCCACCATCTCATAAACGCCATGTACAATGCTCCGGCAGCAAGATTGGTGGCAGCTGGCCTTCTCTCGGATGAATTCCGCCTTTACAAGGGTACACGCCAAGGTTGCCCCCTATCCCCACTCCTCTTCAATATAGCCCTAGAACCACTTTCCAGATACCTAACATTGACAGCTCCCTTACACGGCATAAAAGTTGGTTCACACAACTTACGCACCTCACTTTTTGCGGACGACGTTCTCATATTCTTAGCCGACCCCCTATCAGATACGATCACCATAAAAAAGGTTTTCGGCTCAGGCCTCCGCATCAACTACAACAAAAGCGAAATCCTCCCCATAGGCACTCTCTCTAAACCATCTTGGGCCCAGAACTCTATCTTTCCTGTCGCAAATTCATATATTACATATTTGGGAATTAAAATAGGGAAACTCCCCTCCTCACTCTACCACCTCAACTACCCTCCTCTGTTTTCAAAAATAACTCAAGAATTAACTACCTGGATGGATCTGCCCCTCTCGCTCTTGGGAAGATGTCATTTGATAAAAATGGTCAGTTTTGCTAGGTTATTATACCCATTGCAAACTTTACCGTTACTTCTCCATCACAAAGATGTGAAATCTCTCAATTCAGTGATATCAAAATTTCTATGGCAAAACAAAAGACCATGTATAGCTTTTAAAAAACTATATCTTCCCAGGTGCGAAGGGGGCATCAGTCTCCCCCATATCAGAATCTATAATTTAGCATTTCTGCTTAGAACCAGTCTAGATTGGATTACACAGTCCTCCAGATACTCTATCTTTTCTTTGGAATCTGACATGGCTCACCCGTATTCATTAGTGGCACTTCTACACTGCAGGTGGAAGTCAGTTCCCCATCCTTTTCAACATAATCTCCTACTAAGAGATACTGCAATAGCATGGAGAGAAGCCAGGAAGCTGCTCAAGGTTTCTCCTTTCATGTCGAGCCATCTTCCAATTCAGGGGAATCCAGTTTTCCCTCCAGGTTTGGAACACAAACCCTTTACCATCTGGGAACAAAAAGGCCTCACAAAATTTTCCATCCTCTGCAATATTACGACGGGACGGCCATTACCCTTTGCCAACATAGCGGAAACCTTCTCTCTACCCATAACACATGCTTTCCACTATGGCCAATGCATCAGCTTTTTAAAGGATGGGTGTAAAGAAGATAGCCAAAGGTTTCAGCCTAACATCATAGACCAAATGATCCTGGATGACTCCTACAAAATCTCGGACATATCACATAGAGTGGCGGGCTCAGTGGTAATGGCACGTAAGCTTAAAGGAGGCCTAGGAGCTCCAGACTTTATCAAGTACTATTACGCCTCTCATCTAAGGGCCCTTACTTCATGGACCAATAGAACAGCCCCAAATAGATGGGCGGATATTGAAATGAGCATAACTTCCCCAGTACATCCATGTTATATATTGTGGCCCTCCACTGACAAATATATGCCCCAGCTGAGGGGTCTTTGTCTGGCCCCGATGCTCTTTACATTAGCAATATGGAAGAAGTGTTCCACTAAATACTCACTTTCATCCCCATGCTCACCTCTCACCAATATCCTCTTTAATCCAGACATCCCGGATAGTCTGTCATACGACCGTATGGTGCACTGGACTAGGGCCGGGATTTTCCAGCTGCGACAGCTAGTCAACCCAGCCACGAGACATTTATTATCCTTTGAGGACCTTCAAAAACAACACCAACTACCCAAAACCATATTTTACTCATATTTACAAATCAGACATTTCTTTTCTATCAAAACCCCTACACTGTCTTTAGATAAACCTACTGAATTTGAAATGCTTTGTGCTACAGGCCCCCATGAACTCCAATTGATATCCACTATTTATAGAATACTCCACGAAGCCATTCCCCTAAAAGTAGATACACATTATTATATGAAGAAATGGGCACAGATTCTCCAACATAACATATCTTTGTTAGACTGGGATAAGATCTGGGTCTCCACTTCCAAAAGCTCCCGATGTATATCTCACAAAGAAACTGCCTATAAGGTACTTATGTTTTGGTATAAAACCCCGGAAAGACTACACGCGATTGATTCGTCTATCTCCCAAATTTGTTGGAGATGTAATAAGGCGGTTGGTTCCCACTTTCACATCTTTTGGGAATGTTCTTTAGTGTCCCAATTCTGGGAGCAGATCCAAACCTTACTAGAGACTCTGACGGGAACCCTCGTTCCCCTAGACTCAATGTACTATTTACTAGGCCTCCCATATCAAGGTCTTCACAAACCAAAGCAGAAACTGATGTCCTTTGTGTTATTAGCAGCTAAGAAAATTATCCCTAAACTTTGGCTATCCACTTCCCCTCCCACCCTTTCACATACTCTATCTACCTTAATGGACATTCATAGAATGGAACATCTAACTGCCATTGTTGAAGATTCCATACAGAAATTTACTCTTATTTGGCAGCCATGGGATGACTATGACTATAACATTAAGACAAATGATACTAGTTGAATTATTAGAGATACATAGTGATCTACGTCTTCTATCTCCTTGGGTTACTATATATCTTATTTTTTGATTGTGTAGGTGTCTCTAACGTTTTCCCAACTTCCAGTAAAACATGTAATGTACTTACCGTAGACTTGCTGATTTAGAAATCAAAAACTTTTCTTACTCGGTATTACCAATTTTAAAGCTGTAATGTAGGTCACCTTATAGCTTTTTGATCTGTTTTGTTTTTATTTTTTCTCATACTCTTTATCTCTTGTATTCTTTTATATACAATGTTTTAAGCTTATGTAACCTTGATTGACAGTGTTAAAGCCTTCCTTTTTATTTTTTTTATTTTCCTTTTCATCCTGAATGTGACATCACTGTTATTATACTTGTCATGAAAAATGTTAAATAAACAATTAAAAAAAAAAAAAAAAATCTCGGACATATACAAACCTCTTTTACACAAGTCCTCTCTTCCCCTCTCATCCTCATCTGTCGAAAATTGGCGCAAAGACTTCCCGGACCCGAACCTAGTGGAAAAAATTCTACAAGGCCTCAACACCGTGCATAAGCTAACACCAAATGAAATCTGGAGAGAAACCCAACTGAAAATAGTTCACAGAGCTTACATGCCTTTCTTATCTTCAAAATCAGATCAGAGCAAAGCCTTTTGCCCTCTATGTAATCTACCGAAGCCATCTCTGACTCATCGCTTCTGGAATTGCTCCTACATCTCTACCTTCTGGGACCAAGTATTATCCTACATCTTTGAAGTAACCCTGTTAAAATTACCTAAGGACCCGCTACTCCTCATCTTTGGCCATTGGGATCCTAAACTGTTACCTTGGTCCCATACCACTACAAATACAGGTCACACGGGAATCTCAAATGCCACCTCCTCCCACAAAGAATGGACTCTGATTTGTCTTCTAATTGCAAGAAGAACCATTTTGAAACTTTGGATCTCCCCTCTCAGCCCCAACATCACCCACATCAAACGAGAGCTTCTACATCTCCTAATCAAAGACCGTCTAAACACGGATTTCAAACAAGAAAAATCTAAAGCCAACTTCTACTCCAAATGGCATTCCTTCATGCTCTCCTCCCTCAGTCTCTCCAACTTCAGTCAATCCTCGTTCTCATATTTCGACTCTCATCCTCCAATCCCAAAAGAGGCGGTCTCCACCTCCCAAAGGGCACCCTCCACCTAAAGTCCTTAACACAGATCACTGACTCTGCCCTTATTAAATTATCTTTAGATTATCTTCAACATTAGATTATCACTAGCTAACCGCTTTAGCAATATGTACCTGGACAATTTTCTATGTTTCAACCTTGCAGTCCTCACCCCCCCCCCCATTATGCTTTACCTATTACCCTACCCCCTCCCCCTTTTTGTGTTACACTTCCCTTCGTTTCTGTTATTACCTAGCAAATGTTAGGGTTTCTATAAACAGATCCATCCAGGTATCTACTATTACTAATCCGACATTGGAATATTATGATCTGTTTGTTATCTGTTATCCAGCCATCCCTTCCTGGTATATAAGTGTATATCCCTCAGGTAAACACGAACATGTACCTAAGTTCCATTAACTATGTAAAATATTTTACAAAAACAGCTGTATATTGTTTGTACGCTTTGAATATCTAAATAAAATCTTTTTGAAAAGAAAAAAAAAAAAAAGAGGAATGTAGGTTTAAGGGATATGCCACGTACACACAACCGTTTTTTCCGACAACAAAACTGTGGATTGTTTTTTGAAGGATGTTGGCTCAAACTTGTCTTGCATACACACGGTCACACAAATGTTGGCCCAAAATTCTGAACGTGGGAACACGGTGATGTACAACATATACGATGAGCCGAGAAAAGGGAAGTTCAATAGCCAGTGTGGCTCTTCTGCTTGATTCAGAGCATGCGTAGACTTTTGTGCGACGGACTTGTGTACACACGATCAGAATTTCAGACAACAAGTTTTGTTGCCGGAAAATTTGAGAACCTGCATTCAAACATTTGTGTGCGGAAATTCCGACAGCAAATGTTCGATGGAGCATACACACGGTCGAACTTTCCGACAACAAGCTCACATCGAACATTTCACATCAGAAAATCCTACCGTGTGTACGCAGCAATGGTGCTTGTAGAATACAATCAACAGCACTAGTATTGATATTGTTAGCAACCAATGTAAAACAGTTGTGGTAACAGATGTAGTAATACTGGCGGGATAGGCGTGCGCAGAAGATTTGCTAGGTGAGCCTGGACACACACTTATCCCTCTGTGTGGTGCCAATTCCCCCTACTGACCAGGCTTCCCTATGTGTTGCAACCCCCTATGCCATCGCAGTGCTGCTGGTTTCCCTCCTTTCCTTTCCTCTCTCCCCGGCTCCTGCAGGGGATGTTTCAGGATGGAGAGAGGGGGAAGGGGCTAATCAATATGTAATTTACTGGTCCCTTCTTTTTCTAAATGAACACAGTGACCACACCCACTCTCTGTGTTTAATCATAACCGAAGCATAGTAAACTGTGTTTACTATGCTTCAGTTTGTGAATGAACAGGAAGCCGATCAGCCAGAGTATTTCCCATTTGTTCACTGTCCAGTGCAGCTGAGGCTGCAGAAAAAGGCATGTGTGTTTGAGCTTTGGGTGCACACCCTAATGCAATGGGCTGTGCACACCTATGACTGGTGCTAACAAGTGCAGTATCATTTCAGCAACAGGCTCAGCAACACTTGCAGTAACATGCTCAGTCACACTTGTGGTAACAGGCTAATTAATAATTGTAGTAACAGACCTAGTAACACTTACAACAACAGGCTCAGTGCAGCTTCCAGCTGGTTGCTGCTTCAGTCCACAATGGCACAGGAGTGAGGAGGCGATGTAACTAGGCAGATTGGTACTGGGAGGTTGCAACCCTTGCAGCAGTGCAACACTAGCAAGGCCTACTGGCAGGGAATCTGCTGGAGGGCTGGCTGACTGACAGGGTGGTGGCAAAGAGACAAATTGGTAGAGATAGATATTGCAAAAGGCAGATCACCAGGAATTGAGCCTGGGCATCCTAATCATCGACCTGCACATGACTTTTGCAAAATAAAAGAAACAGCTAGATCCAGTTAGTATAAACCAAAAAGCATAAGTGATTTTTTTATAAAATCATTATAATGTCTTAAGTAAATTAACTTAAGGAAATGTTGAACCCCTTGGTCTTCAAAGACTGCAGGGTAAAGATAATGATTCAGTATACATACTGTATAACTGTAGTAAACATATCCTAAGGTCTTGTTCAGTAATACATGCGACCTCTCTAGTAACTAACCTGACATCTGACGTTTAAAAACATGTACGGTACTTCTTAAAAGTATTCCTCCACAGGAGAGCGCATGCGCGAGAGCTCCGATATGGCCGCCTGAGCCGTGAGCTCCGCGCCACCCCGGACTGACGAGCTGCACAAGCCGCGCTACATCTCTCTAGGAAGCATCCCTCCTACCTGCTCGGAACCGGGTGCCTCTGGGGATCATCCCGGGATGTCCGGACCCTCAGCAATACGCGACCTCGGGCTGCAATTCAATACGCTGGCGGAGGCTGGGTGTACCAAGATGGCCACCGGCACTGAACTTAAACAGCCTCATGCAGCCTCACAGGCCAAGGCGCCGGAGCACAGGCAAGTCCTCACACCAGCGACACTGACTTACGCCAAGGCGGCCCAGGGCACCCCTGTCATACCCCAGACAGCCCCTCATGGCCTCCACCAGCCCCAGGCCTCCTCCCCGGCTTCCACTGAGTCCTTGATTGGCAGACACATGGAGGAGTTTGCACTGTCTCCGTCAGGGCCTTCACAACCTCACCTTCCAGCCTGCCCGTCCATGGGCTTTTCAATCAGGGACATTACCACACTTCAGGAAGACCTTTTTGCTAAATTTTCTACTCTGCTAGAGAGAGGCTTAGCCAACACAGCAATCCAAATCACTAACTCTATTAAATCAGATCTCACAAGTTTGGGATCTAGAATAGAGGCCATGGAGGACAAAATAGAATGTACAGTTTCTAGAACCAACCAAAATGCAGCGCATATGCAAACCCTTCAGGAACAGCTTGATACGGCCCTCTCTAGGATCAACGACCTTGAAAATAGGTCCAGGAGGTATAATTTTAGAATTAGAGGGCTCCCTAAATCTTTCACCGACATTCCCCTCACAGTACAGGACATTATCTCTGAGCTCATCCCAGATATCCCATCACACCGTCTAGAACTAGACAGAGCGCATAGGGCCCTAGGACCCCCCAGGAAAGATGGTACCCCCAGGGATATCATTGTTAAACCGCACTTTTTTGCTGTCAAAGAGGAAGTCATGCGCCAATCACGCCTGAAACCCAAACTTCAGCACCAGGGGCACCAGATGCAGATATTTGCAGACTTATCTCCTTCCACCATTCAAAGAAAAAGATCCCCCAAACCACTCCTTACTGTCCTAGCACAACGAGACGTTAAGTACCGCTGGACCTTTCCCTTTGCGGTGAAGTTTACAATGCAAGGGAAAACTCACTCCTTTTCCAACCTTCCAGAGGGTGAAAAGCTGTTTTTGTCCCTGAAATTGATCTCTCAGGAAGCACCCATGGACTTCTCCACGTCGTCCTCGGGGTCATCTATACGTCCCCCCCTGCCAGTCCAGTCTCCCCTCTTTGGAACAAGGGTCCCTCTAAGAAGAGCAAGGACGGAAGACCACCATAAGATGTCGTCTAGACCCCCTCTCTCCAACGCCCTCTTATGGGCACCTCCTTTTGGGACAGGAGTCCCTTCTGTTGATGGAGCTGGAGCTCCAAACCCAAATTTTGGTTCGGTTTGATCCCCGTTTTCTTGAACCTCACTGTTCCACGTGGCTCCGCTGCCACCAGTTATCACTATCCAAAGAGGAGTAACTTTAATAGCTTATTGACCACATACTCTTCAGACATTTAGGAGGCATGTTTCCAGTTTCCTCCACCTCCCGGCCAGGGATTCGAATCCAATTGTAACTGTTACCCCCGGGAAGCGAAGGTTCCTCCCCCTCCAGAACTGCTCAGTGGCGACTGAATCAGATGGGTCCAAATCTCTAGGGAGATTCCTACTAATAATTTTCCAGGGATCCCTTCATCCCCCCTCCTTTAGTTGGGGCCTGGTGCCCTTTTTACCTTCCTTTCCCTGGTCTGCCTGCCCCCCCCTGTCGGGCGGGGGGGTCGAGTGGGATATGGGGACGCCTTCTGTGGGTGGCTTGGACTAGAGTCAATCATTTCTATTGTTGAGAATAAATAAGAGGATAGAAGCGGGACTTTGCATGAGGCATGTTGGTGAGTGTGTGAGCTCAGTGATTTGTGCTAGGATGTAATATCTAAGGTACGTCATATACACAGTTGTATCTACAAAAGATTTGCAAGATAATGATGGTAAAACGGTTTAATGGCGTGGATCGTAAAACTAGTACAATCATGAATGGAAACATCGTAGGGCACAATTGAGCATATATAAGCAGTGTATTAACAGACATCATTCAAACGTAAATTGTACAGTTGCAAAAGGGAATACATTGTACAGTAGGTTGATATGTGCATCCATAGTTATTAACTCAACGCGTTTCTTGGCTTATAACCAATCATCAGGAGTCCGATGCAATTTGACTGCATTAGAACAATGAAACATCTATTAGTATACGGGCAGATATGTAGAGAAGGGGTACTATGGGAATCTAAGTTTCCATGATACTCACAAAAAGTGCATTGGTCGATAGTGACCAATATACTGAAATGCAGCATTGGTCCGGGTCTGCAAAGTCTCCCCCAGGGTTGAGGCAGAGAGCTGGACCCGGAAACCCGTCGGCCACAGCCACCAGGTTGACCAATGTTCCCCAAAAGACCGCCAGGCGGGGGCAAACAGCGAGGCTAAATGACAATGAAAAGGCTGTGGAGAGAAGTGAAAAATGATAATTTTTTTTTTTTCTATTTTTTTTTTTTTTTTTTTATTCATTTCTTATTTTTTTATTTGTATTGTTATATTTACACTTTTTTGCATACTGAACAAACTGCAAAAAGTGAGTGTTTACATTGTTACTTCTCTTGTTATACATTGATTCAATTCAAGGCAATGATGGTATGTTTTTGTTTTTGTTTTTCTTTTTCCGTTTTCTCTCTTTCATGCATACCAATCGCATATAACGTATTTATATTTTTTTATATTTTCTTATATTTTCCTGTTTTTTTGTTGCTCCTCTTTAGTTTAGTTTACTGATTTAATTCAGGGCTAAAGTTTTTAGACTTCACACTTTTGTGCATATTGATTAAATTCAGTGCAATAAGTGAGGGTTTATTTTGATACTTACTTTGCTATATATTGATTTTATTCAAGGCAATGAATATTTATTTTGTTTTCCCTTTTTGTTTTCCTTTTTCTTTTTCCTTTTTTTCTCTCTTTTATCTTTCTCTCTTTCAGCAAAGAGTGTTTCTCATTACTGTTTACACATCCCATTACAACTCCTGATATGCAAGGTGGTACTGGTGTCGATCGGGTCATTTCTCCGGGGTTGCGATGCGCCCAGTTTTTGACCCGTCACCCGTCCCATCAGTTGACGGGGCGGGCCCTGACTTCAGTGCATTGGCATCATGTTCACCACACCCCGCATGCAGCGCCTTTGGCTGCCGCACGGCGGGAGGTATTAGCGGGATACCACCCCCTAGGCCTGGACACTGCGGGGTTGGGAGGCTGCCGCAATTGGACATTGTGCCTTTGTGGCCCTCCCCCTCCCCCCCTGTGATGTCATCACGCCCTCACATGACGTTGGTGTGAGCACGTCCCCGGTCCCGCAGCATTTAGCGGCGGCCTCTGGCCGGGTGCCCCGATGTCTCGCTATGGTCATGGGGCTTTTGGCTTGGCCTGGCACTCACACTATCCAGGTAACTATCCTGCACACACACACTTAGATCCATGGACACGAGCACTGGTCTTTGAACTGCACACACACTCTATTCACCTATACCTCCAACACTTCTCATTCTTTCTTCTGGATTCTTTCAACACACACATACTTAGTCACTTTCTGGTGCTCAGTTTGTGTTAATAACTTTCCTATTCACACACCCCTATTCACACCCTGGCTCATTATCATTTATCATTTTTCACTTCTCTCCACAGCCTTTTCATTGTCATTTAGCCTCGCTGTTTGCCCCCTGCCTGGCGGTCTTTTGGGGAACTTTGGTCAACCTGGTGGCTGTGGCCGATGGGTTTTCGGGTCCAGCTCTCTGACTCAACCCCGGAGGAGACTTTGCAGACCCGGACCAATGCTGCATTTCAGTATATTGGTCACTATCGACCAATGCACTTTTTGTGAGTATCATGGAAACTTAGATTCCCATAGTACCCCTTCTCTACATATCTGCCCGTATGCTAATAAATGTTTCATTGTTCTAATGCAGCCAAATTGCATCGGACTCCTGATGATTGGTTATAAGCCAAGAAACGCGTTGAGTTAATAACTATGGATGCACATATCAACCTACTGTACAATGTATTCCCTTTTGCAACTGTACAATTTATGTTTGAATGATGTCTGTTAATACACTGATTATATATGCTCAATTGTGCCCTATGATGTTTCCATTCATGATTGTACTAGTTTTACGATCCATGCCATTAAACCATTTTACCATCATTATCTTGCAAATCTTTTGTAGATACAACTGTGTTTATAACGTACCTTAGATATTACATCCTAGCACAAATCACTGAGCTCACACACTCACCAACATGCCTCATGCAAAGTCTCGCTTCTATCCTCTTATTTATTCTGTACTAATTGGGATGGAGGCATGTTGGTGCATCCTTCTAAAATTGTGGGGACAGGTCACAACCCCATTTTTAGTCATTTCTATTGTTGTTTTCATGCAAATGCTCCGTTTTTTGTAACATGTGGAATGCACCGAAGTTGACAATAGATTAGTTGTGCAATCAAAAATCACATTTTGTTGCAAGGGTCTGGGGTGGCCCCCTTGCGCCTCCACCCATTCCTTGGAAACCGACTGTGTTTCTCAGTTGACGAGATTAGGGAGGTTATAAAAGGTCTCAAGACTGGTTCAGCTTGAGGTCTTTCAATCCCCTACTACAAGACATTTGGAGAAATCTTGGCCCCTCACATGGCTAAATTCTTCAACTCCAAAAGATCAGGTTCCCCTCTAGATCTAGGGTTAGAGGTGAACTACGCTAAGTCATATGCCCTAAACATATCCCTCAAGACGGAAATAGTAGCTTCACTTCAAAGCTCCTTCGACTTTAAGTGGAGTGATTCCTCCATTGATTACCTAGGGATTAAACTCACAGCAATAACGGAACAATTATACTCGGCTAACTTCCCAACCATGTATCATAGGCTCGAAACTTACTTGGGAAATTGGACCAAAGGGGAGGTTTCCTGGCTAGGTAGAATACACGCAATAAAAATGACACTGCTACCAAGACTCCTCTACCTCTTCAGGGCCCTCCCAATCAGCATTAAAAAGGATCACTTGCCTGCATTCCAAAGAAAAATCAACAAATTCATATGGGCAGAGAGAGGTCATAGAATCCAGCAAAGAACCCTTTTCCTATCCAGATCTCAGGGGGGGTTTAGGGCTCCCCCAGTTATTCTGGTATTTTCAAGCTGCCAGGCTGGCCCAACTCTCCTCAGTCTACTCCAGGGCAGAGAAACCAGACTGGATTCAAATAGGCTCCATAATACACCCTAGATTTCCTACTCTGGGTCCCCCCAAAGAGCCGTCCCCCAATCCTATCCCCTACTCTCTCTCATTCAATGAAAATATGGGACAATTTGAGAACCAACCCTGCATTAACCTCGAGTGCTGGCCCTCTAGCACATATCTTCAATAACTCTGATTTCTCTCCTGGACTAAACATCAAAGCCTTTAAATGGGTTGTATCGAATCGGACACTCCTTCACTTCCAATGGCCCCATTTCCCTGGAATTTTGTATCAATCATTTCGAGATCCTGAATTCAGAACGTTTCAGATTTCACCAAATAAGCCACTTCCTTCACCATATTTGGGTGGGGAAACCCTCGCCTCCCAGATTCACACCGTACGAACTATGGTGTGGGCAGCCCACAGAACAGAGGGGCAGAATCTCCATCATATATCAGTCACTGGCACACCAATCCACTAAGGCTCCGTATATGATCGCTTGGGAGAGCGACTTATCCCTCAACTGGGACATAGAAAGCTGGAGAGCCTCCTTTAATAGATCCCTCAAGGGCATTAAAAATGTCTCCCTAATTGAATATAGCCTCAAGGTCATCACCAGATGGTACCTTACCCCGGTCAGACTTTCCAAAATGTTCCCCTCAGCAGACCCCCGGTGTTTCCGAGGGTGTCAACTCTCAGGTACCTTAGCCCACATTTGGTGGGAATGTCCGAGATTAAGGCCCTATTGGAGCAAGATTTTCTCCCTGATCTGAAAAGTCACGAAAATTCAGATCCCAAAGACCCCAGCCATTGCCCTTCTTAATGCAAATTTACCCAAAATACCAAAACAGAAGCGTAAATTAATACATTTCATTCTCCTGAGTGCCAAGCTGACCATTGCCAAAGCTTGGAAACAATCCAAGGTTTCCTTCAAGGCTGCCACACGTAAAATATCCTGGATCATGTCCCAAGAGAAACTCTCCAGCATTCTCTTCAACACCAAAACACAATTTGAAGCTACCTGGGAACCTTGGGCCCATTATATGGGCATTCCCCTTATTCCAGGTGTCCAAGTTCTTAGGTCCGCAGGAGGACATGCGGTACTCTCCCGCTGATAGGCTCTTTTCTCTTTTACTCTTCCCCTCTCTCTTCCATCCCCTCTTCTTCTATCACCCCTCTTTCCATCCCCCCTCCTCCTAGCCCTCATAGGTACTCGGAGTGACCCTCTGACATTTGAGTATCATGTCTTTCTTTGGGAGGATGGTCCCTTTAGGGCTTACGAATCAGGTTTTAGCAATCCTAATGTTTACGCTAAAATCCAGGCTTGACTGGTGATGTTTTGATACTGGGGGCTGGTAGAGATTCAACAACATGATCCTTTTCGGGGTGCTGGCGGAACCTCTCCTTGAACCTGCCCCTTTTTGTCCTTAGGCCGGGCACTTAATCTATAGTTGGATGAGTGAAATAAGCTTCTACGGTCCCTTTTCTTCTGTTAGACGATCACTCGATACCTACTCTATGTCTCTAGCTTATATTGTAACCTCAAAGGGTACTGTTTTGTATTGTTTTGTTTTATATTGTTTTGTTTTATATTTTTTGGAAATTCAATAAAATATTTTGAAAGAAAAAGTATTCCTCCACAGACACTTTCCATGTATAATGTCTGGCTCATTATGTTTTTTTTTACACCTGAGATATGGTTATCACATGCAGGACCAGCCCCATCTTGTTGCAAAGACACTATTGCAAAGTTCACGTTGACATTCTAGGTGTTTTGACACAATATTGTCTAAAGGCAAGCTTCTTTTTTAACCACTCTATTTGGGTTCTATTATTAGGTCACTTTTGCATTGGTAAATAGGCATATATTTATCTTCTCCTCTCCAAACTTACCCATGTTACCTCAATCCATTTTTTTTTCATGACATTACAGGCACAGCAGCCTGACCAGTCAAAAGACACATGTAAAGCAAGTGTGTTTATTTAAAGTGGTTGTAAACCATGGATGTTAAAAAACAAAACAAAAATAAACAACCTGCAAGGCAATGGCATAAAGTGCTAGTATGCATCGCATACTAGCACATTATGAAATACTCACCTTGGAACTGCTGAGAGGGCTGACATGTTTCCCCTGTCTTCCTTCCAGGCTCTGTGTCATGTCACCTGAGGCCAAGTGAGAAATGCACACCATTGGACGTCAGGAGAGCACTGCTAAGGTAGTGGACCCTACGACTGACTGCTGCGGATGGAACTCTGGGGGGTTCAGGAAGGCAGGTCCACTGGAGCACCAACACGGATCCCACTGGGAGCTAGAGCATAAGATTTCCCAGGGCGCAGAGTCTAAGTGCCAGCAGGTGTTCACCAGAGCCTCTAGTGGTGAGGATGAATTGCGCTGCAACTGGCTCCAGGTCGCGACGCCCAGGGTCACCCAGTTCATGCTCATGGTAGGCTACTGGAGGATAGAGAGGAAGCAGCAGTCCAGGACAACAAGGGATAGTCAGGAGATAAGCCAAAGGTCGGGGCAACTAGCAGGCAAGGATAAACAGAGAACAAGCCAATGGTCAGGGTATCAAGCAGGCAGGGATAGTCAAAGAACAAGCAAAGATCAGTAAACAGAAACAGACGTAGAGCACATGGCAAGAATTACACAGGAAACCAAAGACACAGGGTTGCTCGGCAAGTCAGGCTTGGAGAACACGGTGTTAAATAGTGGTTCTTGTTGAGGCTAGGGTGGAGCCACGGTGAGGGAAGATTACTTAACCATGCAGGTGTGAGAGTGCAGGCCCTAAGGCTGATACACAGACCAAAGGTAAGCAGACAGACAGGGCATGAAAGTATTACTGCAGATTCATGACAGTACTCCCCCTCTTATGAGGCCTCCTTCTCCCTTGCTTAGGCCCAGGCATGGGGGGAACCTCAAATGAAACCTCCTTAAAAGACAAGGTGCAAAGACTTCAGATGCGGGGATCCAATACCTTGCATCTGATCGCGCTGTGATCACCCGGAGCCACAATAATGTCAGTCCCGTGCACACGCGTGGGAGCCCTCGGTTCCGGCACATAGCTCTGAGGTTCCAGCTAGGTATGCCGGACCTTTAGAGTGCATGCACCAGTGATTTCACTGCCTGCATGTATGGTGACTATCTCCTAAACGGTGCAAGTTTAGGAGAAAATCATTTTACCTATAGGGAAGCCTTATTATAGAGATGAGGGTGAGATGCCTTCCCCCGATGCCCTCTGGGTGCATATCTTTATGATTCCAAAATCTGAGGCAGAAGCACAGGATCCATAAGCCTTTTGGCCAATTTCCCTATTAAATGAGGACATAATATTTTGGGTACAATTTTGTGCACCTGCGTTAATAAGTTTTTTCCCCAGTTGTTCCATAGAGACCAGATCAGATTCATTCCAGGCCACCAAGCGGCTGACAATGTTAGCAAAATGATACATCTCATTACTCTGATGAACCAACATAAAGTCCCAGGGTTTCTGCTTTCACTTGCCCTCTACAAGGCATTCAATACCCCCTCGTTGGGGCTTTGGGGAATCCTTCCTGACCTGGCTCTCAGCCCTGTACTCCTCCCCCACAGCGTCGGTCTGCTATGAGGGCTTCTCGTCAACTTTCTTTTGTATATTCTGAGTAGGGATGGTCCCAATGTTCGAATCAAACGTAAGTTTGACTCGAACATCGGGTGTTCGTTTGTTCATAGAACAAACGAACATATGGGGTGCTCACAGGAAGTTCGCCCTCCACAATGCACCCCGTAATGCACTGCGAGATTGCAATGCATTGAAGGTGACTCGGTTAAATTGATGATAGGCAACTCCTATCCTCATATTGATTAGTGGTTCCAAATTAATAATAACTACTGCAGTAGGGAACAGACACAAAAGATACGCTCAGCATCTTTCCAAATAACTGTTCTGCTTTATTACGCAATTGAAGGTTTTTATGCACATGATTACGTAGGTATCACATTAATATTACAATTGTACGTTTATGGTAACAAGGGGCATTACATAGGCAGGCTAATTCTAATCAGGACTCAAAAGAATGTAAACATGTACTGAAAACATTATTAGTGCTGTGTGCACAGTGAGGGCAGTGTGCAATACATACAAAATACAATACAATTATATACAGAACTTACAAATTTCCATTACAAAGGTTACTGATTGGCCAAAGCATGCACCTGACCTGTATGCTTTGGCCAATCAGCAGACTTCTATGCACTGCAATTTTTATTTTATTTTTTAATAATGGAATTGTCAAAAACTGTCTCTTGTGGTTTTTACTTTTTTGACACTTTTTTGGTGAATGGGTAGGGGTACGATTTACCCATTCACATAAGGGGGTGGTCGGGATCTGAGGACCCCCTTGTTAAAGAGGGCTTCCAGATTCTGATAAGCCCCCGCTGGCAGACCCCGATAACCACTGCCCAGGTTGTCGAGAAGAGGCCCTTGTCCCCATCAACATGGGGAAAAGGTGCTTTGGGGGCACCCCAAAGCACCCTTCCCATGTTGAGGGCAAGCGGCCTGATATTATTCAAGGGGGGGGGCGCTCGCTCATCCCACCCTATCGTGAGCTGTCAGGCTGCTTGCTCGGATAAGGGTCTGGTATGGATTTTGGGGGGACCCCACTCCAATTTTTATTTGGCGTGGTTTGACACAGTTTTTTTAATTGATTTTTCATTTATATTGCCGGGAGACAGCAATACATTACAGCCGCAAGCAAGTTTTAATTACATTTTTTCCTTTAGAAATGTTAATGTTGCTGCGGCATGTTCTACACATTGCAGATATGCGCCACTTTACAGGCAGACTAAGGGGACCCCCCAGGCACAATATTTAAAGGAATATTTAATTTTTATAGTTTCATTTTAGGCATCAATAAAAACACTGCTCCTGAAAAAAATGATTGTTTTAAAAACTTTTTTATGCATTGATACATGTCCCCTAGAGCAGTACCCGGGTCCCCATACACTTTTTATGGCAATAACTTGTATATAAGCCTTTAAAATGAGAACTTCTGATTTTTCATATTCGTGTCCCATAGGCTTTAATAGGGTTTGCATGTTTGCTAGAACTTTTTGCCTGTTCGGGGTGTTTTGGTGCAAACCGAACCGGGGGGTGTTCGGCCCAAGTGTTGAGAGGAGGCCATAGACCCTGGAACAGAAGCCCACCAAATGAGGGCAAGACTACCAAATATGAACCTTGTCTCCACGCTTGTCACAGCCCCTGAAGCATCTATCACTATATGAAGGATTTAAATGAGCTATATGGGCTGGGACCAAATGTAAGCAGAGTAGAACCTTATAGGCCGCCTCCATGGTGACCGTGTTGAAAGAAAATTTGGCTATGGATGACCAGGAATGGGTCAGAGCTGCCCCCTTTCCCTGGCCCTCTTTATCCTGGCTTTGGAGCCTCTGGTGGCACTGGCAGCCCTCTGTGCTGACTCCAATATCACAGGGATCTCCTATGCTGACAAGTCCTATGAGGTAAACTTATTTGCAGATTTTGCTCTTCTGACCCTCTTCAAACCCATCACTACACTCCCTAACTTGCACACACTGTTGGCCCACTTTACAGCCATCTCAGGCTTACAGATAAACCCCCCCATAAAACAACTGTCTTGAACATTTCTCTTCCCGACTCCATGGTTTCTCACCTCCAGATGTCTTTCCCATACCGTTCAGCTGGCTTATCTCTGGAATACCTGGGAGTCCATCTTACCCCTCTCACTCTTCTCTTTTTCCCACTAACTATTATCCCCTCCTCCACACTGCCGCTGCCTTTATGGACTCCTGGTGATTTCCCTTTGCTGTCATGGATAGGCCACATCAACGCAGTTAAAATGCTCCCCAAGATCCTATATTTCTTTCGGACTTTACCTATCCGAGTACCTGACTTGCTTTTACGCTCACTCCAGAATAACATTTTCACTTTCATCTGGGCTCACAAACACCCCAGAGTTGCCTGTGCTACTCCTTTTGCTTACAGGCTGAGAGGCAGTCTCGGTGTCCTGAAAATAACTAAGTACTACCGCGCTGCGCAGCTCTTGATGTTGCATGTGACTTCAGATGTTCCCTTATGGGTACTTCTGGAAATTCCTAATTGCACTCCTATCTCAGTCTCAGCCATTTTGTGGCTTCCCTCAGCCTCACGCCCCCTCTTTTTAGCCCTCTTATGGTCCATAGTATGCGTCTCTAGGACTTGGTCCGTTACTTCTGTAACCTAATGTCCCCCTTTCACTTGCTTTTCCCTCTCCTGAACAACCCTTGCTTTTCACCAGGGCTGGATCAACCCCAGGCTTTCTCCTGGTAGCCCACTCATGGCTACTCTCAGGTCCGCCACTTCCTAGGGTCCTATATATTTCCATCTTGAGCTAACATTTGCGAGACCCATGATGCACCTCCAATGAAATTGTTTTGCTACCCTCAATCCGACACTGGATTTCTGCCCTCCACCACAACTCTTCTTTCCCGTTTCAGATGACAATCTTCAAACATATCTGTCTTCACTCACCTGGAGCTCAGGGCACTGTTTCTTCTATTTACTCCTCCTTGACTGCAGGGGGTTCGTCTTACTCTCACTCATACGTCCCCAAATGGGAGCGAGACATGGCAGTCTCCATAGATTTAGAGGATTGGAGCAAGGCCTGGTCATCCATAGCCAAATGTTCTTTCAACACGGTCACCATGGAGGCGGCCTATAAGGTTCTACTCTGCTTGCATTTGGTCCCAGCCCATATAGCTCATTTAAACCCTTCATATAGTGGTATATGCTTCAGGGGCTGTGGCAAACATGGAGATGAGGTCCATATTTGGTGGTATTGCCCTCATTTGGTGGGCTTCTGTTCCAGGGTCTATGGCCACCTCTCAACACTTTTTCATGTCCAAAGGATGTCCATCATGCACTTATCCACTGCCCTCTCCCAGGCCCCTCTTCTCTTACCATCAGAAGCTGGCCACCTACCTTTTCATTGCCGCAAATAGCAAGAGCTTGGAGGAAACCCTCAGTTGGGTTTGCAGAACATTCTGGCTACCCTCATGCTTCATGAGAAAATGACCAGTATACTTCATGACTCTCACACTATGTTCCTCAAAGTGTGAAGTCCATGGTGGTCTTATGCTCTCCCCACTCTGCCCCTGTGGTCATGAATATGGTGCATTATCTGCCAGAAAGCCATGATTGCCATTTTTTCTTGCACTAGGCATGCTATACAATCAGAGCACAAGGAGGAGGTGGAGAAGTGGAAAACCAAGCCTTTATCATCCCCCTCCACTGTCACCAAAGTACACATTAGCTCACAGTTCATCACAGCTGCCAAAGTACCCTATTCTGCCTCCTCAATCACAGTTATTCCTGTCACTGCTTTGCCATCTGTCATGGAAGAGTCTTCTTAAAACATCCGAGCACAGCATGAGCTGCTTGCTGCAAGAACATGTGCAAAAATTAATGCACTCCAGGGTTGAGAAGGGTAGTGTTGGAAACCTAGAGGGAAGGGACACCAGGCAGGGAGAACTAATTGGCAGTGATGTTTTAACAGCCATAGGATACTGCTCCAGCAATGAGGAGGAAGGGGATGGTGACCATACCTGGGTGCCCAATAGAGCTAAAGCACTGAGTGAGGTACACACACAACCTTAGAGAGGCAAAACCATCCAGAGACAATTCACAGAGAAGTGGAAAGAGTATGTGCTATGTTACACTTGATGGCAGAAGTCCATAGGTACATGGCACTGTTGTTCCTTAGTCTGCTCCCCAGAGCACACTTGCGTGTGCCTTTTTCAGCATGTGTGCAGCAGACCACCTTATTGTTATTTGCAGCGTCTGCCGCCATCCTATCAAGTGTGACAATTGGCCTTAGGCAAACTGGGTATGACGTGTATGAAGAGACATATGACTTGTAACCACACAGCTCATTTGGAACAGAGCCAGAATGCTGGTCATCAGAAAGAGGGCTATACATAATTCCCTCTCATCAGCCTCCAATGATAAAGATGATGGTATATCAAGAGGTGTTAGAGGTCTATGGCTCCTCCAGTGGGTAAGAGGGTATTCATTGGGCCACATAGAGAAGGAAAAAACATAGATTGCAACCTTTCTCTAAATCTGCCTACCCTACCTCACCAGCTGTAGCATTGAGCAGGAGAGCACACACAACTGAAACTTGTTTAGCTGCCCTAATTCCTTATAGCTGATGGTGATGGTGCCAGAGCTGTCCCCTCCACTTTTTCTTACTCCTCATTCTCAATGCCCTTTTCTACAGATCCACCAGTCCCCTTAAGCACTGTATGTCACCATTTGAGAAGCCGTAACAATATGTGCATTGGCAACACTGTACAAGTTGTGTTCCTGCTGGAGCACACAATGCATGGCATCTTGGGCAAGGCATCTTAGGCCTGCTCTATTCAGATAATGTACCTGTGAGGACAGGCACAGGAGGTGGAGAATGAGGAGAAGGAGAAGTATGGTTGCCTTAAGGTATTGAGGCTGATGATGATACATCTTCCAGGGGTGTGTTTCATGCCTCCCAAACTCTGGGAGTAGAACATGGGTATGGAGAGGTAGCTCAGGAAAATGTTGTTCTCAGTGAACATGAGTATAAGGTTCCCCAGCCTCCAGTAATTTGCAGTGCATGGGCTTCCTCGTGCTTTAAAGCATGCAAAATTACCCTAAAATATGTGACATGAAGGAGAGGGGCCAATACTGATTGGTAACCCTCCCTGATCCACATTATGAGGGGAAAGTCACAGAGTTCAACCTGCCTCGCAAGGAGAGAAGAGCATGAAACATCTGGAGGATGTGCTACAGGGGACCCTGTTTTACAAATTTCTAGAGGCTGGCATAATATCTCACAGAAACCAAGGTGTCTCTGTGGCTCGTTTTGGAGTGGCAATGTGGTTGTTACCTGAGTAACGCCTTTAAAAATCTTTTCAGTTCTCAGCACCTAGGGTTGTCTGTTGCCAGCACTTATCAGTAATGGCTGCATCACATGGTGGCTAATTATTGAGGGGCAAGAGCAAATGTAGAGACTCTTTAAATGGATGAGCCCTTCAACTGCTGGGTCACGAGGATAGGACACTGGCCATTGATTTCTCAGTATGCAATTAAGCTGCTGCACTGTCCTGCAGCCAGAGTGTTCTCTGAACATGAATTCAGTGCAAAGGGGAAATCTATGACAGATAAAAGTGTGCATCTGTTGACCATCTGACATTTGTGAAAATTAACCAGTCTTTCTTGGATCTACAACAGCTACGAAGCCCCTGCTGAGGATTCTGCTGAATATTTGGGGAACCTGACACACTTAATTTTTTGCTGCATTTGTTGCATTCCTAGATTCTATTTTCACCACCACAGGTCACAAAAAAATCTCACATGATGCCATCATAGCACGTCCCTTTACCTGCCACTGTTAACACATCCTGCCATTGTTTTAGGTCTGCTGCCACTACCATCTAAAAATGGGGCCATATCTGTTGTCCTTTGCAATGGCAATTTAAATGTGGTACCCAAACATTTTTAGCAACTTTTTCACAGTTACAAATGTTGCAATTTTTTTTAAAGGGTCCATTCTATTCTCTGCTGGATTTAATCTGTGGGTTTTACAGTGTTTTGGCACCACCATTATCCAAAACTCATTTTTTTTTGCAGGTATGTGATAGCTGCAGATATAGTGAATGTTTGTTAAAGCAGGGTCTATCCTGTGCTCTGCAGGATTTTTTTCTGTTGGGTTAGGTGTTTGGGCAACACCAGCTACCAAGACCCTTTTTTTTCATAACCGCGTGATGGTGGAAAAAAATATACAATTTTTTACCAAGGTCAGTCCTCTCCTCAGCGTGAATATTTGTGTCAGGTTTCAGGTATTAATAAAGAAAAAACACCATAACCAAATTTTTACAAAGCTTCTTTTATAGATGTTGAATTTGTTCCAATTTTTTGGGGTTGGGTAAATACTGCATTTGTCAATTGCCTTTTAATGTTCTGTGCAGAATATTAATATCATATGTAGATTATGTCTCAGATATAATAACAGTCTGATTGATTATTACTTGCTGAAATATAACATCTTCCTAAATCCTATAATTGCTTTGTCTTAGAAAAGAAGCATTAATGTGCATCAAATCTGTGAAATAGTTACAATGGGGTGGATTTTTAAAGCCAAATAGACTGTGCACCTTGAAAGTGCAGTTGCACTCATTTTCCCCAGAGCTTAGTAAATGTGGTAAATCCATAATTCATTCAATTATGTGCAAGCAAAACATTTTTTTTTATTATTTTCCTCACACTTGATTGGGTATTCTTTACACAGTAAAACTTTAGCACATTACATTTACTAAGGAAAATTAGTGCAACTGCAATTGTAAAGTGCACAGACTATTTGCCTTTAGTAAATCAACCCCTCTGTCTCTAAATTGGCTTCTAATTAATAAGGATCAGGTTCTATGTCTAATATCTGTACAGTATTTCTACTATATCATGCCAAAAAATTACATTTAAAATAATTATTCATCATTAAATCTGCCTGCTCAGCCCCTTAAAAGTAGTAGCATCTGCCAAAAAAGATACAAAAGCTGAGCTGGCAAGCACTTTAATTTTTTTCTTCGTCTGTGTGGAAAAAAATAATTGTGCAATTTATTTTCTCTCTCACTCACACAAACAGTGAACAGTCTGAAAAGATTTTAAAAGTGTGCATCAAATCTGTAAAATGTGTCCTTTCTCCACTCTATGAAAAAGAAAGCAAATTTTTGGGGTCAAATTGCAACCTGGTTACTTTCTCCTTCATAAATTGCAGCCTTGACATTGAAGGTTTCAAAGTGGTGTTGTAAAGACAAATGTTGTTTCATCTTCGGTATTTAAAACAAAGGCACTGATACGATTCCCTAGTGTAAAAGCCTTTTTTTTTTACATCAAATCTGCCTGCACTGTCTCTCTCTTGAATAGTGGAATAGCAAAACTTTCTCAAGAAGTCTGCATCAAATTTTTAGAATTGTTTAGGTCTAAGGTTTGAGGTGTGAGAAAAAAGGGGACCAAAAGGATAAGCTAATTTAAAAAACACTGACTTCGGGGTGGTTTGGTAAATTATTTATGCTAATGAACATACACCTGAGATAGCTTGCCAGGTTTTTTTTGTATTTATATAGAAAATAATCCTTTCCATTTGGAAAAAAGTTCTATGACCAAGAAACTGACTTTCAATATAACATGACTGGCAGTTGAAAGCTGAGAACATAGATGAAAACGACAACTACTGTACACAGGATAACACGTATTTTGGTGCCTCAAATGTTAGACCTGTTTCTGGGTATACTTGACCCGCTGGTTCCAAAAATGGCATCTAATTTTTCCCTATCAGCTCTGGTTTTTGAGATACAGCATGAATGCCATATACCTCTCTTCACCCATCAAAAATCAGGATATAAATATAGCAAAATACGTTGGGGTGATTAAGGCAGAACCATCGTAAAGTAGCCATAACCTCTATGGTGCTTGATCTGCAAAAATGAAGCAATATGATTTGCAATATACACACACCTTCTATATGATCAGAACTACAATACAGTTAATAACTTACACTTTAGAATGCAGTGTTTCGGATGCAAACTGTTGGAAGTATGTAAACACTATATCTGTTAACTTGTACGCACTAAAAACACTAGGTAACAGAAGAACAAGTTGATCAGCAAGATCTTTTCAAGAACTGACTTAAAAAGTATATACTTTCAACCATAGCTAAGAAACTGGAGCTAATGCAGTCTAGCCAATGCAATTTTCTAAAAAGCAAAGCACAAAGAATTTTTTTTTTTTTTTTTTTGGCTGTGGTATTTTAAGATATATCTTTTTAATCAATTTTTTTATACCTAATCTCCCTCTAGAATAGTGGAATAGATTTTTTTTTAATATTACATATTATTTATTTATCTCAGATAAAGTCTGCTTGAACTTCCTCTGACATAGTGTCCAAGTACAAATGCTTGCCTAATGAGTAACAGGTCTAAAATATTTAGTGCTACCATGTACGGACTATCATAATCAAATTGTTTTCTTCTGGAAAATTTTGACTTATCTCTCCCTCTTACTTTGCTGCCTTGGACCCTCATCAAACTGCTGAAATCCTTCCCAGCTACTGTGCAACATTTTTTGCTTTTGTCTCTGAATCATGGCATTGCAATTTTATTCTTGTTTAGCATAACATCTGCCTCAGCTCTGCAATGTAGGTTTTTATGCATTCTTTCTTCAACTTTACACAGAATGTAGTGTTTTGCTGAATAGAAGATCACAAAAAGCTATGCTCTGTGACTTGCTTTGCATCTATTTGACAATGTATATGACGTTGATAGTGTTACTTTTTTTTTAAACTATATACTTGCAATCAGTGCCGAAACAAGGTCATTTGGAGCCCAGGGCAAACATGCCAAACTGTGCCCCCCTCTCCTCAAGAAGTATAATCATTATGTGTCAGCAAAAAATCCCCCCACAAAAACACTGAGTACTAATCTGTGTGCTTACCCCTAAACATAAATTCCCCCTGCTTCAAATACAAATCCACCCCCTGCTGAAATCCCCCCTCTCAGCACAAATCTTTGCCCCCTCCACTTCACATTTCACCCTCCCAGCACAAATTTCCCCCTCCTAGCACAAATCTTCTTCCCCCCACCCCCCTCCCAACACAAATCCTCCTAAATCCCCACTCTTAGCACCCCCTAAATCTTCCCTCTTAGAGCAGTACTTACCTCTGCCACCCCCAAATTCCTCCTTCCAACACATACTCCCTCCACCCTAATTTCCTTGTGGGCCCCCCTCCACCTCACATGATACCACAGTGCCCAGGGCAGCCACCCCTCCCGCCCACTCCTTGTCCTGGCACTGCTTGCAATGCTTAAATAAGGCTTATTACTGCTGTACAAAAAAATCAGTTGTTTGTGCAAAAACTACCTACTGCAAATTTCTTTGGAGGGAGAAATCAATCATTTAGAGTTGCTGCTGCTGCTGTATACAGTAAAAGCCAAACAATTATGTAACACTAAAGTAAATGATTAGAAATACTATGTATGTGATGCCAGAAAATTGTGTTACTAAAGCTTTCCCCGAGAGTCTAAGCATTCTATTATTACACATACTGCTTAAAGGCATCCTCCAAGCATGGTATTAATGGAATTGAATATTTTTTTATGTTGCCCTTTAAGCTGCTCTAAAATATTCTTTCCTTGTTGAATGAAAAATTAAATGTTTTCTTTATTGGTACATGTCCCTAAGGTCAGTGCCTGCCACCTTATGCCATGTCTTTCTCAATCTCTTGACTTTTAGCTTAGAAAGTGGCCAAAAATGAACGTTTGGCTCCCATTGATTACAATGGGGTATGGATTCTGGTTCTGAACTTTGTTAATGTTCCAAGAACGTTTGTTGAACCAAACTAGACTCATCACTAGTTGGCAGTAATAATTCAAATTCCTACATGAGCCCCAATATTTCCTCACAATGTATAATACCTATAATAACAAAATAGTTGCCAGTCACTGACAAATGCAATTACTCAGATCCAGATTTGAACACTCTGTGCACTTAGCGTCAGATTTAAAATATTTGCATAGAATCTTATCATTGCACCCTTTCCATGTCCGTAAAAAACATTCATATCCTACATAATATGAAATGTGGGCTCTAGAAAAATATGAGCAAAAAATAATGTAACAGGTCTGTGTATTCTCCCTTTTACTTATTTGCAGTTCATTTAAGATTAGTGATTTTACATATCCATTTAACTGCAGATTTGCTTGTGCCTACATTTGGATGCTGGCAAATAAGCTGTCTGATAGGAAACAAGTTGTTATTTGAGTTTGAGAAACACTTTTCAGTGTGCTTCATCATTTGCTCAGTTCCATGATATTTTTAAAATGTGAGGCTTATTTAATTGTATTTTAGAACTTTATTTTACAACTTCCAGGAATAAGGAAACAACAGGATACGATAATTTAAAAACAGGTGGCTTCAGGGCAGGTATGTAAATTATTTATGCTAATGAGCATACACTTGAGATGGCTTGTATATTTTGTTTTATATTTGTATGGGAAATAATCCAGTTTCCACTTGGTAAAAGTTCTGTGACCAAGAACCTGACTTTCAATATACTGTACTTTAACAAGACTGGCAGTTGAAAGCTGAGAACACAAATGGATACAACAATTATTTTTAAATATATATTCTTTCTAATCGCTGCTGCACGAGATGGCAAATGAGCTTCAGTAAAGTGCATTTTAATACTTTAAAAATGAATAAACTTCCTTCTGGCATCATATTTGTGAATGTCAGAAAATGTTACATTTGATTAAATGTATATACAAGTTATACAATTATGTTCATTGATGCAAATGGAATACATTTATTTTCCTGGTTTGGAGTTTGATCAGAATCAAGTTCACTTGAGGTGAAGCTTTAGAATCTTGCCAAATGTTTTGAAATAATTTTAAATGATGTTGGGGTCTTGCCTATGGATTCCCTTCCTATCTACAAACCATACAGTGATTATAGTGGCAATAGACGCAACCCTTATGTATTTATTGAAGATGCTTATGTCCAGCTACACTTTATATCTAATCATTTATCATAGTCTTAAAGGGTTTGTTATATAAGACTATGCCAGCCCCTCTATTAGAGGCTGGCATAGCACATTATGTCATTATTTTTCAAAAACGAGTGTTCTAAATACCTCCATTGAGCTGTCCTCAGGCCGGTCACATCACTCGCGGCCATTTTACAGCTCTGATGGATGGCTTCTGTGGGAAGGGCTGTGTGCTCCCTACTTTGACCACGGTGATCAGGGCAGCACAGCCCTGATTTTCGTGGATAGAATAGAGAGGGCATACAGGAAGTGCCAGGTTCAGGGTTTTTTCTTTTACAGTTTAGAGGGGGCAGATTACACAGCACAAGCACTGTGCTGTGTAATCTGCTTTAACCACTTCAGCCTCAGAAGGATTTGCCCCCTTGCTGACCAGAGCACTTTTTGCGATTTGGCACTGTGTCACTTTAACTGACAATTGCGTGGTCATGCGACTTGTACCCAAACAAAATTGACGTCCTTTTTTTCCCACAAATAGAGCTTTCTTTTGGTGGTATTTGATCATTTCTGCGCTATAAACAAAAAAAAGCTACAATTTTGAAAAAAAGCAATATTTTTTACTTTTTGCTATAATAAATATCCCCCAAAAATATATAAAAAAACTATTTTTTTCCTAATTTCAGGCCCATATGTAATCTTCTACATATTTTTGGTAAATAAAAAATCTCAATAAGCGTATATTGATTGGTTTGCGCAAAATTTATAGCGTCTACAAAATAGGGAATAGTTTTATGGCATTTTTATTATTCATTTATTTTTATTAGTAATGGCGGCGATCTGTGATTTTTATAATGACTGTGACATTATGGCGGACACATTGGACACTTTTGACACTATTTTGGGACCATTGTCATTTATACAACAATCAGTGCTATAAAAATGCATTGATTACTGTGTAAATAACAATGGCAGTGAAGGGGTTAACCACTAGGGGACGATGAAGGGGTTAATTGTGTCCTAGAGAGTGATTCTAACTGTGGGGGGGGATGGGCTTCAACACACATGACAGTGATCACTGATCTCTGTCATGTCACAAGGCAGAATGGAGAAACGCCTTGTTTACAAAGGCATCTCCCCGTTCTACCTCTCCATGACACGATTGTGGGCACCCGGTGGACATCGAGCCCATAGGACCCGCGCTCATGGAAAATGCAGTGGGCAGGTGCACGTGCGCCCACAGCACCGCTTCTTAAAGGGGAAGTACCTGTACGCCCTTTTGCCCACCCGTGCCATTCTCCCGATGTATATAGTCGCGCAGCGGTCGGGAAGCGGTTAAGGGAGCAGAATCTGTATATTTTTTGGGGGGTTAACAAACACTTTAAACTAAAATTACATTGTTTCTCAATCTATATCATACTAAAACATCAGACGTGCAGCAGTGTTTCACCACAGAGAGAATTTTATATGCCCCATCATTATCCTCAGAAAATTAGAAATGTACTGTGGAAGTAACGCTTAGAACTTCCATTATTAGAAATCAATTGATGTTTCTTATAATCTCTCATTCAGCATCATCCTCAAAATATCCTCATTGTATTGTATTACCTTAGATTGTTAATATTTCAGTTTTTTCTAAGTTTTTCCTCCATAATTAAAGCTGTCTATTTTTACACCTATTAGAGCAAAGTAACAGAATTTTGAAATTTGCTGCATCTCGGTGAATCAGAGGTGCAAACAATATTGTACATTTGTCTACTATGAGTAAAAATAAAATAAAAAATAAAGAACAATTACTTTACAGTTTTGTCAGGCAAGTTATGGTACTTATGTTATTTTGTAACAACTTATGTTCTAATACAATTTTGAGACAATTATCCATGCAACATTTTTGCTAGCTGAATAAAAATGCAGTTCATCAATTTTTCTAGAAAAGTATGTTTTTGAGAAGTTGAGTACCAAGTAGGTTATTCATAAATTCTAAAAGGTTATAGGAGATTTATTCAGATATAATGGGGCTGATTTACTAAAGGTAAATAGACTTTGCACTGTGCAAGAGCAGCTGCACTAATTTTCACCAGAACTTAGTGAATGTGGTGAAGTATCTCTTTGTAGAGTATAGCCAATCAGGTGAAAGGAAAAAAAAAAAAAAAAAACAGCATTTTGCTTACACACGATTGGATAATGGAAATAAGCAGAGCTTTGGCACATTAACTTAGCTCTGGGAAAAATTAGTGCATCTGCATTTGCAAGGTTTACAGTCTATTTGCCTTTAAAATAGCTACACTAACTCAAGAGATCAAGGCACCTACATCCCAAATTAAAGAGTTTAGAGGGAAATGAAGAGGGGGATTTTAACATTAAAATCCTCCTCTTCATTTCCCTCTAAAACTCTATTTGCCTTTAGTAAATCAACCCCTTTTTTTTATTTGATCTTGCATGATCTTTGTACAGTCAAGCCACAGCTACCAGGACTATTAAAAGCTAAGTTCAACTTTAAAAAAATTGTCAGATTGTCAGTGTAGCTGTCTGTCCGCACCTCGGAGGGGCAGCCAGTCACTAAATAGTATAAAGAATAAATTAACTACTAGAGCACTTACCAGCACCTTTGTAGTTCATTAAAAAAATTCAAGCTGTCAGCAGCAATAATTAATGGTAGTTCTCTTATTCACAGAACTCTGTAAATGAATGATGTAGTGACTAGTAGCAGTACACTGCAACCCAACATATATTAGGAACAACTCTATTTAAGGGAGTATTAATAGCAGTAGTAACAAATAGAAACACACACACAAGACAGGAGGGAGAAGTCCAAACAACTTGCAGTAATAGATTCAAACAAACAGGAAGTAAGACAGAGTGATAAGACAATCAGTAGTAAAAGACAGGGTAGTTGTGAAGAAGAGAGTCAAACATGGACATAAATATGGACATATATATATATATATATATATATATGTGACAGACCTAGCCGGGAGAGAGACTTTTGGAGGGGACTGAATGCTAGCCTCTTGCCAATCGATCGTGGGCCCTGGCATTTGGGGGGACGGTGCTCTTTGTGAGCTGTATGCCTGGGGACCCTTGAGGTGGTATTACTGTGGATTCGGGTCCTGGTCCCCCAGGACACACAGACTCTGGGGACCCTGGATTTGCCATATTAGAAATACTGGCTGATTCATAATGCTGGGACAAATACTGTTAGGAGATGCTGATGTCAATTCCAGCCACCTGTCTGTCTGTTGCCTGCAAGAATGTGTATTGTAAATAAGTCTAGTATGGGATCTAAGAGTCATTAGATCCCCATTGTTGTTTGTGTTAATTAACTCTGCTATTGTGTTGATTTGTGATAATGTTGATTGAGTTTTCTGAGCTACAAGACGGCCAGTCTGGCCTAAAAGTCATGTCTGAGTCATCTAGGCTGTCTAAAGGGATTAGTTAATCAGCCCATGTTAATTAGGTTTCTGGTCACAGGTGTATGTTCAGAGTAGGAGCAGGAGGTATACACCTCCTCTTTTACTGTATAAAAGAGCCTGTATTCCTTGCAATAAATGAGATTCCTGGTTGAAGTTACATACAGCCTGCCTGGTGTTTGTTCTGAGCTACACAACTGGATTAGAACGGCACATAGCTGTAGTTCTAGTCCCGGAGCATCGGATGACCGAACCATCAGATATTGCGATCTGCAATCTGATTCTATAGCCGCAGAGGAGTATTGGGAGAGTGGAACTGAGGGAGCAGGGGCTCGTTACAATATATATATATATATATATATATATATATATATATATATATATATATACAGGGCCGCTGATGGGGGGGACCACCAGCCCTGGTGTACTGGGCCCGATAACATAGGGGGGCCCACACAGGGAGGGGGATTAGTGACAGACAACAATTATGTTTCTTTTCCTCCAGTAGATGAAAGCTGCTCTCCTCCCCTTTCCCTGCTGCCAGCTTTTATCTGAAAGACAGTGGTCCTTCACTAATCCCCTTCCCTGTGTGGGCCCCATTTCTCAGCACTGGTTTTTTAGTTTATTTCTGCTCCTGAGTTTATCTCTCTAACTTAGGCTCCATGCACACTGATTTAAAATTCACTGCTTCTACAGGAGTTTTGTGTTCTGTCTGTAGAAGCAGCTCAATGTTATCCTATGTGTCCATGCACATTAGGATGTTTACAGGCGTATTTTGAGCTCAGCGTTTAGAGGCAGAAAAAAAAAAACCCTTCTGGTTTGTGTCTCTGATTGGAGATTACTGGCAGAAAAAAACATAAAACTTTCCTAAACTCATCTAAACTTTGTACAAAAAATGCTCTATATGAGCAATTTTTCTGTTAGGTGGATTGGAGTTTTTTTTAAGCCCAGTGTGCATAGAGCCTAACTTTGTTTCTCTTCTTCTGATCCCACAGCCTGTATATTTTTTTCATCTCGTCTTCATTTGTATTTATTAATTCAGTTTTATCTTTTAGATTTAGCAGGAATTCTATGAGTTATGTTATATTTGTGTCTGCTAATAGTTTTATTGTATTTTTAGCAAAATATAGCTTTAATATTTTCTTAGGGGGCCCTGTCAGGTAGTCTGTACGGGGCCTCGTGATTTCTATCAGCAGCCCTGTATATATATATATAAATATACCGTATTTATCGGCGTATAACACGTACCGGCGTATAACACGCACCCCAAGTTTAGGAGGGAATTTTAAGGAAAAAAAACTTTTAGGAGGGAAGTTGAAGGGAAAAAAACTTACATTTAAATGCCCATCATTGCAGCCTTCTCAGTGCAGCCTTGCCCCAGTGCAGCCTTGCCCCAGTGCAGCCATGTCAGTGCAGCCATGTCAGTGCAGTCTTGTCAGTGCAGCCTTGTCAGTGCAGCCTTCCCCAGTGCAGCCTTGTCAGTGCAGCCTTCCCCAGTGCAGCCTTGCCCCAGTGCAGCCTTGTTAGTGCAGCCTTGTCAGTGCAGCCTTCCCCAATGCAGCCTTGCCCCAGTGCAGCCTTCGATCCTGTGATCCCCTGCCATCCTGGGCTTCAAAATCGCCGACCGCGATTTGAAAATGGCGCCACCGGCGCCGAAATACACAGAGCCGGTCCTCGGCTCTTCTCGGCGGCTCTCGTTCACTTTCGTCTCCACTCGTAGTCCCGCCCAGGATGGGCGTGACTGTGAGTGGAGCTATCCGAGTACACGCGGCTAGGTTCGGGCGGCGCTCGAAAGTGGCTGAGAAGAGCCGAGGACCGGCTCTGTGTATTTCGGCGCCGTTTTCAAATCGCGGTCGGTGATTTTGAAGATCTGGCAGCTCAGGATCGCAGGGGATCGGCGTATAACACGCGCCCACGATTTTCCCCTGATTTTAAGAGGAAAAAAGTGCGTGTTATACGCCGATAAATATGGTATATATATATATATATATATATATATATATATATATATATATATATATATATTTCAAGATAAAAAAATGTATTAGTAGAGTATACACAGATGGGTCCAAGCTTGCTAATCAGTAATTGTGTAACCTCTGTTGGCAGCAGGTATAAATCCGTAAAAAAAAAACAGTATGGGTAAGTATTATCAAGCAGTAGTAGGTTCAGGAATAGATAGTTAAGTAACATTCAGTAGGAAGATGTTAGTGTGCCCAAGTGAATGCTGGAGTAGTATCAATGAAAGGGTTTGATGGGAGGTATGAAAGCAGCTGCACCTAGGACAGTACTTGTGTTTTTTTGGACTATCCCGTCAACTTAGAAATTGGAAATAATTAAATAGTATATCATAACAACAACAACATGAAGCAGAAGAAATAAGACTGTCACGAATAATCAGGTTGAGGTCCGAGATCAGAGGCTTATTCTCCCTGTCCTCTTCACAGTATTAGTTTTGATCGATTACTGTCTCTCCTTCTCATTACAGAATGAATTGTAGCACTGGGATGCATGTTTGTACCTAATGGATGTGATAGGCTGAATGGTGGCAGGTTCCAGACTCAAATACATATAGAAATGTAATTCTGGTTTGCTGTCATTTCCTCAAACTGGTCAGGGTGATTAGCAACAAAAGATTAAACATCATCAATGCACTTTGGGTAAAATCACAAATAATACTTGCACGTTCTTTAGGGGTTAGAAAAATCTAAGGAATATCTGGGGAGGGATGGAGATGCTCTTGTGTTAATTCCCATTATAACAGACTGTGTGCTGCCAAAATGCTGTGCAAGTGTAACAAAGTGTGGCGCTACAAAAAATGAAATATGAATATTAAATAAAAATGGAAAAATATGTATACTCTGGTGTCTAATTAAAAGTCCATCACATGTGATAATAGTTTACAGTCCATATATAAATTGCGCCATCATAATCACCATATGTGAAAAGATGAAAATTGTGAAGATACCATCACCAAAATAGATGTTGGCCTCCCAGAAAGTTCAGACCCAAGATGGCATAAGCTTAAATGGGTCAAACTGGCTCTTGTTGTCCACCAATCATATCAGAAAGTCTTGATGACCAGCAAAAGAGGAGGTCTGGAAAGCCTTCACAGAAGTGTCCTATATATAAACGTGTGAAGATCCCACAACCATAGTGACTGGAGGCTTACCGGAGGGTTTGAACCCAGGACAGCATACGCCGTATGGGTCAAACCGGCTTGTATTGCCCACCGGCAATAGGGGGAAGACCTTGGCAACTGGGAGTAAATGAAATCCCAGGGGGCTTCATGAAAGTGTCTTCTCCATACAGATAGTTAAACGTCCAAGAACATGGCCCATAAAGAATAAAGAAGGGGCCACATAGTGTAATTCCATAAACACAATAAATTTTTAATAAAAGAAATACACTTACATTTAAGTAGATTAAAAAGTGCTTGTACATAAATTGAACGCGGCAGTGGAGTCCTCCCGACGCGTTTCATCTAACAAGACTTTGTCTGGGGTGTCCATCCACTGCAGCCCAACTCCTTAATATAGGCACTGTAACCCCTGTAATGAGAATCCAGCCCATTCAATTCCTTAATTCGGCACTTCCGGGTCGTCCAAGATAGCGGACCCGCGTGCGTTCCTAGCCTCTATCTTTTGGGTGTACTCTGCATTCCAACACCGCAAAATCTATTCAATTAGTCTCCATAAATAGAAAAAGAAAAAATATCTACCTCACCCTTATGATGTACAGCGGGAAGAGAATATCGATTACCCCATATTCAATTAATATATATAAGGTGGTGAATTTGCCCAACATCCGACGTTTTCCGGTATGTGAGATGGTGTATGCCCAAACACCGAATCTCGCGATATTACGTCACGACGCAGGGCTGAGGATACGTTCAAGCAAGCCTCGTTCTGCAGTGGCTTGCGTTCCACAGACAAGCCTCGTTCTAAAATGGCTTGCGTTCCACAGCGCTGCATGTTGTATCGACGTGCGTCATAACGTTGGATACATACATGCGTACTTGCATCCTAGAAAATCTCTTGGTTATGGGTGCTCAAGTATGAAAAAGAAGAGTGGGCGGTTAAGAAAAACTGCCACATATCTCTAACATAAGGGGAGGTGTGCGCAATGTGTGGATATATAAATTCCATAATGTATTCCTCCAGCCCTTTATATACATCAAAACATTAAAGATAGCTCATTTGTCCGTCCCCCTTGTATCTGACGAACAAATAAGGTTGGATGTCTATGTGTATAAGCCAAATCTGAAAAATGTATGTAAAAATTTTTTACATATACTAAAAACATATATCTGTTAGATAATATACAGGAAAATTCTGCTCACAAAAAACTCAGTGGGATGGATTCTCATAGTGAAATAAATTCCTAAAAGGTCGCTATGACTTGAAACCAGAATGTGTATACAAATAAGTATAGGACGTAGATAATTCTCAATTATTAGAGATCCCAATTCCCAACCACTAATGATCATGACTGGTCAATAAAGGCATTAATGTCCACTTCCACATTCATACCCTGTGGAGAGAACGTCTGTACTTCATGTGCCCAGAACATTTCTAGACGGGATACCCCTCTAGTTCTGGCCCCCCCTCTCCACGGAGATGTGTATTTGTCTATAATAATAAATTGGGATCCTTCCGGATTACCGTTGTGGAATTCTTTATAATGTCTAGGGACTGTGTGTTTTGAGTCCCTACTTTTAATAAGGGCAATATGCTCCCCTACTCTTATAGAAAATGTCCTAGTGGTACGACCTATATATTGTTTACGACAAGGACAAGTGATAAGATACACTACATATCCCATACTGCATGTACAGAATGGTTTTATAGTGTATTTCTTACCAGTAACTGTAGATACAAACTCTCACTTTACGACTCCCTAGTGTGTTATGCTGACACACGACACACCTCCTACATGGAAAAAAACGGTCCAATCGTGAAAAAAGGATGGGTGGGAGGGTTAATGATATTGGGAGCCACTTGACCTTGTAGTGATGGTGCTCCTCTAAAGATAACCTTAGCTTCCTCGAGAACTAACGGACCTAGAATGCTATCTTGCCTGAGGACATCCCAATGTTTCCTCATGATGTTCTTAATTTGCTTATGCTGTATTGAGAAGGATGTCAACATAGCCCACTTAAATTTCTCGTCCGGTTCTTTTTCTGGTTTTATTGCAAGTAAGGACTTTCTATCTATGTCAATAGCTCTTCGGATTTCGAGATCCAGGCTGGTTCCATCATATCCCTTATCCATACATTTTTGTTTCAGAATACCTGCTTGTATTATGAATACATCTGTATCAGTGCAATTCCTACTGAGCCTTAAAAATTGGCTTCGTGGGACTGCACTTAGCCAGGACCTGTGGTGACAGCTGTCCATAGGAATAAAACCATTGCGATCTGTGGATTCGAAGTATGTATTGAATCTAAACTGTTTATCCACTATCTCTATTTGTAAATCTAGAAAGTGGATTTTGGTTTCACTGGCTTCATAAGATAGAGAGATCCCTCTATCGTTAGAGTTCAGCTGTTCAAAAAATTGTTTAAGTGTCTCCAGAGTTCCACTCCATAGGGGGAGGATGTCGTCTATATATCTTGCCCATAGGACCAATGACTTGGTCCCATGGGTATAGACGACATCCTCCTCCCACTTGGCCATGAAAAGTTTGGGAGGCTAGGTGCGAATTTCGCTCCCATAGCCACTCCACGTTGTTGAAGGTAATAATCCTGGTTGAACCAGAAATAGTTGTGTTTAGTTGCAAACTCAAGTAATTCTATCAGATAATCACATTGAAATGATGCTAAAGATTGTTCATGGGCAAGAAAATGTCTAACCGCCTCAATACCTTTTTCATGTGGTATGCAGGTATATAATGATGCCACATCGGCGGTAGCCATAATGTAACCATCTTGTATAACAGTGTTTTCAAGAAGTCTAATAGTGAAACTAGTGTCCTTCAAATACGAGGGTGTTTTTTTCACTAGGGGTTGTAGGAAAAAGTCTATATATTTACCTACTCTTGCCGTGATGGAATTAATACCACTTACAATCGGCCTCCCAGGGGGACATACTGGATTTTTATGAATTTTAGGTAAATAGTATATAGTGGGAATTCTAGGTGCTGTGGGAATCAAAAAGGCTTTCTCTTTTTATTCAGGATTTTTAATTCATAACCTTTTGAGATGAGTTGCTGAAGTTGTTGTTTATATATATTAGTAGGATTGTTGGGGAGTACCTGATACGTGCCTGGTTTGTTTAGAATTCGGTACATTTCTTCTTCATATTGACTTTTATCGAGAAATGCTGTGCAGGCCTTAAACAAGCAAAAGTGCCTTTCCTCCCTCAGGCAGATTTGAGATGTTCTTTTTTTAAGCTGCATACACACAATTGGATTTTCCGACGGGAATTGTGTGATGACAGTCTGTTGGCGGAAAATCCGACCGTTTGTATGCCCCAATTGTTGTTGGATTTGCCGCGGACAAAAGTCCAAAGTACAAACACACGTGTTCAGAAGCAAGGACGAGCCAGAAGCGGTCGGTCTTGTAAAACTAGCGTTCTTAATGGAGAATTAACATTTATGATGTGGCAAATTATGAAATCTCGAAATGCAGCGCACATTCTCTTCTTCTTTAATGGGATAATAATGAAGCTGCTTTGCTGGTGATACTGATGGAGTTATTGCAAACAAATTTTCAAAAGCTTTTTTTTCTAGTGATACCAAGAATAATATTATTGTGCTTGTTTTTGCTTTTTTTGGTGCAAGTTACCACAACACCATTATCCTGTATTTTTTAAGATCAAAGATACAACTGTATGTAAATGTTGGTGTCCCTTGTTAATTTTACATTGTATTTTTTAAAATGTAACTACCTACTCCTAAACCCCATTTGAAGTAAAAAACATAGCCAAGTAATATTCTCCACAAATTTTTTTATTGTGCATTAAAAAAGAAAACAAATAAAATTAGACATGTTATCTGCCAATAGAACGTAACCTATTTTTGGATGCATTCTATGCATCCAAAAATATACAAAATATACCAAATCAGATCATTATTCAACCAAAAAATAAAATAAAAGCCTCATGCATTTGTTATGCTTCTTAATATAGGGTCAACAATAGTTGGTGAAAGCAGGGGTCTGTCATCCGGAGATAATTCCGAAAATCATCTGGATTATTCTCCTGGAGCTCCCACAGCAAAGGTATATGACATAATTGGTCACAATTAATAAAGCAACCAATTTTTGGTCCAAGAAATCCTCCTCCTCCTGTTCCTGGACTGGATTTGGGTCAAAGCAATAACTCCAAGGCCAATAATAAATAACACGTTATCTCCTCAGGTTCCGCAACATGGCTGATTGGCGAGCAGCCGTTCAGAAACTAACTGAAAAGTGCAAAATGAAAAGTGTGAATCAACACTCACCAAACTTCTACAAACACGAAATTAGCAGGAGCACAAAGGGTGGCTTCTGACAATTGAACTTTCTCTTTTTCGGCTCGTAGTACATATAGTATGTCACTACGTTCGAGTTTATTGACCGACAATTGTGTACCGTTTGTATGCAAGACAAAATCCAGGCACACGCCTTCGAACAAAAGTCCGAGGTTTTGTCTGTGGAAAATCTGATTGTGTGTACGAGGCTTTAGAATTCTAATCTGCAGATATGTGGTGGCTTCTTCAAAAAATTCAGGATGGGTTCACACTATTGCAAATTGGATGCGTATGCAGGTTCCCAGCATCCAATTCGCAATAACAGGAGATTTTGATCGGCTTTCTATGGAGCCGGTTCACATATCTCCTCTGCGGCTCCGGTGCAAATTTGCACAGACGACCTGTGCGTCTTTTGGTCTGTTTCAGGTCCGAATTCAGCCAAAAATTTGGGCTGAAATCTGACCTGAAATGATGAACGAGGATGCACCGGACCCCTGCTGTGAGCCGCATGCGAAGATAGTGTGTACCCCACTTGCAAGCTGGGCATTGACTACAACATACACCATAGTGATGCTACTAGGAGCACAGCCAACGGCTATTCAGAGACATACAATATGTAATATACTAAGGCAATTTGAGGAAATTACAATATTAATTAATAGAGACAACTCTAAATATGTTGTCTGCATTATTTTAATATTATAAAAATACTGATGCTAGGTCAAATAAGTAGATCAACTTCAGGCTCTAACTCATTGCCATGATGTTATTAGGAAGCCATTAGAGGTGCCATTGCACCAGAGAAAGGGGAAGGAGGATGAGGAGGGTCAACAAGAATTTGTGGATTTTGAGCAAGCAGATGTGACTATGACTATTACCATAGTTTGGGAGTGATGCAGACCCCCTGTCTAATAGATGTGAATATGGTAATAATGATAATCAAAAAACTGGGAAAAAAAGGTTCCAATGCAGGTGGAGAGTGGGGCAACTCTGCCCTCAGACTTACACTGGCTAGTATAGCAACGTTATCATGTTTGATTATTTCCAGAGCAACCAGCTTATTATTCATATTAAACATAGTGATTACTAATGGGTAGCCAGATTTTTGGAACTTGCATAAAAAAATTAAACTATTTTTGTACCCTTTTCTTAGGTCAACTAAATGAACAATTGAATGAATAGTCACTGGGTGTGTGAATTTACACTATTCACTGACCCGGATTGTTGCAGATTTTGTCAGTTTTAGAGTATGATTATACAGGATAAGCATCCTCAATGCCATCTATTCACAAGTGTTCCATTACCTATTCAGTCTATTTTTTACAGCACTGGAACAAAACACCAGGTCCGGTATTAGCAGCATCATCAGCTAAAACTGTTGATTAAACACTGTGATGTTTTTTCAACTGCTATAACTAAATTCTAACTAGTAAGCATTTTTTACATGGTCCTAACATGCTTTGACTATCCTCATTAGAACTGAAACTGGCTTGGTATCAAAAGAAAATTTTCCACTTCTTAATAAGTGATTAAACAGTACTGACTGGCATATTAAAGGCTTTGGATATCTTTTTATATGCTTTTTCATCTTTGTAAAGTTTTAATACCTTATTATGCAGGTCTTTTGACTATTCTTTGCTACCCCCTCATGACTCAGTTTCTAAAAGAGAGGGGTCTGTGGGACTACTTTATATGAGGAGATGACGTTGTCATCAGCCTCCATCCCTATTATTTTATACAGATGAGAACAAGGAGGCGGGACTTTAAATGAAGTACGCGGAGAGTCAAGTATTGTGTGGCATTATAATTGACATATCTACTATATAATATATATATAAAAGAGTAGGACATTTGTCTCATAATTCTTTTTTGATAGAAAGATTGATAAACTACACATATAATTAAATACCTGCTTGGAGTAAGATAATAAAGGAAAAACGTTATTTCATACAGCAATACATAATATGTAATATATAAATAATCCAAAAAATGGATGGCACATGATACATATAGAAGAGCCCAAAATTGGATAGCACATGATTAGAATATAGTCATATATAGTCAAATACATAATACATGAACAGAATCCACACTGATGTGGTAGGATGAAGTATGCGATTTGAACATGACATCTGTTAGCTCAACACGTTTTGTGACTTGATGTCACTCATCAGGAGAAAGCGTATACACGTGCAAGATATCTCTGTAATGATATATTGTGCATTTCTAGTTGGTCTATTATAGTCACAGGTGTGAAAAATATAAAAAGAAATGGGGGGTAAAACACCCTATATTATACTTACAGGGCATCCATGTGCAATTGGTACAGTATTGAAGGTTATGAATATCCCCACATGGGGAACATTTTTTTGTGAAATTGCATGACCCTCATGCGATTTTTCACCTTTCCATTTTTTCCCCCTTTGTGGTGTGTTTTCTTTCTCTTCAAACTCACCACACCCTTTACTTTTCCAGGCAACAATGGGTGTTGGTTTCCTATCCATGATTATCGGGACAACCCTAGCTGCAATCATCTGCTTACTTGTGCGATACACACTGCAGTCATGCAGTGCTTAGTTCCTCCTCCTCTGCTCCTCTTGGTCACAGCTCCGGCAGCAGCACTCTATGATGCTTCTTTAAGTCCTTCCATCCCGCCTCTGGCCAGCCTCTCAGTGAGTGATCCGGCCGGAACTACGAAGTGTCTGTTAGGGGATTGTCCGAGTATCTCCACTGACATGGAATGCAAGTGAGGAGCTGGCATGTTGGCTTGTGCCGGGTGCAGGAGCGCATTTGGCACATCGTTGCAGCCGCAGCTATTAGCAGCTTGTGTGTACAGTCACACACACAATTTCCAGACAGATTTTAGAAGCCCACTTCACTTGTGACCCCCCTTTCCTGCAGAAAACTGTACCGCCCAGGGCATCTGCCCATTCTGCACCCCCCCCCCCCGTACCGGCCCTGACTCCAGGAGTATATAATGAGTTTGGAAATTCTAGAGAAATGCTTAAATGCATTACAATTTAACTAAATCCATTATATTTTAGTCATCTAAAATGTACTGGAGATTTTAGTCAACTAAAATATAACTAAAATTAAAACAACTAAATTCAGATGGCTAAAATATGACTGAAACTAAAATGGCATTTTAGTCAAAAGAATATGAAATTAAACCTAAATTTGATGTCAAAATTTAAACTGCAGCCAAACAACAGGATTCAATGAGGACCCTGCTTTTAAAGTGATGCTAGTCTTTTTTTTAGTTAAAAATAACAAGCATGTTATACTTACCTGCTCTATGCAGTAATTTTGCACAGAGCAGCCCAGATCCTCCTCTTCTCGGGTCCCTCTTCAGTGTTTCTGCCCCCCCCCTCTGGTTGAGTGCCCCCACAGCAAGCAGCTTGCTATGGGGGCACCCAAGCCAAGCCACAGCTCCCTGTTTCCAATCAGAATTGGAGCCGTGGCCCCGTGCCACCCCCTTTCTTTCTTAATTGGCTGACTGACTTCGATTGACAGCAGCAGGAGCCAATGGTGCCATGCTGCTGTCTCAGCTAACGATGAGGGGATTCCCAGGCAGCCAAGAAACTCCTGCAACATTGCTGGATCTAGATGAAGCTCAGGTAAATAATAGGGGGGCTGCTGCACACAGAAGGCTTTTTATCTTAATGCATACAACCACTTTAACTTAGAAGGGTTTATGGAGTGAAAAGCCCTACCTATCTGATGTTTCTAACCTAATAACAAGGGACTTTGAGGTTGATTTACTAAAGGCAAATCCACTCTGCACTACAAGTGCACTTGAAAGTGCAGTCGCTTTAGATCTGAGGGGAAGATCTGAAATGAGGGGAATCTCTTCTGATTTTATCATCCAATCACATGCAAGCAAAAATGCTGTGTTTTATTTTCCTTGCATGTCCCCCTCAGATCTACAGCGACTGCATTTCCAAGTGCACTAGGAAGTGCATAGTGGATTTGCCTTTAGTAAATAACCCCCAATATCTCTTATTTGGCGCTATCCCAATAGGAAAGTATAATACTTCCTTATTAGGGCAGTGATATCATACATAGGGCTCTGTTTGGATGACCACTTTTTACCAGCTCACTACTATGCACACAATGTAGAAAGCTTTTTTAATAGGTTGAAATAATAAGACCTAAATAATAAAAACACCCTGAAAGACAATATGCAGGTATTATCTGTAACAATGAGTGCTACTGGATCTGCCTAAGGCATCATTCTCACGAGGCGGATCTGCTGCCTCGGAGTCCACCTCTGTCTGCCAGCTCAGCGGGAGATCTCTACGTTGATCTCCGCTGAGCCGGGGGATGACAGGTCCCTCTCTGCTCACCGAGCGGGGAGGGGCCTGTCGAGCGCCGCTGCTTCCTATGGAGAGATCAGCTTGTCCGTTTTCATCAGATCTCACCTGATCCGATCCACCAGGGATGGATGCAAATGTAGGGGTATCCGTCTGCTTTTAGCGGATTGGCCCGGGTCGGATGTCAGTGGACATGTCACCACTGACATCCGTTGCTCCATAGACTAGCATGGAGTGCCTGTTCAGGTCTGCCGTCAAAACTAACAGGCGGACCTAAACGGTCCGACAGTGTGAAAGGGGCCTTAGATAGAACAATAAAACACCTGTTGGGACACACTTCCAATTGTCCCATCTTGGGTACTGGGTATTTGAACAATATCACACAAAAAGATTTACTTTATTAATCCCACAGTTAAAAGATGAACAGCCAGATTCTGGCAAGGTACAGTAGTTTGGGATTTAATGAACTCAAATTTGTAACAGTTTAAAATTGTATTTTTCATGCCTATAAACTGAAAACGAAAAAGACCCCCTAAGCGGGGCTTTAATGCAGCCAATGATACAAAAGAATAATAAGATGGTCAAATTAATTTATTGGTACAAAAATTATTAAATAAGATTGATGACTTCTGACATTGGAAGTCAAGACATGAACTGTGGTACAAAAAGAGTTGTTAAAAAGCCAGCAACAATATACAGTACAATGTATCCAAAGCAACCAGATCAAATTTACTATTGATGTCTTGACGCGTTTCGACCCTGGGGGGTCTTCTTCAGAGGACAGATGATTGACAACTGTGGAAATGTAAACATACATCACAAGATTTTTAAACAACCAACAACGCACAACTTGATGCAACATTAGCAGTCAAAGAGTGGCAAAAAATATATATACATAGTATACAATAAATACATAACATTTATATCTGTACATGTTACATCTCTGTGCATTGTATATATTTACCAATTAGATTGCTTCTGATGGTTGGCCGTGGTGTGGTGAAGTAAACACCTCCCCCCCTTTTCTCTTCTCCTCTCCGTCCGCCAGACGGTGAACTAATCCCCCCGGGGGAAGCAAGCACCAAGTGAACGCACCTTACAAGGGATCACACAGAGGCTCCCCTTATAGGAAATCTGTTCAAATAATGTCCCCCATGGAATATCCCTGCTCCATTGTGTGTTGGGGAGTATAATGAGATTGGATCATGTGCAATGTTCCAGTCACATTTTCTATCCCTCAATTTGAATGATAAAAAACTGGTGAGGTGCCTGTGTCTGTTGCTTTAATAATCAATCATCATTTCTAGATCTTCATAGAAGTATTACTTTTCAATGAAAAGTTAGTTCACCGTTCATGTCTTATTATTACTATTTTTTGCTTTTTTATGTTTATTATAATAAATCATGTTATGTTTTATCATTTATGCAATAATATATTCTTGTCGGCAGTGGCGACTTATAGACAGTACATGCTCTAGAGGCAACAGGGATGTTTCACTATTTGTATGGAAGTGGATCTCTGCGATTGTCTATGAAGCAGGACATGTGGATGGTTCTCCCCCCTTCCTCTCCCTCTTCCTCCTACAGTCTCCCTCCATCTGTCCATCCCCCTGGTGGGAGGGTGCCCAGGTGGTTCTGGGATGCGTGAAGCGGTGTCCCCATCCCCGGGGTGCGCACTCCAGTCATACCCACCTTCCTGGCAGAGTAAGAGGGTTGGCACAAGGGCCCTGCGCCTTCTTGATGCATCCACCGGGTGGCAGCACCCACTGTGGACGCTCTCCCCTTCCCTGCCAGTGGCGTCCCGGATCCCCTCTGGGTGCCGTGCTCACGTATGCATGACGCACCGTGCATGCGCGTGATGTCACGGTGCCCCACAGTTGCGGCGGAGGCGTCGGGTGTTCCCGGAAGGATCCCTTCTCCGGAACGCCGGGGGGGTCACACAGCAGGCGCCCACAGGCACCACTCCTTCCTTTTGCTGGGGGGCAAGCTAAGGAGTGGGTTAATGTCTGTATCTGCAAGCAATACCAATCAGCATTTAGATAAATTAATTGGGCAGCAGAGGAGGTTCATTTCAACCTCCACTTGCCGCCGAACACTCGCACACCACTGGTATAGGCTGATTGGTGAGTAACTTATGCTGTGCCTTACTGATTCCCTGCTATTTTACATGATGATCTGTCACTCGCTATTTTGATTCATGCATCTAACAATGCCATCATGCTCATAATCTTTCAGAGTTGCTGGCATTCCTACTTCACTACTGTTTCCTATTTAAGGTAACTCTGATTGCTCTTATTATACTTTTTCCTTCTGGCACTTACACACATCACTTTTGCTTTGTTGCTTGTCACTCATTTGTTTGTTCACTTTGTTGTGCTACTTTCCTACACCATCACATCCCCGGTGGCCCCCCCTTCCCTATCACCTCTTTCCCTCACTTTTTTAGTCGAATCTCTTTTTCTTTCAGCCATGGTAGGCTGATCTTCCTGCACCTTACAACTGTTTCATTTTATCTCCCAGTCTGATCACTGGCCATTTCCCACATACCCTTCTTGGTTGTGGACAGTCCATACCGGTTTGCAGGAGCCCTTCATCCCTGTCCTTTTCCTTTCCTTCCCTGCCCTACACTCATCCCCTCACTCCTTTCCTTTCCCTCCCCCCCCCCTTTTTTTTTCCCCCCCTGCACACCTATGGACCTGTCCACAAACCCCTATGCACATTTATTCCACTTATTGCCAACTCAATACCTGCTTATTGATTTTGGGAATAAGAAATCCTTGTTACGTTATTTGTTTCCAACTCAGTACTATTGTTACTTGACTGCAGGTGCAGTACGGGCATTCCCCCTCCTCCCCCAGTCCTATAAGGGGAGCCTCTGTGTGATCCCTTGTAAGGTGCGTTCACTTGGTGCTTGCTTCCCCCGGGGGGGTTAGTTCACCGTCTGGCGGACGGAGAGGAGAAGAGAAAAGGGGGGGAGGTGTTGACTTCCCCACACCACGGCCAATCATCAGAAGCAATCTAATTGGTAAATATATACAATGCACAGAGATGTAACATGTACAGATATAAATGTTATGTATTTATTGTATACTATGTATATATATTTTTTGCCACTCTTTGACTGCTAATGTTGCATCAAGTTGTGCGTTGTTGGTTGTTTAAAAATCTCGTGATGTATGTTTACATTTCCACAGTTGTCAATCATCTGTCCTCTGAAGAAGACCCCCCAGGGTCGAAACGCGTCAAGACATCAATAGTAAATTTGATCTGGTTGCTTTGGATACATTGTACTGTATATTGTTGCTGGCTTTTTAACAACTCTTTTTGTACCACAGTTCATGTCTTGACTTCCAATGTCAGAAGTCATCAATCTTATTTAATAATTTTTGTACCAATAAATTAATTTGACCATCTTATTATTCTTTTGTATCATTGGCTGCATTAAAGCCCCGCTTAGGCGGTCTTTTTCGTTTTCTTTTTAATGCTTAGTATGGGGTGCGCAGCCCTGTTATTTTTTGTCCTCTGAGTGTCCCCTTTTTTCCATGCCTATAAACTGATTGAATTTCATAAAAAAGAAAAAGCCTATGCTGTTATTTTATAGATCTAGGAGACTAAGCGGCAGGTATCCCTTTCATCTTATCTTGTAAATAATGCTTGTGGAAAGAATTAAAAATAAATAATACTGGAAATACAGGTATTACTTTAATGTGCAAAGGCTACACCCTGCAGGAAAAGAAAAGTGTTCTTTTCTTTTTTTTTTAACTCCTCTCCCTAGATGCAAAGACAACAAATTTATTTTATTCCTACCTCCTCCCATTGATACATACCACATCTTCTGTTTAGTCAGCATACACCAGTGATAGGGGGCAGGAAAAAGAGATGCAGACATTTAATAGAGAATATTAAATGAGCAGTATTGAGGGTGACATTACGGGCTACCTTCAAGTAAAGTCAGGTGAATGAACCTGGCTTCACTTCAACCTGCATACTTGTCCTGGTCAATGAAATTCAGAAATTCAGCAATGGTAGTCTATTTATTTTTCTTGGTACTGTTTTTTTTGTAGGCTGAACTCAAGGCAAAAGGGTAAATACGCATAATAGTTACAAATAGGATCCCTGTTTTACTTACCAAATAAGTTTTATTTCTGATCATCCAACCAAAAGGTTTCATTCACACCTGTGCATTTCGGGAACACGTGCAAAATTGTGTGCTTTTCAACACTGCAAAAAATGTAGTGCCCTATTGCAGATGTGTGGCAGTGCCATTAATTCTGAGCCATTAGCCTCACTAATGCACGCAAATGTAGCACCATATATTTTGGTGTGGGCTGATTTTTAAATCATGTCAGGCACTTTTTGTGTGTTTCTTGTGCATAGGATAGCTCATTGACATTAATGGCCTGCCCAAAATGGGAAACACCTGTGAAGTGTGAATGGAGCCAAAGAGTTACATAGCTCTTCCCCACAGCACAGCCCTGCCTAGCAGGGCTGACTTTTCTTTCATTTGAACGTATAGGTCCTCTCCCCCACCCCACGACTTGACAGTGAAAGGAGAAGAAGCACACTGATGAGCTAATATCTCTGTCACTCTGCTCTCTCCTCCTCAAATTCAGGTACTTACCTTAATTGCTTAAAAAAATATTAATAATTATTGACAGTATATTAATACTTAAAGAGCTGCATTAATTTGTGCTTAATTTTCTTCCTGTATTTCAGATGTAATATTTGTTTACCTGTATTTTATATATATTCAGATCAATTATTGTTGTATTTTTGAGATATGTGAATGCTCTACCACAGTGTGCAAATCTTTTATCAGAAACCCTAAACTTGGTTATCCATAAAAAAACAAAAAATAAAAAAAACCCTGTCTTAGTTATAAACCTGCAGTATATAATTTTAAATGTGGATGTGAAACTTTTTGCCAAAATATTACAAATATACTTAAGCCACGTTTACGCAATTAGATTCCTCCAGTCCATCTGTTATTAGACATCCAACGCTGCTCTTGTCTACTGATGCTGACAGGCATTTGATAGAGTAGACCGGCTGTCTCTTTTTAAGGTTCTTCCCAGAACAGGCCTGGGCCTCAAATTACTATTGTGCACAAAATTTAGTGCCATCGGCTCAAGTCCGTGTTAATAGCAATTCATTATAGTTTTTTGGGCTGGGCAATTACATAGATTGGCCTCTTTCCCCAATTTTGTTAATTTTGCTCCTAGAACCCGTGCTCCTCACCATTAGACAAAATTCTAAAATACTGTAAAGGGCATGACTATAGGCGCAAACGAATATAAACTACCACCATTAGAGATGGGCCGAACATTCCCCAGGTTTGGTTTGTGCCAGAACTTTCGAACATTGCAAAAGTTCGGACCAGAACCGCAAACACTATTAAAGTCTGAGGGACCTGGACTTCAAAATGTACCAATGCAAAAAAAAAAACTTTTACAAAAGATTGCTTTTAAAGGAGCAGTGATTTTAATGATGCTTAAAGTGAAACAATAAAAATGAAAAATTAATTTAAAGTGGGAGTCCGGCGACCAATCTTTTTTTTTTTTTTAGGTCATTGAGACACTTTGCTAACCCCAAAATAATACTCACAGTTTGGGTGTAATATTTCCGCCTCTGTCTGTTTTCATACTGAAGAATAACTTAAAAAATGTGATGCTGGCTGTTTCCATCTTGCTTGTGGGTATGTGAAGCCCACAAGCATTGATTTCCTGGATGCGGTGAATGCTGTTCATTCACAGCTTGTTCACACACATGATCATTGTTCCCGCACTGAATCTTGGGAAGCCTAAGCTCCCAGGAGACAGTGCGGCGCCGGGGAAAGGCAATAAACACACCTACTCCCATGGGAGGAGAGACAGGAAGTGCCACAATAAAGTACAATATAAAGGTAATTACAGCGATAAAAACAATTTTCGTGTGGCATTTGAACATCTATGCAATTAACTGAAGGGGGTAAGATTAAGTTAAAAATTTGAGTGGAACACCGCTTTAACTATAGTGCCTGGGGGGTCCCTTAGTCTGCCTGTAAAGTAGCGCATCTGTACCAGGTATAGAACCTGTTGCAGCAAAACTGACATTTATAAAGTAAAAAAAATTACATTTAAATTGATTTTCCCGGCAAGCTTTCTTTATTTAGTAAACAACAGCTTGGGGAGCTAGTCTGTATGATGAGGCCACATTTTAGTGCACTCGGAACAAGATGCATGCAGTGCATTGTGGAGTTTGGGTGTTCGAGTTCGGGTGTTTGCCAAACAGGCGATGTTCAGGCTGAACTTTGTTTGGTCCGAACGGCTCGCCCAACACTAACCACCATACAGTATATAGCTATGCTTTGTATTATTGATATTGTAGAGGTCTCTTTACCTGTACTTATATCTGATATGGAATCCTGATTTGGAAGAAGGTCTGAAGGAAACTGAACCTCCCTAACATTAATCATTATTTTAAAGCGATGATTCTCACTATGACATTAGATTGGCATTTCATGCTATCCAAAAAAGATGAGTTAGACTTGAATTATATTCAAATTATTTTGAATTGTTCAAGATTTATTGATAGTGTATATGTGTACATACACCAAACTTGCCCACATTTTCCATACACATGCTGCAGGGGATGTGGGTAGTTGTTTCCTTTAGCCACATTTGGTAGTTTTGTGATTTTTCCAGATGTATTGGAGCTATACAGTATATTAGAAGCTATTAAAGACAAAACAGTTATAATTATAGAAGGAGACACATGGAGTAGATCAGTACTGCACCATGGAAGATATAACATGTTATACATCTGATACACAGTCCAAATTCTATCAGACTTGGGCAGGTTTTTTGGCATTTAAATCTACAGAAATTGATCTATGTATGGTATCCTAATAATTAACTTGCTAACTGCTATTTTTTGCCTTTCTTGGGCGGGGGGGTAATTTTTTTTTTCATTATAATGGTTCAAGACAATTAGCACTTTGACTGTTAGGGTGTGCATTGACTTAACCAACAGAGCCTGTTTTTTTGTGTTTTTTTTATATATATTACATTCTATGTCCTGTTATGCTAGCTGTTGTTTACCTGTCATTGAATCAATAAAAATCTGAACTCAGACAGAAAGAACGGTTTTGTAAAGCCATATAAAAGATATACACACATCTGAACATTGCATTATTCCTCACTTAAGGAAACTTCCCCTGGAACATTTCAGTGCATTTCAGGGATATGGGATCCCTGGTGCAGGGTCCTATGAGCTCCTGTTCCTATTGAACAGGATCCTGGCCCTAGTAGGTGTCACTGTCTAAAAGTGGGAGATACCTGCAGTAGCCCTTTATTGTTGCCCGGCATTCTCCCTGCCAGGCATTATTGTTGCAGGAGGTACAGAGTATGGGAAGAGCTAACCTGCAGCCAGGAAAGATGTAACCTATAGTGATACATAGATGCTTCCCTTCCTGGGAGAAGCATGGGGACTTTTCCCTCCACAGGAGATTTAAGAAAGGACATCTCATACTGTATGCTTTGGTATGCCTGGACTTTATCCCAATAGGCTAAGTCACAAGTCTCTCAGTGGACCATCTCTCTCTAGAGAGATCTCTTGGCGCTCACGTGACTGCTCGCCTCTCTCCTCCTCTCTTCCCCTCCTCCCTGGCTGATGTCAGTTCTCGGCCCCTCCCGCTGTAGTTGTCCGCCCGGGAGAGGGGTGAGCAGTCACGTGAGTGCCGGGAGGCACTGCAAAATAAGGTAGAAGTCATCATAATATACATACACTAAGGCACATGTTGTTATTAAACAGAGGGATTGTATGTTGCTAAACAAGTGGCTTTACAACCACTTTAAGGGAATTCCTTGGGGACCCCCAATTCACCAGAACCAGTGTCCCCATTGGAAGATATACCCACTATTACTTTTCTGGGGATAGCCCACAATTTGGGATTTTCTTTTCCTTTCACTTTCAATGAATGATAAACAGGACAAATAGAGAGGGTGAATCTCCTTAACGGAAACACAGACAGCAATAAAAACTGACAGGTGTTGTGATCCCTCCATTCTATCCAAAACTAAAAAAAAAGTTTTTCCTTTAGTTATACTTTAACAAAACTATTGCTGTGTAGTATGTCTAACACCCCACATTTTCTATCCAGCCTCTCAGAGGAAGAGGCAATTTTACATGCTATGCATATGGGCAGATATTAGTGATTCATTGCAGCCCAGAAACATGTTGAGAATTTGTAATATATTTGTAGTTGGATATGAATAACCAAAGGGCTCTACGTCAATTCACACATAATTCTTCCATAACACCGCCACTTTGAAAATAATAATGACAGAATTGGTTAAGACTCATATCAGAATATTATTCTTCATTATACAAATTACTTTTGTGACCGCAAAATTTTCAGCTCAAAGCTGAGATCAGTATACTTTAGCCCAGATTATAATGTATTGTTATGTGGTTGAAGAAATCTTGTTGCTATAGAGAGTAGGTCAACACAACATAAAAGCCAAATCAAATAAAAAACAAATATAATGGATCCACCAGTCTTTAGTATGTAAATATTACTCATAAGTTCAACACAACTGACAGATTTGGAGTAAGGAATGTTTTCATATCACTTGTACTTCTGTGTTCTCAAAGTTGCTCATAATTGTATCACTTAACTGACCATTCATCGTTTGTAGTATGATTTAAGAGGTTTAAAAGAGAAGTATGGGTTTCAGGAAAAAAAAATATACTTGCCTAAGTGAATGCAGCATTGGTCCAATGCTGCATTTGTCTCCCAATGCTTCTAAGACTGAGAACTGTGTGATCAAAGACAGCTGATCGCTCATTTTCCCCCTCCACTGCCAGTCACAGTCTCTCTGTTCTGCCCCTCCAGCACTCACTGGAGCGCTGGGCTTTGGTGGGGCTGGCTCTCTGAGATCCTGAGCCAGCTACCAGTCCAGGCATCTGAGTAGATCACATCCATATGGTCAGGATCTTTTTAAAGCCTGGATCGGCTCTGTGACGTCAGCTGACAGTAGACTTGGCTATACTTCTCTTTTAAAACGTGAAAAAGTATATACAGGTATATATAGGGTGCAGTAAAGAAATTTGCCAAAAATATATCTGTATTTCTATTACTGATTAAAAATATTTTTTTGGTTTATGGGTAGAGACATGCTTTTGCCCATTCAATGATGGGCAAAAGAGAAAATAGCACTATGATGTAGTTTGTAAGTAGCATTAAACACAACAGTCTGCTTTTTAGAGTCTTATAACATTTTATTAGCTGGTGAATAAGCTAGTAAGTCTATTATTTTTCAACATCCTTTAACACACCAAGCTGTCCAGCAAAAGTGGTAGTTCAGGGGTTGAGACCAACCATATACCACTGACAGGGGTGCTTACAATAGTCAGCTTTTATTCATATAGTTAAAACCTTTCCCAAAATCCCAAAACAGAAAAACAAACTGTTGCTGTTGCTACTTAAAATGTGTTAGCTAGAGGTACCCTTTAATTTGTCAAGTTTATCTAAATCCACTAGTCCTTCTAACACTTCCTTCTATACAGGTTAACAATGTTGCTGTCCAAGACTGGCTAAACTATTCATCCACTGATACAGCGGAGAAATGAACCCTAAGGCTGACCAGCAGGTTGAACAAAAGAAAATGATTAGATTCCCCTATCCACATACTCAGACTTCCCCGCAATCAGAGTACACTAACTAGCATACGCTGCCTATAGCAACAACTAGCCCGTCCATTCATGGATCAAAATTTGGTGGGTCCCTGCTGAACCGGCTGAATTTTGATCCATGTATGGCCAGCTTAAGACAATATGTTTGTCACTGGCTAAATCACAGGTGAAACTAAGGAGAAAAAAATGACAAAAGAATAGATACACTTTAAGGCATGGCTTCAAGTTTTAAGCAGTTTTTTATGTTGTATGCAGCTCATTTGGGGAGTCGCATGGGGTCATCTACTAAGGAGAAGATGGTAGGGGGAGAGTGAACCCAAGCCGACATTACATGCAATGAGCTATCACTGAGCTTGGGTAGGTAAACTAGCATAGCCAACATGCCAAACAGAGGTACAAAATGAAAAACCTGATAGAACTGTAATAATTGGGACCTATAAAGATTATAATTGTGTCCTGCTGGTAAGACTCTCATTGCTGCACTATCCAGAAAAGTGTTTGGAGGGTATTGGGTGGGGCCAGATGGTCCATAGGTTTAGAGGTCCCAATGAAAAAAAAAGGTAGACCTGATGATGGAGGTGGGTGGGCAGCAGTATGGCCTTGGTATCAATCTAGAAGGGTACTAAGACATCTGAGGGTGCTTTATGTTATGTGTCAGATCCTTTAGGGCCTGTTGATCTGCTTTAGAGAGCACTTTGTCCATGAACGGTCCCATTTGTACTGGAATCAAAGAGATGTTTGATTGTTGGAGAAGAGCAAGTCCATTTACTCTAACCTGAGGAGGTTCAGTAGATCCGCTTTTAAGTCATTGCTGGTAAGAGGGATAGAGGAAGTCCACTTTTTGAGGATTACCCTCCTGACTGACATGTAGCAAGTAGCAATCCAGGCCTTATTGTGTTGAAGGATTATGAACTGAGACCTAGGCAGGTCCTGTTTGGAGGCACCCAATGATCAGTAAATCAGTAAATGACAGTAAAAGCAATATCTTGGTGTGGGGGCAAAGTGCAGTAATTGTCGCTGCAAAAAGTTACACTCGATTCCAGTAGGATAGAATATGGGGCCAAGGCCAGAGTCTGTGTAGAAGTGAAGGCTTGGAGATACTACATATCGGGCACTTAGAGCAGTCTGGAAGTTCTTTGAGGGATATAGGCCGGGTGAAGAATTTTATACTGTTGCTCACGTCAGAATTAATTCATTATAAAAGCATACATTGTCTTTTATCCTGTTAGTATGATGTTGACAGCTTCCGAGATTGTAGACCTTTATTCCAAACGGTGGAGGCATTGGAGTAGATGGGTGTCATAAAAAAGTGGTCAAAGGCTTGTAAAGGTTGGAGATTTTGTGAAAGTTCTGCTCCAGTAACCTGTCCAGTAACCATGTTTTGAAGCGTACATTTCTAAAGAGACACATACTGGCCACGAAGCTTGTTGCTTGGTGAATGAATAGCAGGTGGTGGGTTGATAATTTGAACCTGTGTAAGATGTGGGTAGAGGGGAGAAGTCTCGCTGAAGAAACATCAAATAGTTGGGCAAACCTGTATAGACCCTGGGAAGCCCATGTAGAGAACGTAGGATATCGCTGAGCCTGTGGGAACAGAGGGTGATCACAAATAGGGAGATGGTTTGACATAAGGGGAGAAATTCCCAGGTTTTTTCCTATCTCTCTCCAGGCCACTGCTGTGTCCTGGATGAGGAGGTTATGTTTCAGATGGGAGGGAATTGCCGCAATGAGGGTAGCCCATAGGGGCTAGTCATCTGTGATTCTAGGTCATGGTTTGAGTACATGGAGGCACGGGTTGTCCAGTCTAACCTCACTCTTCATGTTTGGGTAGAAATTATTTTTGCAAAGCTATGCGGGGCTTACGACCCTTCCACAGAAAAATGGTTAGGGCTTTATACAATTTTTGGAGATCTTTGTGTTTCAACAGTAAGAGGATCATCTGGAGAGGGTATAATAACTTTGGGAAGCTGACCATCTTATAAAGGTGGCATCTGCCGAACAGTGAGCGAGGAAGGCCTGACCAGTTTTCTCCGTAATGATTTTGTGTATGATGGGGAGAATATTACTGTATGTTGGTAAAGTGAGGAGGGGGCTTCCCTATTTTTATCCCCAGATAGGTGATGTGATTTTTGGCAATGGGAAAGACTGAAGCTGTAGTCTGGGGGGGGGGGGGCAATGTGCACAGAAGAGGGCTGGAATTCCACTTTTGGAAAATGTATTCTTAAGCCTGAGCAAGCCCCAAAAGTGTTAAATATCTCTTGGATGGTTATCATGCCCTCAGAGGGGTTTGAATTGAATATAAGAATATTATCTGCGCATAGTGCTATGCGTAGCTCTAGGGAGCCTACCTTAGTTCTGTGGTGATTGGGGTGGGAGAGTAAAAGTCTGGAGAGGGGTTCTATTACCAGAATAAATAAGAGGGTGGAGAGGGGGCAACCTTGCCTAGTGCCTTTGTGTAGATTTTTTTTGTTAGAAATGTAGCCTGCAGCAATCACATTAGCCGAAGGGGCTGAGTACATCGCATGAAAAAGATCGCTGAAGGGGCCCAAGAGGCCAAATTTTGACAATGGAAGTTGACACTGTCAAAAGCTTTTTTGGTGTCGAGTGTTACTATGGCCGGTTTCTTGGATGAGCTGGCTCTAGCCATTTCCAGTACTGTTAGAACTTATCCTAATATTAGGTGTAGCGGATCTTCCTTGTGTGAAACCCGCTTGAGAGGGATGAATGAGAGAGGGCATAACGGGTGCAGGTCTGTTTGCAATAATCTTGGAAAGAAGTTTGTAGTCTAAATTTAGTAGGGAGATTGGGTGATAGGACCCTGGGTCAGTGGGATCTTTGCCCATCTTAAGGATAAGCTTGATGTGGGCTTGGAGGCCTGAAGGTAGGTACTGGTTCCCGTCTAATATCTTTTGATATACTGATTTAAGGGTGGGGACTATGATGTCTAGGGACAATTTGTAAAAGTCAAAGGTGTACCTGTCGGGGCCTGGTGCCTTGCCTGGAGATAGTGACTTGATTGTGTGTATAATTTCTTCAATAGATATTTGAGCATTTAAATGTGCCAAGAGAGAGTCGTCAATGGTAGGGAGTGGGATCCTATCGTATAAGAATGTGGCTATAGTCTCGTCGATAGGGTCCTGTCCGTAGAGCGAGGCGTAAAATTCCTCTAGAATGAGGTTAATCTTTTTTGGCAAGGTGACGAGGTTTTCAGATTTGTCCTTTAGGGCAGCTATACGTGTAGGGGTGTGGGGGCCTTTGCACAATCTGGCAAGGAGTTTGCCTGATTTATTGCCGTATTTGTGATAACTGAGGTCTAGTAATGACTGGTGCATTCTTTTATGTGCCTCTGCCCACAGATCAAAGCAGTCCTTGGCCTTTCGCCAAGCATCCCTGTGAATTTGTGAGTTGTTCAGAGCTAAGTTGGCTTGAGTCAGGCATAAAGCTTTGCTCGCCTTGTAGTATTCTTTGTGAATTATTTTCTTGTAGCCAGAGGCATAGGAAAAAATCCTTCCCTATAACATTGCTTTCCCCATTTCCCAAAATAGATCGGGGTTGTCAATATGTTCAGAATTGGTGGATGTAGAAAATTAAATTCCCAGTTGCCGCTTATGATCTGTCTAAACGTATTTTTGTGGGCCAGGTATGCAGGGAATCTCCATATTCTTAAGGGGCTCTGGGTGACTAGTCCCGTTAGCTTAACAGAGATCGTCGCATGGTTTGAAATGGCTATGTCATAAATGCATGGTTCAAAAGGGTGTTCTAGGAGGAGGGGGTTCAGAAAAGCATAGTGTATACTGGAGAGCGAATTGTGAGGGGGCGAGAAAAAGGTGTATTCTCTTCCCTCGGGATGAGTCAATCTTTTTTTTTTTTTTTTTTTTGCCACATCAGTTAACTTTATCCAGAGACTGTCTTCAGAATGATATTCATATGTGTCTCTAATCAAGTCGCATCATTGTGGCCTTTCAAAATTTTTCCCTTTTTTTTTTCTTTTTTTCTCTTCTTTTTTTTTTTTTTTTTTTTGTGTAAATGTTATATTGCAATATACATTTCAATATATATGTAGTTACAATAGTACCACGTTACAAAGTGCATAGCATGCGTCTTGTATCTCAAAGCCGGTTAACCGCATATCCTCTTATTGCTATTGTGCGTATTTATGTATTAATACTTTTCTTTCTAGTGAACCCACCCGCCCACCCCCTGTGACACCCCCCCTATTGAACCCCTATATATTCAAGGCACGTCCAATGACCGACATAGGTTCCGTACATTATTCTTTCTCGGCTCTAAACTCTAAACTGCTCCTAGCACAACCCACCCCGTTAATAGGGAGCGGGTATTCTCAGCACTAGGATAGCACTGATGGCGGGCACGGCATTGTTTGAATCCACAGGTTCCACATTCTCACAAACTTATTGTAATTACCTGACCTAGTATAGAATGTTCTTTCGCTCCACACTGTGGAGTTGACAGTTCCTGTCCAATCTTCCGGGGTGGGGGGAGTTCTTGATTGCCAATACTGTGCAATTAGTTTTCTGGCTTGGAACAGGCATCTTGCTACCGCTACCGCCGTGTTCCTATCTCTCAATCCGTTAGTAACGTGCCCCAGCACACAGGTCCTAGGATCTAGCTCTAGATTAATTTTAAACTTGGTGTTTATTTTCTTTAAGATCTCGGGCCAATACCTAGCTAATTTTGGGCACCTCCAGAACATATGAATCAGATCGCCTGTTCTTCTGCATCTGGGGCATTCATCGTTGGTTCGGCGACCAATCATAAAGAGCTTTTTGGTGTATAGTAAGACCTATGCGGTAACATCAGATGGGAGGCCTTTTGTGAGGGAGAGACCGACACCTCTGGTCCCAGTTCCAGGATCCTTTTCCACTGTGTGTCCGTTATCTCACCCACATCGGCCACCCACCTGTCCCTACCCCCGGAAGAGCCAACATGCGTGTTTATTTTCTTAATTAGTTGAGTATGTATCACTGTGGTTAACCCCTTAGAAGTCTCTGAATTGATTATTGTTTGTAATAGTGAGATCTTGCACCATGTGGGGGGTTGCCTTCCAAACTGCTTTCTCAAGGCGTGTCTAATCTGCAAATAACTATAAAATACACGATTTGGTAGCCCGTATTTATGCCTCAGTTCCTCAAAGGGTTTCAGGGTGTCCCCCTCATATAACTGTATCAACCGACAAATCCCATTCCTCTCCCAAAGCTTATTCCTATCAACAGATAGTAGTTCCTGCAGGTTCTTGTTGTTCCAAATTGGTGAGTATTCTGAGATTCCCTTGTACCCCATTATTCGCTTGGCTGCCTGCCAGACCCTGGTAATCATTTTAAGTGATCTATGTGAACTATGTGGGCTTCCCTGTAGGGTAATCTGGGCATTCTTGTTTCCCCCTCCGTCAATGGCGCATCCCCCAAGTTGCTGTAGCTGGGCTGCCAGAAAGTAAGTAAACGGGTGGGGGACCCCCAGTCCCCCCTCCGTGGCGAGGCACTGCAGTTTTTGTAGGCCTATTCTAGCCTGTCCTTTTTTCAAGATTAATTCCCTGAAGAGGGATTGGATTCTTTGAAACCACTTCTCCCCGATCCACACTGGGGAGTTGTGGAGCAGGTATAACAACTGAGGCAGCCATACCATCTTAATCAAGTTTGCCCGGCCCGCCACGGATAGAGGGAGTCTACACCAGGTATCGCATTTTTTCTTAAATTTTAATAGGAGAGGGACCAAGTTGTCCTCAATAAACGCACCGGGGTCCTTGGACAACACAACACCAAGGTACTTCATTTTCCCCATGACTCTCAGTTGAGGTAAGCTCGTTGAGATAGGGTTGGCCAATGGATCGACCGGCAGGAGCGATGATTTCTCCCAGTTGATAGTCAGTCCTGAGAATTTTCCAAAGTCCTCCACTAGGTGTATTACTTTCTCCAATGAGGAGGTCGTGTCCCCAAGGAAGAATAGGACATCGTCCGCAAAAAGCGCTATTCTCTCTTCCTCGCCTTTTCTGTGAAAGCCCTGCAATTCGGATGATGATCTCACCGCTCCCGCCAATGGCTCCATGGCCAAGACGAACAACAACGGGGATAGGGGACAGCCCTGTCTAGTCCCTCTTTCGAGGGAGAAGCTTTCTGAGTAGTCATTGTTTATCTTGAGTCTTGCCATTGGATGATTATAAAGGATTTTTAACCAGCTGATGAATACGGGGCCAAATCCAAACCTCTCCATCACCCACCAAAGATATTCCCACTCCAGGCTATCAAAGGCCTTGGCGGTGTCCAAAGACAGTATGGCTCTAGACCCCGCATTCTCCGCTGGAACCTGGAGGTTCAAGTATGCTCTTCTGATGTTGGTGCTGGTAGACCGGCCGGGGATAAACCCCGATTGGTCTGGATGCACGAGTTTTGCAATGCACTTGTTTAATCTGGACGCCAACACCTTTGCTACGATCTTGGCGTCCGAGCACAGTAGTGATATCGGTCTATATGAGGTGACTTCCAGTTGGTCTTTCCCCTCTTTTGGTAACACCACTATGACAGCCTCCAACATTGATGGGGGTAACCTTCCGTCCTTAGCAGTCTGCTCCAGTACTTTTAAGAGCTCCGGGAGTAGGATCTCCCCATACTTTCTGTAAATCTCCAATGGCAAGCCATCCGGGCCAGGGGATTTCTGGCCTGACAACTCTGCAACAGCCTTTTGCAACTCCTCCAGGGTCAGGGGAGACTCCATCTCACTCCTGTCCCCCTCCGAGAGCACGGGCAGATCCACCCCTTCCAGAAACCCATCCATATCACGCCGGTCCGACCCCCGGCGCGACCTGTACAGGTTCCTATAGAACGTGGTAAAGGTCTCTAGGACCTCGGCGGGATCGGAAGTAATCTCTCCAGCCGGTGTCCTAATTGAGAGAATGGCCGATGGAGATAGGTTAGACTTAGTTATAAGTGCCAGCATCCGACCTACTTTCTCCCCTTCGCCATAGTAATTTTGCTTCTGGAAAAGTCTTTTATTTTCTGCTCTTCTATTAATTAATTCCCTGTACTCTTGTTGTCTACTGAGCCATACCTCCTGTTTTGCAGGGGTTGGGTCCGCCACGTATTGTGCTTCTGATTCCGTAGCTTCCCTTCTAGCCCTCGCCTCCCATTCCCTTGACGTTTTCTTTACTATAACAACCTGCTGGTGTAGTAGTCCCCTAAGGAACGCTTTTAAAGTGTCCCACACTACCCCTGTAGGGGCTGTGCCTGAGTTAAATGTTACAAACTCTTTTAATTTGGAATTAACTTCTACTGGGCTGCTTATTAGATCCAACCATAGTGGTTTTATTGTCCACCTTTTCCGGCTAGTTCTGGCATTTAAGTTCAGAGTCAAGGTCAGGGGAGAGTGATCTGAGATACCCCTCGGCTTATACTCTATATTCCCTATTAATTGCAGAGCTTCACTGTTGCCTACTGCCATGTCTATACGCGAGAGAGTAGAATATGAACCTGAATAACAGGAATACTGCCGGGTTTTTGGGTTATGAGATCTCCACAGGTCGCACCACCCAACCTCTTCCAGAAGTTGGCCTAGGCGGCCCTCCGATAACCTTTCCGCCCGATTCATAGGCGGAAATCGATCCATTTTATTATCCAAAACTGCGTTAAAATCCCCCACCAATATTATCGGTACGTCTAGCTTGCTCTCCACAAATTCCAGCAGATCCAAAATGGTCTCTGTTTTAAACGGAGGAGGGATGTAAATATTTGCTATTACCAGAGGCTTATCTTCCACAACGCAACTCAGAAAGACATAGCAACCCAGCGCATCAATTCTGGCTTCCCTGCAGGAAAACGAGATACCTCTCCCCACCAATATGCTCACCCCTCTTGAATATGAGGTGTAGACTGAGTGATACTGTTCTTGAAATTTATGGTTTCGAACATGTAATTTGGTATCATTAGTGAGGTGAGTTTCCTGCAGGCAAGCCAGTTCAACGCCGTAAGCTTCCATTGCCGTGAAGACTGCTGCCCTTTTAGCGGGATCACCCATGCCCCTGATGTTCCAGGAGCCTATCTTTAGCGTTTTAAAAGGTATTTAGAAGAAAAAGGCAAAAAAGTAACAACAACAAAAAAAAAAAAAAAAAAGGGCCAAAAAAGGAAAAAAGAGAAAATGCCCAGAGAGAAAGGGCATTTCATTTGTGTACTTGTGGATGCCAAATTATTCGTGAACGCTGTGGTTGTGTTGACCAAGAAAGAAAAAGAATAAAAAATAGATAGAGTGGGGAAGGGCAAAGGGCCCCCGCGTCCGGGGACTCCCCCCCCCCACGTTTCCTAAGTGCAGATATAAACCACATGTGCTAGTATGCTTTACGTTTATTTTTGTAAACCCACCCTTCGTAACTATGTGTGCCTTACGTTCACCCCATTGCCTAACCCTATGTCTTGCTGTACACCCCCCTTCCCCCCCGCCCTCAACTTTGTGCATCCCCCTTCTTGCCGCCCTTGTTCGTGACCCCCCCTTCTGCCTAACTAGGCTAGCCCTAGGGGCTGTGCTTGTGACCTTTTTCCCCCCTCCCAACCATACAAAAAATACCTCCCCACACATATACTGAGAAGATACATTGTGACTCACTACCACACTCTTCCCCCCCTCCCCCCCTCCCGCAACCCTCCTCCAAACCCTCAAATCAACACTTAAAGCATGCGAAACTAGTGAGATCACATCCTTCCTCCGTGCTTCCATCTCACATACCCCCCCCTTCCCACCTCCCCCGTCCCCCGTGTCAACTGCTGGTTGCTGTGAAAAAGGAAAAAGAAGAAAAAACAGAGAAAAAAAAAGAAAAAGAGAAAAAAAAAAAAAAAGTCACGTTTTCCTCTTTTCCTATCCAGATCTAGCCTTATTTAACCCCTAGCTCTGCAGGTCCGCTTTGTTGTCTTCCAGCCACTTTGTTGCCCCTGCTGTTGTGTCGAAAAAATGGGTGGACCCTAAGGCAGCGATACGTAGACGTGCAGGATACAGCAGGGCGTATTCTATGTTATAGGTCCGTAGGTTACGCTTAATGTCCCTGAATTCAGCCCTCCGTTTCTGGAGGTCTGGAGAATAATCAGGGAAAAATAAAATCTTGGTTCTAAACGTATTTTTGTGGGCCAGGTATGCAGGGAATCTCCATATTCTTAAGGGGCTCTGGGTGACTAGTCCCGTTAGCTTAACAGAGATCGTCGCATGGTTTGAAATGGCTATGTCATAAATGCATGGTTCAAAGGGGTGTTCTAGGAGGAGGGGGTTCAGAAAAGCATAGTGTATACTGGAGAGCGATTTGTGAGGGGGCGAGAAAAAGGTGTATTCTCTTCCCTCGGGATGAGTCAATCTTTAAAAGTTGAAGTAGTTGAAGTAGTTGAAGACCGTCAGAAAATTGCGTCAGGTGTGAGGGGAAGTAAGGGGGGTTTGGGGCATTTTGGCAGGTGTCAGCTGATTTGTCTTCCCCTGTGTCTGCAAATGTGTTGAAGTCCTCTTCTACCAATAGGGGTAGGTGAAGATGTGGTGCTAGACTGGAGGTTAGGTTTTGGAAAAATAGTTTTGAAGGGGAATTTGGGGCATAAACATTGGTTAACGCCCATTCACGATTAGACGTTTTGGGTCTCGTTGTGAGAAGCCATCCTTCACTGTCTACATGGGTCGAGATTATTTTGCAGAGAAGTTTTTTATGTATTAGCAGGAGGACTCCTGCTTTACCCTCTACTGCTGGGGACCCGACCACTTGTCCCACCCATAGTTTGCGCATGCAGGCAAAGTCAGCGGTAGTGAGATGCATTTCCCGGAGCACAGCTATATCTGCCTTTATGTTTTTTAAGTGGCAGAGAATCGCCATACATTTGTTGGGCGAACGTATCCCTTTAATGTTCCAGGAGACTACTTTCATAGAGTTTTAGTGGGATCTTGATAGCATGCTGGGGAGCAATATAATGGATGTTAGGAGTAGGGATAAGTTGGCGACAAGGGTGTCACTGCAAAACCAGGGACGGAGTGGGACATAATGCTCTCTAAGACTCCATTATGTTCCACTCCGTCCCTGGTTTTGCAGTGACACCCTTGTCGCCAACTTATCCCTACTCCTAACATCCATTATATTGCTCCCCAATATAATGAGGTTGAGAATGGAGAACAAGACAGCAACATTCTAGGTAAACGTCAAAACAATAACAGCCTATACTTCTCTTTTTTTCCACATGTGACACCTATGTCTTCAAACAGGGTTACTGGGGGATGCTGAGGTTCTCGCCTCATGGAACATGAAGTAAGTCTCCGTCCTTGGTAAGCCAGAAGAGTGGATGGACGGTATAAATATACCAGCTCAGGCGAGTGTATTCTTAATTTAGGCAGATCGGGCCAACCCACGGTAAGGTTGTGTGTGTGCCTAAAATAGAACAAGATAACAATGAACATTAGAAAGATAGCTTTGCTAGAAATAGTGGCATGCCTATAGAACATTAGATATATACTTCAACACTGGTACAGTGGAGAGTGTATGTTCACTAAGAAAGAGAGATTAATAAGGCAAAGTGAATATCCTGACTCAGATCCATGCATTCTGTTGCGGCTAAATGAGTCCGAAAGGTGCCGTTTTTTGGCTGGGTCCTCTGACTGTGTTGGTCTCTCGGGTCGGCAATGCGAGGGGGATAGGGGGTGCAGAGGTATCCATCGGGATATGAAGGTAAGCTTGAAGGTACTGCATTGCTTCCTCCAGATTTTTGGGATCTCCAGCAGGGTCTGAGAAGAGGAGTATTGCCTGGTAGGCCAGAGTGAACTTAATTCTCTTTTGGTAGAGAGAGGCACAGATAGGTTGGAACAACTTGTGTCTCCTGGAAATATCCGTGGGGATTGTCTGCAAACAAAAGGGGTTTGTAGCCATCTAACTGTACGAATTGTGAATTTCTGAATGATTTTAGAATGTTGAGCCTGTCAGCATAGTTCAGAAAACACAGGATAACAGGTTTTGGTGTACATCTGTTGTTTGAAGGTGCCCCTAGGGCCCTCTCAACTCTACAGGGCATTGAAATTCCCAGGGCACACGAAATGTACATGGTGCAGATGTCGACCAGTGAATTAGCATTGAAGGATTCCGGGAGACCAATAACCCGTAGGTTGTTGCACCTGGAGCGGTTCTCCAGGTCATCGAGCTTGTGAAATATAAACTGCTGGGCCTGTTTTGATTGCTGTTCTGAGGTAAAGGAGTTTTGTACCCCATCTTCCAATTCAGACAAGCAGGCTCTATCTCAGAAAGCCTTTTGGCGTGGTCACCCAGTTCTTTCTTTAACTGTGTGATTCTTGCAGCTATGGCCCTGTCAAGCGCTACTGTTATTGTGGGGGACAATAGGGCTGCAACGACCTGAGCTATTCCAGCATAGTGCTCCTCGGGTGGGGGAGGGGCGGCGCCATGGCTGTATGGTGAGAAGAGTCTTCAGGAATTGCAGTGGTGCTAAAGGTACCCACTCTGTCCACCATATTGGCTGCAAGTAGGCCTTGCAGGGAGAGCTCCAAGCAGGAGGCCGTGGCGGTGCCTGAGGGGCCATGGACCAGGAATTTGTCCATTCACCGTTACCTCTGTATGGGTGAGAGGTGGACCGAGAGTCACTCACTGTCTTCAGGCACAAGGGGCTGTTTTTATAACCACCTGACATCCGGCCGTAGCCGAATGACGGCTTCAGCGCGGATGTCAATTCCCGGGAGGACGTCATATGACGTCCTCCCCTTTCCTCGCTCCCCGTGCGCGCTCACGAGCGCGCAACGGGGAAATTCTGTGTTGGCCGTGTCCCTTGGACACAGCCAATCACAGATCGCTGTAAACGGCCAATCACAGCGGCCGTTTACAGCGCGATCGCTGCCTCCAATGAGAGATGATCTAAAATGTAAACAATTGAGATCATCTCTCATTGCCGGCTCTCTCTCCTCACACAGAGACAGCGTGTGAGGAGAGAGAGAAACTGTCAGCGATCTGTGAGTTTGTAATTAACATTTACTGTGCCTACAGTGCCCACAGTGCCCATCAATACAGTGCCCATCAACACAGTGCCCCATCAATACAGTGCCCCATCAATACAGTGCCCCATCAGTACAGTGAAGCATCAGTACAGTGCCAATCGGTGCCCACCTGTGCCAAATCGGTGCCCACCTGTGCCAATCGGTGCCCACCTGTGCCAATCGGTGCCCACCTGTGCCAATCGGTGTCCACCTGTCTGCCCAGCGGTGATTAGTGTCCAGCTGCACATCTGCACAATCAGTGACCACCTGTGTCACCTCATCAGTGCCCACCTGTGCCACCTCATCAGTGCCCACCTGTGCCACCTCATCAGTGCCCACCTGTGCCACCTCAGTGCCCACCTGTGCCAATCAGTGTACATCTGTGCTGCCTCAGTGCACATCTGTGCCGCCTCATCAGTGCCCATCTGTGCCGCTCCATCTGTGCCGCTCCATCTGTGCCGCTCCATCTGTGCCACCCCATCTGTGCCGCCCCATCTGTGCCATCCCATCAGTGCCCAGCTGTGCCACCTCATAAGTGCACATCTGTGCAATCTCAGTGCACATCTGTTCCACCTCGTCAGTGCCCACCTGTGCCGCCTCGTCAGTGCCCACCTCTGCCGCCTCATCAGTGCCCACCTGTGCCGCCTCATCAGTGCCCACCTGTGCCACCTCATCAGTGCACACCTGTGCCACCTCATCAGTGCACATCTGCACATCTGTTCCACCTCATTAGTGCACATCTGTTCCACCTCATCAGTGCACATCTGTTCCACCTCATCAGTGCCCCTCTGTGCCACCTCAGTGCCCATCTGTGCTCATCAGTGCCGCCTCATCAGTGCAGGCTTAGCAACCATGGCCAAAAGAAGCTTTTCCGCCGAGGAGGCGTACCAAATACTGTCCCAGGCCGACGAGAGCAACGGGGAGCTCTCTTTTTCAGATTCCCTTTCCGATTCCGAGTCGGACATAAACTATGAGCCAGTCCTCAGTAGTGAAACACTGAGTGACTCAGAGGAGGAAGAGATTCGGCCCGCCAAACGAAGGCGTTCTGGTGGGGAGGCAGTGGCATCTACCAGCACGGCAGTCCCGTCCACCAGCACGGCAGTCCCGTCCACCAGCACGGCAGTCCCGTCCACCAGCACGGCAGTCTTCATTTCAACGACAATACCCAGTGCCCTCCCCGAAATGACCCAAACTATGATAGACTTTTCAAAATTCGGCCACTTTTAAATTATTTTTCTGCACTATTCCCCCTGCTGTTTACCCCAGACAAAAACATATGTGTGGATGAGTCCCTTCTTAAGTTTAGTGGCAGGCTTAAGATGAAGCAATATATTCCCAGTAAAAGGGCACGCTATGGGGTGAAGGTATACAAATTATGTGACCGAGTCACAGGTTACTTGTATGCCTTCAAAGTGTACGAAGGGAAGGACACCCAGCTGCAACCCCCTAATTGCCCAGACTACTTGGGATCAAGTGGGAAAATTGTTTGGGATCTCACATACCCCCTACTGGAGAAAGGCTACCACCTGTACGTAGATAACTTCTACACATCTCTGCCCCTGTTCCACAACCTGCATCAGATGAAGACGCCTGCATGTGGTACCATCAAAAAGAACCGGAAGGGCTTTCCTCAAAGTCTGGTCAATAAAAAATTGAGAAAAGGAGAAACGGCGAGTCTACGAAACAACGAGATTTAGGCAGTGAAGTGGAGAGACAAAAGAGATGTATACATGTTGTCTTCAATCCACGATGATACCTTCATGGAAGTCCCCAGAAGAAATGGCCCCATACAGAAACCTAAATGCGTCTTTGACTATAATTTGTTTATGGGGGGAGTCGACTTGAATGACCAGATGCTGGAACCGTACCTTGCCACAAGACGGACATATCATTGGTATAAGAAAGTCGCAATTTATTTTTTTCATTTGGCCATCTACAATTCTTATGTCATTTATCGTAACTCCACCCAAAACCCCAAACGCTTCCTTGGCTACCAGGAGGACGTTTTCACTGCCCTTACATTCCCGAACGGCCCCCCAGAAAATATCCGATCTGATGTTCTAAGTCGACTCTCCGAACGCCACTTCCCAGATAAGATCCCTCCCAAACCAACAGGCCAACGACGGCAAAAAAAATGTAAGGTGTGTACCAGAGCTGGATTCAGAAGAGACACATCTTATTATTGTGCACAATGTCCTTCTGAACCAGGCCTCTGCGTAGGTGAATGTTTTCGTCGTTACCATACTTTAGTAAATTATTAGTAAAGTATGGTAAACGTAAGCCTACGTTCCTGCAATTTACCCTCACACCCCTTATGCCACTGCCTCCTCTGTAACTGACCCTGGCTTGTTATTTGACCACGCTTCTGCCTAACGATTCTGCACATACCTCTGCCTGATCTGGAACTGACCCTGGACTGTTATTCGACCATGCTTCTGCCCAACGATTCTGTACATACCTCTGCCTGATCTGGAACTGACCTTGGACTGTTTGACCATGATATTTGCCTGCCTCTTGGACTGATCTTGTACCCTGCAACTGGACTAGTGGGATTCAACACAGGGGTCTCACATATGTGAGGGGCTCCAGAATTGTTTTTCTGGATGAAGAAAACTATTTATTTTGTTTTCTCAATCCTAGATTAGGGTCTGGAGACTCGGAGGCTTCAAAGAGATTTGGGTGGGAGAAGCCTCTACCCCTGTCCCCATTCTGTCCTGAACGAGGCCCTACTTCTGCCTGTAGGACTTACTGCCGTCACGCCTCTGCCTGTTGCACTGACCACACCACATGGACCTGCCTACTACCAGGACCAATATTTTTGGCACTGCGGACAATATCTCTGCCTGCACTGACCCTGGACTTTATATGGACAGTAACCCTGCCTGCTGCCTGGACAATTGTGTTCGCCGCTGCTGACCAAGTCCCTGCCTGCTGCCTGGACCAGTGCTATCCTCCTGTGTACAACTGCGCTACTACAACCACAGGTAATCTTTTTTGTTTACGCTTTGCTCAGCATAATGTATTTTGGGGTGTAATTCTTGGTATGTGCATGCTATGTGTCCCTGGAACACCTGACGGTGTTCCTTGCATGTTTGGCCTCTGTATGTGGCCAGGCAGTGAAAAAGTCCCACACATGTGGTATCGTAATACTCAGGAGGAGTAGCAGAATGTATTTTGGGGTGTCATTTTTGCTATCTAAATGCTATGTGTTGGAAATATCTTATAAACGGACAACTTTGTGTTAAAAAAAATGCGTTTTCATTTTTTTCCATATTTTCCAAAAACTTCTGGAAAAAAATAAACCATTCAAAAGACTCATTATGCCGCATAGATTATACGTTGGGGTGTTAGCTTTCCAAAATGGGGTCATTTTGTGGGTGTTTCCATTGTCCTGGTGCTCCAGGGCCTTCAAAAGTGCAATAGGTGGTTGAGAAATGTGATGTGTAATTTATGCTCCTAGAACACCTGATGGTGCTTCATGCATGTTGGGCCTCTGTATGTGGCCAGGCAGTGAAAAAGTCCCACGAATGTGGTATCGTAATACTCAGGAGGAGTAGCAGAATGTATTTTGGGGTGTCATTTTTGCTATCTAAATGCCATGTGTTGGAAATATCTTATAAACGGACAACTTTGTGTAAAAAAAAATGCGTTTTCATTTTTTTCCACATTTTCCAAAAACTTCTGGAAAAAAATAAACCATTCAAAAGACTCATTATGCCGCATAGATTATACGTTGGGGTGTTAGCTTTCCAAAATGGGGTCATTTTGTGGGTGTTTCCATTGTCCTGGTGCTCCAGGGCCTTCAAAAGTGCAATAGGTGGTTGAGAAATGTGATGTGTAATTTATGCTCCTAGAACACCTGATGGTGCTTCATGCATGTTGGGCCTCTGTATGTGGCCAGGCAGTGAAAAAGTCCCACGAATGTGGTATCGTAATACTCAGGAGGAGTAGCAGAATGTATTTTGGGGTGTCATTTTTGCTATCTAAATGCCATGTGTTGGAAATATCTTATAAACGGACAACTTTGTGTAAAAAAAAATGCGTTTTCATTTTTTTCCACATTTTCCAAAAACTTCTGGAAAAAAATAAACCATTCAAAAAACTCATTATGCCTCATAGATTATACGTTGGGGTGTTAGCTTTCCAAAATGGGGTCATTTTGTGGGTGTTTCCATTGTCCTGGTGCTCCAGGGCCTTCAAAAGTGTAATAGGTGGTTGAGAAATGTGATGTGTAATTTATGCTCATAGAACACCTGATGGTGCTCCATGCATGTTGGGCCTCTGTATGTGGCCAGGCAGTGAAAAAGTCCCACACATGTGGTATCGTATTACTCAGGAGGAGTAGCAGAATGTATTTTGGGGTGTCATTTTTGCTGTCTAAATGCTATGTGTTGGAAATATCTTATAAACGGACAACTTTGTGTAAAAAAAAAATGTGTTTTCATTTTTTTCCACATTTTCCAAAAACTTCTGGAAAAAAATAAACCATTCAAAAGACTCATTATGCCTCATAGATTATACGTTGGGGAGTTAGCTTTCCAAAATGGGGTCATTTTGTGGGTGTTTCCATTGTCCTGGCGCTCCAGGGCCTTCAAAAGTGTAATAGGTGGTTGAGAAATGTGATGTGTAATTTATGCTCCTAGAACACCTGATAGTGCTCCATGCATGTTGGGCCTCTGTATGTGGCCAGGCAGTGAAAAAGTCCCTCACATGTGGTATCGTAATACTCAGGAGGAGTAGCAGAATGTATTTTGGGGTGTCATTTGTGGTATACACATGCCATGTGAGAGAAATAAGCTATTACAATGACAATTTTGTGGGAAAAAAAAAAAAAAATCTCAATTTTGCAAAGAATTGTGGGAAAAAAATACAACTTCAAATAACTCACCATGCCTCTAACTAAATACATTGAAATGTCTACTTTCCAAAAAGGGGTTATTTGGGGGGCATTTGTACTTTCCTGGCTTGTTAGGGTCTCGGGAAATGAGATAGGCCTCAGTACATCAGATGTGATAATTTTTTTATGATTTGCACCATAGCTTGTAGACTCTAAAACTTTCACACAGACCAAATAATTTCCACAAATTTTTGGTTATTTTTACCAAAGATATGTAGCAGTATAAATTGTGGCCAAAATTTATGAAGAAAAATTACGAATTTGCAAAATTTTATCACAGAAATTAGAAAAAATGTGTTTTTTTTCAAAATTTTCGGTCTTTTTTCATTTATAGCGCAAAAAATAAAAAACCCAGAGGTGATCAAATACCACCAAAATAAAGCTCTATTTGTATGAAGAAAAGGACAAAAAAATCATTTGGGTACAGTGTTGCATGACTAAGTAATTGTCATTCAAAGTGTGAGAGCACTGAAAGCTGAAAATTGGTCTGGATAGGAGGGGGGTTTAAGTGCCTAGTAAGCAAGTGGTTAAGCAGGGTGATCTGGAGCTGCCACACCTTGCTCCCTCACATGTGCCGCCAGAACCGGAAGCTCAGGTTTTTTTATCTTAATGCATTTTATGCATTAAGATAAAAAAACCTTCTGCATGCAGCGCCCCCCCCAGCCCCCCGCACATACTTACCTGAGCTGAGTTGATACTTAATAAAGGAGTTAGGGCCTCTGAAACGCATTGTATGCGCCCTTTACTTTAACATGCCTGCTGTCTTGGTCCTAGGAGCCCGTAGATGTCACTGTTTTCCCATTCTCTTGCCGGGTCCGGAATCTTTTGCATGACAGCTGCCTGCCAGTTCACTGGCTGTGCTGCACTCAGCTCTCCTCTGTTCCAAGCTCAAGCAGAACTGCATTTACTTGAATGCAAGTGTTTACTTATGTTGTGCAATAAATGGATATATTCTTTTATTACCATGTGCACTGTGGCCACTTTCATGTTTACTGGAAAATTTCCTCAAAGTGCTCTCCAGATGGAACTTTACTCTGCCCATATGTATCCCTACCCACTCTGCCTCCTGCTTTTGATGATGTCCAGAAGCAGGCGACATGCTTTATATATGGTAGACTTGGAAGGTACATCACCTTTGGATTAGGGTCTCTACTAGGGATGAGCCAACTACCTTTAATTTAAAAAAAAAAGACCCCATCGGGTCTGGTATGTATATTAAGGGTAACTCTACGCCAACATTTTTGAAAAAAATGGTGTGGGGGCCCCCCAAAATCCATACCAGACCCTTACGAGCACGCAACCTGGCAGGCTGCAGGAAAAGGGGGGTGAGATAACACCCCCCTTGAACCGTACCAGGCCACATGCCCTCAACATGGGGAGGGTGCTTTGGGGTCCCCCCCAATGCACCTTGTCCCCATGTTGATGGGGACAAGAGCCTCATCCCGACAACCCTCGCCCAAGGTTGTGCGGGTCTGCAGGCAGAGGGCTTATCGGAATCTGGACCTGGTGGTCCTCCAAGGGGAAGGGGTCATTGAGGAGAGGGTACTGTCAGGGCTGGGTTCTGCCCTGCCTTCTCTGAGCTGGCCGCTCAGCTGTCGGCTAATTTCTAGCTCCAATCTCGCCTCAGTGACTCACCTGTTGATGATATCCTGCTCGTCAGTCACATCTCTAGAGACTCGCTCCTGTGTTCCTGTTAAGGCTTGCTTGGCTGATGTTCCTTCTGGCTCCAGATCCTGCTTGCTGTTCTACAATGCTGATCTCTGGCTTGTCTGACTATCTATTCCGGTTCCTGAACTCTGGCTATGTTTTGACTACGTTTACTCTGTTTACCTTTGTTGATTATTATTAAACAAGTGTGATTTAACTGTACTTCTGTCTCGGTCTGATTCATGGTTTCTGACAAAAAATCAGGGGGGAGAGTGAGCAACGTTGTTTAATTCCCCTGTAAATAGTTAAAGGTGTTCAGTAGTGGCCCTGGATACTGATCAATGCTTTTGGGGAGGAGTAAAGGGCATGAAGTATACCAGTAAATCATTGGCCTAAACACCAGTGTTCAAATAGAGAGAAGATATATTGCCACTCCACGGAGTCAAAAGCTTTGTGTAAGTCGAGGGAGAGTATCATTCCTTTCTGTTTAGTGCCCTTATCCCAGTTAGATTGAAGAATGGAGATTACATCTATGGCCCTTCTAGTTTGGTCTGGGCCCTGTCTGCCTGGGATGAAGCCCACTTGGTCTTTATGAATGTAGCGACCTATGAAAGAAGTTAAACGGTTGACTAAAGTCTAATTGTTGTTAATGAGGGATATGGGTCTATAATTGCCAACTTCCTCTGGATTTTTGTCTGGTTTGGGGAGCACCGTGATATAGGCCATGTTTAATGTAGGGTCTAATGCCCCATACACACCATCAGAAATTCCGTCAGAAAAAACTCGGATGGTTTGGCTGACGGAATTCCGCTCAAGCTTGCCTTGCATACACACGGTCACACAAAAGTTCTCTGAACTTTCGACTGTCAAGAACACGGTGACGTACAACACTACGATGAGCTGAGAAAGTGAAGTTCAATGCTTCCGAGCATGCGTCGAATTGTTTCCAAGCATGCGTGATTTTTTGCGCATCCGAATTGCATACAGATGAACGCATTTTCGGATAGGAACTTTTTCCGACCAAAAATAGAGACCCTGCTCTCAATCTATTGCTGGCTGGAATTCTGTCAGCAAAAGTACGATGGGGCATACACACGATTGGAATTTCTGATCGTGTGTAGGGGTCGCCTTTAGTCTTGTAATGAAAGAATTCGGCCATGAATGGGGCTAGGGTTTCTGCAAAGGCCTTGTAATATGGGACAGAGAAACTGTCTAGACCTTGAGCGGACCCCTTTTTTAGGTCGTTAATGGCTTCCAGAATCTCCTCTACTGTAAAGGGGGCTTCTAGCAATTTTCTATGTGTTGGGGAGAGAGGCGGCAAGGGGAGGTCCTTCATGAAATCAGAGAACCCTGGTCCAATGCCCCTGAACTTTGAGCTGTAAAGCCTGGAGTAGAACTCATAGAACACTTCAAGTATCCTGTTTAGGTTGGCAGTGGGGGGACACCCTTGGACCCTGATTTTGGGCATAGTGTGATATCTGATTCGAGGAGAAAGCTTGGAGGCTAACATAGAGCCTATATGGTCCTTCTGGGCGTAGAACTTTGCTCCACTCCAGCGGATCTGTTTCTCTGCTTTGGCTGTGAGGGCTAAATTAAGCTCTAGTCTGCCCAAATCTAAACAAGATAAGGATTCCTTTGTTGGGTGTTTCTTATGTTTTTTTTTCCAGACTGAAAATGTCTGCCCTAGGTTAGCCACGGTGGATTGACGCTCCCTTTTGAGTTGGGTTTCAATCTGAATAATTGTGCCCCTTATTGTTACTTTATGAGCTGCCCATGAAGACTCTGGGGAGGTGTTGTCTATATCATTTAGCACAAAATATTCCTTGAGGACATCCTCAATAATTTTGTTTAAATTGGGTCGCTTAGGATTGACTTGTTTACACACCAGTGAGATAAGGGTCTTTTGGCTGAAAGAGGCCTTAGAAAAAGAACTTCTATTGAGTGATCCAACCAGGCGATGTCAAGTATGGAGGAACTTTGAGCGGAAGGATAAGGTTAGGAGACACCAGGATATGGTCAATTCTAGCAAAGGATTGGGGGTGGCCCTCGATTGTGCCCTTGACCTGGATATACCTCCCCTCTGGGTCTCTGAGATCCAATTGCCAAGTAAAATTTCTGTTTTTAGAGAAGAGGACAGCTACCTCCCTAGTTTTTTCCTCCACGTTTGCTAGGTGGAAAGTCAGGTAGTGGGTGTGCAGGAATAAGGGATTGTACCGGACAGGGAAGTGGGTCTCCTGGAGCAAAACAATGTCCAGCCTTGGAGAGCGATAGCTGTTGAAGACCTTCCTCCACTTAATTGGGGAATTTAGCCCCTGGGTGTTGTGTGAGGCAATCTTGAGAAGTATAGATGTGGTATGTGGGTCAGCCATGGAGAATCAGAGGTGGAATGCTAAGGAAGCTACCGTCACTTACCCTCAGTCATTTTCTTTGGGTTGAGGAAGGTTGAACCGCTGTAAAGGGATTGCTCCAGGGTGAGAGTGGCAAAGCAACCCATTCCAGGAGATTGGCTAGGAGACAAAAAAGAATTAGGACTAGAAATAAAAGAGAAACCATTGGAGAAAAAGAGGAAGGTCTGTTGAGAGGACCTCTCGCAATTGACAGATATGTGTCCATCAACCTAGAGAACGAAATGCGCCTGCCCCTGGTGATCTATCCCACAGTGACGGATACCCCTGATAATGGGGTGGGTGGAGGCACATGTGAGCCACCTCGGACCACGGCATCCAAATAAAACTTTTGAAAACGTACAAAAACCTAAATATACAAAAACATTAATGTGAAAAGAAGTGGGGTGTTAAAGCCTCGGGACCATGTCGGGGACGGTATCTCCCACTCTGCAGAAAGTGGGGGAGATAGGGTCCCCGAGATACTTTAATTGAAATTGAGATGACAAGGACATCAATTCGATGGCCTCCTGGTTGTTTAGATCCTAACTAGGGAAAACCTCCCACAGCTTCTGGGGAAATCCTAGTCCCCTTTTACTATGAGTGCCAGGGGGATTGTGGTCAATGTTAGACCCTATCAGTATTTGCTGGGAGAGACTATCTGTATCTAGACGTACACTCCAGGGCAGGCCAAGTTTGTATTCTGTCCGTACGGTGGCTGAGGGTCGTTCGAGTACCCTGGTTGGGCTAAAGAAGTGAAAGTCTGAGATGCTGTAATGAGATGATAAGTTGTGGATCCAACTTTTGGCTAACAAATTGGAACAAAAACTTGAGGCCATCACGTTGGAGAGTCACATAGTGAGCAAATGATAAAGGTCCAAAGCAGAATGACCAATGCAAAAGTTAGGAGTGTGAAGTTCAGGCAGGTTAGGAGCTATAGTTCCATCGACAGGTTGAGTCCCAAATGGAATTGAGGGTTAAAGGGGTTGTATAAAAGCGGTAGCGGGTAAGGCTATGAGGTCCTAATATCCCTAGTTTGGGATGCCTAGTATCACTGGTTTACTTGCTCTTGGCCTTGTTCCATACTGGGACAACTGGACTGGGTGGGAGAGGACGTCTCCTGTGTGATCAGTTTAAGGTTGAGAGGGGTTCTTTCTCCTTCTGGGAAGTCTTTGAAGGAGTATGTTTTGCCCTTATAGCTGAATTTAACAACAAATGGGAATACCCACAAGTATTTGATTTCCTTTTGGGAAAGGACATTCAGGAGGGGTTTGAGGGATCTTCTTCTTTGGACATTTGAGGGGGAAAGGTCTGCAAATATTTGGATTTGGTGACCCTGGCACATCACCTGGGACTTGGCTTGGGATTGTCGCATGACTTTCTCTTTTGTGGCGTAAAAGTGGGGCTTGACTATGACATCCCTAGGGTAGCCATTCTTCCTGAGGGGCCCAAGAGCTCTGTGAGCTCTGTCCAATTCAAGGCAGTGTTGGGGGATGCCCGAAATCAGGTTCTTCATGAGGTCCTGGATTGCTGTTGGGATGTCTCTGGAGCTAGGCTTCCATGTTGGAGTTCTCGTGCATGCGCAGTTCTCGTACATGCGCACTCCGCCTTTTCATTTTAAACAAACACTTACACTTTGGTTAATGACAGCATACCTGCATGGCATACATTGATAAGTGCTGCATTATGCAGCTGAATAGAGGCAGTAGTTGTGGGGAGGAAGCGCTCTCATGCTGACAGGGAGGGAGGGGGGAGAGACTGTTAGAGGAGAGATGAGAGCTGCGGATAACGAGGCACGTAGACTGACCACCATAATCAGAGCTCAGCAGCCCTATTATCATGGTTGGCAGAGGCAGGGGGACACAGGAACTGGCTGGATCAACCAGGTTTATTACAAGTTAGGAAGAGAAGAATTGGACAGCACAAGCACTGTGATGTTATTCATGCCTTTTTTAAGGTTACAAACATTTTTTTTTTTTTTTCCTTGTCAAAAGAAGTTTATTGAGTATACAATGTTATAAAGATACATAAAGATACATAAAGTAAGTTTACAAGGATCTATAAAGTAAGCTCATTGTTTTACAGTAGGGTTTATATAGGTAAATATTATGAAATTTCAAATATTAAACATTGGGTTCACGTAAACCTAAATTAAAGATATATATCATTTCCTTAGTTACTTTTGTAGGTATTTAAATGATTTATACCTACTATACATATTGTTTACAAGTAGAGTGTATATAGGTCAAATAAATTCTGATAATGAGCTTTAATCGTAAGGTAGAGAAAAGGAAAGAGAAAGAAGAAAAAGGGTTGAAAGGTAGAGGTATGGTCCACAAGGTTGTCCCGCTCGTCAGTTTATTATTCTTTTTAGTTCTCTTTGAAGCCTTAGAATGGGTGTCTCTGTAAGTCATTTAATCTGTTACCATGGCAACAGGACAGAGTCATTGAAATTTGACAGGAACTGTTGTTTTATCCAAGGATGCCAAAGTTTTTCAAATTTTGGAATTTGATTTTGATCGATGGCTACCATCTTAGCATGGGACATTGTATTATTCATTCTGTGAATTGTTTCTGCTAGTACCAATGTAGGAGATTTCCATGCCTTGGCCACTGTTTGTTTTGCAGCCGTTATTAGTTGGATCATAAGTTTGAATTGAGAGAGTGTTAACCATTCCGGTTTTAGATTAAGTAAAGTTAAATATGGATCTGGTTGTATTATTTTTTTAAATATTTTAGATGCAATCACGAAGACTTCCTTCCAGAAGGTTTGGATTACTGGGCACGTCCACCATATGTGTAAATATGTGCCTATTTCTGGGCATCCTCGAAAACAAAGAGTTGAGGTATTAGGTGAATATTTTGCCACTCTAGCGGGTACAAGGTACCAGTGAGTTAGGACTTTATAATTTGTCTCCAGTGCCAAGATGTTGGGTGAAGATGACTTAGATGTGAGCCATATATTAGACCAGTCCGTGTCTTCTAAAGTTCGTCCCAGGTCCTCCTCCCACCTCTGAACGTAAGAAGGTCTATTAAGATTTGCTACTCCATATAATTGATTATAAAGTGATGAAATTGTACCTTTAGCAAATGGATCTTTTGTACAGATTGATTCAAAAATGGATAATTGGGATAATGGTGTATCCCCCTTTAGGAATGGTGTATAGAAATTTTTGATTTGGAGATATCTAAATATCTCAGAGTTTGGTAGATCATATTTTTCTCTAAGCGATGGGAATGAAAGGAATGATTTAGATGCTATGAAGTCATTTAGTGTCTGAATGCCTGATGTTGTCCAAGCTTTAAAAGAATTTGGGTAGATCCATGCCGGATAAAAGGCCGGATTTCTGATAAAAGAAAGGAGAGGATTGTGTGGAGATTGTAACTGATATTTGGTTTTTAGTTTATCCCAGAGAGATAAGAAGTGTTTAGTTATGGGATTATGAATTTTAAAGCGGTCTTTAGGATCAAGCCATAATAAATTTGATATTAATAGAGGGTCATTTTCTGAAGCCTCTATAAATACCCATAATGGGATTTCCTGTTTTGCATGGTATTTGGACAGACTGCCCAAATGTGCTGCTCTGTAGTAGTTAGTAAAATTAGGGTATCCCAGGCCTCCTTTATTTTTGGGAAGATGTAGTGTGTGTATAGGTATACGTGGTTTAGAAGAGCCCCATATAAACGAAGTTGCTCTTTTTTGTACTATTCTCAAAAAATAGGAAGGAATTGGAATAGGGAGGACTCTGAATAGATAAAGCAATTTGGGTAGAATAGTCATTTTGATTGCATTAATCTTCCCTATCCAGGATAAAGGAAGTTGCGACCATTGTTTTATTAGATTTGTGATCTGTCTTAATACAGGAGGATAATTGGTTGAGAATAAGTCAGAATGAGATGCTGTTAAATGAATTCCAAGATATGGGATTGATTTTTCTGCCCATGTGAATGGGAGTGCAGCCCTAGCCGGGATCAATTCCATGTTTGTGAGTGAAATATTAAGCACTAGGCATTTCTTAGGATTAATCATAAGGCCGGATAGGGCTGCAAATCCATCAAGAGCTGGTATTAAGTTAGGACCAGAGACCTGTGGTGATGATAGAAAAAGTAATATATCGTCTGCAAATATACATAATTTGTGTGTAATACCTCCTACTTCATTGCCAGTTATAGTTTGGTTTGTTCTGATGTATTGGGCCATGGGTTCGAGTATAAGGGCAAATAATAATGGAGATAATGGGCAACCCTGTCGGGTACCTCTTTCGATATTAAAGGCTTCAGATTTGTATCCAGCATATTTTATATAGGCTTTGGGTTTATTATATAATGCTTTGATCCATGTTAAAAAGTGGGGTCCAAAACCCCATTTTTGTAATGAATATTGCATATATTGCCAGGATACTGTGTCAAATGCCCTCTTAATATCGAGAGATAGAAAACATAAAGGGATTTTCCGTTTTTTAGCAATATGTGCCAATAACACTGCCCTGCGTATATTATCGCCTGCCTGTCTATTTGGCATGAAGCCTACTTGATCTCTATGTATTAATTTTCCTATAATGCTATTGAGGCGTTTTGCTATTATTTTTGCTAATAATTTAATATCAAGGTTTAACAGAGAGATAGGCCGATAATTCACACAGGAAGTATCATCAGAAAGGGGTTTTGGGATCATACAAACAATTGCCATTAGTGTTTCTTGCTGAAAAGAATGTCCATCTAGAAGTTTGTTAAAAGTTTCAGTGAGAATGGGAGAGAGTATTTCTGAGAATGTTTTATAGTATAAAGCCGAGTAGCCGTCTGGGCCTGGTCTTTTGTTAAGTTTTAGGTCTTTTATGGCGTTAGCAACTTCATCTATAGTTATAGGCTCATCCAAACTGCTTTTTTGATTGTGAGATAACTCAGGTAAGGTTATTTTTGAGAAGAAGGATTCAGCTTCTGTAGGATTAAATTCATTGTTTGTCTTGTATAAAGTTGCGAGATGTGAGTGAAATTTATGGACTATTTTAACTGGATTACAAGTGTAAACATTTTTTGATAATTTCAAACGTATTGATTTGAAAGATTTGTTAGTTGAATTTAATGCCCGAGCCAAATATGTAGCTGGTTTGTTTGTATTCATGTATAAATTGTGTTTGGAGCGTTTGAGGGATTTATCAACTGACTCAGTGAGAAATAGATCGTATTCCAATCTAGATTTTTCCAGATGAGATTTTGTACTCTGAGATGGATTATCTTGAAATGATATGTAGGCTGCATTAAAATTGAGTTCTAGTGGGGGCAGGAGGCGGAGCCTAGCAGAGCAGACATGCATTGTTAGAGCTCCACACCGCTGAGGAGAGAAGAGAAGGACAAAGCGGAGCCTGCATGCTCAAAAGGTATCCATTTGAACATTTTTGCCCCAGGGAACAAACTGTGAAAGTTTGGGCAGGAAATATGGTACTGGGAGGAAACCATGGCAGAAATAAAAATCACCTCACAAAGCGCTCACAGGCACTCACTGCAGCTGAAGCAGCTCCAGTCACCTCACAAGATACAGCATCAGGGCGCTCTAACAGACAAAAAATGTCACAGCAAGACTCTCCATTTGAGTCAGATACAGAACAAATCCTCTCACAAACTTCTCCACAAGCCTCCTCAGTATCCCCAGTAATATTATTACAATTTGAAAAGATGCTTCATAAGGCTTTAAAACAAACCTCAGACCAAATAACAAAAAGCCTAACCAAAGAAATAAGAGAGCTGGGAAACCGCACCGCAGCCTTAGAAATAAAAATGGATGAAATTGAAATTACAACCCAAGAAAATATAACAGAATTGGAACAATTAAAAAAAGAGAATTTAATACTTCAAACTAAGCTCGAAGATTACGAAAATAGAGCCAGACGTTCAAACTTGCGCATAAGGGGAATACCTGAAACTGTGACAGACCTGCAATCTACTATTACTGCTCTATTACAAGAACTAAAGCCAGATATCCCTATTGAACGTTTAGAACTGGACAGAGTACACAGAGCCCTCACAGCCAAAAAGAAAGATGGACCCCCACGTGATATAATCACAAAATTTCATTATTACAGAACGAAAGAACAAATACTAATTGCTGCAAGAGAAAAAAAAGAACTTAATTTTCAAGGACACAATTATCAAATTTTTGCTGACCTATCCCAACTTACTATTACTAAAAGACGATCCATGAAACCCCAACTAATGGAACTGCAACGCCACAACATTATGTATCAATGGGGCTTCCCCTTTTCAGTCAGATTTAACTACCAAGGTACAATTTACAGAAGCAGATCAGCAGATGAACTACAACAAACCCTTTTAAAATTAAATCTGACAGAACCCACAAGCAGCAACACTCCCACATGCAGAAGAATGGCGTCATCTTCACCTTCAGGCAGCACCCAGAAAATTTCAGAACAAAATGGGAATCATCATTCTCACAAAAGAGGCCGTTATGCCACATCATCCATGGACCAAGAAGATTCAATGGACTGACATCCTAATTCCTGATATCTCTTCATTTATTATACTAAGAGATGGTTCTCTATAAAAAACCTATATTTATAACTGAATGTAACTGCATTCTGATAGTCACACACTGTATGGGATCATGTTACATTCCAGTTATATTTCTTATTACTTCTGATTCATATAGCCTTAGAATATATAAGTGAAATAAGGAAATTCTTGTTCAGTTATATATTATCAGGTAATAACAATAGATTTATTACTTTTTAGGACAAATATGTTCAATAATCCAGAAGTAATGGAAGCTTTTTCTTTCTTTTCTTAAAACAAATATATTATTACCTAACTAGTTCCTAGAATTATGTTTTTGTTTATTCTAATCTGAAGCAATACAACCTCAATTTTATGAGTTAACATATCTAAACAGTTGCATATGAATAAAATATGTAATTGTTTACTCTAAAAGGGTTAAAATCCCAAAATAATTCAAACTATCTTCATCAATACCAAAGTTATTAACAGTACCTTTCTAACTGAATTATTTAGCCTAGGACAAGACTAACCATATACAACCACCCTGGAATAAATAATTTCAACAAAAACTATATTCTGCACTCCAATTAATGAAACATCATTTTGATGTCTTTTGACATAGCACTTCTCTCCTGTAAGCGGAAGATCCGTGTACCCCCATTAGCCCTCCTCATTCTCCCAACCATATTATGTGGGAGTGTGACGAAGGCACTTATTCCCCTGAGAGAGATATTTATTCTCTTTCACGGGTAAATTGTGATTACTTGCAAAAAATAATTTATACAATGTATCATCTAATCTCATATGTTTTTTGTTTACTCTTTACTCCAGAATTCACTGGTTTCTTTTCTATCTATTCATCGCTTCAGTTCACACAGGTTGATCTGCGCAGTCAGCTCTGCATAACAAAAAGTAAGTCAAAACTATTTGATCTATTGCCATGGCACCACTGAATATACTTTCCCTGAATGTTCAGGGAATAAATGTCCCTCAAAAAAGGACCAAAGCCTTCCGTACTTTCCATAACAAGAAGGCTCACATAGTATGCCTCCAAGAAACACACTTCACCAAAGATTCTACTCCAAAATATATTTCTCTTTTTTATCAACAAATTTACACGGCTTCTGCCTGTACCAAGCAAAGGGGAACTCTAATTGCATTTCACCGATCCACACCATTCACCTTATCATCAGAAATTAAAGACCCAGAAGGTAGATACCTGATACTCATGGGTTATATAATGGATACAGCAATCACGGTGATTTCCTACTACGCTCCTAACAAACAACCTACACCATTCCTCTCACATATATTACAAGTGATTAATACACACAAAATAGGAACAGTGATAATGTGTGGGGATTCGAACCAGGTCCTCCTCCCATTTCTAGATAAATCACCTTTTACACCATCCAAAATAACCTCTAGATTACCTTTTTCTCAACTTCTTTCCAAATACAATCTAGTAGATTCATGGAGAGAAAGTAACCCAATGAAAAAGAAATTCACTTATTTCTCGCACCCTCATCAAACCTTCACCAGAATAGATCATATTTTTCTAACAATAGGAATGATACCAGAAATTATTGCATCAGATATAATTCCGATTCCGTGGTCTGACCATAATGCAGTATACACTACTATAGCCTCAGCCATACCAAAAGCGCATGACCCAACGTGGTACTTACCGGACATAATGCTCAAACACCCACTACATCAGATGGCCATTGAACAAGCTTTAAAGGAATACATATCAATTAATAATACAACAGACATCTCCCCAATAACACTGTGGGAAGCTCATAAGCCTGTCTTGCGTGGTACAATACAAAGACAAATGGCACTATTTAAACGGGAACGCAAAAATCTAGCAAAAAAACTAGAACTCAATTTTAATGCAGCCTACATATCATTTCAAGATAATCCATCTCAGAGTACAAAATCTCATCTGGAAAAATCTAGATTGGAATACGATCTATTTCTCACTGAGTCAGTTGATAAATCCCTCAAACGCTCCAAACACAATTTCTACATGAATACAAACAAACCAGGTACATATTTGGCTCGGGCATTAAATTCAACTAACAAATCTTTCAAACCAATACGTTTGAAATTATCAAAAAATGTTTACACTTGTAATCCAGTTAAAATAGTCCATAAATTTCACTCAAATCTCGCAACTTTATACAAGACAAACAATGAATTTAATCCTACAGAAGCTGAATCCTTCTTCTCAAAAATAACCTTACCTGAGTTATCTCAGAATCAAAAAAGCAGTTTGGACGAGCCTATAACTATAGATGAAGTTGCTAACGCCATAAAAGACCTAAAACTTAACAAAAGACCAGGCCCAGACGGCTACTCGGCTTTATACTATAAAACATTCTCAGAAATACTCTCTCCCATTCTCACTGAAACTTTTAACAAACTTCTAGATGGACATTCTTTTCGGCAAGAAACACTAATGGCAATTGTTTGTATGATCCCAAAACCCCTTTCTGATGATACTTCCTGTGTGAATTATCGGCCTATCTCTCTGTTAAACCTCGATACTAAATTATTAGCAAAAATAATAGCAAAACGCCTCAATAGCATTATAGGAAAATTAATACATAGAGATCAAGTAGGCTTCATGCCAAATAGACAGGCAGGCGATAATATACGCAGGGCAGTGTTATTGGCACATATTGCTAAAAAAAGGAAAATCCCTTTATGTTTTCTATCTCTCGATATTAAGAGGGCATTTGACACAGTATCCTGGCAATATATGCAATATTCATTACAAAAATGGGGTTTTGGACCCCACTTTTTAACATGGATCAAAGCATTATATAATAAACCCAAAGCCTATATAAAATATGCTGGATACAAATCTGAAGCCTTTAATATCGAAAGAGGTACCCGACAGGGTTGCCCATTATCTCTCTTATTATTTGCCCTTATACTCGAACCCATGGCCCAATACATCAGAACAAACCAAACTATAACTGGCATTGAAGTAGGAGGTATTACACACAAATTATGTATATTTGCAGACGATATATTACTTTTTCTATCATCACCACAGGTCTAACTTAATACCAGCTCTTGATGGATTTGCAGCCCTATCCGGCCTTATGATTAATCCTAAGAAATGCCTAGTGCTTAATATTTCACTCACAAACATGGAATTGATCCTGGCTAGGACTGCACTCCCATTCACATGGGCAGAAAAATCAATCCCATATCTTGGAATTCATTTAACAGCATCTCATTCTGACTTATTCTCAACCAATTATCCTCCTGTATTAAGACAGATCACAAATCTAATAAAACAATGGTCGCAACTTCCTTTATCCTGGATAGGGAAGATTAATGCAATCAAAATGACTATTCTACCCAAATTGCTTTATCTATTCAGAGTCCTCCCTATTCCAATTCCTTCCTATTTTTTGAGAATAGTACAAAAAAGAGCAACTTCGTTTATATGGGGCTCTTCTAAACCACGTATACCTATACACACACTACATCTTCCCAAAAATAAAGGAGGCCTGGGATACCCTAATTTTACTAACTACTACAGAGCAGCACATTTGGCCAGTCTGTCCAAATACCATACAAAACAGGAAATCCCATTATGAGTATTTATAGAGGCTTCAGAAAATGACCCTCTATTAATATCAAATTTATTATGGCTTGATCCTAAAGACCGCTTTAAAATTCATAATCCCATAACTAAACACTTCTTATCTCTCTGGGATAAACTAAAAATCAAATATCAGTTACAATCTCCACACAATCCTCTCCTTTCTTTTATCAGAAATCCGGCCTTTTATCCGGCATGGATCTACCCAAATTCTTTTAAAGCTTGGACAACATCAGGCATTCAGACACTAAATGACTTCATAACATCTAAATCATTCCTTTCATTCCCATCGCTTAGAGAAAAATATGATCTACCAAACTCTGAGATATTTAGATATCTCCAAATCAAAAATTTCTATACACCATTCCTAAAGGGGGATACACCATTATCCCAATTATCCATTTTTGAATCAATCTGTACAAAAGATCCATTTGCTAAAGGTACAATTTCATCACTTTATAATCAATTATATGGAGTAGCAAATCTTAATAGACCCTCTTACGTTCAGAGGTGGGAGGAGGACCTGGGACGAACTTTAGAAGACACGGACTGGTCTAATATATGGCTCACATCTAAGTCATCTTCACCCAACATCTTGGCACTAGAGACAAATTATAAAGTCCTAACTCGCTGGTACCTTGTACCCGCTAGAGTGGCAAAATATTCACCTAATACCTCAACTCTTTGTTTTCGAGGATGCCCAGAAATAGGCACATATTTACACATATGGTGGACGTGCCCAGTAATCCAAACCTTCTGGAAGGAAGTCTTCGTGATTGCATCTAAAATATTTTAAAAAATAATACAACCAGATCCATATTTAACTTTACTTAATCTAAAACCGGAATGGTTAACACTCTCTCAATTCAAACTTATGATCCAACTAATAACGGCTGCAAAACAAACAGTGGCCAAGGCATGGAAATCTCCTACATTGGTACTAGCAGAAACAATTCACAGAATGAATAATACAATGTCCCATGCTAAGATGGTAGCCATCGATCAAAATCAAATTCCAAAATTTGAAAAACTTTGGCATCCTTGGATAAAACAACAGTTCCTGTCAAATTTCAATGACTCTGTCCTGTTGCCATGGTAACAGATTAAATGACTTACAGAGACACCCATTCTAAGTCTTCAAAGAGAACTAAAAAGAATAATAAACTGACGAGCGGGACAACCTTGTGGACCATACCTCTACCTTTCAACCCTTTTTCTTCTTTCTCTTTCCTTTTCTCCACCTTACGATTAAAGCTCATTACCAGAACTTATTTGACCTATATACACTCTACTTGTAAACAATATGTATAGTAGGTATAAATCATTTAAATACCTACAAAAGTAACTAAGGAAATGATATATATCTTTAATTTAGGTTTACGTGAACCCAATGTTTAATATTTGAAATTTCATAATATTTACCTATATAAACCCTACTGTAAAACAATGAGCTTACTTTATAGATCCTTGTAAACTTACTTTATGTATATTTATGTATCTTTATAACATTGTATACTCAATAAACTTCTTTTGACAAGGAAAATTGAGTTCTAGTTTTTTTGCTAGATTTTTGCGTTCCCGTTTAAATAGTGCCATTTGTCTTTGTATTGTACCACGCAAGACAGGCTTATGAGCTTCCCACAGTGTTATTGGGGAGATGTCTGTTGTATTATTAATTGATATGTATTCCTTTAAAGCTTGTTCAATGGCCATCTGATGTAGTGGGTGTTTGAGCATTATGTCCGGTAAGTACCACGTTGGGTCATGCACTTTTGGTATGGCTGAGGCTATAGTAGTGTATACTGCATTATGGTCAGACCACGGAATCGGAATTATATCTGATGCAATCATTTCTGGTATCATTCCTATTGTTAGAAAAATATGATCTATTCTGGTGAAGGTTTGATGAGGGTGCGAGAAATAAGTGAATTTCTTTTTCATTGGGTTACTTTCTCTCCATGAATCTACCAGATTGTATTTGGAAAGAAGTTGAGAAAAAGGTAATCTAGAGGTTATTTTGGATGGTGTAAAAGGTGATTTATCTAGAAATGGGAGGAGGACCTGGTTCGAATCCCCACACATTATCACTGTTCCTATTTTGTGTGTATTAATCACTTGTAATATATGTGAGAGGAATGGTGTAGGTTGTTTGTTAGGAGCGTAGTAGGAAATCACCGTGATTGCTGTATCCATTATATAACCCATGAGTATCAGGTATCTACCTTCTGGGTCTTTAATTTCTGATGATAAGGTGAATGGTGTGGATCGGTGAAATGCAATTAGAGTTCCCCTTTGCTTGGTACAGGCAGAAGCCGTGTAAATTTGTTGATAAAAAGGAGAAATATATTTTGGAGTAGAATCTTTGGTGAAGTGTGTTTCTTGGAGGCATACTATGTGAGCCTTCTTGTTATGGAAAGTACGGAAGGCTTTGGTCCTTTTTTGAGGGACATTTATTCCCTGAACATTCAGGGAAAGTATATTCAGTGGTGCCATGGCAATAGATCAAATAGTTTTGACTTACTTTTTGTTATGCAGAGCTGACTGCGCAGATCAACCTGTGTGGACTGAAGAGATGAATAGATAGAAAAGAAACCAGTGAATTCTGGAGTAAAGAGTAAACAAAAAACATATGAGATTAGATGATACATTGTATAAATTATTTTTTGCAAGTAATCACAATTTACCCGTGAAAGAGAATAAATATCTCTCTCAGGGGAATAAGTGCCTTCGTCACACTCCCACGTAATATGGTTGGGAGAATGAGGAGGGCTAATGGGGGTACACGGATCTTCCGCTTACAGGAGAGAAGTGCTATGTCAAAAGACATCAAAATGATGTTTCATTAATTGGAGTGCAGAATATAGTTTTTGTTGAAATTATTTATTCCAGGGTGGTTGTATATGGTTAGTCTTGCCCTAGGCTAAATAATTCAGTTAGAAAGGTACTGTTAATAACTTTGGTATTGATGAAGATAGTTTGAATTATTTTGGGATTTTAACCCTTTTAGAGTAAACAATTACATATTTTATTCATATGTAACTGTTTAGATATGTTAACTCATAAAATTGAGGTTGTATTGCTTCAGATTAGAATAAACAAAAACATAATTCTAGGAACTAGTTAGGTACTAATATATTTGTTTTAAGAAAAGAAAGAAAAAGCTTCCATTACTTCTGGATTATTGAACATATTTGTCCTAAAAAGTAATAAATCTATTGTTATTACGTGATAATATATAACTGAACAAGAATTTCCTTATTTCACTTATATATTCTAAGGCTATATGAATCAGAAGTAATAAGAAATATAACTGGAATGTAACATGATCCCATACAGTGTGTGACTATCAGAATGCAGTTACATTCAGTTATAAATATAGGTTTTTTATAGAGAACCATCTCTTAGTATAATTAATGAAGAGATATCAGGAATTAGGATGTCAGTCCATTGAATCTTCTTGGTCCATGGATGATGTGGCATAACGGCCTCTTTTGTGAGAATGATGATTCACATTTTGTTCTGAAATTTTCTGGGTGCTGCCTGAAGGTGAAGATGACACCATTCTTCTGCGTGTGGGAGTGTTGCTGCTTGTGGGTTCTGTCAGATTTAATTTTAAAAGGGTTTGTTGTAGTTCATCTGCTGATCTGCTTCTGTAAATTGTACCTTGGTAGTTAAATCTGACTGAAAAGGGGAAGCCCCATTGATACATAATGTTGTGGCGTTGCAGTTCCATTAGTTGGGGTTTCATGGATCGTCTTTTAGTAATAGTAAGTTGGGATAGGTTAGCAAAAATTTGATAATTGTGTCCTTGAAAATTAAGTTTCTTTTTTTCTCTTGCAGCAATTAGTATTTGTTCTTTCGTTCTGTAATAATGAAATTTTGTGATTATATCACGTGGGGGTCCATCTTTCTTTTTGGCTGTGAGGGCTCTGTGTACTCTGTCCAGTTCTAAACGTTCAATAGGGATATCTGGCTTTAGTTCTTGTAATAGAGCAGTAATAGTAGATTGCAGGTCTGTCACAGTTTCAGGTATTCCCCTTATGCGCAAGTTTGAACGTCTGGCTCTATTTTCGTAATCTTCGAGCTTAGTTTGAAGTATTAAATTCTCTTTTTTTAATTGTTCCAATTCTGTTATATTTTCTTGGGTTGTAATTTCAATTTCATCCATTTTTATTTCTAAGGCTGCGGTGCGGTTTCCCAGCTCTCTTATTTCTTTGGTTAGGCTTTTTGTTATTTGGTCTGAGGTTTGTTTTAAAGCCTTATGAAGCATCTTTTCAAATTGTAATAATATTACTGGGGATACTGAGGAGGCTTGTGGAGAAGTTTGTGAGAGGATTTGTTCTGTATCTGACTCAAATGGAGAGTCTTGCTGTGACATTTTCTGTCTGTGAGAGCGCCCTGATGCTGTATCTTGTGAGGTGACTGGAGCTGCTTCAGCTGCAGTGAGTGCCTGTGAGCTCTTTGTGAGGTGATTTTTATTTCTGCCACGGTTTCCTCCCAGTACCATATTTCCTGCCCAAACTTTCACAGTTTGTTCCCTGGGGCAAAAAGGTTCAAATGGATACCTTTTGAGCCTGCAGACTCCGCTTTGTCCTTCTCTTCTCTCCTCAGCGGTGTGGAGCTCTAACAATGCATGTCTGCTCTGCTCAGGTTACAAACATTTTAACCTATAAGCAACAGAGCATACAATGGTTAAATAAGATGATTGAGTGGTAGCCTGGCTCCAAGTTAAAATGTCACATTCGTCAACATCTTCCTGCTGTGACTGCAAAGATAAGCAAGCCATCCAGCTGACACTATTAGATACTTTGTTGGGATCAAACACCCTGCCAGCACTTTAAGTTAGCTTTAGCAACATTTCTCTCTTGCTGCTGTTATTTAGGTTTACTACTGATGAGATAACTTTTCCTTTCTCTCTTCACAATTATATTTTCTTCCCTCTGTCCTACAACCATCATTGTGGCTGTAGGAGAGGCATTAAAATATAATTTCTCAAGGCCACTGTCACTATCACATTTCTTTTGAAATAAGGATGAGGCTGATATTAGCACAAATTCCGTAGTCAAGCAAAATGATATATGTGATGAGTGTCTCCAAAATGAACACACTAAAATGTGGCAAAAAAAAAAACACTCTGTTTCTTAGGTAATGCAATACATTAAAATAAAAACAATGAAAAAATAAGCAAAGTGTACAATGTAGGAGAAATAAATCAATGTAATCATAGTGTTTTGAACCTGACAACCTGTTTGTAAAAGCAGGCCACAATGTACTAGGACTAGGAAGCACTATGACTGCTGAAGGCTCTGAGCATACAGAATGTGGTAAATTCTGTGCTCTGTTTTCATACGTTGAGTTGAGGATCCTTGACTGGCTGTGGAAGACAAAGAGTAGGGATGAGCCGAAAACCCCCGCCCCCCCCCCCCCCCCCCCCACAGTTTGGTTTGCAGCAGAATATGCGAACAGGCAAAAAATTCATGCTAACACGCAAACATTGTTAAAGTCTAGGGGACATAAAAAATCAAAAGTGCTCATTTTAAAGGCTTATATGCAAGTTATTGCCATAAAAAGTGTTTGAGGACCCAGGTCCTGCCCCAAGGGATATATATCAATGCAATTTTTTTTTTTAAACGTCCGTTCTTTCCGGAGCAGTGATTTTAATAATGCTTAAAGTGAAACCATAAAAATGAAATATTCCTTTATATATTGTGCCTGGGGGGTGTACTTAGTATGCCTGTAAAGTAGCGCATATTTCCTATGTTTATAATAGTACCACAGCAAAATGACATTTCTAAAGGAAAATATGTCATTTAACCACTTGCCGCCCGCCATATAGCAAAATGACGTCGGCAAAGTGGTTGCGATATTCTGACTGGATGTCATATGACGTGGTCAGGATAACAAGCCGCTGCGCGCCGCCGGGGGCACGCATGGCGGCGATTGTTGTTGTGCTGTGTCAGTCTGACACACCGCAACTCCGATCTAGGTAAAGAGTCTCTGATGGAGACTCCTTACCATGTCATCAGCCGTGTCCAATCATGGCTGATCACGATGTAAACAGGAAGAGCCGTTTATCTGAGAGACGCAAGTAGAGGAGAGCTGATCAGCTGCTCCTCTCACAGGGGGGACCTGCACTGATTGTTTATCAGCGCAGCCCCCCTCGGATGCCCACCCAGGACCACCAGGCATGCCACCTCGACCACCAGGGATGGCCACCACTGATAACCACTGATGGCATCCCTGGTGGCCATGGGTGGCAATGTGTGCCCACACATGATGTCAATGTGTGCCCACACATGATGCCAATCAGTGCCCACCAGCAATACCTGCCAGTGCCTCCTAATCAGTGATGCCAATCAGTGCCATCTATCAGTGTCAATCAGTGCCACTCATCAGTGTCCATCAGTGCCACCTATCAGTGCCCATCCATGCCCATCAGTGCCCACCTATCAGTGCCCATCAGTGCCGCCTATCAGTGTCACCCATAAGTACCCATCAGTGCCACCTTTTACTGCCCATCTATACTGCCAATGAATGCCCATCAGTGCTGCATATCAGTTCCACCTATCAGTGCCCATCAGTGATGCCTCATCAGTGCCACCTCATTGGTGCCACCTTATCCTTGCTCATCAGTGCTACCTTATCAGTGCCCGGCAGTACAGCCTCATCAGTACCCATCAGTGAAGGAGAAAATGTACGTATTTACAGAATTTTATAACAGAAACAAGGAAAAACTTTTTTTTTTCAAAATTTGTGGTCTTTTTTTATTTGTTTAGCAAAAGATAAAAACCGCAGAGGTGATAAAATACCACCAAAAGAAAGCTCTATTTGTGGGAAGAAAATGATAAAAATTTTGTTTGGGTACAGTGTAGCATGATCGTGCAATTGTCTTTTAAACAGCGACAGTGCTGAAAGCTGAAAATTGGCTTGGGCAGGAAGGGGGGAAAGTGCCCTGTATTAAAGTGGTTAGAACTGCTCGCAGCTGTAATGTATTGTCGGAACCCGGCAATATAGATAAAAATACCAAAAATACAAGAAAAAAAATGGCGTGGATGTCGTCCCCCCCCCCAAAATTCATACCCTTCAAGTCTGGTAATAATGGGGAACCCCGCATCTAATTTTTTTTAATATGGCGTGGGGGTCCCCCAGGCCCCCAGGCACTACATACTCTGAACAGCAGTATATATACTATACGGCCTGCTATATACTCTGCAGAAAAACTGGGCCTTAGGTGTTGGTGGTACCAGAACACTCTAACCCCTCACAGTTACTCTGGTTGGGGGCAGGAATGGGCCCTGCTGTGAAATATTATATCAAAAATTGAAATTACATGGCCCTGTTAAACAGGGGCAGAAAAATTTGGCCTTTGGATTTGGTGGTGCCAGAACACTCTAATCCCTCACAGTTACTCTTGTTGGGCTCAGGAACAGGCCCTGCCTATTATTTCAAAAATAGTAATTACATGCCCCTGTTAAACAGGGGCAGAAAAATTGGGCCTTGGGTGGTGGTGGTGGTGGTGCCACAACACTGTGACCCCTCACAGATACTCTTGTTGGGGGCAGCAATGGGCCCTGCTGTGAAATATTAGATCAAAAATTGTAATTACATGTCCCTGTTAAACAGGGGCATAAAAATTGGGCCTTTGGTGGTGGTGGTGATGCCACAACACTGTAACCCCTCACAGATACTCTTGTTGGGCACAGGAACGGGCCCTGCTGTGAAATATTAGATCAAAAATTGCAATTACATGCCCCTGTTAAACAGGGGCAGAAAAATCGGGCCTTGGATGGTGGTGGTGGTGCCACAACACTGTAACCCCTCACAGATACTCTTGTTGGGTGCAGGAACGGGCCCTGCTGTGAAATATTAGATCAAACATTGTAATTACATCCCCGTTAAACAAGGACAGAAAAATGGGCCTTGGGTGGTGGTGGTGGTGCCCTAAACTAAAAATATTGTTGGAAGATAGCATCATCAAGATTGAGGAGGAATAGGATAGTCAGCATAGGCAGCCTTCAAGGGATCCCAGATCCATAGCAAATTCAATCAGTTACATCAGCATCAGGTGCTTGATCCAAGACTGATTTATTTTTATAAATGTGAGCCTATCAACGGAGTCTGTGGGCAGGCACACTCTTTGATCTGTTACAAACCCTCCAGCAGCACTGAATGTGCATTCAGAAAGCACGCTGGATGCAGGACAGGCCAGTAGCTCAATTGCATATTGAGCAAGTTCTGGCCAGTAGTCCATCCTCAAGACCCAGTAACCCAGTGGATGCTCTGTTGGAAAGGTCTCCAAGTCTACTCTTGCCCCTAGATATTCCTGCACCATATAATGCAGATGCTGGCGATGGTTGCTTGAACCAATCAGACCTTGGCGCTGAGGACTGAAAAATTGTTTAAAGGCATCGGTCAGCCGGCCACCTTCTCCACCGCTCTTCCTCTTACTGAGTAACTTCCCAGAGTCTGGAAATGCTTTACACAAACCTTTCTTCAAGGCCTCCTGAATATGTTTCATCCTCTGCTCCCTCTGCGAAGGCAGTATGAGTTCTGCAACTTTACCCTTGTAACGTGGATCAAGAAGGGTTGCCAGCCAGTAATGATCCCTCTCCTTGATACCACGAATCCTAGGGTCCTTTCGCAGGCTTTGCAGAATCAGGGAGGTCATGCAGCGTAAGTTTGCAGAGGCATTCGATTCTGAGTTCTCTGGGTCACTAAGGATTGCATTATCCGTAACTGCCTCCTCCCAGCCACATACAACTCCTTGGGTTTCTGGGGACTGGAAACCATCTCTTGAAGACTGCTGCTTTGTGTTATCCTCTACATCCATGCTCCTCCTCTTCTTCCTGTGTGTTTGGGGGGCCCACAGGAATGCGATCTGGGTAAAGGGGGCCTTGAGAGGAAAGGAAGTCCTCCTCTTCCTCCCGCTGTTCTGCCTCAAGTGTTCTGTCCTAGAGGGACAGTGTCACTGATGCATGCATTGTCACTGTTCACCATCCTTGTGGCCTCTTTAAATGGTGACAGGACAGTGCATGCATCCTTGATCAGTAGCCACTGGTGTGGCGAAAAGAAGCCAAGGTCCCCTGACCCTGTCCTGGTGCCATACTCGCACAGGTACTCATTAATGACCCTATTCTGTGTGTGTAGTCACTGCAGCATTGCCAATGTTGAGTTCAACCTGGTGGGCATGTCACAAAAGAGGTGGTTGGTGGGCAGGCTGCATTCCCTTTGAATGTCAGCCAGCCGAGCACTGGCATTGTATGACCAGCGGAAATGAACACAGACTTTTCTGGCCTGCCTCAGGAGATCTTTTAAGCCTGGGTACCTGCTCAAGAACTGCTGCACCACCGCCCCAGTGTGGCTCCTGTCCCCTAGGCAGACCAACTCAAGCACCGCATGACATCTTTTAGCCTGCTTGCTTACATTGCCCCTTGAACGCTTACAGCGCACCGCTGGTTCAGAGGACAAATCTGCAGAAGAGGCCACAGAGGAAGAAGAAGAGGAGACAGTGGAGGAGAGAGCTGTGGCAGAATCACCACTAGAATTTTGGAGGCGTGGTGGCGGAACAAGCTCCAACAACACTGAACCCTGTGCTGCATCCTTCCCAGCTGCCAGCAGTTACTCAGTGCACTGTGAAGGAAAGCTAACGTCCCTTCCCATGCCTGATGGACCATAAGTCAGCGGTAATATGAACCTTACTGCTGACCGCCCTGTCCAACGAGGCCAAAGCATTGCCTTCCACATGCCCTTAGAGAGAGTCAGAATGGCCTTTCGTGAAAAGAAATGGCCTTTTGGAACCTGCCACTGAGGTACAGCATGTTCCACAAATTCACCAAAGGGGACATAGTCTACCAGCTGAAAAGGCAGCAGTTGCAGTGCTAGCAATTTGGCCAAGCTAGCATTTAGATGCTGAGCATATGGATGGCTGGGACAGAATTTATTTTTATGGTTCAGTAACTGGGATAGGGAAATTTGCCTGCTAAAATCAATTAATGGTGTACTGCTAGCAGATTGGCTGCAAGTACTTGGGACACCTATTGCTATACCTTCATTCCTCTCAGTGCAGGTTTTTGAGAGGACAGGAGGTATAGTAGAGTTGGAGATCCCAGATTAGGAGCAAGGAGATGTGAGTCTTTCAAGTGCTGTTGCCAACGGACTGCATGGTAGGTTGTCATATGTCTGGTCAAGCACATGGTGCCCAAGCGGTTGCTGTTCTGGCCATGCTTGATCTGCTTCAGACATAGGTTGCAAACAGCAATGGTGTGATCTGCTGCACACGTGTCAAAACAGGCCCACACCAAGGAACTTTTAAAAGTCAGCCGGGAGTTAGCATCACCCTGCACCTGCGGAGCTCTGCCACGTGATGCAATAGGGTGGCTGCCCTTAAGCTGCCCCTAGAGGATATCCTGCCTCGTTATGCCTCCTCCTAAATTTCCTCCTCTCTTCTCTCAGGCACCCAAGTACAGTCAGTGACCTTATCATCCCCTCCCTCCTTGTCACTGGAGCAAACTTGGCAGTATGCTGCAGCTGGGGGAACATGACTGCCAGTTTCTTGTCCTTCTGTGGCAACCCCTCTCTCTAGGCTCATGTTGATCCCTTCCTCAACCTGGGTACCAACATCGGAGCCTCCAAATAGCTGCACATCCTCCAGCAGTATGTACCCGACACTGTGGTCAAATAATTCTGGGGTCTCCTCCGTGCATGATGGTGGGGCTACAGAAGGATTGACTGTGGACAAGGAGCCGGTGGAATAGGCTGCTTTGGCAGCTGCATTGGAAGGCAAACTACTCTGAGCCTGGTTGACAGAGGATGAGGAGGATGAGGACGGCTTCTTTATCCACTCCACCAACTCTTCTGCATGTTGTGGCTCAATAACATGGTCAGCAGCAGAAAAAAGATCAAGCGTGCCCCACGGCCACCTGCAGAGGATGCACCATGTCCACAACCACCACTGTTGACTGTAGACACAGAGACTGCTAGCCCTCTTTTATTGGCCGGTGAGCATCTGCCTCCCTTGGTGGTCTTCCCGATATAATGTGTTTTTTGCAACACCACACTACACTGTATTATATACTGTGTACACCACCTGAAGTGTATTAGAAACTATACACCACCGAATGCACTATATATATGGGCTACACTGAATGCAGAGTATATATATATATATATATATATATATATATATATATATATATATATATAGACCACCAGAAGTGTATAATAAACTATACACACTGTATTAGATACTGTGTACACCGCCTGTACTGTATTAGTAACTGTACTACGGCTGCACTGTATTGTGTGCCATGTACACCACCAGAAGTGTAGTAGAAACTGTACACACTGTATTAGATACTGTGTACACCACCAGCGAAAAGTAGTAGAAATTTTACACACTGTATTAATTACTGTTTACATCACCTGAAGTGTATTAGAAACTGTACACACTGTATTAGATACTGTGTACACCACCAGAAAAGTAGTAGAAACTGTACACACTGTATTAGATACTGTGTACACCACCTGTACTGTATTAGAAACTTTACTACGGCTGCACTGTATTGTGTGCTGTGTACACCACCAGAAGTGTAGTAGAAACTGTACACACTATATTAGATACTGTGTACACCACCAGCGTAAAGTAGTAGAAATTGTGCACACTGTATTAGATACTGTTTACATCACCTGAAGTGTATTAGAAACTGTACACACTGTATTAGATACTGTGTACACCGCATGTACTGTATTAGAAACTGTACTATGGCTGCACTGTATTGTGTGCTGTGTACACCACCAGAAGTGTAGTAGAAACTGTACACACTGTATTAGATACTGTGTACACCACCAGAGAAAAGTAGTAGAAATTGTACACACTGTATTAGATGCTGTTTACATCTCCTGAAGTGTATTAGAAACCGTACAAACTGTATTAGATACTGTGTGCACCGCCTGAAGTGTATTAGAAACTGTAGACACTCTATTAGATACTGTGTACACCACCACCAAAGTAGTAGAAACTGTACACACTGTATTAGATACTGTGTACACCGCCTGAAGTATATTAGAAACTGTACACACAGTATTAGATATTGTGTACACCACTGTAGAAGTAGTAGAAACTGTATACACTGTATTAGGTACTGTGTACACCACTGGCACTTTATTAGATACTGTACAATGGCTGCACTGTATTGTATACTGTGTACACCACCAGAAGTGTAGTAGAAACTGTACACACTGTATTAGATACTGTGTACACTGACTGCAATGTATTAGAAACTGTATTACAGCTGCACTGTATTGTATACTGTATACAACACCATAAGTGTAGTAGAAACTGTACACACTGTATTAGATACTATGTACACTGAAGTGTATTAGAAACAGTACACCACCAATTGCACTGTAGATATAGGCTACAAAGAATGCAGAGTATATATATATATATATATATATATATATATATATATATATATATATATATACCACCTAAAGTGTATTAGAAATAGTACACCACTGAATGCACTGTAGATATAGGCTACGCTGGATGCAGAGTATATATATTGTAACCTGGGGGACAGATAGCAGGTACAAAGCTCCCTGGGATAAGCAGTCTTTCAGGCACAGATACCAAATCCAGTGAGGCAGTGACAAACAATACAGTGTTTATTGGTGATATATACAAGTCTATATACAGGTGCTGTACAGTGTTTCAGAAAAACAAACAGAACAAAAATAGCCAAACAAAATCCTAGGCTTGTCTCGGCACTAACTACACAATATATACAAGCCCTAACTACCAGGCTGAGCAAGCATACAGCTTGTCAGCTTCCACAGAAACAACCTAACAGCTTTTTACCAACCTTTTTGCTCTCACAGACCAGTGTTGTCTATGTTTCCCAGGCAGAGAGCAGAGCAAATTTTATTTTGAGGGGCACGCTGATGGGTATATTTTTAATGTGCACACTGTTGGGCATATTTTCTTAAGGGGCACACTGATGGACACATTTTGTTGTGCCCATCCGAGTGCCCCTTAACATAAAATGTGCCCATCAGCGTGCACATTAAAAATATACCCATCAGCGTGTCCCTTAAAATAAAACGTGCCCATCAGAATGCCCCTTAACATAAAAGGTGCCCATCAGCGTGACCCTTATTTTATGTTAAGGGGCACGCTGATGGGAACATTTTATGTTAAGGGGCACTCTGATGGGCATATTTTATTTTAAGAGCAACACTGATGGGCACATTTTGTATTAAGGGGCACTCTGATGGGCAGATTTTACATTAAGGGGCACGTTTTGTTGTGCCAATCAGAGTGCCCCTTAATATAAAATGTGCCCATCAGGGTGCCCCTTAACATACAATTTGCCCAGGGTGTCCCTTATTATAATAATAATAAGTGTATTCTTGTTTTGAAGCGACACTGATTCTTTCTTAAAAACAGGGGGGGGGGGCCAGTTTGCCATCTTCGCCCTGGGCACCAAATGGCCTTGTTCCAGCACTGGCAGAGAGCAAAGGCTGTCTGTCACAGGTGAGTTTACATTACCCTGGGGGAGAGGACCAAGATCTGAACTGGATCGTGGATCAGAGATCCCTGAACATGTATGCGAGGAGCCTGGGAGATGTATTAACCCTGAACAGGACTTTTCTTGGTTCTCTCTGGGACATTCTGCTACAATATAAATACAAGACTGTATCTATATATTAATACACCACCTGAAGTGTATTAGAAACAGTACACAACCTGCCTGCTTAATCTAACTCAAGCTATCTCTCTGTCCACGTCAACAACACTACACACGGCCGCCATGTAAGAAGCCTTATATAGTGTGTGGCGTGGACCTGAGCCATGATTGGCCAAAGGCACCCTGCCTTTTATATGGCTTTCACAGCAGAGCGCTCTGTGATTGGCCAAAGCATTCCCTTTGGAATGAAAGATACCATTTTCAGATGTTAAGATAAAAAGGCTGATTTTGGTGAAATCCTAGCCTGTAAATCTAATTCAGTCATGTTTTGCCCTCCCCCAAATCATTGGTGTCAGTGGGATAGTGTCGCCCATGGGAGAATAGCTTTCAAATCATTGGTTTTGGTGGAATATTGGACAGCAAAGGAGAATGGTGTCAGTGGTGGTACTTAACTAACCTTTGAACAGGAGCCAACACCACCTGCAGATGAAACCTTATGTTTTTGTGCAGTACCTCTTCTAATGATGTCTTTAAGTACACAGGCATAGCAATGTTAGAACTATTTCAGATATGTTCGGTGCAGGTCACTACTTACAGTGTAATTTTATCTAGGGTACTTTCATTCATAAAAAGTAGGGGTGCCCTGGTTTGTTTGCTGACACCATGGACTTCAGGGAGGAGGTCACAGCCCATTGAGAATCACTGGACTAGATCCTTTTGTTATAAGAACATCCAGATCCATAGCTCCCCTTAAGACTCACTCTTCTTATTTCATACATTATTTTAGAAAATGGTGAGTAGATTCTGCTATGTGCCACATCCCTAAAACTGGATTCACAAAAACAAATTTTCCCCAAACAAGATAATGGTATTTTTTAGGCACTACAATAACAAACTATATGGAAGGTAAGTACATAAAAGCAATGTTTATTAGTACATCAAAAAAATTAAAACAAATGCATGGCATAGAAACTGCTAATACACTAACTGTACAGAATGTGATGGCTGATACAATATGTCTTCCTCCACTCAACGCATTTCAGAGAAAAGCAGGCTCCTTCATCAGGGTTATGGGGAGTGTCACATCTCTATAATACAATTTACATAGGTAAGTTACAGCAAATAATATATTTCTCATCACAAATATCAAACCAAACCCATATCTGGCACTTACAGTCCGTTGTTTGGTATCATGCATAGATATGCTATACTGAGATTAAAAGCAACATTTGAGAATTCTATTCCTCTGCCCAGCATTCAAAATCATGTCCTATATATATTTGGACTCCAGAGGCAGAGAAGTGGATGTAACAGCAAACAGGGGAGAGCATACACCACTGAGGCCTAGGATATCCAGTCCTAGAGCAATGAAAACAATAAAATAGTGTACTGAGAGGCTATATAACAAAAGATGGCCACACGAAATATTGAGAGGCATAAGAAGTAAGCTTAGTTGCACTCCAATCTTAGCTTCTCTTGCCATAGTCACTAATTATCAGTAGGGATGGATGAACGGTTCGGCCCGAACATGTGTTTGGGCCAAACATTGGCTGTACGCACATTCGCTGAACAACTGAATTATAGGGGCATTCGACCATTTGCTCAGTCCGCCGAATGATCACAATGCACTGTGCCGCTGCACAGTGCATTGAAAGCCCTGATTGGCTGGAGCAATGAAAGCTTTGCCCAATCAGGGCACAGAGCACTGTCATAGCCATGATTGGATGCTGTCATGATGACTCTATCCAATTATGACTTATTGCTGTTAGTTTCGCCCCACACTATAAGAGTATTCTTTCAATAGCGGCCATTTTAAGTGTGATATCGGAATGGAGAGAGATAGAACAGGGCTCTGTTCAGTACTATTAGACAGTTATAGGGCGTACACACGGTCGGACTTTGTTCGGACATTCCGACGACAAAATCCTAGAATTTTTTCTGATGCATGTTGGCTCAAACTTGTCTTGCATACACACGGTCACACAAAGTTGTCGGAAAATCTGATCGTTCTAAACGCGGTGACGTAAAACATGTTCGTCGGGACTATAAACGGGGCAGTGGCCAATAGCTTTCATCTCTTTATTTATTCTGAGCATGCGTGGCACTTTGTCCGTCGGATTTGTGTACACACGATCAGAATTTCTGACAACGGATTTTGTTGTCGGAAAATTTTATCTCCTGCTCTCCAACTTTGTGTGTCAGAAAATCCGATGGAAAATGTCCGATGGAGCCCACACACGGTCGGAATTTCCGACAACACGCTCCGATCGGACATTTTCCATCGGAAAATCCGACCGTGTGTACGGGGCATAAGTGTGCTATAGTGTGCTATTCTGATTCTATTGTCAGTGTAGAATATCAGTTTATTGTGAATGTATGGGTAGTTCAGTGTCAGTGTAGTGCGAACATTCATCTTTACTAGGGATGAGCTTCGTGTTCGAGTCGAACCCATGTTCGACTCGAACATCGGCTGTTCGATCGTTCGCCGAATTGCGAACGATATGGGCCGTTCGCGCCAAATTCGTGTGGCGCGTCACGGCCCATAATTCACTGCGGCATCGCAGTGCATTGCTTGCTGATGATTGGCCAAGCATGCACTATGACCCGCATGCTTGGCCAATCACAGCGCCGCCTTAACAGAGAGCCATAATTGGCCAAAGCCAAGGAGGCTTTGGCCAATTATGGCTCAGGGGATTTAGTACACGCCCCACACTATATAAGGCCGCCTGCACGGCGGCCCTGTGCAGTGTGTTCCGGTGTGCTTAGAGAGAGAGAGAGACAGTGTCATTTCATTTGAGTTAGCTAGATTAGGCAGGACAGTCAGTCAGTTAGCTGCACTTAAAGTGTATTGTGTATATATATGCATCCCAGGTGTTGCATATATAGATATATATACACTGTATTCAGTTTAGCTAGATCCATTCCTGTTATCTTCTAGACTATTTACATTTAGTGCAGTGCGTGCTGCTCACAGTGTTCGGCTAGATCCGTTCCTGTTATATTCCTACTGACAGGCAGGCTTGTCTTGTTACAGTATTTTGAAGAAAATTACTGGTGTTCTTTTGATCCTATTAGTACCACAGTCAGGCAGCTAGACTATTTACATTTAGTGCAGTGCGTCCTGCTCACAGTGTTCAGCTATCTGTTATCTTCTTACTGACAGGCAGGCTTGTCTTGTTACAGTATTTTAAAGAAAATTACTGGTGTTCTTTTGATCCTATTAGTACCACAGTCAGGCAACTAGACTATTTACAGTTAGTGCAGTGCGTCCTGCCCACAGTGTTCTGCTAAACCTACAAGTAAGTGGGGTGCGTCCTGCTCACAGTGTTCAGCTAAACCTACAAGTTAGTGGGGTGCGTCCACCTCACAGTGTTCAGCTAAACCTACAAGCTAGTGGGGTGCGTCCTGCTCACAGTGTTCAGCTAGATCCGTTTCTGTTATCTTCTTACTGACAGGCAGGCTTGTCTTGTTACAGTAAATACAGCTACCTGAAGAAAATTGCTGGTGTTCTTTTGATCCTATTAGTACCACAGTCAGGCAGCTAGACTATTTACAGTTAGTGCAGTGCGTCCTGCTCACAGTGTTCTGCTAAACCTACAAGTTAGTGGGGTGCGTCCTGCTCACAGTGTTCAGCTAAACCTACAAGTTAGTGGGGTGCGTCTACCTCACAGTGTTCAGCTAAACCTACAAGCTAGTGGGGTGCGTCCTGCTCACAGTGTTCAGCTAGATCCGTTCCTGTTATCTTCTTACTGACAGGCAGGCTTGTCTTGTTACAGTATTTTAAAGAAAATTGCTGGTGTTCTTTTGATCCTATTAGTACCACAGTCAGGCAGCTAGACTATTTACAGTTAGTGCAGTGCGTCCTGCTCACAGTGTTCTGCTAAACCTACAAGTTAGTGGGGTGCGTCCTGCTCACAGTGTTCAGCTAAACCTACAAGTTAGTGGGGTGCGTCCACCTCACAGTGTTCAGCTAAACCTACAAGCTAGTGGGGTGCGTCCTGCTCACAGTGTTCAGCTAGATCCGTTCCTGTTATCTTCTTACTGACAGGCAGGCTTGTCTTGTTACAGTATTTTAAAGAAAATTACTGATGTTCTTTTGATCCTATTAGTACCACAGTCAGACAGCTAGACTATTTACAGTTAGTGCAGTGCGTCCTGCTCACAGTGTTCTGCTAAACCTACAAGTTAGTGGGGTGCGTCCTGCTCACAGTGTTCAGCTAAACCTACAAGTTAGTGGGGTGCGTCCACCTCACAGTGTTCAGCTAAACCTACAAGCTAGTGGGGTGCGTCCTGCTCACAGTGTTCAGCTAGATCCGTTTCTGTTATCTTCTTACTGACAGGCAGGCTTGTCTTGTTACAGTAAATACAGCTACCTGAAGAAAATTGCTGGTGTTCTTTTGATCCTATTAGTACCACAGTCAGGCAGCTAGACTATTTACAGTTAGTGCAGTGCGTCCTGCTCACAGTGTTCTGCTAAACCTACAAGTTAGTGGGGTGCGTCCACATCACAGTGTTCAGCTAAAGCTACCTGTAGAAGGTTGGTGGTGTTCTCATACTACAGGCAGGCAGTTGATTTTGCTAGCTGCAGTATCAGTATATATATATATATATATATATATATATATATATATATATATCCCAGCTTAGTGCAGCTACAGGCCATTAGTATGTCTGGAAGGCCAAGAAGGAGAGGCAGACAGTCACAAGCCAATAAGAGAGGGCAAGCAGGCTCTGTGTCTAGTGCTGGTCGTGGAGACGGTGCATCCTCATCAGCACGTGGCCATGGGACACGCTTGGCCTTTTTTTCGGCAGCTGGCCATGTTGAGCCGCAACATGCGGAAGACTTGGTCGAGTGGATGACCAAGCCGTCCTCATCCTCCTCATCCTCTCTCACCCATGCCCAGGGTACTTTGTCTGGCAAAGCAGCGGCCTCTTCCCTCGGCTCAATGTCATCAGTGACTCCTTCCCTAGCCCCACCATGTCCTCCTGAGGAGTCCCTCGAACTGTTTGACCACAGTGTTGGGTACATGCTCCAGGAGGATGCCCAGCGTTTGGAAGGCTCTGATGATGATACTGAGCTCGATGAAGGCAGTAACACGAGCACGGACAGAGGGGGTGCCCAAGAAGGACAGCAATCTGGCAGTCATGCTCCCCCTGCTGCAGCATACTGCCAGGTTTGCTCCAGTGATGAGGAGGGAGGGGATGATGAGGTCATTGACTCAACGTGGGTGCCTGATAGGAGAGAGGAGGAGGAGGAGGAGGAGGCGGCACATCACCAACGAGGCAGGATGCCCTCCAGGGGCCAGCCTAAGGGCAGCACATTGACTGCATCACACCCCAAAGCTCCACATGTGCAGGGCGCTGCAGTCTCTGCGCTTTATTCAAAAAGTTCTTTGGTGTGGGCCTTTTTTGAGACGAGTGCATCAGATCGCACCGCTGCTATTTGCAACATATGTCTCAAGCGTATCTCGCGTGGCCAAAACATCTCCCGCTTGGGTACCACATGCTTGACCAGACATATGTTGACCTGCCATGCAGTTCGTTGGCAAGCGTATCTAAAAGACCCACACCAAAGAACAAAGAGGACCTCTGCTTGCTCCTCATCAGCTGAGATTTCCAACCCCACTAGACCTTCGGTCCTCTCTGAGACCTGCACTGAGAGGAATGAAGGTGTAGAATTAGGTGTGTCACAGCCACGTACTTGTGGGCAATCTGATTTTGGTACACTGACGTCAGATTGTACCAGGCAAATTTCCCTGCCCCAGCTGCTGCACCGCCGAAAGAAGTTTGCTCCCAGCCATCCACATGCCCAACGGTTGAATGCTAGCTTGGCAAAATTGCTAGCACTTCAACTGCTGCCTTTTCAGTTGGTAGACTCTGCCCCCTTCCGTGAGTTTGTGGAATGTGCGGTTCCTCAGTGGCAGGTACCCAAACACCACTTTTTCTCACGGAAGGCGATTCCGGCTCTCTACCAGCATGTGGAAGGCAATGTCCATGCCTCGCTGGACAGGGCGGTCAGCGGTAAGGTGCATATTACCGCTGACTCATGGTCCAGCAGGCATGGACAGGGACGTTACCTAAGTTTCACGGCGCATTGGGTGACTCTGCTGGCAGCTGGGAAGGATGCAGGACAAGGTGCAGTAGTGTTGGAGGTTGTTCCGCCACCACGCCTCCAAAATGCTAATGATTGTGACACACCTCTCTCCTCCACCCCCTCCTCTTCTTCTTCCTCCATGGCCTCTTCCTCGGAACCAGCGGTGCTCCGTAGTCGTTCAAGGGGCTACGCAAGTACGCAGGCCAAAAGATGCCATGCGGTGCTTGAGCTGGTGTGCTTGGGGGACAGGAGCCACACTGGGGCAGAGGTTCTGTCAGCTCTGCAGGGGCAGGTTCAGAGGTGGTTGATGCCACGCCAACTTAAGGCAGGAATGGTGGTTTGCGACAATGGCACCAACCTCCTCTCTGCCCTCCGACAGGGACAAATGACCCATGTGCCCTGTTTGGCTCACGTCCTTAACTTGGTGGTGCAGCGGTTCTTGGGCAGGTACCCGGGCTTACAGGATGTCCTGAGGCAGGCCAGGAAAGTCTGTGTGCATTTCCGCCGGTCATATAATGCCAGTGCTCGGCTGACGGACCTCCAAAAGGAGTTTAACCTGCCCAAGAACCGCCTAATCTGTGACATGCCCACCAGGTGGAACTCAACGTTGGCCATGCTGCAGCAGCTGCACACGCAGCAGAGGGCCATCAATGAGTACCTGTGCGACTATGGCACCAGGACAGGGTCAGGGGAGCTTGGTTTTTTTCCCCACGCCAGTGGGCCATGATCAGGGATGCATGCACTGTCCTGTCACCATTTGAGGAGGCCATGAGGATGGTGAGCAGTGACAGTGCATGCATCAGTGACACTGTCCCCCTTGTCCACCTGTTGGAGCACACGCTGCGTGGAATAATGGACAGGGCACTTGAGGCAGAACAGAGGCAGGAAGAGGAGGACTTCCTTAGCTCTCAAGGCCCCCTTTATCCAGACAGTGTTCCTGCGTGCCCGCCAATCACACAGGAAGAGGACGAGGAGGAAGAGGAGGAGGAGGAAGATTGTGTCAGTATGGAGGTGGAGCCTGGCACTCAGCATCAGCAGCAGTCTTTAAGGGATCAGTCCCAAGAAACACATGCACTTGTACGTGGCTGGGAGGAGGTGGCTGCGGACCATGTCGTCCTTAGTGACCCAGAGGACTCCGGACCGAATGCCTCAGCAAACCTACGCTGCATGACCTCCCTGATCCTGCAAAGCCTGCGTAAGGATCCTCGTATTCGTGGTATCAAGGAGAAGGACCAATACTGGCTGGCAACCCTCCTTGATCCACGTTACAAGGGTAAGGTTGCGGACCTTATCTTGCCATCGCAGAGGGAGCAGAGGATGAAACATCTTCGGGAGGCCTTGCAGAAAGGTCTGTGCAACGCGTTCCCAGAGACTGGGAGGTTACAAACTCCTGTTTCTGGACAACGTGTTGCTGAGGCTTCGGTCAGTCAAAGAAGGAGCGGTGGAGAAGGTGGCCGTCTGACCGATGCGTTCAGACAATTTTTTGGTCCGCAGCCCCAAGGTATGATCGGTTCCAGCAACCATCGCCAGCGTCTGTTTTACATGGTGCAGGAATACCTAGGGGCAACATCAGACTTGGACACCTTTCCCACCGAAAATCCTCTGGGTTACTGGGTCTTGAGGATGGATCACTGGCCAGAGCTTGCACAGTATGCAATTGAGCTACTGGCCTGTCATGCATCCAGCGTTCTTTCGGAACGCACATTCAGTGCTGCTGGAGGCGTGGTAACCGATCACAGGGTGCGTCTGTCCACTGACTCGGTCGATCGACTGACCTTCATAAAAATGAATGAGTCATGGATCACCACCAGCTACCAAGCACCTGATGCTGATGTAACCGAATCATTTTTTTTGAAATCTCAGATCCCTTCAAAGACTGCCTATGCTGATGCTGAGTGACTATCCCTGAGTAATTATCCTCTTCCTCCTCAATCATCACGCTGATAGCTTGTAAGAACATTTTTGGTTCTGGGTGCCACCACCAGTGCCTAAGGCACAATTTTTCAGCCCCTGTTTAACAGGGGCGTGTAATTACGATTTTTGATGTAATACTTTGCAGCAGGGCTCGTTCCTGCATTCCAACTAGAGTGTCTGTGAGGGGTTGCAGTGTTGTGGCACCAGCACCAGTGCCTAAGGCCCAATTTTTCAGCCCTTGTTTAACAGGGGCGTGTAATTACAATTTTTGATGCAATACTTTGCAGCAGGGCTCGTTCATGCATTCCAACTAGAGTGTCTGTGAGGGGTTGCAGTGTTGTGGCACCAGCACCAGTGCCTAAGGCCTAATTTTTCAGCTCCTGTTCAACAGGGGCATGTAATTACAATTCTTGATCTAATATTTCACAGCAGAGCCCTGTGAGGGCTTACAGTGTTGTGGCCACAGCAACACCTAAGGCCCAAATTTCTGCTGAGTATATAGGGCAGGACCCTACTTTCAAACAACTAACTTACAAACAACTCCTACTTGCAAACGGAAGGAGACAACAGGAAGTGAGAATAAATCTACCCCTAGGAAGGGAAATTCTCTCCTGTAAGAGTTAATATGGGAAAAACATTTCTCCTTTCCACTGATGCTTTCCAATCCATTGGGACAAAAAGTGAGGTGAAATCTTCTATAGAGGAGGAAAGACAGCAAAACAAATGTCACAGGGGTGATAACCCTTCCCTATGTTTTCCAAAAAGCTTAAAAAAGATTTTTTGGCTGGAGCTAAACACGTTAAAAATGTACCCGTTCAAAATTACAAACAGATTCTACTTAACAACAAACCTACAGCCTGTATACTGCTGTTCAGAGTATATAGGGCCTGGTGGCCCCACACCTTTCCTTATTTTAATTTGGGTGCGGGGTTCCCCTTAATATCCATACAAGACCCAAAGGGCCTGGTAATGGACTGGGGGGTACCCATGCCGTTTGTCTCACTGATTTTCATCCATATTGCCAGGACCCAACATTACATTAAACCCGCAAGCAGTTTTAAATGAGATTTTTTCCTTTAAAAATGACATTTGGTGCAGGGACTGTTCTAAACACGGGAAACACGCGTCACTTTACAGGCATACTATAGACACCCCTCAGGTACGATATTTAAAGGAATATTTCACTTTTTTTTTTTTTTACTTTAAGCATCATTAAAATCACTGCTTCCGAAAAAACGGCCGTTTTTAAAAGTTTTTTTTGCATTGATACATGTCCCCTGGGGTAGGACCCGGGTCCCCAAACCCTTTTTAGGACAATACCATGCAAATAAGCCTTTAAAATGAGCACTTTTGATTTCGAACGTTCGAGTCCCATAGACGTCAATGGGGTTCTAACGTTCGTGCGAACTTTCGGTCCGTTCGCAGGTTCTGGTGCGAACCGAACTGGGGGGTGTTCGGCTCATCCCTAATCTTTACATTAGTGTGAATGTAGGTATAGTTCAGTCAATGTGAGTGTAGTGCGACCACCACTCATCTTTACATTAGTGTGAATGTAGGGATAGTTTAGTCAGTGTGAGTGTAGTGACCGTTTAACACAGTATATTTTATTGCATCACTGCAAGTTTACCGCCGTATATTTCAGTGCGTTATGTGCCGTTTATTGCAGTTTATTTCAGTGCGTTAGTATGTGCTTAACGCTGTATATTTCAGTGCAGTACGTGTCGTTTAACGCAGTACATTTCTGTGCGTTACTGCGTGATATTTCAGAGTGTTACTGCAAGTTTAACGCTGTATATTTCAGTGCTTTACTGCAAGTTTAATGTCATATATTTCAGTGCATTATCTTACGTTTAATGCAGTATAGTTTAGCGAATTACTGCAAGTTTAAAGCCGTATATTTCAGTGCATTATGTGCCATTGTATACCGTACATTTCTGTGCGTTACTACACGCTTAACGTAGTATATTTCAGTGCATTACTGCAAGTTCAATGACATATATTTTAGTGCGTTATCTTCTGCTTAACACAGTATAGTTCAGTGCGTTACTGCAAGTTTAATGCCGTATATTGCAGTACGTTACCTTCCGTTTATTTATTTTCCGTTATTTCTGTGTGTTACTGCACGTTTGACACAGTATATTGCAGTGTGTCAGTGCAGTTTTACTGCAGTATATTATAGTGTATCAGTGGAGTGTGTCTGTGTAGTGAGTACTCAAGTTAAAGTGCACCAAATACCACTTTCCATTGATTAAAGTGCATCCACGTACACATTTCCACATCTATATTACATTTTGTTAAAAAGTATATCATAGAACAACACATATATGAGAGTCTGAGAGGGCTGCACAGCTCAATTACAATCTTTGAAAAGAAAAAAGTGGAAAGTTCTCCACGGGGCTTTTTATCAGCAATTAGGAGTCAAATATTTTGTAAAAAATCACAGATGTTTTATTATTATTTCAAAGGATAGTTAGAAACAAAACATATATAAAAAAATAATTAAAATATGAGCTCTGGTATATACAAGGCGAGACAAATTAGGCTAGGAAAGGTTATACATCATGATACATTGTTACACTTGAAATCGCACGATCCAATGTATGGAAATGCCCCAATGCATTTCGAGCTCAAAGGTTATGGTCTTCTTTAGGGGTTCCTTACATTTCCTTTCCACCAGGAAGGCTCGCTTAACCAGAGACTTCTTTAAAACCAAATAATCCGGGGGGGCGTGTCCTGACCATGGAGCTGTGAGGACGTGTCTGGTCCGCGCTCCGCTCCCGCCGCAGCTTATCCAGCAGCATACCCGCGATCCTGGGCCCTGACACGGCCCAGGACATGTCACAAAGGCGGTGGAACACAGCCCACCACTCCGGGACAGAAAACACCCAACAGGGACAGCTGGATTCCTATTTTTCCGGGACCCGCGGCAAGGCCCCGGAGAAATCCAAGATGGCGCCGGTCAATAAGACAGGGAAACAGCATGCGCCGGCACAGAAGCTAACCACGCCAGCCGCGCTATCCCCACAGCTTTCACCCGGATCAGTGAGTGACTCTGTACCCCCGGCGTCCCCGGGATCCACTGTGTCCAGGATCAGATATTGCCGACCTTATAGAAGAGGGGGACATTAAAAAACACATTTGGTCCCTCCCCACTAGAGAGGACTTGGAAAGATTCACAGCCAGGGTGGAAAAGGCGTTCACAGAAGATATAGCACAACTCAAAGAGGACACTACACACTTGGGCAACAGAGTAGAAACTATAGAACAGAGGCTGGATGAGGCTCTCCCCACTATGTCAGCATTGCAACTTAGATGTGCAGCTCAGGATCAAAAGCTGGACTTATTATTGTCACAACTTGACGATTTTGAAAATCGCAGCAGAAGGGCAAACATCCGTATTCGAGGTATGCCAGAAGCAACAGCCCCTAGGGACATTGTCCCCTCCCTGCAAGGCATATTCAGGGAGATCCTGGACTTACCGGACACTGAGCCCATTGAGATTGATCGTGCCCACCGAGCTCTGCGACCACCATCCCAAGACGCTGACAACCCACGAGATATAATCTGCAAGTTACATAAATACACTCTCAAAGAGCGAATAATGCAAAAAATGCGCAACAGGCCTTATTTTGATTTCGACGGCGCCCACCTCTGTTTCTTTCAGGACATCTCCAGACGCACGCTGATGCAACGTCGAGCCCTAAAACCTGTCTTGCTGGCCCTCCAAGAAGCAGGCCTCACATACCGCTGGGGCTTTCCCTTTCACTTACAAGCCTTTAAAGATGGCCGTTCAGCCACCCTGCGCACCAGAGACGATCTCCCTCACTTTCTCTCAGCCCTGGGACTTGGCAAAGTTGACTTTCCGGATTGGCGAGGAGACCATGCGATGACGAACCTTCCAAACATTGAACTCCCCCAGCCCTGGACGCAGATGCCCCAACGCCGGGGCCGAAGACGCAGTCGCCACCAGCAAGAGTCTGATGCCTCCCCCGGCCCCGTTGCACTGAGAGACTGAATCCTTGCTCCCCTGTTTCAGAGGCACCCCCTCTTATTAGATCACTTACAGATCTGGAACTTCCTTTACAGTCTAACTGTTGCTGAGACTGGTCTGACCTGGTCCCGACAATGATCTGCCTTCGTGGAGTTGGTCAAGGCTCTCACCCGCTTCATGAAAAGACACAGATGGAGGACTTTTCCAGACCCCTTTAGCTACTAGTACTACTCTCCCGGGGACTCCCCCAAGTACAACTCCCCCCCCCTAGCCCCCTACTGAGCCATTTCCAACAACCCCCCCAATCTAAGGGTCACAACTCAGCACTTAAGAGGTGGGGACGGGGTGGACCCCCTCTCCCTTCTCCCCTCCATGGCGGCCCACGCTCCCCCAATAGGCTGCCCTTGCTTGGGCACTAATCCCATTTGGGATACCGGACCTGGACAAAATGTGTCCCCTGAAGAAGGGGGGCACGTTGGGCCCAGTCTGTGCCTATATAGAACCATTGTTAGGTTCTCTTTACATTTAAATGTTGCATATGGTTATGCTGACGTTATAGTTTATTTTAATTTTCATTGTATTTCTAATTTTGTTTTTTTACCGTCCTCCTCTATTCTCTTCTCCCTCCCTGGTCTCTCTCTTGCTCTCCTCCTCCCTAACAGGGTCTTTTCGATTGCCGTCGCCCGCTCCGGACTCCGCCTCCGAGACCGCAGCCGACCTACACCAACATTCTCCAATGACAACGGTTAAGGTAATCTCTTATAATGTCCGTGGTCTCTGCTCACCCTGTAAACGGAGTAAGCTATGGTGGGAACTAAAAAAGTCCAGGGCACAAATAGTTTTCCTACAGGAAACACACTTCACACACCATGCCATACCGAAATTACCGACACATATCTTTAATCAGTGGTACCATAGTACCTCCCCAGTCAACAAATCCAGAGGCACTTCCATAGCTATCCACAAAAACTGCCCCTTCCAATATTCAGACATCAAGATTGACCCCCTGGGACGATATGTCTTTCTGAAAGGGACCATAGCAGGCACTAAATTCACCCTCGCCAATATCTATTCCCCTAATTCGAATCAATTGACCTTCCTTGATTCAATCATAGAGAAATTAGAGGTGTTCAGAGAGGGATCCCTAGTTTTAGGAGGCGACTTTAACGTGAGCCCAGACCCATCCCTGGACACTTCACACAGCAAGCCCTCCCATTCGCACGCATTCCTTCGGCACTTTCGAGTATCCCTTCAGACGATGGGCCTAGTTGACTGCTGGAGGGCCCTTCACCCCACAGAGAGGGATTACAGTTATTATTCCGCGGTACATAACGTTTACACACGTATAGACCTGGTCTACTTCGACCGGCCGACCTTAGAGCTTCTTCAAAGCTCTTCCATAGGAAACATAACCATTTCAGACCATGCCCCGGTCCAGGCCTCTTTTATCATTCCATCAGGCTCCCGGAAAACCTGGAACTGGCGCCTTAATGAATACTTATTAGATGACCCCATAGTGGAAGCCCAGGTCTCAGACACGATAAAAAATTACTTCCGAGAAAATAATCAAGGAGATCTGAACGAAGGTACAAGATGGGAATGTCACAAGGCCGTAGTACGAGGCGAACTTATCGCACAGGGGTCAAGATTAAAGAAAGAAAGGCAAGCTGACTATAATAGAGTTCTGAATGCACTTCAGCAGGCGGAACTTAAACACAAGGCGGGAGGTTCCTCAGATGACCTACGAGAACTAACGGAACTCAGAGACATATTTTCACGGTTGTTAGAACGACAAGCACGTAAACAATTGCGACACTTATCCCACCGATACTACGAACACGGTAACAAGTGCGGACGCATGCTAGCAAGAGCGCTTCGAGCAAAACGGGCCCAAACGCAAGTACACAAACTTCGATCCCCCACGGGTGATATGACATTCCACTCCTCCAAGATAGCAGAAGGGTTCCGCGACTATTACGCCGAACTCTACAACCTAGATGCAAAAACTACCCTTGAAGCCAAAGAGAACAGACTGACCAAAATTCGAGACTATCTTTCCACCAACGGACTGCCCCCCCTGACTGAAGACCAACTAGCAGACCTAGAATCCCCCATCACCACCACGGAACTTGAGTCCACCATTAAATCTCTACCCAACGGGAAAAGCCCAGGTCCTGATGGATTCACTATAGCATATTATGCCAAATTCTCCCCGCTCCTGATGAACCACATGTGTAAATATTTCAACTCCCTAGTAAAGGGATGCAAAATCCCATCTGAAGCTCTCTTAGCACACATCTCGGTCATACCGAAGGAGGGTAAAGACCCAACTGTCCCACAGAGTTACCGCCCCATTTCCTTACTAAATACGGACGTCAAAATCCTAGCGAAAATCCTTGCAAACCGACTGAAACACCTTATCCCCCTTATAGTTCACTTAGACCAGACGGGTTTTATTGTAGGACGCGAAGCTCGAGACAACTCAATTCGTGCGATTCAACTTATACATTGGGCTAAAACTAAAGATGTACCCCCCCCTTACCTAATACTCTCCACCGACGCCGAAAAGGCGTTCGATCGCATAGATTGGTCTTATCTCAGAGAGGTCTTAACCTCAATGGGGTTGGGCCCAAATATGCTAGCTTGGATACTGGCCCTTTACTCGGAACCTTGTGCACAGGTTAAGGTTAATGGGATTCTCTCATCCAAGTTCCCGATCGGGAACGGCACGAGACAGGGGTGCCCGCTCTCCCCCCTCCTCTTCGCCCTGGCCTTAGAACCACTGCTTCGTAGAGTGAGAACAAATACAGATATCACAGGGCTGACGGTGGGTACTGTGGAACACAAACTCTCAGCCTATGCAGATGACGTACTGTTCCACCTAACCAATCCCCTGATCTCGTTGCCGGTCCTGATGCGGGAACTCAAAAACTTTGGTACACTTTCTAATTTTAAAATCAACTACAATAAATCGGAAATTCTACCTGTCAACCTATCTTCCTCCATGACAAACAGCCTAAAAGCAGCATTCCCTTTCACGTGGACTAAATCTTCTCTACGCTACCTAGGCATACAACTGACAGACAGCTTTGACACCCTATATCCCACAAACTTCCCCAGACTTTTGACAGAAATCAAACAAGACTTAACACACTGGACAAAAACAGCATTCACATGGGTAGGCAGGACAAATATAATAAAAATGAACGTACTCCCCAGAATCCTGTTTTACATGCAGATGCTTCCCATACGCCTCCCCAAAACCTTTTTTAAACAAGTATCCAACTTGATCACCACCTTCATTTGGAATTCAAAGAGGCCACGAATTGCTATGAAGGTGCTGAGACGTTCGAAAAGATACGGAGGGCTGGGGGTCCCGGACTTACAACGATACTGCCAGGCTATTGCCCTACAGAGGACTCTAAATTGGCACTTCCATGGACATTCCAAACTTTGGGTGACTATGGAAAAATATATGGCGGGCAGAAACTTGTCCTACGCCCTGTGGCTCTCACGGGAACACAGGGGACTATCAGATTCTACGTCCCCATTAACGATATCTACGCTTGACACATGGGACAGAGTAAACAGAAGGTTGAATTTAGCCCCCCCTGTGTCCCCGTTGGCCCCATTGGGTGGATTCCTCTGGTTTGCACCGGGGGAACGCGCAGGTTTCTTTGAGGCCTGGGTAGATGACAAGAATGCCAGCTGTGGCAAGCTACTGAGAGGTGGGAAGCTTCTGCCCTTTGAGTCTCTGGGAAATAGATCAGGTAGCCCACATCTAAATTTCTGGAAGTACAGACAACTGCACCACTTTTTTGCAGTACACGGCAACACTATTAGAGACATCACAACACTCTCGCCTTTTGAGGGACTGTTCATACTGGAAGAACCGGTCCCGCACATGATTTCTGAACTTTATCAATTACTGGGGTCCTCGGCCTCGGCCTCTAAACCTACCTATATAAGAGCATGGGAGACAGACCTTGGGAAGGGGTTCTCCGAGTCTCAACTAACATGTATGTACCAATTCACACACTCCAGCTCGCTGGACTCTAAAATGCAAGAGACAAATTACAAATTACTAACACGTTGGTACAGAGTCCCATCTGACCTGGCGCGGATTTATCCTGCTAGCTCGGATCGGTGTTGGCGGGGATGCGGAGGCCGAGGTACCCTCCTGCATTTGTGGTGGGAGTGCCCACGAATAACAACTTATTGGCTGATGATTAAGGACCAGATCAAAGATATCCTCGGGATAGAGATCCCCTTTTACCCGGAACATTTCCTCCTGCATGTCCCCCCTGTATCAGTTAGTCGCTACAAAAAAAGCGCACTACCCCATTTGCTCAACGCAGCTAAGCGCCTACTGCCTATCTTCTGGAAGAAAGAGCAGATTCCGAGCAAAGAGGAATGGATATGCAGGGTAAATGCAATAAGGGAAGCAGAGGAATGGGTAGCAGTGGGCAAAAACACTACAGTTAAGCACACAGCCATATGGTCATTATGGCAAGAACACTTCCATGATACTTCCTATGTACCCTCTAGCCTGGACATTTCCCTACTAAAATTGGCGGATCCCACATTGGGCCACTGAGCCCACCCTGAACAGCTCCCACCACGGTTTCTCCTTAGGACTGAAAGGTAGACCGCACATGGACTCAGATGCCTTTGCCCGAACCAAGGGGCTGCCTGGGGGCGGATGATCCGGAGTTGGCGATCGGAGAAGCACGAGGGAATAAGGTCTGACCCTATTTACCCCTCCTTACCCCACCCACCTTCCCTAATACTCCTCCCCCCCCACTTTCTATTCTTTCCTCTTCTTACCCCTACCTCTCTTACCCTATCAAGTGATATTATATACGGTACTGCTTGTTGTTTGTATAAGAGTATAGTCTCCCAACATAACCTACCGGTTAAAATTGAGGAAAGGCTGCTCTCCTGGCCGGGGGGACCGAGTGGGCGGGGACGGGCCCGCGGTCCCGAGGGCGCGCCGGGGGAGGACAGGTGGAGGCCCCGTGCCCCCCTCCTCCGGAAGACGAGCCCAGTGGTGGGACCCGGGCGGTCCGCGGCTTACCTCTCCCTGGTCCGGAGGATCATTTTTGCTCAGGTCGGAGGGTCTTCGGCGGGCGGGGGCTACTGCTGGTCGCCGCCCCCGGGGACCTGTAAACCTCAATGTAGCATATACTGGTACCAACCACGAGATCAGTCCTCACGGTCTCAACAGGAAATTTTAACACAGCACTAGACTATCCTCCCCCTCCTCCTTATACTTTATTTTATTTTATTCTTGTTAAATATAAACTTGCTGACTACGGCTAATGTTGATATAAGAAAGTCTGTCACTAACGAATTTGTACTGAACTGTATTTGTTGAGATGTGATGGATAACAATAAAGAGAGTTTAAACAAAACCAAATAATCCTCTCAAGTACGATCCCAGACCCACTGAGAGCCTGTCCATGCCCTCAACCCAAGGGGATGACCCCGATCTGTGAGGCTTACAAGTGGTCACATGTTTAACGGTCCCCCAACGGGGAATCAAATGGGCAGGAGCACCTTATTGCGTTGTTGAAGTAATTGTGTATTCAGATCAGAAGAGTATAACTACTGCATCTGTGCTGAAGAGATTTGTAATAAACTAATCAGTAATAGATTTTTTCAATAATGAAACCCAGCAGCACACTAATGTCCATTCTTGACATTTAACATTTTGTTAAAAAGCACCCCCCCATCATGTCTGGGAGGACAACAAGGAGAGGAGGATGTTCCCATGGCACAGTGAGGAGACCAGCAGCATATGTATCCACTGGCAAAGGTGGACGTGGTCAGTCCTCAGGCAGGGCATCATTTCCTCTGTTTAGTGATGTTGCCCATGCTATCCAAACACAGCATGCAGAGGAGGAGGTGGACTGGCTTACTAAACCATCCTCATCCTCCTCATCCTCTGTCACCCAAGCAGAGACTGGTGCGCAGTCCATTGCAGCTACCAGAGTGGCTAAACCTGCCTCCTTGTCCACAGCTATCCCTGCCATAGCCCCAGCATCAGGCATGGAGGAGTCAGCTGAGTTATTTGAACACAGCATCAGCCACTTGCTCCTTGACGATGCACAGCCATTACTTGATTCAGATGTTGGTTATGAGGTTGAGACTTTCATGCTTTCATCAAGAGTACATCAATAAGGTTACAATGTGAAGGCGCCACTGACACCCAAAGACCAATTTTTCTGAACCTGTTTGACAAGTGCATATCATTGCAATTTTTGACAGCAAGACCAATTCTTTCTTTCATCAAGAGCACCTCTATAGGGTTATTATGTGAAGGCTCCAACCACACCCAAAGACCAATTTTTCCACACCTGTTTGATAAGTGCATATCATTGCAATTTTTGACAGCAAGGCCAATTCTTGCTTTCATCAAAAGTACATTAATAGGGTTATCGTGTGAAGGCACCACCGACACTCAAAGACCAATTTTTCAACACCTGTTACTTCTATTAAAAGTCTGTGGAAGAGACACCAGAATGTATCCAAATCTTGTTAATCTTGTTCCCAGTGCACTACATTGTGGCCTCATCATACAAACTGGCTCTGCAAGCCGCTGCTTACAAAATAAAGAAAGCTGGGAAAATGTCATTTTTTGGGCAAATGCAATTATTGCTGCAGCAGCTTCTATACACAGTACGGATGTGCCACTTTACAGGTAGACTAAGGGGACCCCCTCAGGCACAATATTGAAAGGAACTTTTAATTTAATTTTTTCATTGATACATGTCCCCCAGGGCAGTACCCAGACCCCCATAACCCTGTTATGCCTAATTACTCGCATATAGGCCTTCAAACTGGGCACTTTTGATTTTTCACATTTGGGTCCAATAGATTTCAATGGGGTTCATTATTCGGTTCCGAACTTTCGTGATGTTCGAAAGTTCTGGTGCGAACTGAACAAGGGGTCATTCAGCCCATCCCCCAATTCAGCAAGATATATGCATACAACAATGTCTCCACCAGAAAACCAAGGATAAGATTCGACTATCTTTGTGAGCAAGCCAGGAGTGGTGTAATGCATCAACAAAATTTAGTTTTCAGGTGGAAACATCGTTGCATGCAGACATTTTGCTGACATTAATAAATGCAGCAAGAGAAGCTAAGTTTGAAATGCAATTGATATACTTTTTCATATCTTTGATAAAGCTGTTTGTTATTTACATACTAGCTTTGGATTGATATTTGCTCTCAGCTTGTGCCAACGTGCAAAATTACAAGTTCACTACATTGACAAGATATTGAAATGCACTTAAATACTCATCCTACCAGATGGTAGAATAATGCATCTGTTTGTCTGTTTTTCATTTTCATAGGCTCTCTGTGTCAGGTATAATAGCACCACTAATCAAATTACATTTTCCATTTGATGCTAATAATTGGTCACAGTAATAGTCGATCCCCACCTTGCAGCAAGCATGGAATTTTTTAATGCTCATTAAAACATAACACTGGCCCTTTCTTCGTCTCTGTTGTGTGCCTAATTGACAAAACCCTACTAACTGGGATAAACTAGAATATACAGCTTAGGCTGATGTAGGATGTCACATATGCTCCTCATAACATGTGTTCCCAATAGAAAATTACTACTTTCTATGGTATTTAGATCAGAGGTGCACAGCTTTTTTATGCTGGCAAAAAAGTATAAAATTCCATTTGCCACATTGGCATTTAGTGCTAAGAGCATAACCCTGGTATTTGGTGCTGGTGCTGGGCAGCCAGTAATAAAAAATAGTTAAAATCTTTTTCCTCAACCTGCCCTAACTCCTGACATTAAAATGACTGTCATGTAAACCCCAACTCCAGGACAATAGCTCACCCCATCCCACCCTCCTCTAACTAACCACTGATAGAGTACAAAAGAAAAATGATGCAAATGCCCACATTACTTACCTGTTGCCACAGTCCTGTGATTACCCTTTTCTATTTTTCTGTTTACCTTCTGGAGTCCTTCTGGTGTCTCTGCCTTGAAGATACGGACACCTACTATTGTTGGAGATTACACTTTCAGCAACTAGGTGCTCTCTCATAGGCAACAAGGCAACACAGGCAACACAGGGGTTGGAAATAAGTTTTGCAAGTTTTTTAAAGGAAATGATGACTTTGATCCATTTCACTGAAGGATGGCTGAGGAAGAGGTGTCTGGAATCAAGACTGAGGGTTAAGGTAACTGATGCAAAATACACTATTTAAATTTCATTTGCCTGGAGTTGGGCTTTGTTGAGTTTATGTAAAGCATAAAGCACAGCAGCTTTCACTATACCCAAACACCAGGCCATTGTTATAGTGTAAAGCTGTGTATCAACATCCTTAGACTGATGGTTATTTAGATCGATCTAATAAATGTTAGATTTTTTGCATTAGGACAATAAACCTTTCCTACATATTTATTTATGGGCTTATTTATGCGTGAATAATATTTACTTCCTCCAACATTTAGTACAGTTCTGTAACCTTTTCTTTTTTACAGTAACATTGCTATGACAACCAACAGGCCAGTCAACAAACACACCACTATCTCCTGCAAGTCCCATTTAGTCTAATGCACATTCAGGCTTATTCAATTATAAGTACAAACGGCAATAGAGGTGTGCAGGAGTGCAACCATTTAGATGTCAGTTTAATTTAGTCAACAAAGGATTTCCAGTTGCTCTGGGGTACTGAAACGTCAATGCTCTGTGCTGCCTTGTTACGTGACTTATCTTCTATTTTACACTTTGATCTTCCAGTAGCCATGAACATTGTAGCACAGTTTTGTTTAAATAAGCACAGACAAAAAAAGAGAACTTAATGTAACCATCTACAGTATACAAGGTCCTTCCTTTTTTCTATAGTTTTTTTTCTCAGGCTTTAACTGCAAAGTCACACAAATTTAGCTATAGAGAGAACTATTTTGGATACCAAGCAACCCTCTAGTGTAACCTTTTCCATGGGTACTCTACTCTTGGGCTTCTATTTTTTTATTTGAAACAGAACTAAAGCCTAAAAACAAAATGTGTGGCTCTTCATTGTATATGAGTCTTGCAATGTCTTAATGTCTTTTCTGCAAAAATAAATAAATAAACTTACCAGGCTGCTCGTAACCTTTTGTAGAATGTAGACCAAGCTGCATATGACCAGCTTGGTTTATATTCCCAGGATAGTTCCTATGAGCTGGGATGAATTCATTCCAGTGCAAATTTGGGAATTACATCATCCTGAGCCAGCCAGTCAAGATGTTTGAAGACCTGAGACCTGGAAGATGCCAGGGAGAAGATGCCAGTGTTCTGTCAAATTAGCCAACTTGTCAGAAACTCCAGCCACCTCACTTCCTCCTCAATTGCTATTTGGACACAACACCGGCAACCAAATACAGTCTGATACAGAAAGATTTTGCTGTTTTGACACCATTTTGTTGGTTAGTATCGGAGCGAGTAATAATCTCTGCTTATAATATCATGCAGTGGACTGTAAACGGTTGCCGGTTTTGTGTCCAAACACAATTGGTTGAAATCTCCAATCACTGATGGTTTAAAGAAACCAGAAATGAGGTGATTGGAGATTCTGACGAGTTTGCTAATTTGACAGAACACTGGCACCAGCAGAAGTACTCACATGCGTTGGAGTGTTGGAGTTGAGGTAAATTTTGCTATTTTAAGCTGAACTCTAAGTGTAAACAAAAAAAAATCCCTTTCAGTGAAGGCCTCACAAGGGTTAAATGCTCATAACCGACCTAAAGGTGAGGGGTATCACACACAATCCAGTGGCTGTAGCTTCTGGGATTATGTGTGAAACTGACAGGCAGACTCCAGGCTCCACTGCCACCCTATCGCTCGCACACACCTCAGGTACTGGCACTCCCCCCTTGCCACCGCACCCCGCCATGCTTACCAGGCTCCGCTTGCCCATCGGCAAGCCCTGGAGCTCCATGGCAGGTGCTGGTGGCTGGAGGGGAAGGAGAAGAGCAGACACACGTCTGCTCTCCTCCCCTTCTTCTTGTAACCTGGAAAGCGATGTCTCTGATGTCACTTGCAGGTCAAGCTCTCTGTCCCCGGCTAGCTCAGCCAGGAAATAATGTTTTGCAATGCGATCTGCATTGCAAAACATTCAGTGGAGTACAGAGGAGACATGCAGGGTCTTTTGGACCCTGCATATCTCAATAAAGAGAACCTGTCACCAAAAAAATAAAGTTACACCCAAGCACATAAACCCCCCCAAAAAATTTGAGGCCCCCACCCTCACATATACACACGCACAAACGTAAATACATGCATAAGTGCACATACATGTGAAAACGTAGATTGCGATACACATGTTACATATAGCCACATATTTTCTGCTTTCAGAAAATATATAATATGTGTGGGTTTTGTGTAATCTTCAGGCCTGGCAGCGAAAGGAGTTGTAAACCCTACAACTACTTAAAGTAGTTGTAAACCCTTACATATGCTCAGTGAAGTGACTGGTCTCAGATGATACATAGAGATAAAACAAATCCTCCTACATAAGTTATACCTGCTTATCTGCAGTCTTCTCTTCTCTACAGTCATTCAAAGTCCATAATTTAGGGGGCATAGCTTATGGCTTATGGAGTAGGATGCTCTGACAGCTCTCTTCACTGATACTTCCTGCAATCATCCTGATCTGCTTCTCCTATTACAGTGAAGCTGACCATCACTTATCTTCATGGAGGCTACACTGTTGGTGCTTCCTGGCGGTAGTTGTATTTCCTAGCTAAGCCATGTCTAGATGGGGTAAAGACCTGCAAATGGCAGTCGACTACATGGGCTAAGATGGTGGGCGTTCTCCTCGCTCATCCAGGGAGGCTGTCCAGAAACTTTTTGCTAGAACTCCCAATAAAGAGTGTGCTAATAAGCCGACTGCTTTACTTCCTGAAGCTGCTGAATTGGAACCTACAGAGGAGGCTGTTGATGCTGTCTGGACCAAAGACCCCATGGATCCATCCATCTGGGACACAGTGAGTACTCCAGTGAGTACTCCAGCCCCTCAGTCCTCAGGAACTGAACCCAGTGATAAAGGTTCCACTGAATAAAGTATTCGAAAAGTGGATATGGCGCCGCTTTGAATGATACATGCCTTATGAAAACCTTATATAGATTCTTTCTCCCCTATGTTTGTGGTGGAGCAAGCTCACAAGGTGCTTGTTAGGCCGATACAGCCAGGAGAACCACTGCGACCATCCCTGTTTAAACTCTTGAAGTTTAAGGATTGTGATGTGATTCTATATCAAGCCAGAACGAAGGGAGATACCATGATCATGGACAATGTCTGGATGTCGGTTTATCCTGATTTTTCTGCTAAATTGCAACGCTGGAGGGCCAAGTTCACAGAAGTTAAAAAGCATCTTAGATGTTTTGATGTTACCTATGCTATGCTATACAGAGCTCAGCTACGAGTGGCTGCAAACAATGAAACTCACTTTTTTGATAATCCTACTGCCTCCAGTTGGCTTAAGTGGAGCACATTTTGAAGAAATCTGCTGTCCCTTGATCTTAACATCTTTACAGTTTATAATTTGCATTCTGATTTCATGACCTCTGGGTTTTTCGGATAATTCTAGTTCATTCTCCTTTAAGGCAGTTTGGAACAACATGGAGTTCTCTTTTTTTACATCACATTACCAAAAGTGGGATCTGCAAGTCCCTTGCGATCTATGGTTGGTCCAGTGATGTTGGGGCCCCCCTATCTACCTGTCCAGCATGGACACTTTCTTCATGTCCCCTGCTAATCAGTATATTGATTTATAATACAGTACCTTTTCATTTAATGCAATCTCATATTAGTGACCAGGGTAGATACATTTTCTTATTATTTAAATTGGCTAGGGTAATTTGTACTGTGGCAAATATCTACGTCCCTTCACCCTTCTCTCCAGACAGTTTAAACTGTCTAACCCAATTTATGGCTCTGTATTCTAACATTCCTATCTGGGTACTAGGAGATTTTAATAATTTTCTAGATAAAAGTATAGAAAAAATGTTATCGTCTAGTGGTCGGGAGGTTGTTTCTAGTGCTCCTACTGCATTTGCTAGATTGATCTCCGAGATTGGACTGAGAGATGTGTTGAGGGATAAATACCCTGATAAAAAGTGTTACTCATTTTATTCTGCCATGTATAAGGATCTATCCTGCATAGATCTGTGTTTGTGTAATTCTTACACCTTGCCTATGGTTACTTCCATTGAATATGCCCCACACAATATTTCTGACCCCTCTCTCCTTAGCATGATTGTCTCTGCCCCTAACCCCCACTGGGCTAAATTGTGGAAGGGTAACCCATTTTGGCTTACCCTTTTTCCAAGTAATGACCCCATGCCTCAAGTTATTCAGGTTTTCCTACAATATAACAAAGGTACAGCTGCACCAGAGGTGGTCTGGGATGCACTTAAAGCCCATCTTTGGGGTCTTATTATTAAACAGATTTCACATATTAAAACTACTACCAAAGAATGGGAAACTTTTTTACATATAGTGGAACTTCAGTCGTTTTTTCATCTGTCCTTCTGCCCTTGTTGTTTTACTTTTGATAGTAAAACATTTATTTTCTGCCAGTAAACTTATACAGCCCACTTCCTGTTTCTTGTCTGGAAAAAAAGCCTAGGGTTATGACATCATGCACAGCTCTCTCTCTCACTCTTGTGAGAGTTTGCCAGGTAGGGAGGGGGCCAATGAGAGCTGCAGAACTGGAGTTGTGCCTCTGTGTGTCTGTGTAAATCCAGGAAGTGAACAGGCAGCAGCTTCAGCTGCCCACAGTTAAAATGATTGCAGCCAGACTCAGTGGAGAGAGATTTCTGCAGCATATTTGGCAAGTATAAAATCACTGTGGGCCCCTCAATTGTTGGACGTTCTTCACAGCCCCCTGAAATGGATACCACAATACTGGTTTAATCCTAAAAATTATCAATACCGGATCATTCAGAAAAATGATGTGGTTCGCATAAAACTAGTGACCCTACAATTTCCCAAGGATCAGGGTGGTATGAATGTCCCAGATTTCCTAACTTATTTCTTAGCTGTCCAATTACACTGAATTGACTGGCCTGGACCTGCCACCCACATCTGATCCTCCTAGGGGGTTACTGGCTCACCCCAGTGCTGATTACTCTGGCTTATCCAAGGTGGAGATGGACTTCCCGCTGCCCCATCTAATTGCCCTACAAGTCCAGCTGCTTATGAAGCTCTAGACTGAAACAAAACATAGGTTGGGTCTTGTAGGCTTTCTCACTTGTACCCCTATCTGGCGCAATATATTTTACGCTGAGTTGAAAAAACAACTGTTTGAAGATTCTGTGCTGAAATCTTTTGATCAACTGCAGACAGTTTCCCTTATTACATAACCAATATACAGGCCCCTGATCTTTTGTCCTGCAGAGAGAAGTGGGAAAAAGATATTGGACCAATTGATGGAGACAGCTGGGAACAGATATTGGCTGCTGGTCCTTTGGTGTCAGTATCAGCTGCACAAAAATTGTCATATCTATTTATTCTCCATCGCACTTATAGAACACCAGTGCTGCTGCATAACTGGGGCAGGATAGACTTCCCATTATGCCCTGAATGTCAGGCTAATCTGGAGGACTGTCCTAAATTAGTGTGATATTGGCAAGATGTGATCAAGGTTATTAATCAAATATATCAATAGAGATGGGCTGAACACCCCCCTGTTTGGTTTGCAGCAGAACTCCTGAACAGGGGAAAAGTTCTAACATGTATGGTGAACCCGAGTGAAGTCTATGGGAGCCAAACTGGTAAAATCAAAAGTGCCCATTTTGAATGCTTATATGCAAGTAAATGGCCATAAAAGGGTTATTGGGGTCTGGGTACTGTCCTGGGGGACATGTATCAATGCAAACTTTTTTTTAATTAATTTTTTTTCAGGAGCAGTGATTTTAATGATGCTCAAAGTTCAACAATAAAAACGAAACATTCCTTTAACCACATACCGACCGGGCCATAGCCGAAAGATGGCCACAGCGCGGTCGGCTTATCCTGGCAGGGCGTCCATGGACGTCCTCCCAGAATATTGCTCTCGCGTGCCCCCTGGGGCGCGCACCCGAGAACTTCCGTGACCGCCGGGTCCTCTGGATCACGGATCGCTGATCGCGGCCGTTTACCATGTGATCGCTCCGTCAAATGACGGAGCGATCACATGTAAACAAACCGGCGTCACATCATGACGCCGGTTCCTCCCTCCCCTCTGTGTACCAATCGGTACAGAGGGGGAGGAGCGGGGGAGGGATCGGATGGTAGCAGCGTTGTGGGCTGTATCTGTAGTGCCCACAACGCTGCTCTGTGACAAATACAGTCACATCCAGCCATCCATCCCTCCATGCTCAGCCATCCCTCCATACTATAATACCCCACAATACTCTGCACTACTCCGCAACACCCCACAATACCCCACAATGCTCTGCAATACTCTGCACTACTCCGCAATACCCCGCACTACTCTGCAACACCCCACAATACCCCGCAATACCCCACAATACCCCGCACTACTCTGCAACACCCCACAATACCCCGCAATACCCCGCAATACTCTGCAACACCCCACAATACCCCGCAATACCCCACAATACTCCGCAACACCCCACAATACCCCGCAATACCCCACAATACTCCGCAACACCCCACAATAACCAGCAATACCCCACAATACTCCACAACACCCCACAATACCCCTCAATACTCCGCAACACCCCACAATACTCCGCAACACCCCACAATACCCCACAATACTCCGCAACACCCCACCATACTCCACAACACCCCACAATACCCCGCAATACCCCACACTACTCTGCACTACTCTGCAACACCCCACAATACCCCGCAATACCCCACAATACCCCACAATACTCCGCAACACCCCACAATATTCCGCAAAACCCCACAATACTCTTCAATACCCTGCAATACCCCGCAATACTCTGCACTACTCCGCAACACCCCGCAATACTCTGCACTACTCCGCAACACCCCGCAATACTCTGCACTACTCCGCAACACCATATGGAGATTTTTAAGTAGCGAAGTTTGGCGCCATTCCACGAGCGTGTGCAATTTTGAAGGGTAACATGTTAGGTATCTATTTACTCGGCATAACTTCATCAAAAACATTGGGCCAACTTTACTGTTTTTTTTTTTTTTTTAAGCACAAAACTGTTTTTTCCCCCCAAAAAAAGCGTTCAAAAAATTGCTGCGCAAATACCGTGCAAGATAAAAAGTTGCAACAACCACCATTGTATTCTCTAGGGTCTTTGCTAAAAAAAACATATATAATGTTTTGGGGTTCTATGTAATTTTCTAGCAAATAAATGATGATTTTTACATTTAGGAGAGAAATTGCCTGGGTGCTCCAGAACGCCTGGAGGTGCTCCGTGCATGTTGGGCCTCTGTATGTGGCCACGCTGTGTAAAAGTCTCACACATGTGGTATCGCCATACTCGGGAGTAATAGCAGAATGTGTTTTGGGGTGTAATTTGTGATATGCATATGCGGTGTGTGAGAAATAACCTGCTAATATGACATTTTTGTGGAAAAAAAAAAAAAGAAAAAAAAATCTTGATTTTGCAAAGAATCGTGGGAAAAAATGACAACTTCAAAAAACTCACCATGCCTCTTACTAAATACCTTGGAATGTCTTCTTTCCAAAAAGGGGTCATTTGGGGGGTATTTGTACTTTTCTGGCATGTTAGGGTCTCAAGACTATAGATAGGCCGTCAGTAATTTAAGTATGATCAATTTTCAGATATTGGCACCATAGCTTTTGGACTCTATAACTTTCACAAAGACCAAATAATTTACACCGATTTGTACTTATTTTTACCAAAGATATGTAGCAGTATAAATTGTGGCCAAAATTTACGAAGAAAAATTACTAAATATGCTAAATTTTATAACGGAAACAAAGAAAATTTAATTTTTTACCGAATTTTCAGTCTTTTTTCTTTTATAGCGTAAAAAATAAAAAACCCAACGGTGATTAAATACCACCAAAAGAAAGTTCTATTTGTGTGAAAAAAAGGACAAAAATTTCATATGGGTACAGTGTTGCATGACTGAGTAATTGTCATTCAAAATGTGAGAGCACCGAAAGCTGAAAATTGGTCTGGTTAGGAAGGGGGTTTAAGTGCCCAGTGGTCAAGTGGTTAAATATAGTGCCTGGGGGGTCCCCTTAGTCTGATTGTAAAGTGGCATATCTGTAGCATGCATAGAATATGCTGCAGCAAAAATGATATTTCTAAAGAAAAAAAACTAGTAAAATCACATCTACAGTTAATTGACTCTGCCCTTCCAATCCCAAAATGAGTATGGGGTACAGTATTATAAATAAAGATGGCAGCCAGTTTTTGATGAAGTGGTTTAAAAAAAAAATTAAAATTGTCCCAGGTATAAATTAAACTAAAGGGACGGGGCCACCCAATGATTTTATCAGGTGACCCCAACCTCCATGTGATGTCATCGGGAGAGACAGTTTTTGAAAATTCCTCTATTACAAATAAAAAAACAGTGTCCCCCTTGTAAATCCATTGTCGATCATGCCGCCCGCCGCACCCAAAAAAAGAGTAAAACGTTTCCACAGTCCATGAAGGCTGGCTGCCTACTGCAGGCTCCACCATTTGACAGTTTTTAAATAGGTAAGGCAACATCATCTGGTGGCATCGCCTCCTTGTGAGGTCATTAGACATGTGCGGTTCATTTCGTTCTGGATTAATATTCGGACAAATTTTTCGTTATTCGGAGATTCGGATATATCCGAATACCCGAATTACAATATAAACAAATTTTACCGAATGCTCCTAATAACGAAACAAAATTTGTCCGAATTTTGGGAATTCTAACTGAAATTCAAATTGAATTTTACATCGAACTCCAGTTGAATTCTAATGCCCCATACACACGGTCGGATTTTCCGATGGAAAATGTTCGATGGGAGCTTTTTGTTGGAAATTCCAACCATGTAGGCTCCATCAGACATTTTCCATCGGAATTTTCGTCACACAAAATTTGAGATCTGGATCTCAAATTTTCCTACTACAAAATCCGTTGTTGGAAATTCCGATCGTGTGTACACAATTCCAAATTTCCAAGCATGCTCGGAATCAAGCAAAAGATCCGCACTGGCTATTGAACTTCATTTTTCTCGGCTCGTCGTATGTGTTGTACCTCACCGCGTTCTTGACGTTCGCAATTTCTGACCAACTTTGTGTGACCGTGTGTATGCAAGACAAGTTTGAGCCAAAATCCATAGATTTTGTTGTCGGAATGTCCGATCAATGTCCGATCATGTGTACGGGGCATAATTTACACATATTGCTGAAATCAAAGACTGTGTGTGTTATTAGAGTACCATTTTGAAATAATGCTGTTTTAGTTAAGACAATGGTGATTTAAAGTGTCATTGTAATCATTTGATGAAGATTTTTCTTTTGTTTGTTCACTTTGCCACATTCAAATTGAAAAAAAGTTTTCGATTCGACCGATTCAAAGTTTATCTATTTGAACATTTTGAATGAAAAAAATCTGTAAATCCAAAGAAAATTCGAAAAATTCTGAATACGAATCCAGAATATGAAGTGAATGAATTAACTGAATTTAACAAAACTAAATACAGTACTTATTGGCATATAACACTCATTTTTTCACCATGAAAATCAGATGCAAATAGCGTGTGCGTGTTATACGCCAATACTTCAATTTTAGCTGCCTCGGAGGAGACAGGGAGGGGGGCAGGATGAGCGCCGTCAGATTACATACAGTGAGAATCTCCTGTTTACTTGGCGGCCTCTGTAATAGGAAGTACCGTCTCCTGGGTCACCATTGGACCACTGTTCTATCATAGGAAATTCTCATTGTATGTAATCTGTCGGCGCTCGTCCTGCCCCCTCCCTGTTCCAAAAAAAAAGCAAGAACAAGGTGCGCCAGACTCAGTGCAGTATTTTGGTATTCATTTAATAAGACTAAACAAGCCAAATGGCTACTCACAACAGGGAAGTAATATCAGGCACATAAATGAAGGGTCCGAGGGGTGGAGTCACTCAGTGGTCGAAAGATGCTGTTCGTATGATCGAAAGCTGGCTGGGTCACGGTTCTGTGGATGGTGAACCACTAGGGGATGAAACAGTGGTGTAGACTCTGATGGTATCTCGGAGGCTTGAAAGGCCAGCACACTGATGTTCTCTGCAGCAAACGGAAACTGTAAACCGGAACTGGAAGTACGTGCCAGTGTGGAACACAAACAATGATGTATTTGGGCAACCAATCAGCGTGTGAAACGCGTCATCTGATTGGTTGCCCAAATACGTCACTTCCAGTCCTCATTGTTTGCGTTCCACGCTGGCACACATTTCCGGTTCCGGGTTCCAGCTTTTCGATCATACGGACAGCATCTCAGACCCTTCATTTATGTGCCTGATATTACTTCCCTGTTGTGAGTAGCCATTTGGCTTGTTTATTCTTATTAAATTGATACCAAAATACTGCACTGAGTCTGGCGCACCTTGTTCTTGTTTTATTTTGTCTTCCAGAGTTTTGCTTCTACTCTCAAAGTTGCAGCCGCCAGTGTAAACTGGAACTTTAATTGGAACTATTAATTCCTGAACTGACTTTTTCATCATTATCCCCTTTTTTTTCTCAGTAATTTTATTTATTATTCTTTATATAAGTACTACCCAGATGGTTCTCGTGCCATCATCCCCCTTTTTCCCCCTCCCTGTTCCCTCTAGGCTGCAGATGGGCATCGATCAGGCTGCATTGATGGCAACGATGAGGCTGCAGCATTGATGGCAATGATGAGGCTGCTGCATTGATGACAATGGTGAGGCTGCTGCATTGATGGCAATGGTTAGGCTGCTGCATTGATGGCAATGGCGAGGCTGCTGTATTGATGGCAATTGTGAGGCTGCAGATGGGCACTGACCCTTATTTTGCTTCAAAGTTCCTTATTTAAAATTTAAGTTTTTTTCCTGAAACTTCCGTCTTAAAATGAATGTGCATGTTATACGCCTGTGTGTGTTATACACCGATAAATATGGGTAACTAGGTTAATGAATTAATGAATTGAAACAAAGCAAAACAAATTTTTTGTCATGTACACGGCTAGACATCATGGACTGGTGCATACTGGGTTGGTGACACCACAAAGGGGCGGTGCCACCAGGTGACTTCATCAGGAGGCCTCACCCCTTACCTATATAAGAACTGGCAAACGGCGGAGCCTGCAGTAGGCAGCCAACCTCCATGAATGGAGGGATTGTTTATTTTTTTCTTCTTTTTCGGGTCCGACCCTCCATATTCAGGTGTTCCCCAGACGGGGTGAACAGCCAATGTTCGGCCCGAACCGATGCTCGGTCCGAACCATTCACCCAACTTTATATATCAAGTACAATTTAATTTAGACTTGTTAACTTGCTAGCTTGGTGGTTTAGTTGAAGAATTGTACTCCCCCTATCTATATAGTCCTTCTTAGACTGCTCTACTGAGCCAGAAAGATACTGGTTGTCTCCCCAATCTCAAAAGTGTCAGCAATGGATTCAACAGGTCAAAATTTTACTTATTTGAGAGAAGAATACCTATCAGCCTAGGAATGCCCCCCAAAAAATAATGAATATCTGGCAATACTAGTTAGACACCTCTTGGGTGGCCCCTCCACAGCTCACCCTTACTAGATTGATGCATCTCTAACCAGAGGACACTTATGAGTGCCATTGGGTTTGCCATGGAGCACTAGGACTAATCACTACTAGATCATAGGATCCAATTAGAGTGCCTCCTTCCTTATGTTTCCAATATATCTAGTATGAGTAGTGCACACTCCAGGATGTTTGTTATTTTATTTGATATTGTTTTCTTGTTTTGTTAATTGTTTCTATATAATCTGTGCCCTTTATGTGTGTGAACAGCTGCTGTCAAAATGTATTGACTCCCAGAAACTGTGTGGTAAGAGTACTTCAGATATTTTGTAATACTCACTGTTTATGGGGTTTGTACTATATGGTACTTTGTTTAATAAAACTTTACTTAATTTAAAAAAAAGTCCAGAGCTGTCAGAAAAGTGGGGCAGGGAGCTGAAATTACACTCTGCCAATTTGAAGTAAGTTTTATGTTCTTGTTGTTATTATTCAATGTCTGTATCTGTATCGCAAATTTGTTTATGGCGGAATGGGAGGACAAGACCATCTTTAGAGAACAACGTCCAGAACTGGTCTTCTACAAACGCTTTATTGACGATCTCTTCTTTATTTGGGATGGCACATCCGATTCATTAGAAGTTTTTTATACAGACATTGAATAATAACAACAAGAACATAAAACTTACTTCGGATTGGCATAGAGATGAAATAAATTTCCTGGACGTTAATGTATACCGGTTGAATGATACGTTAGAAACGAAGGTTTACTTAAAAAAACTGACAGAAATAGTTATCTACCCATCTCAAGCGAACATCATCCATTATGGCTCAGAAATATCCCGAAAGGTCAGATCATGAGGGTAAGAAGAAATTGTTCTGAAGACACTCAGTTTCTTGCTCAATCCAAGATCCTCAGAGATTTGAGGCCAGGAGATACAATCCAGAGATGTTAAATAGAGTTGTTGAAGAAGTTGCAGGAATGTCTAGAACCGCATGTTTACAAGAAGCAAACCTTGCAGGGTCTGAAGTACCACTGGCCCGAAGAAAAGTGCAATAGAGAATGGGGCTTTATTTCTCAATTCCATGCTCAATATAAGGAAGTAGAAGAAATTTTTAAAAAACATTGGCACATTCTCTTGATGGACAAGAAACTCTCCACTGCACTACCTGCCACACCCCAGTTTATCTATAGGAAAACCATGAGTTTTGGCGACAAAATAGTAAAAAAAGTGATCGATCCCCCTAAGCGCCCTCAGACATTCTGGGATCGGAATGGCTTTTTTTGCGTGCAGGAAGTGTAAGGCATGTAGGGAGGTTTCTAGACCGCTCAGGGGCATTGACAACTTCAGTTCCCCTGTTAATAATCAGAATTTTAAGATTAAACAGTTCATCACGTGTAATAGCACCTTTGTGGTATATACATTGAAATGTCCTTGTGGATTAATCTATATAGGCCGCACGAAAAGACTATTACGCGTAAGAATCACTGAGCATATGCATAATATCAAAATAGGCTACAAGGACCACAATGTCTAACTACATTTTAAGTGGAAACACAATAGTGATCCGACAGGATTAGAATTTTGGGGGGTGGAGCACCTCCAACCCCATTGGAGAGGTATAAATCGCATCCGAGAATTATCTAAACGTGAAACTCGGTGGATTTATTCCGTGGATGTGATCTCCCCCAAGGGCCTCAATATTGAGCTAGATATTAATTGTTTCATCAGTGATACTTCTAGTTTATCATACGGTAATTTTCTAACTGCACGATGTACTTCTATTTTTAATTTCATTTTATTCCATTATTTTTATTTATTGAGTTTATTTGGGTATCAATCATTGATTTTCATTTTCTTGTCATTCAGATGTATAATGTCATTTAGACGTGTTTTTAATATTTGAATATTATCAATTATGATTATACAGTAATATTTTGCATATAATTTCGTATGTTTTAATACGCAGTGTATGTACCTATATATGGCGGGTACTATTCACTATATATGTACCTCATTGAGAAATAAGTTGAATTTATTCATAGAACGAATTGTTAATTATGCAGGCTAAGTCATAAGTTTGATTTTTTTTCTTTTTAGCCGCTGTTAATTAACGCTACTTTGTTCTTGCATTAGTGCGGGTAAAAATCGCTCGCAGCATATATGATGTTTAATTTTGAGCATTTCTGTACTTAGTTTATATGTTATTATATTTTTTTACGTCAGCTTCCATTTCAGTCCGGTAAGGTGCTTGTTTAGCACCAATCAAGTTTAACCTATAGGAGCATACACGTGGGAGAGCCTTTTTCACTCACTGCTGACAGTAATTCGTACATAGGCGTGAGTCTATGGCCCCGTCGGTGTGTTGTCTCCTCGGATTGGTTGCTACATCTGTCACTGATATAAATATCGGCCTCTCATCTGGTAGTTCACGCCCTTAGACGAAGTCCGGAAATGACGAAATGCGTCAGCCACGTGAACTACCGCAAGTGACGCGTGCGCTCCACAGACCAGGGAGGAATCAGGCAGCATATAGTTGTAGCTCCATACAGCGAACGCTCCTAACACCTGCCCAATTGGAATACGCAACAGGCACAGTGAACTTTCTTATTTGCTCTTTTATCAATATTCTTTGGTATGCTTATTACTTATGGGGGGATATCTGGATGTTTTAAATAAAGTGTTTTAGCAATATCACACTATGTGGACATTCCATTTCTCCCACATATTTTATTGGAGCTACCAAAGGTAATGCTGACATCTGGTGGTCATTTAGGAATCGGCGCAGACCTATTATTTCCATTGAAAGCGGATGTTTTCTGGATTTCTGGTGAGTGCAATTTCATTAGGGGTTCTCCGCACGTGGTGTAGCACGTGGTGGAAGAAATACCGTCTCTCACAGAACATTATAGGATCCTCACCATAATATTTTGTCTCATATAATAAACTATATATGAAAGTGTGTCCGGGTGATCGGGACATAAAGCGCTGCTGCAATATTGAAAGACTTTATTTATTTAAAAATATTTTTTATTGCTTTTAATCAGATAGATAGATAGATAGATAGATAGATAGATAGATAGATAGATAGATAGATAGATAGATAGATCCATATATAGATATATCTATATATATCTATATATATATCAATATATAGATATATATCTATATATATAGATAGATATATATCTATCTATATATATATATATAGATAGATATATATAGATATATCCATATATACACTATATTACCAAAAGTATTGAGACACCTGCCTTTACATGCACATGAACTTTATTGGCATCCCAGTCTTAGACCTCAGGGTTCAATATTGAGTTGGCCCACACTTTGCAGCTATAACAGCTTCAACTATGCTGGGAAGGCTGTCTACAAGGTTTAGAAGTGTGTCTATGGGAATGTTTGACCATTCTTCCAGAAGCGCATTTGTGAGGTCAGGCACTGATGTGGACAAGAAGACCTGGCTCACAGTATCTGCTCTAATTAATCCCAATGATGTTCTATCAGGTTGAGGTCAGGACAGGCAGGCCAGTCAAGTTCCTCCACCCAAAACTCGCTCATCCATGTCTTTATGGACCTTGCTTTTTGCACTGGTCCAAATCATTTGGTGGAGGGAGAATTATGGTGTGGGGTTGTTTTTCAGGCGTTAGGCTTGGCCCCTTAGTTCCAGAGAAGGGAAATCTTAAGGGGTCAGCAAACCAAGACATTTTTGACAATTACAACCTCTCAACTTTGTGGGAACTTTGTGGGAACAATTTGGGGATTGCCCAGTCCTTTTCCAACATCACTGCGCACCATGGCACAAACAAGGTCCATAAAGACACGGATGAGTGGGTTTGGGGTGGAAGAACTTGATTGGCTTGCATAATGTCCTGAACTCACCCGATAGAACACCTTTGGGGTGAATTAGAGTGGAGACTGCAAATCAGTCATTCTTGTTCACATCAAATGCGCTTCTGGAATAATGGTCAAACACTAACATAGACACACTCCTAAAACTTGTGGACAGCCTTCCCAGAAGAGTTGAAGCTGTTATAGCTGCAAAGGGTAGGCCAACTCAGTATTGAATCCTACAGACGAAGACTGGGATGCCATTAAAGTTGTGCGTGTAAAGTCAGGCTTCCCAATACTTTTGGAAATATAGTGTATATACAGTATATACAGACACATGCACTAGGTTGCGCACACCTATAGAGGGATATTATTTGTTCATATTTCATGCTGAGGTTTACAACCAGTTTAAGTCTAGGGGTTACAGGAATAAGGAATAATACTCTCCCTATTCCTTGCTCCAACGGGCTTCCTCCATCCATGTGATTGGTACAGCGCTGCTGCCTATGGGGCTCTCAGCCATGGTTGCATGCTCGCTTCATCCACGTACAATGTTGAATAAAGAGGACAGCACTGAACCTTGTTGAGCGGGAAATTTTACAGCCTCTCTGATATCTGCAGAAATAACAAGCATTTAACCTTTGCAGTGCAGGTGACCCTACTGTTAGGGTATTTTTTTTAACAATCCTAGAATTCATCTTTAAGGCTTTTGGCAGGTAATTCTTTGCAAGTGTTCATTTATAGAACTTCAGGAGTGGAGTATTTTATACTGTATTTTGGTGTGGTTGACATTGGAGTGAATTGTAAGAGACAGGTACCAAGTCAGGTTTAGATTCTTATGCTGGTTGCATTTTACACTGGTATTGAGCAATGAAATAATAAGCCACACATTGTTTAGTAAAAAACATTTTACTCAAAGCACATTCACATGTGCATTTTAAGATTTTAAAACAAACCAACATCTTGGTGTATAACATGTATTTTTTGCATTATTTCTCCTTTTTTGTGGCTAAACAGGCATGTTCTAAAACATTAGATACACATCCCAAACTCTGTAACTTACAAAGTTGGAGTTTGGTAAAGTGAAGGCCAAACGAGACATTAGTATCCCAAGACTGTGTGGGTGTTGCCTTCCTCAGATGGGGTGATCTCACCCCTCTAAAAGCCAAAATTTGAAGCTACGTACACGTAGAGGCATACCAATTAAATGTCCCTTATGATCCCATGCCTAAAATGTGTGTAGATACAAACATCTATTTTTCTAAACCCACAAAACACAGTGTGTCAACCTGTGCTATCTCCCATCGCGGGGTATCAATGGATGCGTTTCGGGGGTGCAACCCCTTCCTCTGCGCTACTTTAGTTATGAGGAAGGGGTTGCACCCCCAAAACACGTCCATTGATACCCTGTGATGGGAGATAGCACATGTTGACACACTGTGTGTTTTGGGGTTTTTGAAAAATAGATGTATGGAACTACACACATTTTAGGCATGGGATTATGGGGGAAAGAAGAATGTTAAGGCCCAATTTGGGGGCACCTTAAAATTTGGGTTTTAGATTCTAAAAAACACATAAACTTTACAATTCACATTAGTTAGGGCAGTGTTTCCCAACTCTCCTCCTCAAGATGCAAACCCAGGTCATGTTTTCAAGATTTCTTGAATTTGGCACAGGTGATGTTGTCATTTTCACTGTTAGTAATTCACACAATCGTTTTTAGACTGAGGAAAATCTAGAAAACAGGACCTGGTGGTGCACCTAGAGGAGTGGAGTGTAGAAACACTGAGTTCTGACCCTATATGTTCACATTTAAAAGTCATAAAAACATGGTAATTAGTAAGGGCAAACAGGAGTCAACAAGTGGAACAATAAAATTCAGACCAGGCAAGAGGAAATGAAAATTTGGCAAGCATGTCCACAAAATCTCTTATTCTTCGCTGTAAAGCAGTGACAGCCTCCTTGATTTGCTCCAGTTCTTTCAAACAATGCAACATATCTGCACTCATTCTGCCAATAGTACATCATAGAAGATCATGACCTAGTAAGAAGAGTAAAAAGTATTAAGGGAACAATGGTCAAGTGGCTGAGGCCCTACATAGGGAGTTATGGTCAAGTTACTAGTCAAATTCAGGAAATACTTACCTACCCAGTCTATTGTTGCTTGCCCATTAGACACCTACACTACTAGGAATGTACACACTGCAACTACTCTGTAATCTTGGCCCTGGGTCTCCCAAACTAGCAACACTGCCTGCTCCTTCCACCTCTTTCTTCTCCATGCTAATGTTAAGTCGCTACCTACTTTGCTAATGTGTGAAGTGGGTGTTTGTTTTGGACATCTAAACACTCAACATGTATACACATTTGAAGCAAGATTCCAAGAATACTTACTTGCGCAAACAAAAGGCTCCCGAATACTTTCTTCCTCTTCTGGTTCGCTTTGGCCCTCACTGTGACTCACGTCAGGGGATTTGACATCCACATTGGCAATGTCTGCGCTGAGTCCAGGAGTCAGATCCCATGGCTCCAAAAGAAATATCCTGGGTGAGCTGACCACACTCACTTTTCTCTAAAAAGAAACAATACACCATTCATTAAGCCACCACAAGTCACATCTGCTTCTAGCATCCATTTTGCTACATTAGTTGACCAACCTTGCACTTGGTCTGATGTCAATGTTTGCTCCTGACTAGTGGACTCCACCATGCAGCACTCTGGGGTTTTTTCTGTGAAAAATGCATAGAAAAGGGAAGGTGATGGCAATTTCCAGAGGGCAAACACTTGACAAGTGCCAACATTGAAAAAGTCCTGCAGTTGCCCCAAACCCCTCTTGTCTCCTATGGCATATATGATGACCATCCTAGCAGGCGTGATTCTGTGTGACAGAGAGCCCAGGTGCCTCTCCTCTACCCATGTCTACACTGGCAAGGCTGCATTAATGGGCACTGATGATCCAGGCAGCAACTAGTAAGTGTTCTTTACCTCTTAAGTTCTGCCCTAAGCACATGGCCTTTGGCCCACCTGGAAACACCCCTGTGTGGTGGCTAAATGAGTGTGTTTGAAGTTGGAACTTATGCTTTTGGGGGGAAGATGGCCTTGTTGCCTCCCCTGTTGGGGTCTGAGCGAGGGTAGCCTCCCTTTGTCCCTTATGGTGGCTTGGCTCGAGACTCCTTTTTTTGTGCCTCCCTGTTGAAAGAAGAAGAAGAAGTTCCAAAAAAAAAGGAATGGGCAAAAACATGACCAAATAAGAATGTTCATATATGCTTTATATTTACCTTCATCTTTGGAATCCCAAGTCATACAAAGATTTTAGAAAAGCTTATAGAGAATTCTCTAGAGCTACTTGTAGAAAGAACATATACAGACAGCTAATTTACACATATATTTATAATTTATATCCAAATATTGCTTACTTTTTTATGATCTGATGTATGTACTCCATCTGGTCTTGTTCACGGTGTTTGAGATCAGACCATTGTTTTTGGATTTGGTCCTTTGATCATTCCACCGAAAATTTGCACTGCAAAACAGCGATGACCTTCTCCAAAATACTGTCCTTTCAGTCGTTGGGCCTTTCGTATTTGCGCAGGTTGCAGTAATCTTGCTTCTCTAGGATACACACCATCTCCACCTTCTCACCCTTGCTCATGGGGGGTGGTTTGTGCCTCCTATGAGCTCCACTACCACTGGCTGTAATCCTCTGAATCCGCCATGTTGTTCCTCCCAAATGTTCTGCTGTGTGTGTCGCATGCAGAAAAGAGATGGTCACGCCCCAGCCTCATGACGCACTGAGACCGGAATTTGACGCATGCGCAGTGTGTATAAAGCCAGAACGCACAGTCGATGGAACGACCGTAGGAACAATCTTGGAGTGGAGGATGAATGATCGCCAATGCAAGAAAGGAGGCATAAAACAAATGTACAATTGGAAATTGGGACAAAGGTGGGTAGTTGCCTATTCTGCTTAGATTTCAGCCAGGCCACTACTGCGCTCCTTAATGACCCAGATGAGGCTGAGGCATTTGGGTGTGTGATAAATAAATTAAGGCAGGTGGCCTGTGAGCAAAGGAGCAGCTGTGAGGAACTCATCCTGTAGCTCCTCAACAAGGGGATGAGGGGGCCAAATTTCAGAAAGCACCCACATTTCTGATTTTGTGGCCCCATCTCCATAGCCAACCCACACTCCACAGCCACCTCACCCACCACAGCAGCATGGCAGTCAGTGAAGTGGCAATACCAGCCATAAGACCCCCAACAAGGCCGCTGAATTAGGGATTTTAACCCCTTCACCACTTACTAACTTCTAATATTTTATTTTTTTACATAAGGATTTTATTTGTTATATTTTCTATATTTTTGTATGCATAGAATGCACTTTTTGGTTAAGTTCTTTGTATTTGGATGGCAGATAGCATGTCTAATTTAATTTGTTTTATTTTTTTTTCTGCACAATAATAAAATTGTGTAGAATAATACTTGGCTATGTGTTTTACTTCAAATGACAGTTTGGGAGTAGGCATATACATTTAAAAAATTACAATGTAAAATTAACAAGGGACACCAACATAGTTGTATCTTTGATCTTAAAAACTCCGGGATAATGGTGTTGTGGTAACTTGCCCAAAAAAACAAACAAAAAGCATTATAATAATATTCTTGATATCACTAGAAAAAAAATCCCTTTTAAAATACGTTTGCAATAACTCCATCAGTATCACCAGCAAAGTAGCTTTATTATTATCCAATTAAAGAAAGAAGAGAATGTGCGCTGCATTTCAACATTTCATAATTTTCCACGTCACAAATGTTATTTCTCCATTATGAACGCTAGTTTACAAGACCTTCCACTTCCAGCTCGTTCCTTGCTTCCGATCATGCGTGTTTGTACTTTCAACTTTTGTGTGACAGATTTGTCTACTGACCATACGAAAATCAGACACCAAACCATTGTCCGCCGAAAATTTATTAGCCTGTCATCCAACATTTGTTGGCCGAAAGTTGGACAACAATTGTCAAAAAGCGTATTAACGGTAAGATTTTAGGACAACAGTCTGTCAACAGACAATCCCCTGCCAACAATCGTATTGTGTGTACGAGGCTTTAGAGAGGCTGCCTTCATGACCGAACCTTTAGTTAAAACTGGACTGAAAGAGATCCCATCTAGAGCAGCAAACTACCAAAGGGTAGTTTTAGCTGCTCCAGATAGTATTTAGCCCTTAGAGAGAATAACAACATGGCTCAATCATTACTCCAACTGAACTGGAGGTGAACCCACCCGGAGCTGTAAGTCACCAAAGGATCCTTCCAAGCCTAAAGTTTGACCTTGGCAAACTTCCTGGGTGAAGAGATAGCCCTTAGAGTACATGTCTTCATAGCTCAGTCTTAACCCAAGCTGGACAGAAAAGAGATCTCATCTGGAGCTGGCAAGGAAGTCCAGATCGAGTAGTAAATCCCACCTAGAGAGTCTTGGCTCTCCTTCGAATCTCAAATGCAGCCCTCTATCAAAGTATTGGATGAGTAAAGCCACATACACACGAGCGGAATGTCCGACAGAAAAAGTCAGACGATAGCTTTTCATCGTCTATTCGGATCATGTGTATGCTTCATCTGACTTTTTTTTTCTAAAATTCTGACGGACCTAGAAATAGAACATGTTCTAAATATTTCCGACGGAACCAATTCCTATTGGGAAAACCGCTCATCTGTATGTTGTTCCGACGGACCAAAAACGACGCATGCTCTGAAGCAAGTACGAGATGGAAGCTATTGGCTACTGGCTATTGAACTTCCTTTTTCTAGTCCCGTCGTACATGTTGTATGTCACCATGTTCTGGATGGTCGGACTTTGGTGTGACCGTGTGTATGCAAGACCGGAATTCTGTCGTTGTTCCGTTGGAGAAACCTTCAGAGTTTATTCCGATGGCAAAACCAGTCGTGTGTACGCAGCATTAGGGATATTCTACTCATGAGACATTGGATATGACAGGGACTGCAGAGATCTTCTCGCTTATGCCCTGTACACACGATAGGATTTTCCGATGGAAAATGTGTGATAGGACCTTGTTGAAAATTCCGACCGTGTGTAGGCTCCATCACACATTTTCCATAGGAATTTCCGACACACAAAGTTTGAGAGCTTGCTATAAAAAAACAAAATTCCAAATCCAAAAATGGATTTTGTTGTCGGAAATTCCGATCGTGTGTACACAAATCCGACGCACAAAGTGCCACGCATGCTCAGAATAAATTAAGAGACGAAAGCTATTGGCTACTGCCCTGTTTATAGTCCCGACGTACAGGTTTTACGTCACCGCGTTCAGAACGATCAGATTTCCCGACAACTTTGTGCGACCGTGTGTATGCAAGTTTGAGCCAACATCCGTCGGAAAAAATCCATGGATTTTGTTGTCGGAATGTCAGATCAATGTCCGACCGTGTGTACAGGGCATAAGAGAGCTTTATGATCAGTTGAAGTCCGAAATGCACCTGATCAGAGGACTGACGCAAAAGAAAACAAAGTAGTCCAAACTGAACAAGCTTTTTTCAAATCCTTTTGTAGCATTTATAGATATTAGCTTAGAGAAACAACATCCAAGCCTGATCAGTCTCTTTCTGCCAGGATGGGAAACTGGAAGAGATGAACAAGGGTGGAGTAAAGCTTTCTGTGACAGAAGATCTTATCCCTCTGAGAGAAAGGAGTTCAATCCGATACCCCAGCATCAAAGGCAGGAACCAAGGCCTGTTTGGCCAATAGGGAATTACTGCAAAAATTTCTCACAGTCTTCAGCAACAGACTCCAAAAAAACTGTATATGGACTGGACTGGAAAGCATATGTATTGTGAGACCTTTCCTGATCTGACACAGCAACCACACCCTGGGCTTGGCCCAGGCCCCTAGGGAAAAGCTTCCCAGCTTGTAACAGTAAGGAGATGCTGGCATATCTAACTCTAAAATCTTGTCCAGAGATGAAATCCACTTGGAGGGACCTGGATTTAGGAACCACATATTGCCCATGGATCACACTACTTCCTGGGATGCTGCAGCATTGTTTTTCTTCCCTTATCACCACCCATAGCCCCACCCACAGCTCCGCCCATAGACTATAAGAAGCTCAGCTTCTACAAACCTGTTGTTATTGGCTTGAAGAAGGAACCAATCAGTAGTTCTGAACCGCATCCCATTTTGATGACATATTTCCTGTTTGCGGTCCATGCTGGTTGTTGTCCCCTCCCGCTGACGTCATTTCCGGGATTCATGCTCCATGCTGACTCAGACAACGCGATTGCTTCACCAATGTTCTCAGAGTCTGGGGTGTTCACCTGCTGGTTATCCTGGCACCTTCTGCTGCTGCTTATCATTATCCCTGGAGAGCTGTGATACACTGGGACCTCCTGATGCCGGATCACCTGCTTCATACATCCTTAGCCCTAAGTGTTTGAAGACCACTTCATCCATCCAACAAAGACACTAACTGCCTGGTCCTGACATTCTGAGTGCCCTTGACATACGTTTCAACATGAAATAATAGCAGCACAGAAGATTTATTACTGTGCCAGCATCCCAGGTTTCATCAGCCTGTTTGCGAGACATGAATTGCTGTGTACTTGATCAACATTGGAGAAAAAACCTCTCAGGACAGGAGGCCATTTCCATTGAGCACACCTCAATATGGGGATGGGAGAGACCATGATCCTGATCATCGGTTATTGAGACGCTGACAGGTAAAGAGAGGAAAGCCAGGTTTACCCAGCATCCTACCACCAGTATACTCTGGTGGTAAAAAAAATGTATTCTGAACCGTGATGGATTAAGCTTTCAGATACACAAGAATTTGCATAGGAGTCACATGACCCTTTTTGAAAGACTAGCCAGCCAATCTCTTGTAGGGTTCTGAGAATTCCCTCTGTATACTTGACAGGAATCCCTGCCTATAGCCGGAGTGGATCGAGAACCCAACCAGCAGACATGAAAACTCCATGATGTCTTGACCCATGTAGAAACAGAGGTATGTCAGAAGACAACTCTGGGGGTTGAAAATAGGCATCACTCTGAGAAAAATATATTACATATAACTCTGCTGCATAAGGCCTGCACTTCTCTCTGGCAATGGTGTATCCCTGCAGTCATGTCAGCATGTAGTGAGGTCCACAGGGATAGTAACATGTCCTCGAGAACAGTGTCTGACACTGGCTTGTCAGAAGTGGGGAATGTTGCTATGGGGTCCTGTGCATTTACTACCTCTGTCTCCTCAGCAGTATGAGGCCTGCTTACCTCCATTGCCAGCAGTCTATCTGGTGAGGAAATCCTCTGTTTCTGCTTAGCTGGGCTCCTGGTAGTCGGACTAGAAGTCCCAGAAGAGAATCCGCTACAGGGAAGGTTACTGTGAGGTTTGTTGAGCGGACCAGAGCGATAGTTAGTTGATTTTGCGGCCCGCTGTTGTGTTAGGCTCCCTGAAGCGCCGGCGCCATTTTGTTGTGGATCGCACACTCTGAAGAAGTCCTGAAGCTTTTGAGGAATTTGAGCATTGTGAGTTTTTTTCCGCTGGCGAGTCATCTCGTCGAATAGAGCGGGGCACGGGGAGTCCGTAGAGGTTTTTAAAGCCACGGATGATGTCGGTGGTCGTCGATGTGGCTGGATTCTCTCCGTCAGCCGAGCGGAGCTCTCAGATCAAGCGTCCATGTTGGAGCTCGGTCGCCACGCCCCTCGATATGTATATATTTTTTATATTCTTGTATTGTCTAAATATTTTGATCTTTCTCGTCAAATTTGTTTAATATTTTTGTAAATATAACAAAGATTGGCAAATTGAGTACATACAAGGATGGTGGTACAATATTCAAATAGCAATAAAGCTAAACATATCGATTTATGAACAGGATAAGTGCATAACAATGTAAAAATGTAACGAGTAGAGCAATGAATTAACCAATAAAGTATTACATTAAAAGCATGAGAAAATTCCATCAGAAGGAAAAAAGTAAGCTAGTGACATTGGTTAATTTTGCAAGAGCAGTAATTAGGAGATCAAACTAATAGATATATATTAAAAACAGGAGATAATGCGTTTATAAGTACCACACAATATTAAAGGAAAAGTAGAAAACAAAACACAGGAGTAGACAGAGAGGAGAGGGTAGAAAAAACAAAGGGGGGGGGGTTTACAAGTGGTGATGTGATCCCAAATGAATAGAAAGTATAGTTAAGGCAAATAGAGTAAAATTACCAAGGCAATATTAGTGTGTCTATCGAAAGGTAAACAATGCTTAACTCAAAGAAGCCAGAGTTTCTCAAATTGACCAATTTGATCTCTTTCACATTATTGGATTTCATATTGACTATGAGTTCTAGTTTTATAAATTGACTAAACATTTATTAACTATATTGAGTTCTTATAGGATTTTTTTTATTAATCATTTTTATTACAATAAATGTAATTTTACGTAGGGTATACAGTATCTATATTCTATGGATAATAGAGGGAGGATTTATATAAAAAAAAATTATGGCTGCATATAGGTATTTTTTTTTAACGTAGCACCGCTATTTACCATAGCCGATCCTAATGTGGATGTATACATGTGAAAGCCCAGTCAATTCTACTCCTCGTGCCTGATATGTTTCGCCCTGCCCCCTGTAGGGGTCCCCTACAGACTTAACATGTCTTGTCTGTGCAGAATAACTGCTGCTCATTCATAGTATTGTGCTCTGTATCTCATATGTCCTTGTATTCTCAGCATTCAACTCCATATTTGGTAAATAATATACTCGCTTGGATGATGCCTGTGCAGTTGTATTATGGAAAAACATATAAATTCCCAAAGGACCATCTGTCCTCAGGTATATATGTCTTCTGGTGTACTGGCAGGAACACTATCACTATGACAGGACTGGCTCCGCATCCAAGAGATAATTCAAATTCACTGTATGTTGGACAAGATGTAGACAGTGTAAAATCTTCATACAGTAGCAAAGCAACTGAGATAAATTGAGAAGGACATCATATTTTTTTTGTTCCTAATGGAATGGGGAGTGGCAGCAGTCCAGAAACAGGTTACTATGGCAGTGACAGTCTCATTGTAGAAATCTTCTGCTTTATAGCTCAGCATGGCTTCTTGAGCTGATACACACACTCATCCCTGCAGCTTGGTCCAGCTAAACGTAATCAGCAGGCCTGTCATTCGAAAAAACAGACCTGTAATTGGAAAAACCAGACATGGTCCATGGGATTGGAAATCCATCCCACCCTGCTCATGAGGATTTCCAGTGACAGTAGAGCCAACACACATTTTGTATTTAAAAGCTATTCACTGGTTGTTAAGGATGCTGATGGCAGCCTGCTTCGTAGCCTCCCTGGCGGTATTCCCGAGTGTGGCTCGGGGTTAAAATTCAGTACCATTAGCGGTAACCCCGAGCCACACTCGGGATCGCATTGCAGGATCCTGGGGCGGCTTTACTTACCTTGTCCCCGGGATCCTGCGATGTCCCCCGCAGTGTCCGAGGGCTCCGTCCTCCTCCGAAGCCTCTCCGTGCCAGGCTCCGTTCCCTGCAAACGGCGCGACGCACGGGGGCGGAGCCTGGCGGCAAATTCAAAAAAATGTCAAAATCATAACACATACAGTACTGTAATCTTACAGATTACAGTACTGTATGAAATGATTTCACATCCCTTTTGTCCCCAGTGCTCTGGCCCATGCCCTGCATGCAGTTTTACATGATATACACTGTTCTTTCTGCCTGGAAACTGGAGATTGTCCATAGCAACCAAAAAGTGTCCCTTTACGTCAAAAGTGGCTTTAGACCAGCTAGAAAACAGCGATAGTAAATTAGAACACTTGCAGAATTGAGCGATAGTGAATTGTGGGGAAATTTATTTTATTACTATTTTTTTTAATTTTTTTCAATTATTTATTTTTATTTATTATATTATAATTTATGTTTTTGTGTTTCAAACTTTATCATACCCGGGATATCTACTAGACTCTGGTTTGGACAGATTTAAGTGTGTTATTGTTAAGATTTACAGACCTACAATATAAAACGCCAAATTTCCATGCAAAATAATTGTACCGCTTTCAGCACCTAAAATCCGAAAGAATCATACCGCCAGGGAGGTTAACAAAAACGCTACTGCTCCTAAACACTGCAAAAATGCTGGCAAAAAAGAGATTTCAATAGTGGTTTTTGAGCGTCTAGTGTGCATGGAGCCTAAACAAAGAATTTTTCAGCACCACAAAATGATTTCTTCCTGCACAGACTCTGTCTGTAATTTATCCGTACCTGCTCCAGGTCTGTTCACCACACTGTTAGTGTTGTCTGTGACTCAATGTAAATATAGCATTTTTATTAATCAGCACCATCAACTAGCTCTCCTTACAAACACTCTGTGATCTGTATCTAATTACTCCTTATCTCCTTCCACACCCATTGCCAAAGGTTTGCTGCTAACCCGGCTTTTTTATTGGGAGGGGGCTGGCACATGGGATCCTAGATATTATATTTACTGCGCTAGTTTTTGTCAAGTGGAAATGAGAACATTTTCTATTTCGGCTCTGATGTTTTACAAGGAACATCCATTCATTTAATAAAGCATATTAATACCATTTTAGTTGATTTTCTGCATTTTTTCCAAACCAGCTTGGCCTTCTGGGTTTCTAAAGGTTAAACCCCATACTTCTCAAGCTTTCTACAAGAAGCATCTTGGCTAAAAGGAAGAGTAAACTGAAAACGTGTTGGTAGGTGGCTGACGTCTTTGAGAACAAAATGTCCTTTTACCATTCTGCCAAATGTAAATGGTGTAATAGTCCCTTTTTACATTTAAATGGCTGCAGTGGTCTTACAGAGAAAGTACACCCTCGGGAAAAAAATCCAAATGAAATTTTCTTGATAAAAAAAATAATAATAATACTCTGTTCTGAGGCTGATTACTGTTTTTTCATATCAGCAGAAAAATATATATTGAAAGCACTAAAAACATCTGGTATAAATAAGATCCAGAGAAAAACTTAACAGTCATTAGTGCATTGTAAATGAGCAAAATGATTACTGTTAATAGAGTTCAGTAATTATGTAACCCTGTTTCTTTTACAAAGCAGTACAATCAACGTGGGCAGCACACTCCAAGGTATAAAAAGTAACTTTTTTCTATATCATGGAGCAAACTGTTCTAATAAAAATGCTCCCTGGCAACATGGCATAAAGAAAACAATAGCAATTTATGGTCCACTGATTTTACTGCACCACAACAAACTGTTACTGCTTTTTTTTTATAAAAAGAGAACACCAGCTAGTCTTATAATGCCAGTATGAAACACTGCATCATTCATACATCTCTATATTACTATATATATATATATATATATATATATATATATATATATATATATTTAACCCCTTTCAACTTAAATGCTAAGTCATTTGACATTATACACAGTTTATATTAGGGATGCACCAATACCACTTTTTTTAGCAACAAGTACGAGTACCAATACTTTTTTAAGCACTCACCGATACCAATTACAGATACCTATTTCTGGCATTTAGGGAGATCAATATGAAGAGGAGGAGGATGTGTAATATTACCATCTGGATGAGACCACGTATTGAAGAAACACAGCACTCCCAACACTCAGCACTGCCAGCCCCACAGCTACGAGGGCCATATTGCCAACCTATGTTCTCCTCCAATCCCATTGTAAATATTTTATTATATCTTTTCATGTGAAAACACTGAAGAAATTACACTTTGCTACAATGTAAAGTAGTAAGTGTACAGCTTGTATGGTCAGTGTAAATTTGCTAATGTGAAACAAAAATATAATCAAGCAATATTCAAACTAAATGTAAGTGAAAATACAAATAAAATATTCAGTGCAACTCAATATTAAACAAATCCAGTGTCAATAGCCTACTGGTAGGCTTATCGTGATTGCTACCAACACCTCTCAGTGTGTATCCACATGTTACTCTCAGTACAGTACTAATAAACATAATATAGTGTAGCGCAACCAGTAAAGCAATAAATCAAGTCCATATAATGTAAAAATTCCACTGTTGTGCAACTTTAGGTGACAGTTCATAGAATGGTTAATTCATAATATCCAGTGACTTCAGTGACCACTACCTCTAGCTGGAATGCCTACTCACCTCCAAATGATGACCCCACTACAGAGTCACACACACCTGGTATTATGTCTCTCAGAAAACCACGGGAAAATTAATCCTCCTCCAGGTGAGCTTCTTCAACAGGCGAGGAGCCGTCAGTGATTCAACCATTCCATTTTATATTAATATGGAAAGTTGATTATATGCATGTTTTCACATACCTATGTTAGTATTTTAATCTCTGTGTATTGTTTTAATAAATATGAGTAGCAGAGAGCACTATGGTTTGCCTTTGTCATTCTATGGTCACACATGATTGATTGGAGGAGGTCTGTGTTGTCCAGTGACACCAGGAGGAGGATTCATTTTCCCGTGGTATCCTGAGAGACATAATACCAGACGTGTGTCACTCTGTAGTGGGGTCATCATTTCGAGGTGAGCAGGCATTCCAGCTAGAAGTGATGGTCACTGAATATTATGAATTAACCATTCTATGAACTATCACCTAAAGTTGCACAACGGTGGAATTTTTACATTATATGGACTTGCGCTACAATATATTTTGTTTATTAGTGTAAATTTGCTATCCCCTCAAAATAACTTAACACACAGCCATTAATGTCTGAACCACTGGCAACAAAAGTAAAAATGTCAAAAATTTGGCCCAAAGTGTCAATATTTTGTGTGGCCACCATTATGCCCCACAGATGCTCAATAGGGTTTAGGTCTGGAGACATGCTTGGTCAGTCCATCACCTTTACCCTCAGCTTCTTTAGCAAGGCAGTGGTTGTCTTGGAGGTGTGTTTGGGGTCGTTATCATGTTGGAATACTGCCCTGCAGCCCAGCCTCCAAAGGGAGGAGATCATGGTCTGCTTCAGTATGTCACAGTACATGTTGGCATTCATGGTTCCCTCAATGTTTACATGTTGGCATTCAAGGTTCATGGTGCATACATGTTCACAGTACATGTTAGCATTCATGGTTTCCTCATTCATGGTTCCCTCAACTGTACATCCCCAGTGCCATCGGCACTCATGCAGCCCCAGAACATGACACTTCCACCACCATGCTTGACTGTAGGCATCAGACCACAGGACACGGTTCCAGTAATCCATATCCTTAGTCTGCTTGTCTTTAGGAAACTGTTTGCGGGCTTTCTTGTGCATTATCATTAGAAGAGGTTTCCTTCTGGGACAACAGCCACGCAGACCAATTTGATGCAGTGTGCAGCATATGGTCTGAGCACTGACAGGCTGACCCCCCACCCCTTCAACTTCTGCAGCAATGCTGTCAGCACTCAAACGTCTATTTCCCAAAGATAATCTCTGGATATGATGCTGAGTACGTGCACTCAACTTCTTTGGTCGACCATGGCGAGGCCTGTTCTGAGAGGAACATGTCCTGTTAAACCGCTGTATGGTCTTGGCCACCATGCTGCAGCTCAGTTTCAGGGTCTTAGCAGTCTTCTTATAGCCTAGGCCATCTTTATGTAGAGCAACAATTTTTTTTTTCAGATCCTCAGAGAGTTCTTTGCCATGAGGTGCCATGTTGAACTTCCAGTCACCAGTATGAGAGAGTGAGAGCGATAACACCAAATTTAACACACCTGCTCTCCATTCACACCTGAGATCTTGTAACACTAAGAAGTCACATGACATCGGGAAGGGAAAATGGCTAATTGGGCCCAATTTGGTCATTTTCACTTAGGGGTGTACTCACTTTTGTTGCCAGGGGTTTAGACATTATCGGCTGTGTGTTGAGTTATTTTGAGGGGACAGCAAATTTACACTGTTATACAAGCTGTACACTCACTACTTTACATTGTAGCAAAGTGTCATGTCTTCAGTGTTGTCACGTGCAAATATATAATAAAACATTTACAAAAATATGAGGGGTGTACTCACTTTTGTGAGATACTGTATATATATATATATATATATATATATATATATATATATATATGAGCAGCACAGGGTTAACAATGGAATCGTGATTATAGTACAGCTGTGTCCTAGTTCACACCCACTGGGCAGCACAGGGTTAGACCATGGGGCTCTGTCTAACAGATGGGCTGTATAGCACACAGGCAGTAAAACACTGGGATCCTGAATAGGCAGCACAGAGTTAATACTGGACTCCTAATTATAGCCTCAGTCTGCTCTCAGGGAAGTGCAGGGTTAATACTGGACTCCTTATAGACTCAGCCAGCTCTCTGGGCAGCACAGGGTTGATACTGGACTCCTAATTATAGCTGCAGCCAGCTCTCAGGGTAGCACAGGGTTAATACTGGACTCCTAATAATAGCCTCAGCCAATTCTCAGGGCAACACAGGGTTAATACTCTACTCTTATAGCCTCAGTCAGCTCTCGGTGAAGCACAGGTTTAATACTGGACTCCTTGTAGCCTCAGCCAGCTCTCTGGGCAGCACAGGGTTGATACTGGACTCCTAATTATAGCCGCAGCCAGCTCTCAGGGTAGCACAGGGTTAATACTGGACTCCTAATAATAGCCTCAGCCAACTCTCAGGGCAACACAGGGTTAATACTCTACTCTTATAGCCTCAGTCAGCTCTCGGGGAAGCACAGGATTAATACTGGACTCCTTGTAGCCTCAGCCAGCTCTCAGGGCAGCACAGGATTAATAGTCTGGGTTTATATAAGAAGGGGTGGAATTCATCATGTGATAGAGGGGTTAAAATACTCACCGACTCACCAAATTAAGGTGAGGTGTTTGCCTAAATGGAGATTCAAAAAGAAAGGAAAACAGCTGTATAGTACATCTAAAAAAAGAGGTGCATAGAAAGAGGCCCAGAGAAAGCACCCACTTAGTGCCAGATCAATCCCACAAATCTGTTAGCAGAAATAGGTGTAATCCTTGAAATAAAACTGTCCCAATATTTACAAGGTACTAAGCAGCTGTTTAAGAGAGCAGGAAAAAATACCAAACAGTAGTACAAAAATAAGCAGTACAAAAACGAAATTATTGAAATACTAAAACAGCGCTTAAATTGAAACTTGATAAAACCGCATTATCACAGTATGTGGTCTTTCTCACAAATAAAAGTCTATAGGCAGTAGATGGCAAGGTAAATAGTTCCAAAGAAAGTTTTGATTGTAGAATGAAAGTGGTCAGAACGTGCACCTTTCACCAGAAATCGTGAACCAATTCCACCATGTGCAGCACACTCCCCCAGGGGGTCAAACTCACCAGAATCACAAAATAAAGCCTTAAGGTAAAGTAAACAGCAACCACTCAGATTCTATATCCACATCACCATCAAGATCCAATAGTACAGGGTCTCCAAAGTTGTGTCATAAAATACAAGAAAATCGGCACATAGCGTAATCTCATTTATTTGTAGACAGAACCCCCCATATACAAGCGGACCCCTTCGTATAAACTGTGTACATCAAAGTTAAAAATCACAAGCACAGAAAAATATGTGACCCAGAGGGTGCTATCACCATTATCAGCCGTCCAGGATGGAGCGAATGCTTCCTTGCAGACAGCTGCAATCACTTCCGGGTAGGCGGTGTAGGACAGTGGAGCGCACAGCGTCACTTCGGCAGCGTCATGTTGGTCACGCCCTGACCGGTTTCGTCATTGCGGTCTTCTACAGAGGGCTGCTGACTGGCTAATGAGGAACTCAGGGTTTAATCCTGTGCTGCCCTGAGAGCTGGCTGAGGCTACAAGGAGTCAAGACTATTAATAAAGAAAGGAAAATTGCTGTATAGTACAGACTGTAAAAAAGTAGGCAGTAACAATCACCTAAGCAGTGTAGTATGAAAGCAAGTTTATTGAAAATAAATTTAAAAGTAATGTGGAATCTCATCCACTTTAGAAAGATCCAAAAGCTTACAAGGACTGAACAATGACAAAACATACATACAACATAAGTAAAAATAATCCGGATTGTTACCCAGTATGAGTAGGGGGGATCAAATGTATTCCTGGTGGATGAGATTCCACGTCACTTTTTAATCTATTTTTGATAAACTTTTTTGCATACTACACTGCTTAAGTGATTGTTACTGCCTACTTTTTTACAATCTGTACTATACAGCAGTTTTCCTTTATTAATAGTCTAGACTCCTTGTAGCCTCAGCCAGCTCTCAGGGCAGCACAGGATTAAACCCTGAGTTCCTCATTAGCCAATCAGCAGCAGGCTCCTCTCCCGGTAGGCAGAACAGGGGTAAAATGATGGCTCCCTCCTCTGTACAGCTCCAGGCAAAAAGTGATTTGCCTGTCTGCACACAGCAGAGATATTTGAGGGAGGAGGAGAGCTCTGAGCACTGAGAGAGAAGTCATAGCCAGTCATAGCCAGCTCCTAGGTCCCAACTGTGGTCAGTAGTGCAGGTCAGGTCTGGAGGAGCCAAATCTTCTGGTGGACTGAGCAAGGTCGATGAAGGAAGTATTCCTGCATACCCACACTCCCCTGTGGTCGTACATCAAGGCTGTTCCTCCTTACATGCATGGCAGACTCCACAGGTGAAGAATTGGCTCCTCCTTCGGCTCCACTGACAGCTGAATGAGTAATCGGTTGTTAAGGATGCAGCGGCCCCGCTCCTCAACAACCGACAATTGCCACATTATTTTGTTTACATTTCAGCTGTCAGCGGGGAATATTCAAAAGCCGCGTACACACGAGCGGAATGTCCGACAGAAAAAGTCTGACGGAAGCTTTTCATTGTCTATTCCGATCGTGTGTATGCCTCATCTGACTTTTTTTTTCGAAAATTCTGACGGACCTAGAAATGGAACATGTTCTAAACATTTCCGATGGAACCAATTCCTACTGGGAAAACCGTTCATCTGTATGCTGTTTCGAAGGACCAAAAACGACACATGCTCTGAAGCAAGTACGAGGCAGAAGCTATTGGCTACTGGCTATTGAACTTCCTTTTTCTAGTCCTGTCGTATGTGCTGTACGTCACCTCGTTCTGGACAGTCGGACTTTGGTCGGACTTTGGTTTGACCATGTGTAGGCAAGACCGCTTGAATGGAATTCCGTCGGAGAAACCTTTGGAGTTTATTCCGACGATAAAACCGGTCGTGTGTACAGGGCATAACACTTTTTTTTTACAGATTGCTTTATAAACAACAGTAAAGACAGCAATGTATTTATAAAGAGCTAGTCCACAGCAGCCTGTTACAGTGAGCTTGACTCAATGCAACATGACCCAAATTTTTTTGCTTTGAACTATGTTACAGCCGATTAATTTTGAATGTACTGGCTAACGCAGTGTACTGCTATGCAACACATAGTGTGTTACAGCACAGTGCATGGAAGTGTGAAAAAGTCCTAAAGAATATTACATGTAATTTTTTATGTCATTATTGCAAGTACCCAAAATTTTTAATCATCCACCTGTAGTTTTTTGCACAACAATCTTGGCAGGGAAAAATCAGAGCACGCTGAGCTTATCAGGTTCTTTTGCATTGCACATGTGCTTCTGACAATGACCATGCTTACTCAAATACAGAGCAGAAGGAGCAGAGAGCTGGCAACCTTCTCTAAGTATATCTAGTAGTAACTAGTTACATTCAACTGGACTTGTTCTGTAATGTCGAAGACATTTTTTGTATCTTATCCAAGTCACTTCTTCTGTTCTAATGGTTGTTCGGAAAACACCCCAGCATTTATAGCCAGTAATGTAGCACTGGCACCTTGATCCAATCACCATAGAAAGGCAGATGTTATAGTCCAAGAACTGGATGGGAAGTGTGAAAATTGTGGAACCATCTTGTTCTAGTTATATAATCCTTGGTGTTAGGAAGGATAAGTAGGTGTTAATCCTATGATTTACATGGCTGAGGGTGTGAATTGTTGTCAGTATGGTGGGTAGAGATGTTAAAATGGTAATATATGGGGAATACAAATGGTGTTGAAGGCCCTCATCTTTGTTCATTGATGGTTGTAACAGTTTCATGGCCACTTTTACCCCTCTTGCTAACCAGTTGTCCCTTCTGTCCAAAATGTGCACATCACTGTCCTTAAAAGACTATCCAATTTCTTTAACCACTTCAATACCAGGCATTTAGACACCTTCCCGCCCAGGCCAATTTTCAGCTTTCAGCGCTGTCGAAATTTGAATGACAATTGCGCGGTCATGCTACACTGTACCCAAACAAATTTTTTATCATTTTGTTCCCACAAATAGAGCTTTCTTTTGGTGGTATTTGATCACCTCTGTGGTTTTTATTTTTTGGGCAACAAATAAAAAAAGACCGAAATTTTTAAAAAAAAACAAGTTTTTCTTTGTTTCTGTTAAAATTTTTTGTAAATAAGTACGTTTTCTTCTTCAATGATGGGCACTGATATGGCTGCACTGACAGGCACTGATACGGCAGCACTGATGGGCACCGATGAGGTGGCACCAATGAGGTGGCACTGATGGGCACTGATGATGGGGACCGATAGGCGGCACTGATGGGCACTGATAGGTGGTACTGATAGGTGGCACTGATGGGCACTGATAGGTGGCACTGGTATGCGGCACTGATGGGCACTCATAGGTGGCACCAATAGGCACTCATAGGCGTCACTGATGGACACTCGTAGGTGTCATTGATTGGTACTCGTTGGTGGCATTGATGGGTACTTACGGGTGGCACTGATGTGTGGCACTGATGGGCACTGATAGGTGGGCACTGATGGGCACAGATGGGCACTGACAGGTGGCACAGATGGGCACTGAAAGGTGGCACCGATGGGCAATGACAGGTGGCACTGATAAAATATATTGGGGGCATTGCTGACAGATCTGGAACATAATGATGCCAATCAGTGCCCATTTGTGGGCACTGATTGGCACAGATTGGGCACATGTGGATGGCCATGGGGTACATACCTGGCCATCCACATGTTGCCCTTCCCTGGTGGTCCTAGTGGCGATCCCTGGTGGTCCAGTGTGGTGATCTGAGGGGGGGCTGTGCTGATAAACAATCAGCGCAGACCCCCCCTGCCAGGAGGACCGCCGATTGGCTCTCCTCTGCTCGCGTCTGTCAGACGCAAGTGAGGAAAGGCCGATTAATGGCTCTTCCCATTGACAGCGTGATCAGCCGTGATTGGACACAGCTGATCATGTGGTAAAGAGCCTCCGCTGGAGGCTCTTTACCAAGATCGGTGTAGCAGTGTGTCAGGCTGACACATCGCTCCACTGATCGCTACGATGCGCGCCCCCGTGGGCGTGCTGCGGCATGTTATCCTGCTGGACATCATATGACGTCCAGTCAGAATAACGGAACCACTTCCCGGACGTCAATCCGCTATAGGGCGGGCGGGAAGTGGTTAAAGTGTAGAAAAACTTTTCAGCCTTGATCTGTGTTCTGCTTTTTTCTTCGTTTGATGATGAACTTATGGATGTTTTAATGAAAGCCCAGTCTGGGTAGCCACAAATGTTTAAAACACTCCTGAGATGCCTGTGTTATTTGTCTTTAAAATTCTGTGTTTGTTGTTACTGAGCTGGATGTTGGAGAGATATAACCCTAGTCTAATCTAATAACCCTAGTTTGTGCTCCAGAGGGTGATGGGAGTTAAAAGAAAATGCTGGTTTGTGTGGATGGGCTTCCTGTAGCATTCAATGTCCAATTTTATAACTTACCTTGCAGCCAGACTTAGGAGGCTGTTTACAGTTTTTTTTTTATTTTGGTGCAACTGTGGCCATTTGTGACATTATTCTGTGTTGCACAACTTGAGAACCGAAAAACTATTAGCCCATAATTTCAAAAAATTTTGACCTAAATTTAGGGTCATTTGAAAATTAGTAACACCTGCAAAACATAATGAATGTCTACAAACCCTGTTGCATGCTAGTTGCAGGGCAGTGAAATGTTTTAAGCTGATGAGTAAAATTGTCATTTTCAGAAAGATTTACAGAGGATGATCTGACAATCCGTTTCGGCTAGAGTGAGCGAAAAAAATCAAAATATAAGGATATACATTTTTTGTTAAATCTAATGAGAATGATTTCTAATCATTGAATTCACTCCCGATGAGAAAACACATAACTAGTCTTATACGCATGCAAAGTTTAATCACCTCCAAACTCATTTTACAAAAATCAAGACATTGACAGGCTGGAGTCGCATGGATGACACAGGCTCAGGAATACCCAGCGCAAAGCTGTGGAAGAAAGAATACAGGAGCACCCATCCAGAACCGTGAGGCCAGGGGTCCGATGAAGGGGGAACCAATCTGCTGACACAGGAACTGTTGGGGCCAGTGTACAGCGGCCGCTTGGACTGTGTACAATGTTCGGAAATTACATCACAGCCTGGCGTAAGCTCCTGTGTCATCCATGGTGCTCCAGTTTCCAGGTACTGCCAGCTTTTTAATCCAAGTCTCTGTATAACCATCAACAGACTGCTGTATGCCTTGGTGATTACTTTTATTTCCAACTTAACAATAAAAAGTCTTTGCTTTGCTTCTGAGGATTCTATTTATGTCTGCTAATCAGCGCTGTTCATCCCTTCGATTGCTTGTTTGTCTATGATTCGATCCCTTATTTGTCTATGAGTTTTGGACAGCAGCGGCTACAGCTGTACTTACTTTTTTTTGGTCTTTCACTTGGTTTCTTATCTGTGCGCCTTTACTTTTGTTTTTAGTATTGAATGGACAAGTGATTTTTATTCTTTATTGTCTGAACGTTCCAATCAAATCCTACAAGTGTAAGGTCAGCACTAGTGTGCTGTGCTCAGGCTTCTATTTGTCACTTTACAGAAACAAAGTGATTTATTTTGTACACTAAGTTACTATTGGTTATCATTATGGATTTAGGGTGCATCATTGACACCATTACCTCATGTCTTGTAGATTCCAGATTGCTGTAAAACTACAGATGCCAAATCCTATTTGCTTTGCGTTCTTCAGAATCTGACTTCATATCAAATATATCTACTTTTTACTGTTACCTACATCTAATCTTTCACTCCCTTAACTCAAAATCATATTTCTATTTGACTAAACACACTTGTTCACAATTAGCGGTTCAAGGAACAGGCACATTTTGCTAGTATTTGAACAAATTGCACATTTCAAATGCTCAAAATGGATTTTAGATAACTCAAATGGTTTAATTCTACTAATCCTTAAAAACACATTTACATAAAAAAAAAAGTGCTTGTTCCTTGAACAGCTAATTTTGAATGGTGTGGTTTTTTTGTTTTTTTCTTTTAATCAGATTTTATTTTTGAAAAAAGCGATTTACAAACAAAACAAACACTAAATGACAACAACAAGAAAGAGCAACATAATAAAAAAAAGGGAAAAAACATAACAAAAATTTAAACAAACAATTAATTTACTTCCCTTCTTCCTTTCCTTTTAAGCAAATAAATCAGCATCAATAACAGTATTTTTTAGTTTGTTTATCTAGAGAAGAGGATCTGACAGGGAATACTATCTATGGGTGTGCCACATCCCAATAAGTCAAAAAAAAGAAAAGAAAGGATTCCCCAAAAGTGGGATTTTGAAGGCACTACCACAATATGGAAAAATATAATTTTATTTTCAAAAAATATCATATCAAAAAGACAATAATAAATGGTACTGATACACATAAACATCAATGTGGATACAATAGAAATCCATCTATGAAGGTAAGTAGATCTCCCTGAAACGACGCGTTTCAGAAATGTTTTCCTTCATCAGGGTTCAGGAAATTACATTTAGAATTCATTGACAATGCATGAGTATCCATGTGATTAAAAATAAAAATAATGCAGCTTCACGTCTGGCTTCCCGCAATTATCCACTAAAAGATCTAATTAGAGCCCCCTGGGCTGTATGAAAAAATAGGGGGATAGGGGACATAGTTTTAGTTTTTTCTTCATCAATCACACACAATTTTCATCTCATGACTGTTGCAAATTGAATGTTAATAAATAGAATAGACTATCATTCTGAGCCCAGCATTTTTCATTCTTGTCCCAATTATTTTTGCCCACTACTGTCTATTGATATGTAAACGCCTTTATTAGATCAGCAATTAGTGATCAATAATAACATCTAGGAAACATCATTTAAGTTTTGACAAGAAATCTCTAGAACAATGCTATACCTGGCTCCAGCAGGGCTCCTCCACTTCTTCCTGGCTGGAAGGCCCAGGTTGGACATCAGAAGCCTCAGCTGGGGTGGAAGGAGGAGTGGAAGGAAGGGTTGAGAGGAATTCCCTAACTTCAGTCTGGTCTGACAGAAATCGCAGTCTCTCATAGTATCACAGCCTGGGGACATAAATGTCATCTGCTGCTGCTCCTGATCTCTGGGAATCCTGGACCTTCTTGCACTCCCTTAGATAAGTGCTCCTCAGGCCACCAATTTTGGCTATTAAATAGGGGATGGTTGCCGTGGGGACCACCGGCTTCACCAACTCCAGAAGTTTCTCCAGTGCTGCCTGCCTCTTTTGTTTATGATTATAATGTGGATGTTTCACCTGCCACAGACAGGGCGGCTCCCTGTATTTGTCTATGAACAGGGGGAGGAAGTTGTGATCATTGAAGCCATCCATTTTCTCTGCAAGACACAACAAAGACAAACCCTAATGTCAGGCTAAACTCTCCTAATCTTGTCCCAATATAGGCCTCAATCTATAAGCAGTATAGGCCCAAGTTAAAATTGTACCTTTTTATCATGATCAGTGCTTCCGATACTCCTTCCTCCACTCACAGATCGTATGTACGACGCACGCGTGTTATGCTTTATATACACTGCGCATGCGTGAAAATCCTCCCACTCCTGACTTTCTTTCTAGTCTATTCCCCGCCCCTTCTCTTTCGGCGCAGTAGGGGAGAGCACATGGCGGAGAGACAACAGGTGCGTGATAATTCCAGCAACGAGGAGGAGGAGGAAAGCCCGGAGCCAGAAACGTCATGATCCTGTAGAAGATTTAAGGCATCAAATATGGCCTTTGTAGAGATGGTGGAGATGGTGGACATCTTGAAAAGGACTGACTATGATAGGAAGTATGGACCTTACCCAAACCCAAATGTGAGAAAGGCCAAGATCATGACTAAAGTTGTGAAGAGTCTGCACAGGAATTTTGGGGTAAGTAGATCCAAGGATCAACTGAGGAAATGGTGGTCGGGCCTCAAATTAAGGGAGCACGATCAGTATAGAAGGATCAGGAGAGGGCTGCAAAAAAGTAAGTAGTTGTCCTATGTTCCTATTCTTTATTTTTATTATGTTTGTGCTGCTCCATGTGCTTTTCTTTACTGTTCATGAGCACATTAATCGTTCGTAGGAAACGTTTTTCATTTGGCCACTAAAATACGATGTTTTGGCCAGATGCAGTTCAATACCATTTTTCTGGCCTACTTCTATTAAAAAAAGTTTGTTGTCTAGATGGGTTTGCAACTATAATGAAATGAAAACTAGATTCTGTGTAAGGAGAGGACACTCAGCAGCTGTTTACACATCTGGACACTGGAGCATTAGTGTGGGACAAAAGAACACCCTTTTTATTAGGGTTTCCCACACAGATGCTCCAGTGTATACTATAGGGGTGTCTCCATCTGTGAAGCTTGCACAAAACAGGTAAGTATTCAAGCTTTACAAAGGACAAAAAAAAATATTCAGCTTGAAACTCTGCCAAAACAGACAATTGTACCCCACTTCCAAGCAATGTTTCATATTCCTATTTCTGCCATCAAATATCTGTGTGCTAAGTATGCCTATTTTTGTTCACAGGGGAGAAAAGACTCGGAGGACACCACTCATCAGAGGACACCAGGGACCCCCCACCTCAGGAAGAAGGGGAAATCCCCCCAAACCCAACCAGAGGAGGAGGAGGGAGACGTTGTAGAAATTATCACCACAACAGGTGAGTGTCTGCGACCACAGCTTCAGGTAAGAGATGGATGCCTGCAAATTTATAATACATGGTGTTTTTTTTTGTTTTTTTGTAGGTGATCGGGATGTTGTGGAAGAGGAATGTCATTTCACCAGTGAAAGTGCCCAGATCCTCATTGGGGAGATAATGGAGTATAATAGGGATTTAGAAAACCTAAAGGAAAACATCAGTGATGTTCAAAACAAAATGATCAACATCATTGATGTTTTAGGGAGAATCTAAAACACCCAAAAATTCCTAAATTTCCTCAGCTTTTTTTATTTTTTCTGACTACTTTTTTACGTATTTTAAAAGCCAAATATTGAAGATGCACACAGTGTGTCAACATGTGCTATCTGCCATCACGGGAGATCAATGTGCGTGTTTTGTGGGTCCAACCCCTTCCTCGATAATAAAGTAGGTGAGAGGAAGGGGTTGCACCCACAAAACACGTCCATTGATCCCCCATGATGGCAGCTAGCACATGTTGACATTAGGCATGGGATCAGGAGGGAAATCTCCTTTTTGAATCCCAATTTGTGTGCATCTTCAAAATTTGGCTTTTACAGGGGTGACTTCACCCCATCTGCCGAACGCAATATCAAACACAGTTTGTACATACTCATGTCTGATATTGCCTTCACTTTATAAAAGTTGAACTTTGTAAGTTCCAGAGTTGTGTATTGTTTTATGGTTTTAAACATGCCTGTTTTACCTATAAAAGGCCATTTATCATTAATGTGACCTAAAAAAATGTTATACAACAAACATGATGGTTTGTTCAAAAACCCTTTTAGAAACGCACATGTGATTGTGCTTTGAGTAAAAAGTATGATAATCAACAATGTGTGGCTTCTTCTTTCAATACTCAAAAGCAGTTTTTGGAGTAAATTTTTTTTTTTTACGTGACAATGGGGGTTATTTACTAAAGGCAACTTTGCACTACAAGTGCAGTTTCAGTGCAGTCTCAAGTGCACTTGTAGTGCAAAGTGTATTTTCCTTTAGTAAATAACACCCAACAGTGCTTTATAATTTTACACAATCATGCCATTTTCATGACTCCCCAAATTTCGGTCATGGTGCTGAAAATGCAGAATATTTTTGTCAGTAATGCATTACATACATTAACAACAAAAAACAAGGTGTGTTTAGCAGACCCACAACATAATAATAACAGTTAGCCAAAGAAGAGATTGTCACCTCATGTCTCAAAGAAATTTTGTTTGCACTGTTGAAGAAAAAGGCCAAACAATAATAACATTAAAAGATAAGCGAGGAGACAGCTAAAAGAAAGCCAAGCAGTAAATCAAAGTAAATGTTTGTTCAGTTTCAAAGATATTTTTATGTAAAAAATGTCTCAGACATTGTCTGGCATATCGATGGCCCCCCTACCCACAATGTATTCCATGTATCTTATATGGACCTCGCGGGCACTCTGAGGGGGCCACTTTCAAGCGCTGTCAGGGTTGGTTCATTCAGAATTCCGGCCTCAGGCCCAACTGAGGCAGCATAGTTCAAAGAATTTCTCCTTAAAAAATTGTGGAGAACACAGCAAGACAGGATGATGTGATTGAGTTTATATTCCGCCATGTGTATCGGTGTAAGAAATAGGTGGAACCGGCTGGCCATTATTCCACACGTGTTCTCCACCACTCACTTGGCAAAGTTGGAGGCCACAGTCTGCCATTCCTGTGGCGTGGAAGGAAACTGTGGAGTCAAACCAGAAAAAATAAATTAGTCATTTTGCACATAAACATTGAAAGCAGATTAGACACAAACATTCTTGGCCAACATCAGTATAACATTTAATTTAGGGAGTATTTAAAGACAAACGTATAAGGTCCACTTATCTGATTCCTCACCCCCTCTGATGGCCCATTGTAAAAATTTTAGGGGGGAGATGTTTTGGACAGGTAACCCTCTCCACTTAATTGAGAGATGAATGCCTAAATACTGTGTATTACTTTGGCCAGCCCCTCCTTACTTACACTACTGGCAGCCTACTCGACAGGTAAGAAGTGTCATAATACAAAAATATGAATACACACTGTACAAATCGGAGCACAATTTTAACAATTTTCTGCAATTACCTATCAAGATAATAATAGGATACAAAAACTTTAAACAGTACCATTTGAAAGTATTCAGGCAGGCCCTTGCACTACATGCTTTGGGGAATTCATCCATAAATATGACCACAAAAGAGGTAGGTATAGTGTGTATGGGTTTGGGAAAGTCAGCAGATAGAGGATTGGTATTGGTTAACTTAGCGGTTGGGGGGAGGGAGGGTTCCAAATTAGTTTTGGACCCAAAAAAAAGCCTTTGGCATTCTGCCAGAATTTAAGGACACAAATAACATTTTTACACATTTTAGGGGGTGTTTAGGGTAAATCACTACAATGGAGCTGACAAAATACATTGTTAAGTGACTAGGCGAGGTGGATACGGGCCCAGGAGAGCATGCTGGGGAGGTAAGTGAAGGCAAATATGCATGAAGGGCAAAAAAAAACATTTAAAAATTCCAGCATGCATGAGGACAAAGGGGATATTCACAGCATATTGCAATCATGGTAATTAGGGAATGATGAAAGAAATACAATATATTATCAAACATTAAATACAATAAAATATGATGTTAAAGGATCAATCTTACTTTAATATAGTCCTTCTGCAGAACCTGGATGATGGCAGAACAGGTCTCTGGGATAATGATCCCCAGAGCCTGGGGGAGATGCCTGTCGAGAACTTGAGGTCCTGCAGGCTTCTCCCCGTCGCCAAGTACTGCAGGGTGGTGACTAGCCTCTGCTCCGGAGTGATGGCTTGCCTCATGCAGGTGTCCTGCCTGCTGATATAAGGGGTCAGCAAAGCCAAAAAATGGTGAAATACGGGGTCCATCATCCGGAGGAAGTTCCTGAAATCATCAGGATTATTCTCAGGGATCTCACAGAGCAAAGGCATGTGACAGAATTGGTCATACTGGAGCAACCAGTTCTTGGTCCATGAACTCCTCCCCACCCTGTTCATGGACTGGGCTTGTTTCAAACTAAGAACCCCAACACCATCCCCCGTACAGCACGAACTCTACGATGAGTACGTACACGCAACATGGCTTCAAACCGGTCAGCTGTTCAGAACGAAGTAACAGAATGCACTGAAGAACAGCAAGGCCTGTGAAGAGCGACCTGAAAATCAGTAACGAGTGGACAAGAACACACTGAATAAACCAATGGGAACTTACTGCACGCACTGAAGACCAGATACAAACTCACAAGCACAAACTGAACAGCAGAAAAACGACTATATTTAAAGCAGCAAACACTTCACCACGTTTCATTCTGTGTATTTGAATATAAATAAAATCAATTGTGCTCGCGCTAAAAATGTGAATTGAAAAAAAAAAAATATGAATATATATAAACTGAGTATAAAATATAAACTAATTGTGCAAAAATGTTAAACCATAAAAACATACATGTAAAAATATATATATATATAATGTGCAATCCTTATATATAAAATTCACAAAGTGCATCCACATAAAAGTGCAATCCTTATATAAAATGCTGAAAGTGCATCAAGCACGAATATAGACCTAATTAATAAGTGCAAATCCTGTGACAATCAAGTGTCCAAACAAAATACGATCAGTAGATTCAAACTGAAACAAAAAAGTGCAAGAAAACAGTGTCCATGAATGAAGTGTTCATCAAGCTTCTCCTGAAAAGTGTCCAAATCACAACAAGCTGGATGTGCTCTCCCGTGATCCCCCCCTTGTGCTTGCGCTCACCTCTATTCGTGTGACACGGTAGTTAAACAGTGTCAAAACACGCATTGGGGCCACTCCTGGGCTCACTCAGGATTCAATGATGTATGTCCAATCCTCACAGGTAAAACATGATTCATAAAATAGAAAAAGAAAGCTCCATGGTGTAATATAGTAAGGGATTTATTTAAAGTAAAAAAAGTTCCTCCAGGAGGGTACTCACAGTATGCAGGTGCTACAGTGCACCAAACTATACAGGTGTATTTCATTTAGCAGCGGCTCGTATGGCGTGCGGTGTGGTGCATATTCCTCTCCTTCCCTGCTGACAGCTCCATCCTACCCCTCCCTGACGCGAACTTTGTGCGACCGTGTGTATGCCAACATCCATTGGAAAAATCCGATGGATTTTGTTGTCGGAATGTCCGATCATGTGTACAGGGCATTAGAGTACAATATTTCGTGGTTGGCAAACACATAACAGATGGCCTGGGCATAGATATCCTGGCTCTGCCAAAACATTTTCTGCTCCACATCCCCCCCATGCCTCTGTCTCGCTATAAACTAAGTGCTCCCCCCACCTCCTCAATGCAGCAAAATGCCTTATACCAATACACTGGAAGAGCTTGCATATTCCAACCAAGCTAGATTGGTTGAGGAAGGTGGGGGAGATCATGGAAGCAGAGAGTTGGCTCGCTACTTATAGAGATACTCACGAGCGATTCGACCTTACATGGGCAGCCAGGAAAAACCACTTACATAACACAACTATGGCCTCATCTAGTTTAGACATATCATTATTTTTTTTAGCAGATCCATCCTTTGGGAGACTTGTCCAGGCGAACAATGCTTCAACAACTACAGGCTCTACTTAAAAGAAGACCCAATACATCAACAAACCTGGTGAGAACTATTCCACATGCTTTCTTCTCCTTCCATATACTTTTTTCCTACTATTTCTTTTCTCTCCTCTTTCCTGATTGTTATGTATTTTTTGCTGTGTTACATCCTTAGGATACCTGGGTATCCATTTTTTGAGCTACCTGGACGGTCACCAGGTTTCTGACCGACCTAGGTACTTCGAGTTCACTTATGAAGTTTACATTATGGGAGCCATGTATGCAATGACTCTAGACCTAAAGCTTATGAACACTCTACCCCCATCCAGTTTGGAAGGGAGGCCTGTCCATGTAGATCGAATGTCTGGGACAGGAAGGGTGCCCCCCTGGCTATAACAAGTAGATATGTCTCCCTTTTGATATGGTTGTCCGCATTCGGACCAAGCTAAATGTACCCCCCTATATCCCCCCGTTCCCCCCCCTTTTTTTCCCCTTGTCCCTACCCCTATTTCCCTCCCCTTCTCGTCCCCCTCCCTATTAATATGACCTTGTTGTGATGTCAAACTGTTTATAAAATTTGAAAATAAATTATATAAAAAAAGAAAACAATATTCCGGAGCAACCGGTACACTTGTATAGTTAATAGCATATCTAATTTAGCCACTTGCCTACGTCAAGTATTTAAGAAAAGAGGGGACGGCCACTCGTAAAAAACAGAGAGCAGAAATGCATGGCACGTATTCCCTGCTCTAAATTTTCAGCCCAAATTGGAACATGTACAGAAATTTAGCTAAAAAAGTGGACTTTATAGGCACACAAATAAACCGTCTAGAAGTAATAACTTGATTTATTTGGTAGACAATTGATTGAGGAAATAGCTATTACATATAAATACAGATAAAACGTTACATAAAATTGATGTTTGTGAGCCCACACATAGAAAAAACTCTGACATCACTTATTATGATACCAATATACAATAATATATTCAGAGGGACAGCAGTTGGGGTTCCCAAAATGCTATCCGAAAAGGAGAAGGGTGCTGTGGGTCAGGGTGTGTATCCGGGCACAGTAGTTCACTCAGTCGCTCGACATGTTACGCGTATAAGTACGCTTCTTCAGGAGCATAACAGTCGTGTAATTATCAGACACGTAAAAAATTATATAGTGTATTGCTGATAAGCAATATTGTACAGATGTATCCAGGGAGAAATGAACACCAGACAGATCTAGGAAGGCATAGGTGCTGGTAGAAAACACAGCCTCACTGTAGTTGTGGAGTCTGTTTAAATAGTGTAGAGAGTCTATCTGGAGGCTTAAAGAGGCTAGTACCTCGAAAACTTAAGAGCCATGTTTTGTGGTGTTGAAGGGTCTCCTGGTCTAACATCAGTGTCTGCTGGCTGAAATGTTTTTTTATTTGTTTTTGGATATTTGTTGTAGCAAAAAGTAAAAATTTTTTTTCAAATTTGTCGCCTTTTTTTGTTTATAACGCAAATAATAAAAACTGCAGAGGTAATCAAATGCCACCAAAAGAAAGCTCTATTTGTGGGAAAAAAGGGACATAAATTTTGTTTGTGTACAACGTTGCACAACCGCACAATTGTCAGTTAAAGCAACTCAGTGCCGTATCGCAAAAAATGGCCTGGTCATTAAGGGGGCAAATCCTTCCGGTCCTTAAGTAGTTAAAGGAACAGAATCACTTTTTTTTTTTTTAGGGTTACAACCACTGTAATGCTGCATACACACGACCGGTTTTGCCGTCGGAATAAACTCTGAAGTATTCTCTGAAGGAACTCCGACGGAATTCCATTCAAGCAGTCTTGCCTACACATGGTCACACCAAAGCCCGACCGTCCAGAATGCGGTGACATACAGCACGTACGATGGGACTAGAAAAAGGTTCAAGTAGTTCAATAGCCAGTAGCCAATAGCTTCTGTCTCGTACTTGCTTCAGAGCATGCGTCATTTTTGGTCCGTCAGAACAGCTTACAGACGAGCGGTTTTCCCGATTTTGTTCTGTTGGAAATATTTGCAGCATGTTCTATTTCTAGGTCCGTCAGAATTTTAAAAAAAAAGAGTCCGATGAGGCATACACATGATTGGAATAGACAATGAAAAGTTTCCGTCTTCCGTTTTCTGTCGGGCATTTCGCTCGTGTTTACGCGGCTTTACTCTTTGCTTTGTCCCTCACCCCCCTTGCCCACTAACTTACTCACTGCCCAAGACATTGCCAATATCTTCCCCACTTAACATACCTTGATCCAATCACTGTCAAAAGCTTATAAACTTTAGCTCCATAACATCTATAAAATTAGCCCCTTTTTAACTAATAAACCACCAAGGTATTTTTTCACTTCCTTGTTACCTCTAGCCTTGACTATTGTAACTCCCTCCTAATTGGCCTACCTCTCCATAGGCTATCCCCTCTTCAGTCCATTATAAATGCTGCTGCCATACTCATCTACCTTACTAACTGCTCAGTATCTGCCACCTCTCTCTGTCAATCCCTCCACTGGCTTCCAGTTGCCCAGCGAATTCAATTCAAAATACTACCAACATGGGGGCGTGGCCTGACCTGGCATGAAAATGGAAGCCTAATCCCTGAGCTCCTGCTGCCACAGGGCTAACCTGACTGAAGTTGGAGGTAATTTTGCCCCAGACCACACTCGAACTATGGGGACTGCCTCATGGAACTCCTCGGCATCCCGATCCTGCTTCCCCCGGGAACTAAACGGGGATCTGAGTCACAACATCCCCGAGATGTTCTGCTCCCACAGAGGGAACATGGCGCCTTCCCGTCATGGACAATCTCACTCACAGACACTGCCTTCACCTCGGACAGAACCACTGATGTCTGTCCCTCCAAACGTCCAAACGAACAGAGACGGCATTGAACTCTCCCCTCAACCCCATTTAAGCATGCAGGATCTGCAGACAATCGCAGATGACATTAAAGACACCCTCTCTGCTGCCATCTCTGAGCTCAGGCTGGATATACGCGCCCTGAATGACAAAGTCCTTACTGTGGAAAAAGCGTTGGACTGCAATGAGATGGTCCTAAGCATAGCCGCAAGCCGCATTGATTCACACACACTGCAGATGAGGGATATGCAACGCCATCTGGAAGACCTCGACAACAGAGGCCAGCGCCATAAGCTCAGGATGAGAGGCCTGCCGGAAATGAGGGAGAACACATGAACCCCACTGTGGTCGGCTTGTTTAATAGCCTCCTCAATAGACCACCTCAAACGCCTGTCGCCATGGAAAGGATCCACCGGCCTTACGACCCAAAGGAAGGGAGATGGACCCCCCACAGTCATCATTTGCTGAATTGTTGATTACAAGCTTAAGGAAGAGATAATCAGACAAGCGAGGGGCAGATCACAGATTCTTCACGAAGGGCATATAATCCAGATATACCAGGATCTTTCTGTAATCACACTACAGCACCGCGTGACCTGAAACCCTCTGCTGGACACCCTCCACACGAAAGGCATCCAGTACAAATGGAAGTTTCTATTCTGTCTCTCTGCCTCCACTCAAGGCCTCACGGCCCTTCTGAAAGTGCCTGAAGACCTACCACACTTCTGTGGTGCCATGGGTATACCTCTGGTGGAAGTACCCAATTGGTACGCAGATTTCCACCACACAGTCGCTAGGAAAGCTACTCCTCAGGAAGAACCCATGGAGGCACAAGACACCAGGTACTGCAGGAGAAGACCCCCGTCAGCCCTCAGACATAACACCAGTTCTCGCCTTGGATACCAAGATACCAGCCCTACTAATCCTCCGAAGTCCAAGAGAGCCTGCCGAGATCGCTAACCCCTCTCTGGTATCTTTTATCACCCTGTTCCAGTTAACCATGTTTGGCTTTATTTAGTTCTTTGAAGTTACTTGACTTTTTTAAACTGTTCACATGGACTAATCTCCTTAATTGCCGTTTACGCAAATGGGCACCAAAACCCCCTTCCTACAGTTCAGTTAGCATTCCTGTCACAGACCAAGCACACTCGATAATACAGTATAAGTCACCGCTCACACACTACCCTGCCCGGAGACATCCTTCAGCGATCGAGGCTACAAGACCCACAACGCATTGTGGCCTCCCCCTGCAAAGAACTCTGCCCACATCGCCCTGCCTCCTTTTTTAGGACCTCAGGGACATACCACACCTCCAGTTCTGAAGGATTCCAGCTACCTTACCTCTGCACGTGACATGGAACTCCTCCCGCAGAGTGCCCGCCCCACTCCGCCCACCTATACAGACTCTCTTCACACAGTCTCCTCATACAGTGAGGCACAGATCTTTACAAGATGGGTCAGCAAGCATGGCTCTTCACAGCTCTCCGGAACAGAGTACAAACTCTCCTTCATGGACAGACCCCACACCCGTCCAGCGATGGCTGAAGATCCGACCATGTCGTCTGCCGCTTCGCCCCGCAGTGGAAGAGAGGGGAATAGTCTCGGAGCCTACACCACAGCAACTGCAAATCAGCCCACAAGTATCTTAGGAATGTGACCTCCCCACCAGGTGACTGACACCTCATGCAAAGACAATTAGCTAACATGCAGTACACTGTCTACTGCTCGGCGCCTCATTTGCTTATAAACTTTAGCTCAGACTTCATGGAGTCCATAGTTTCTTTATTCAGTTTCCATTCTACATGTTTTGTGGTTAAATACTAATTTTGATCTGGTCCCTTCACTCTGCCCGGAAGTCTGTGCCCTACTGATTACTCCTCCGAATGGGAGGGGTCAGCCTTGACGGCAGTAAACATACCACCGCGCTTTGGAGCTGAGGTTCCCAGCACCTTCCTTATGTTTATTTTTATAAAGTTTCCTCGCTGCTCTTGCTCCTCAACACAACACTCCCACCTAGCTAAGCATTGATCTCTGTACTGATTACTTCACCCAACCTGAAAAGGTTAGCTATTCGCCTGCTCTTCCTTCATTGCATTCTATTACCCTGTGGCGTTGGACTATCATGTATTTATAGTCCTCCTTCACCGCTTTGGTGCTAGCCAACCCCTACACGGTTGCGTGACAAGGTGCTGCCACCTTTCTATGGGTGCTCACATTGTGCATGCATCGTACTTTACCGATCCAGTGTAATTTAGAGGTTGGTGGACAAACCCCTCCACACCTCATCGGTTGACCCTCAGTGACCCTTTCACTTCTCTCGAACATACCTCACCTGTAACGAACTCTCGTCCCCCTCTCCTTAACCTCCCATCCTTTCCTCACCCTAAATCTATGGCAGACACCACAGACTCCTGAACTACACGGAGCAATATGCAACTACACCCCTAGACATTTAAACGTTACTCGATCAACATACGGGGCCTAACACCCCTGAAAAAGGTCTAAACTCCTATACTCCCTGCAACAATCAAAAACCCACATAGCCCTCATACAGGAGACTACTTCCCCATGGTCTACCATGCCTCTAACGCAGAGGCAAAATCCAAAGGTGTTTTCATCTTAATCTCCAAACATTGCCCTCTCCAGGTTATTGAAGTCCAAAGAGACCCACATGGTAGATTCCTATTCCTCAATCTACACAACAGGTCCATCATGGTAGCTAATATCTATGCCAATTTTGCAGCAAGTCGCCTTCTTTCGAACCGCCCTCCAACAACTCATATGCTTCCAATCTGGGACTTTGATAGTTGGAGACGACTTTAAGGTAGCATTGAACCCCCTCACTGGACACCTCCAATGGTGCTTCCTCCTTAACTTACAGGGCCCTGCGAGCGATTAAACTGCAACTTAATAACTTACTACTTCATGATAAATGGCGCACGATACATCCCAATGTGAAAAATTTTACCTTTTTTTCCGCCCCACACAACAAATATTCTGGGATCGACCACTTCTTTATATCCCAAAACGATCTGACACATCTCACAAAAGCCACAATTGATCCCATGGTGCTTTCTGACCACAACCCCATCTCCATGACGTTAACACTGCCGATGAAACAATCCAGATCCAATATTTGGAAACTTGATAACTCCCGCTTGACTGACCCTGCCAACGTACAACAGATAACCACAAGCCTCTCACACTATTTTGCAGAAAATACGTCAGAAGACATCTCTCCCACCACTACATGGTTCACACATAAATGTATTGTACGGGGGGAACTCATCTCCCTAGCCGCTAGATGATATAAAGCTAATAAGCATGTGTTAATGAACTGACTGCACACTAGAACATACCCATAAATCTTCGCTAGCTTCCTCATCTTTGGCTGAACTAACCCAGGTTAGAGAAGAACTTCTAGATGAACTTAATAATACACTAAAATGTAAATTCACCCTGACCCAAAAACTATTTTACGAATTCGGCAACAAATCTGGTAAACTACTGGCAAGAGCACTTCAAGGCAAAAGAGCTGCTCACGTTATCCACAAAATCAAAAACTCCTCCGGTGATACCCTGGCTACCACCGAAGAAATTTCTGAATAATTCATATATTACTTCTCCAAACTATACAACCTACCCCCACACACTCCTCCAAGACCATCTCAGACCACACAACAGTTCTCACGGAATTTCTAGCCCAATACAGCCCACCCCCCCTTACCCCAGCAGAATCCTTGGACTTAGATCTCCCACTCTCGGTAGAAGAGATCCTGATGGCATTAAAGCAGATGAAACCAGGCAAAAGTCCAGGCCCAGATGGCCTGATGGTCAGCTACTACAAGTCCTTCCCAGACATTCTCATCCCCCACCTCACTCGAGCCTTCTACAATCTCTTCAACGATCTCTCTCCCTCTGCCATTGCAAGCAGAGACATCCTTGAAGTGCACATAACACTCATTCCCAAATAGGACAAGGACCCTACAATAGTCTCCAATTACCGCCCGATCTCACTTCTCAATGTTGACTTGAAGCTTTATGCCAAGGCGTTCACATTCTCCCCTTATTACCTAAACTAATTTCATTGGACCAGGTCGGTTTTGTCCCTGGCAGGGAGGCCAGGGACAACACCATCAAGGCTCTGAATATTCACCACTGGCTCTCCAAAACATCCACACAAGATTTTTTTTGCACTCCTTGGAAGCAGAGAAGACGTTCGACAGAGTGGCCTGGGATTATTTGGAGGCAACATTACACGTAATGGGTTTCCCACCCTGCCTACTCCAGATGATCCTTGCCCTGTACTCCTCTCCGACGGCTAAGCTCAGGATCAATCGCCGCCTGTCAAGCGCCTTCTCTGTGTCTAATGGCACCCGCCAGGGATGCCCCCTTTCACCGTTAATTTTCATCCTGACTCTGGAACCCATGCTCCGTAGGTTGCGAGACAACCCAGACATCAAGGGCATAGAGATCCTCCATAAACAGTATAAACTAGCCGCCTACGCAGACAACATCTTACTCTTCCTCACAGACCCTGTCACCACTATCCCTAACCTCCTAGCAGATTTCTCATTGTTCAAAACCTTATCCAACCTTCAGATCAACTTCGCAAAATCGAAGGCGCTTAATATAACACTACCGACCACACTCGTCGCACAATGCAAGCACAATTTCCTAGCGATATAACGTACCTGGGCATCAAAATACCTACTAATATAAAAGACCTTTATGCCAGAAACTTTCAGCCCGCACTACAGAACATACAGGGTGATTTTCAGAAATGGTATCTTGGCTAGGCAGAACCGCCATATTGAAAATGAATGTCTTGCCTAGACTTCTTTACCTCTTTCAAATGATCCCCATTGGACTACCCATCTCCTTCTTTACATTGTACAGACAAATGTGCAGGATCTTCATCTGGGAGTCCAAGACCCCCAGATTAAGCTAGGATAGGCTAGTACTCCCCAAACTGTCAGGGGGCCTAGGTCTCCCTGATCTCCAAAAGTACCACTGGGCATGTCACCTAACCAGGATTGTTGGCTGGCACTTACAATAAGCACTGGATCACACTAGAGGAATCCCTCGCAAGTCTACCACTGTCCAACCTACCAAGGATTAATTAAAAATCTGCCCCTAGGACATACATGACACACTCACTTATCGGAGCTACGTTGCAAATCTTTAGAGTAGCATGCAAGTCCCTAGCGCTCACGCCCTCCCCGGGCCATATGACCCCATTAGACCACAGCCCCGATTTCACCCTATGCCTTGCATTAAGAGACTCGACCAACAACTCCTACAACTTGCACGCCCGGGCACAACTTTTCTCTACCTCAGACTGCCCAGCTATCTCCTACTCTGGCTGTCTTTAGGCATTTACTGAAAACTCATATCTTCAGGGAAGCCTATCACACCTGCAACTAACGGAATTTTTATCACTTCCATCAGCTCATCCCCCACAGTTATAACCTTCTCTACCACTTGCCCCACACTATTAGATTGTAAGCTTCTGTAGCACTAAATCACGGTGGAGCTGCTGATTTTTAGCGGGCCACCTTTTTTCCCTGTAATTTCACCAGTACCGGGTCTAGGGTCCCATTGAGCTTACTGTCAGACAATGTAGGCAACAGTCACTTGAATAGTTTTCCAATGCTTTAATGGGAGATAACTGGAAGAAGTAGCAGGAAAGAGGTAGAAAAAGAATTGCAGGGAAGTTCAAATACCCTTTTCTTGGGGTAGCATCAAGGAATTTAAATCTTTAGGATGGAAGTATCCTCGGCTTAGGATTAAATCTTTGCCCGCCCGGATAGGTTTCTCTCACTAACCTACAGTGGGGCAAAAAAGTATTTAGTCAGCCACCATTTGTGCAAGTTCTCCCACTTAAAAAGATGAGAGAGGCCTGTAATTGTCATGATAGGTATACCTCAACTATGAGAGACAAAATGTGGAAACAAATCCAGACAATCACATTGTCTGATGTTTGAAAGAATTTATTTGCAAATTATGGTGGAAAATAAGTATTTGGTTACCTACAAACAAGCAAGATTTCTGGCTCTCACAGACCTGTATCTTCTTCTTTAAGAGGCTCCTCTGTCCTCCACTCATTACCTGTATTAATGGCACCTGTTTGAACTTGTTATCAGTATAAAAGACACCTGTCTACAACCTCAAACCGTCACACTCCAAACTCCACTATGTTGAAGACCAAAGAGCTGTTGAAGGACACCAGAAACAAAATTGTAGACCTGCACCAGGCTGGGAAGACTGAATCTGCAATAGGCAAGCAGCTTGGTGTGAAGAAATCAACTGTGGGAGCAATGATTAGAAAATGGAAGACATACAAGACCACTGATAATCTCCCTCGATCTGGGGCTCCACGCAAGATCTCACCCCGTGGGGTCAAAATGATCACAAGAATGGTGAGCAAAAATCCCAGAACCACACAGGGGGGACCTAGTGAATGACCTGCAGAGAGCTGGGACCAACGTAACAAAGGCTACCTATAACACACTACGCCGCCAGGGACTCAGATCCTGCAGTGCCAGACATGTCCCCCTGCTTAAGCCAATACATGTCCGGGCCCATCTGAGGTTTGCTAGAGAGCATTTGGATGATCCAGAAGAGGATTGGGAGAATGTAATATGGTCAGAAGAAACCAAAGTAGAACTGTTTGGTAGAAACACAACTCATCGTGTTTGGAGGAGAGAGAATGCTGAGTTGCAAAGAAAGAACACCATACCTACTGTGAAGCATGTGGGTGGCAACATCATGCTTTGGGGCTGTTTTTCTGCAAAGGGAACAGGACGACTGATCCATGAACATGAAAGAATGAATGGGGCCATGTATCGTGAGATTTTGAGTGTAAACCTCCTCCCATCAGCAAGGGCATTGAAGATGAAACGTGGCTGGGTCTTTCAGCATGACAATGATCCCAAACACACTGCCTAGGCAACGAAGGAGTGGCTTCGTAAGAAGCATTTCAAGGTCCTGGAGTGGCCTAGCCAGTTTCCAGATCTCAACCCCATAGAAAACCTTTGGAGGGAGTTGAAAGTCCGTGTTGCCCGGCAACAGCCCCAAAACATCACTGCTCTAGAGGAGATCTGCATGGAGGAATGGGACAACATACCAGCAACAGTGTGTGACAACCTTGTAAAGACTTACAGAAAACGTTTGACCTCTGTCATTGCCAACAAAGGATATATAAAAAAGTATTGAGATGAACTTTTGATATTGACAAAATACTTATTTTCCACCATAATTTGCAAATAAATTCTTTCAAAAATCAGACAATGTGATTGTCTGGATTGGTTTCCACATTTTGTCTCTCATAGTTGAGGCATACCTATGATGACAATTACAGGCCTTTTTAAGTGGGAGAACTTGCACAATTGGTGGCTGACTAAATACTTTTTTGCCCCACTGTAGCAGCCGGTACGTAGCACGAACAAAAGAAAAGTCTCTGCCACAGACTTAAGTGAAACAAAACTGTACGATCCTCTGCCACAGGATGTAGTAGTTTTTGGTGAACAGCAAACACAGTACCAGAACCTTTAAGCCGACCCGGCAGTACTTGTGCGGTAGTGTAGTTTAGGATATGTCCTCCAACCGAGTCACCAGGCCCTTTTTAAGACCAGTCTTACATGGTCTCTTCCAAGATGGGTCCTCCCCTGGATCTTCCGATTGTCCGGCTTCTTCCTGCAGGACAGACAGCACAGGACCATCCCAGTATAGCAGGCCCCAGACAGACTTCTGAGCCCAACTGCACGGCTGCCGCAACGCAACCCTCCAAGCCGGAGGGCTACTAGGTAGAACTCACTGACACATACCTCTAGGCCAGGAGGGCCATGGGGCTAGAAGAACCCCTGAACATGGCGTCTGTCCCATAAATACCCTCTCCCAGAATGCAACTCGGAGGACCACCTCCACCGAGTTGTCTCCGAGACAGAAGAGCACTCATACACTTCAGCCTGTTGCTTTTCCAACACCGGCCCATGATAACAACGACACCCACAGGCACAACGTGGAACTGCACGCAACACAGCCAAGCTGGAACAGAGGCCAATCTAACACTAAATTGAATCTGAACTATGTACAGAACAGATGACCCACTAAATTTACCTATAAGCAGTACACTTCTATGAGCAGGGACCTCTTAATCCTTGCATTTTACCTGTGAAGGTCCAGTTACTAAGATGAATACACAAAATTAAGTGAACAAAGTTATCAGTTCCTATTCTTTTGGTAAATTAACCTCAATACTTCTAGTTGTGACAGTTAAATATCCATATCTCGTCAAAAGAAGTTTATTGAGTATACAATGTTATAAAGATACATAAAGTAAGTTTACAAGGATCTATAAAGTAAGCTCATTGTTTTACAGTAGGGTTTATATAGGTAAATATCATGAAATTTCAAATATTAAACATTGGGTTCACGTAAACCTAAATTAAAGATATATATCATTTCCTTAGTTACTTTTGTATGTATTTAAATGATTTATACCTACTATACATATTGTTTACAAGTAGAGTGTATATAGGTCAAATAAATTCTGATAATGAGCTTTAATCGTAAGGTGGAGAAAAGGAAAGAGAAAGAAGAAAAAGGGTTGAAAGGTAGAGGTATGGTCCACAAGGTTGTCCCGCTCGTCAGTTTATTATTCTTTTTAGTTCTCTTTGAAGCCTTAGAATGGGTGTCTCTGTAAGTCATTTAATCTGTTACCATGGCAACAGGACAGAGTCATTGAAGTTTGACAGGAATTGTTGTTTTATCCAAGGACGCCAAAGTTTTTCAAATTTTGGAATTTGATTTTGATCGATGGCTACCATCTTAGCATGGGACATTGTATTATTCATTCTGTGAATTGTTTCTGCTAGTACCAATGTAGGAGATTTCCATGCCTTGGCCACTGTTTGTTTTGCAGCCGTTATTAGTTGGATCATAAGTTTGAATTGAGAGAGTGTTAACCATTCCGGTTTTAGATTAAGTAAAGTTAAATATGGATCTGGTTGTATTATTTTTTTAAATATTTTAGATGCAATCACGAAGACTTCCTTCCAGAAGGTTTGGATTACTGGGCACGTCCACCATATGTGTAAATATGTGCCTATTTCTGGGCATCCTCTAAAACAAAGAGCTGAGGTATTAGGTGAATATTTTGCCACTCTAGCGGGTACAAGGTACCAGCGAGTTAGGACTTTATAATTTGTCTCCAGTGCTAAGATGTTGGGTGAAGATGACTTAGATGTGAGCCATATGTTAGACCAGTCCGTGTCTTCTAAAGTTTGTCCCAGGTCCTCCTCCCACCTCTGAACGTAAGAGGGTCTATTAAGATTTGCTACTCCATATAATTGATTATAAAGTGATGAAATTGTACCTTTAGCAAATGGATCTTTTGTACAGATTGATTCAAAAATGGATAATTGGGATAATGGTGTATCCCCCTTTAGGAATGGTGTATAGAAATTTTTGATTTGGAGATATCTAAATATCTCAGAGTTTGGTAGATCATATTTTTCTCTAAGCGATGGGAATGAAAGGAATGATTTAGATGCTATGAAGTCATTTAGTGTCTGAATGCCTGATGTTGTCCAAGCTTTAAAAGAATTTGGGTAGATCCATGCCAGGTAAAAGGCCGGATTTCTGATAAAAGAAAGGAGAGGATTGTGTGGAGATTGTAACTGATATTTGGTTTTTAGTTTATCCCAGAGAGATAAGAAGTGTTTAGTTATGGGATTGTGAATTTTAAAGCGGTCTTTAGGATCAAGCCATAATAAATTTGATATTAATAGAGGGTCATTTTCTGAAGCCTCTATAAATACCCATAATGGGATTTCCTGTTTTGCATGGTATTTGGACAGACTGGCCAAATGTGCTGCTCTGTAGTAGTTAGTAAAATTAGGGTATCCCAGGCCTCCTTTATTTTTGGGAAGATGTAGTGTGTGTATAGGTATACGTGGTTTAGAAGAGCCCCATATAAACGAAGTTGCTCTTTTTTGTACTATTCTCAAAAAATAGGAAGGAATTGGAATAGGGAGGACTCTGAATAGATAAAGCAATTTGGGTAGAATAGTCATTTTGATTGCATTAATCTTCCCTATCCAGGATAAAGGAAGTTGCGACCATTGTTTTATTAGATTTGTGATCTGTCTTAATACAGGAGGATAATTGGTTGAGAATAAGTCAGAATGAGATGCTGTTAAATGAATTCCAAGATATGGGATTGATTTTTCTGCCCATGTGAATGGGAGTGCAGCCCTAGCCGGGATCAATTCCATGTTTGTGAGTGAAATATTAAGCACTAGGCATTTCTTAGGATTAATCATAAGGCCGGATAGGGCTGCAAATCCATCAAGAGCTGGTATTAAGTTAGGACCAGAGACCTGTGGTGATGATAGAAAAAGTAATATATCGTCTGCAAATATACATAATTTGTGTGTAATACCTCCTACTTCATTGCCAGTTATAGTTTGGTTTGTTCTGATGTATTGGGCCATGGGTTCGAGTATAAGGGCAAATAATAATGGAGATAATGGGCAACCCTGTCGGGTACCTCTTTCGATATTAAAGGCTTCAGATTTGTATCCAGCATATTTTATATAGGCTTTGGGTTTATTATATAATGCTTTGATCCATGTTAAAAAGTGGGGTCCAAAACCCCATTTTTGTAATGAATATTGCATATATTGCCAGGATACTGTGTCAAATGCCCTCTTAATATCGAGAGATAGAAAACATAAAGGGATTTTCCGTTTTTTAGCAATATGTGCCAATAACACTGCCCTGCGTATATTATCGCCTGCCTGTCTATTTGGCATGAAGCCTACTTGATCTCTATGTATTAATTTTCCTATAATGCTATTGAGGCGTTTTGCTATTATTTTTGCTAATAATTTAATATCGAGGTTTAACAGAGAGATAGGCCGATAATTCACACAGGAAGTATCATCAGAAAGGGGTTTTGGGATCATACAAACAATTGCCATTAGTGTTTCTTGCTGAAAAGAATGTCCATCTAGAAGTTTGTTAAAAGTTTCAGTGAGAATGGGAGAGAGTATTTCTGAGAATGTTTTATAGTATAAAGCCGAGTAGCCGTCTGGGCCTGGTCTTTTGTTAAGTTTTAGGTCTTTTATGGCGTTAGCAACTTCATCTATAGTTATAGGCTCATCCAAACTGCTTTTTTGATTGTGAGATAACTCAGGTAAGGTTATTTTTGAGAAGAAGGATTCAGCTTCTGTAGGATTAAATTCATTGTTTGTCTTGTATAAAGTTGCGAGATGTGAGTGAAATTTATGGACTATTTTAACTGGATTACAAGTGTAAACATTTTTTGATAATTTCAAACGTATTGATTTGAAAGATTTGTTAGTTGAATTTAATGCCCGAGCCAAATATGTAGCTGGTTTGTTTGTATTCATGTAGAAATTGTGTTTGGAGCGTTTGAGGGATTTATCAACTGACTCAGTGAGAAATAGATCGTATTCCAATCTAGATTTTTCCAGATGAGATTTTGTACTCTGAGATGGATTATCTTGAAATGATATGTAGGCTGCATTAAAATTGAGTTCTAGTGGGGGCAGGAGGCGGAGCCTAGCAGAGCAGACATGCATTGTTAGAGCTCCACACCGCTGAGGAGAGAAGAGAAGGACAAAGCGGAGCCTGCATGCTCAAAAGGTATCCATTTGAACATTTTTGCCCCAGGGAACAAACTGTGAAAGTTTGGGCAGGAAATATGGTACTGGGAGGAAACCATGGCAGAAATAAAAATCACCTCACAAAGCGCTCACAGGCACTCACTGCAGCTGAAGCAGCTCCAGTCACCTCACAAGATACAGCATCAGGGCGCTCTAACAGACAAAAAATGTCACAGCAAGACTCTCCATTTGAGTCAGATACAGAACAAATCCTCTCACAAACTTCTCCACAAGCCTCCTCAGTATCCCCAGTAATATTATTACAATTTGAAAAGATGCTTCATAAGGCTTTAAAACAAACCTCAGACCAAATAACAAAAAGCCTAACCAAAGAAATAAGAGAGCTGGGAAACCGCACCGCAGCCTTAGAAATAAAAATGGATGAAATTGAAATTACAACCCAAGAAAATATAACAGAATTGGAACAATTAAAAAAAGAGAATTTAATACTTCAAACTAAGCTCGAAGATTACGAAAATAGAGCCAGACGTTCAAACTTGCGCATAAGGGGAATACCTGAAACTGTGACAGACCTGCAATCTACTATTACTGCTCTATTACAAGAACTAAAGCCAGATATCCCTATTGAACGTTTAGAACTGGACAGAGTACACAGAGCCCTCACAGCCAAAAAGAAAGATGGACCCCCACGTGATATAATCACAAAATTTCATTATTACAGAACGAAAGAACAAATACTAATTGCTGCAAGAGAAAAAAAAGAACTTAATTTTCAAGGACACAATTATCAAATTTTTGCTGACCTATCCCAACTTACTATTACTAAAAGACGATCCATGAAACCCCAACTAATGGAACTGCAACGCCACAACATTATGTATCAATGGGGCTTCCCCTTTTCAGTCAGATTTAACTACCAAGGTACAATTTACAGAAGCAGATCAGCAGATGAACTACAACAAACCCTTTTAAAATTAAATCTGACAGAACCCACAAGCAGCAACACTCCCACATGCAGAAGAATGGCGTCATCTTCACCTTCAGGCAGCACCCAGAAAATTTCAGAACAAAATGGGAATCATCATTCTCACAAAAGAGGCCGTTATGCCACATCATCCATGGACCAAGAAGATTCAATGGACTGACATCCTAATTCCTGATATCTCTTCATTTATTATACTAAGAGATGGTTCTCTATAAAAAACCTATATTTATAACTGAATGTAACTGCATTCTGATAGTCACACACTGTATGGGATCATGTTACATTCCAGTTATATTTCTTATTACTTCTGATTCATATAGCCTTAGAATATATAAGTGAAATAAGGAAATTCTTGTTCAGTTATATATTATCAGGTAATAACAATAGATTTATTACTTTTTAGGACAAATATGTTCAATAATCCAGAAGTAATGGAAGCTTTTTCTTTCTTTTCTTAAAACAAATATATTATTACCTAACTAGTTCCTAGAATTATGTTTTTGTTTATTCTAATCTGAAGCAATACAACCTCAATTTTATGAGTTAACATATCTAAACAGTTGCATATGAATAAAATATGTAATTGTTTACTCTAAAAGGGTTAAAATCCCAAAATAATTCAAACTATCTTCATCAATACCAAAGTTATTAACAGTACCTTTCTAACTGAATTATTTAGCCTAGGACAAGACTAACCATATACAACCACCCTGGAATAAATAATTTCAACAAAAACTGTATTCTGCACTCCAATTAATGAAACATCATTTTGATGTCTTTTGACATAGCACTTCTCTCCTGTAAGCGGAAGATCCGTGTACCCCCATTAGCCCTCCTCATTCTCCCAACCATATTATGTGGGAGTGTGACGAAGGCACTTATTCCCCTGAGAGAGATATTTATTCTCTTTCACGGGTAAATTGTGATTACTTGCAAAAAATAATTTATACAATGTATCATCTAATCTCATATGTTTTTTGTTTACTCTTTACTCCAGAATTCACTGGTTTCTTTTCTATCTATTCATCTCTTCAGTTCACACAGGTTGATCTGCGCAGTCAGCTCTGCATAACAAAAAGTAAGTCAAAACTACGATGTTGCTCTTTTTTGTACTATTCTCAAAAAATAGGAAGGAATTGGAATAGGGAGGACTCTGAATAGATAAAGCAATTTGGGTAGAATAGTCATTTTGATTGCATTAATCTTCCCTATCCAGGATAAAGGAAGTTGCGACCATTGTTTTATTAGATTTGTGATCTGTCTTAATACAGGAGGATAATTGGTTGAGAATAAGTCAGAATGAGATGCTGTTAAATGAATTCCAAGATATGGGATTGATTTTTCTGCCCATGTGAATGGGAGTGCAGCCCTAGCCGGGATCAATTCCATGTTTGTGAGTGAAATATTAAGCACTAGGCATTTCTTAGGATTAATCATAAGGCCGGATAGGGCTGCAAATCCATCAAGAGCTGGTATTAAGTTAGGACCAGAGAGCTGTGGTGATGATAGAAAAAGTAATATATCGTCTGCAAATATACATAATTTGTGTGTAATACCTCCTACTTCAATGCCAGTTATAGTTTGGTTTGTTCTGATGTATTGGGCCATGGGTTCGAGTATAAGGGCAAATAATAAGGGAGATAATGGGAAACCCTGTCGGGTACCTCTTTCGATATTAAAGGCTTCAGATTTGTATCCAGCATATTTTATATAGGCTTTGGGTTTATTATATAATGCTTTGATCCATGTTAAAAAATGGGGTCCAAAACCCCATTTTTGTAATGAATATTGCATATATTGCCAGGATACTGTGTCAAATGCCCTCTTAATATCGAGAGATAGAAAACATAAAGGGATTTTCCGTTTTTTAGCAATATGTGCCAATAATACTGCCCTGCGTATATTATCGCCTGCCTGTCTATTTGGCATGAAGCCTACTTGATCTCTATGTATTAATTTTCCTATAATGCTATTGAGGCGTTTTGCTATTATTTTTGCTAATAATTTAATATCGAGGTTTAACAGAGAGATAGGCCGATAATTCACACAGGAAGTATCATCAGAAAGGGGTTTTGGGATCATACAAACAATTGCCATTAGTGTTTCTTGCCGAAAAGAATGTCCATCTAGAAGTTTGTTAAAAGTTTCAGTGAGAATGGGAGAGAGTATTTCTGAGAATGTTTTATAGTATAAAGCCGAGTAGCCGTCTGGGCCTGGTCTTTTGTTAAGTTTTAGGTCTTTTATGGCGTTAGCAACTTCATCTATAGTTATAGGCTCATCCAAACTGCTTTTTTGATTCTGAGATAACTCAGGTAAGGTTATTTTTGAGAAGAAGGATTCAGCCTCTGTAGGATTAAATTCATTGTTTGTCTTGTATAAAGTTGCGAGATGTGAGTGAAATTTATGGACTATTTTAACTGGATTACAAGTGTAAACATTTTTTGATAATTTCAAACGTATTGGTTTGAAAGATTTGTTAGTTGAATTTAATGCCCGAGCCAAATATGTACCTGGTTTGTTTGTATTCATGTAGAAATTGTGTTTGGAGCGTTTGAGGGATTTATCAACTGACTCAGTGAGAAATAGATTGTATTCCAATCTAGATTTTTCCAGATGAGATTTTGTACTCTGAGATGGATTATCTTGAAATGATATGTAGGCTGCATTAAAATTGAGTTCTAGTTTTTTTGCTAGATTTTTGCGTTCCTGTTTAAATAGTGCCATTTGTCTTTGTATTGTACCACGCAAGACAGGCTTATGAGCTTCCCACAGTGTTATTGGGGAGATGTCTGTTGTATTATTAATTGATATGTATTCCTTTAAAGCTTGTTCAATGGCCATCTGATGTAGTGGGTGTTTGAGCATTATGTCCGGTAAGTACCACGTTGGGTCATGCACTTTTGGTATGGCTGAGGCTATAGTAGTGTATACTGCATTATGGTCAGACCACGGAATCGGAATTATATCTGATGCAATAATTTCTGGTATCATTCCTATTGTTAGAAAAATATGATCTATTCTGGTGAAGGTTTGATGAGGGTGCGAGAAATAAGTGAATTTCTTTTTCATTGGGTTACTTTCTCTCCATGAATCTACCAGATTGTATTTGGAAAGAAGTTGAGAAAAAGGTAATCTAGAGGTTATTTTGGATGGTGTAAAAGGTGATTTATCTAGAAATGGGAGGAGGACCTGGTTCGAATCCCCACACATTATCACTGTTCCTATTTTGTGTGTATTAATCACTTGTAATATATGTGAGAGGAATGGTGTAGGTTGTTTGTTAGGAGCGTAGTAGGAAATCACTGTGATTGCTGTATCCATTATATAACCCATGAGTATCAGGTATCTACCTTCTGGGTCTTTAATTTCTGATGATAAGGTGAATGGTGTGGATCAGTGAAATGCAATTAGAGTTCCCCTTTGCTTGGTACAGGCAGAAGCCGTGTAAATTTGTTGATAAAAAGGAGAAATATATTTTGGAGTAGAATCTTTGGTGAAGTGTGTTTCTTGGAGGCATACTATGTGAGCCTTCTTGTTATGGAAAGTACGGAAGGCTTTGGTCCTTTTTTGAGGGACATTTATTCCCTGAACATTCAGGGAAAGTATATTCAGTGGTGCCATGGCAACAGATCAAATAGTTTTGACTTACTTTTTGTTATGCAGAGCTGACTGCGCAGATCAACCTGTGTGGACTGAAGAGATGAATAGATAGAAAAGAAACCAGTGAATTCTGGAGTAAAGAGTAAACAAAAAACATATGAGATTAGATGATACATTGTATAAATTATTTTTTGCAAGTAATCACAATTTACCCGTGAAAGAGAATAAATATCTCTCTCAGGGGAATAAGTGCCTTCGTCACACTCCCACATAATATGGTTGGGAGAATGAGGAGGGCTAATGGGGGTACACGGATCTTCCGCTTACAGGAGAGAAGTGCTATGTCAAAAGACATCAAAATGATGTTTCATTAATTGGAGTGCAGAATATAGTTTTTGTTGAAATTATTTATTCCAGGGTGGTTGTATATGGTTAGTCTTGCCCTAGGCTAAATAATTCAGTTAGAAAGGTACTGTTAATAACTTTTGTATTGATGAAGATAGTTTGAATTATTTTGGGATTTTAACCCTTTTAGAGTAAACAATTACATATTTTATTCATATGTAACTGTTTAGATATGTTAACTCATAAAATTGAGGTTGTATTGCTTCAGATTAGAATAAACAAAAACATAATTCTAAGAACTAGTTAGGTAATAATATATTTGTTTTAAGAAAAGAAAGAAAAAGCTTCCATTACTTCTGGATTATTGAACATATTTGTCCTAAAAAGTAATAAATCTATTGTTATTACCTGATAATATATAACTGAACAAGAATTTCCTTATTTCACTTATATATTCTAAGGCTATATGAATCAGAAGTAATAAGAAATATAACTGGAATGTAACATGATCCCACACAGTGTGTGACTATCAGAATGCAGTTACATTCAGTTATAAATACAGGTTTTTTATAGAGAACCATCTTTTAGTATAATAAATGAAGAGATATCAGGAATTAGGATGTCAGTCCATTGAATCTTCTTGGTCCATGGATGATGTGGCATAACGGCCTCTTTTGTGAGAATGATGATTCCCATTTTGTTCTGAAATTTTCTGAGTGCTGCCTGAAGGTGAAGATGACGCCATTCTTCTGCGTGTGGGAGAGTTGCTGCTTGTGGGTTCTGTCAGATTTAATTTTAAAAGGGTTTGTTGTAGTTCATCTGCTGATCTGCTTCTGTAAATTGTACCTTGGTAGTTAAATCTGACTGAAAAGGGGAAGCCCCATTGATACATAATGTTGTGGCGTTGCAGTTCCATTAGTTGGGGTTTCATGGATCGTCTTTTAGTAATAGTAAGTTGGGATAGGTCAGCAAAAATTTGATAATTGTGTCCTTGAAAATTAAGTTCCTTTTTTCCTCTTGCAGCAATTAGTATTTGTTCTTTCGTTCTGTAATAATGAAATTTTGTGATTATATCACGTGGGGGTCCATCTTTCTTTTTGGCTGTGAGGGCTCTGTGTACTCTGTCCAGTTCTAAACATTCAATAGGGATATCTGGCTTTAGTTCTTGTAATAGAGCAGTAATAGTAGATTACAGGTCTGTCACAGTTTCAGGTATTCCCCTTATGCGCAAGTTTGAACGTCTGGCTCTATTTTCGTAATCTTCGAGCTTAGTTTGAAGTATTAAATTCTCTTCTTTTAATTGTTCCAATTCTGTTATATTTACTTGGGTTGTAATTTCAATTTCATCCATTTTTATTTCTAAATCTGCGGTGCGGTTTCCCAGCTCTCTTATTTCTTTGGTTAGGCTTTTTGTTATTTGGTCTGAGGTTTGTTTTAAAGCCTTATGAAGCATCTTTTCAAATTGTAATAATATTACTGGGGATGCTGAGGAGGCTTGTGGAGAAGTTTGTGAGAGGATTTGTTCTGTATCTGACTCAAATAGAGAGTCTTGCTGTGACATTTTCTGTCTGTGAGAGCGCCCTGATGCTGTATCTTGTGAGGTGACTGGAGCTGCTTTAGTTGCAGTGAGTGCCTGTGAGCTCTTTGTGAGGTGATTTTCATTTCTGCCACGGTTTCCTCCCAGTACCATATTTCCTGCCCAAACTTTCACAATTTGTTCCCTGGGGCAAAAAGGTTCAAATGGATACCTTTTGATCCTGCAGGCTCCGCTTTGTCCTTCTCTTCTCTCCTCAGCGGTGTGGAGCTCTAACAATGCATGTCTGCTCTGCTAGGCTCCGCCCATCTCCCCCATAAATATCCATATCTCAAACTCTTAAGCTGGTAAAACATGGATCAAAATTCAGCCAGTTCCACAGGGACTGGCCACATTTCAATCCATGTATGGGTAGGGTCAGGTGGTTGCACTCAAGTCAATCTAATGTTCAACTTCTGTACAAAAGCCCTGTTGGATTTTTGCCACTGATTCTGAGGGTGGGGAAGTCTCTGGTTTTTTTTTTTGGTCATACTCCAGGCCACATGTTGATTGCAGTTGGTAAGTAATGTGTTTGCTGCATCCCCCCCTGCCGAACCTATCCCTCCATGTTCAGCCTCTCAAGGAGTTGGAAGACCCTGAATGCTGGAGGTAAATCCTTCTAGGATGTAAAAAGAGCAGTGCAGCGCTGGACAAATGTCACAAATGTGAAATGTATTATATCAAAATAAATAAATTGACCAACTACAGCAAATGACAGCCAATGATAATGGCTAATATAAAAATCAATCAATTGAGTGCTGCCTGGGCTCACCTGTGGCTGCTTCTGAAGTGAGTGGATGAAGGCAGATGGCTCTTAAGGAGACAGTGTACCTGTTTTTTGGTGAGAGTTAATATGCTTTTCTCCATATATTTTGTGCAAATATAAACTTGCCACACCTGTTAGTTGCACAGAAGATTAGCAAAGGTAGGAGAGGGCAACATGGGACATGGTTTTTAAAAGAGTGCTCAAGGAAATTATGCAAATTAAGGTGTTTTGCATTATTTTAGGAGCAGAAACCCTGAACGCAAATGCTCCAAAAAACATAAGACCCGCCAACGATCATCTTATCCTGACCAGGTCCATGACACCTAACAGGTTGTCACATTCATTAAGCATGTGGTCAATACACTCTAAAGGAGTCCTTTCCACTTACCCTGTGAAAGGACAGGACCCAGGAAATTGGCACATGCCAGCATAATAGAAAATGCCTTGCCAAACTCAGGGTGCATTTTTGGACCTGCATGCAGTCTGCAGTGGCAGAGAAATTAAATTGTACAGGTTGCCTCACAAGGATGTGGTTTGTGCAAAGTTCTAAGCTCTAAAGCAGAAAGTATGCTGCAAATATCCATGCCACAAGCAACACCCACAGTGATAGAGAATAAAGTGCTTGTTGATGGAGGATGGTCTTTTCCCACAATCATAGAACGTAAAGCGCTCGTTGATGGAGGATGGTCTTTACTGACAATGGTAAAGCGCTTGTTGATGGAGGACAGTCTTTTCCCACAATGATACAGTGTAAATCGCTCATAATGAAGGAAGGTCTTTTCTCATAAGTACAGAGCGTAAATCGCTAGTTGATGGATGACAGAGACCTCGTCAGAAGACCAATTTGCAGTAACAGTTTCTCTAAGTTTTATCCATATAAGATAGCTGATGTATGTTTATGCACTGCACTTCCAGGGGTGGATGCTGCCTTCTAGTGTCTGGTGCAGCAAGTGTTTTTGCCTCTTTATAACTTGGTTGCCTTCAGAGATCCTATGGATGAGAAAGTTGACTTGTTCACACCAGATGCAGTCCACTTCATTTTTATTCCGCATCAAGAACGCATGGACAGTGTTTAACTTTGATTTCAATTATCTAGTTCACACCAGTACACCGCATTCTAGTGCAGTCAACAAAAGTAGAATGTTGCATTGTTTCTGTAGGGAACACATCTGGAAAGTGGCAAAATGCATTGAGAATGCAACAAAAACAGTCATGCAGAAACCCATCTGGAACACAGAAATTTGTGGTGATCTGGCCATCAGGCTTGCACAGAATCTATACAGTGACAGATTTTACCTGCCAACCAGCAATAGAGTTAACTTCGCTATAAAAAATTTAGCAATGGCATAACAATCAACACTGGAAACTGCAAGGATTGGCACAGTTTCTGTAAAGAGTGGAACCTAGCAACTTTTTTGGTTGATGCTTTTACTAGACCTAGTAAAAGCGCTGGCGCAATCAGTCACTGCTATAAAAGCATTGTGGTTACACCACTGGATTCTAAATGAATCTTTACTTTTTTCTCTTTCGTAATGGCTGATTTTTGTGTTTTAAATTGTTGTAATTGTTCACATGTTTTGATGATTTCTGTGTCTAGCATCTTGGTTCTCTTGGTATATTCATCAATTAACGTCTCCATGAGGCTTCATGAGCATGTTTGAAGTATGTTTTCCCATGTTAGTTTAAAGTTAGTGTCCAGGTCATCCAACGTAGGGAAAATCTGGACACGAAGTCCTAAAGGGTTGATATTGCTTTTAATATAGTCTTGGAAAGATTTCACATGCCAGAAAAGAAGAGATTTTTTCTTTAGATTTTTGGATAGTTTGAAGAAGAGGGAGGAAATCTCTGCTTCAATTTGTTCGTTGTCTCCAAATTTTTTTAGGTATCTCTGCATGAGAGATTCCCAGTCTTGACCCATGAAAGTATTTTCAATGTCCATGCTTTCCACTTCAGAAGCCATTTGAGGAAAGAATAGTGTTGTAAGCTGAGTTTGAGAGTCTATACTATGTTGGGCATAGTTGTGTCCTGGAAATCAGGATTAGCTACAGAGAATTGATAGTTTGAATGTGTTTTAAGATCTGAGTAACCTAGGGTTGCTTGGTCAAACGGGGAGTGGTATTTGCTACCAAAATTTCATAACAAAATAAGGGGTGAATCGCTCCCCTAGGTTTGAAAAGCAGTGCCACATCCAATGTGCAGATACATATAAAGAAAAAATTCCCCTAAGTGGACTTTAACGGCACTTGTAAGAGATTATAGATAGTAAAAAGATATAGCAATATATAAAAAGTAAAAAAGTTTATTTATTTGAAAACAACATATGTTAAAACATTGTGTACATGGAGTTCAACGAAACATTTACATAATAAATAGGTTCAGTATTATCACCAAATGGTGGGTTTTTACAGACGCTCTTTTCTCACCCAACGCGTTTCGGGATATACAGTATTTTAGTCCTTCTTCAGGGATGTATGGAAAAGAGAAACTCATCTAGAGTAATTAAAATATGAAATCATGAGTGAGTAACCACAGCTTGTGGATATGTATATATTAATCCACTTAAAGTTAGATAATCGACAAGTCACTTACATGGTATGTTTCGTTGATTAGCTTTAAAAGAACTTGAAGATAGAATGGCATTGGACATTAATGCTGATGGAGTTGCTGTCCCTTTAACATCAAAGTTGCTGCACAATAGTGTCACTAGACAGTAATCTCATTGAAGGAGGTATATTGTTTCACCTACCCCCGTCTTCCACGGATGCGTGAAGGCCAGAGTGGTGTACTGAGGCAAAAAGAGAGATCCCTATGAGTAAAAAAGGGGGAATCAAGTGAATCTGAGGGAATAGAGAATCTTTAATTAATATTGGTATAGAGAGGGTTTCAAAATGAAACTACAGTCTGTAAATATATGATGTGAGACAAGAAGTATGTTGCCAGGTAATGTGTGGATATTGTGTGTCTGATGTGTGATGCATGTTAGTTGTAAGTCAAGATAATAGCTGAAAATGAAAAAATTATAAAAATATGCACTTATGTGATGTTGTATTGATATAAGCAAAAAATAACCATAAAGAGTATCAGTATATTTTGTGAAATAACAAGTAAACTGCGTGGTGCTAGGTGCAATTGTATAGTAGTATGTTAGCAGAGGTAAGAGTACAAAATTACAGTGTTAGTAAGGTAAATAATTATAGTTTCTTACGCTGCTTATATGGCTCAATGGCTATTTTTAATTAGTAAGTATTGGAATTTATTTATATAAGAAGAGAGGAATAGTTAGTATAGATAAACACTGTATATTTCAATACATAATTGTGATACTGAATCTATAAGTAGTGTTTACAACATTGAATACTGTCTATAAATAATAGCAGTATATACAGACGGATTTGTTTCTGCAGGCATAAATGTAGTCAGTATAAATAGTTGTTAAGTATCTTATAAGATTGACAGCTATAATGGTCAGTATACACAAGGTATTTTAACAACAGACATAATTGTATATTAATTCCAAGTAACAATAATGTTCAGCTTTTAAAAAGGGAAATTAATGAAAGATTGTATAGTAAAGACATATATGCCAACTTGGGAAGTATAAAAAGTTTTAAAGATACCTTTTGAGGAAGTTTTGAAGTAAGCCAGTCACGCATCCCAGCTTCCAGCATGTACAACGCTCGAGCTGGGAGTAAGTGAATCTGGCATTTATATGAGATAAACTCCAGATCAGCTGGCGCCACTAATTGCGCTCAGCTGAATAATAGAGTTTAATGTCAGGGAAGTCTCCGAACCGCCCCCTGAGCCATGGGTGAGTGGCGCCGCCCTTACCGAGCATGCGCCAACGTAGCCACGTTGGAGCGGCGTCACGCACACCCAGCCCACCGACACGATATTCCACGCCGGTGGACTGCGCATGTCTGCCGGAGTAGCAAGATGGAGGTCGTGGGCGGAGATGTAGGATCGCCCAGCTGACCTCTCACAGTGCCGCTCAGAAAGTGTGTCTGGGCGGCTTTCCGTGCCGGGCAACCGCTCTGGCCAATCGCACCCAAGGGAGACCTGGGGAAAAGCGAAAAAAGAAGAAGTATTAGATCTTAAGAAGCATGTTATAAATCCTGTATGTACCAGAGAGCATAATGCTTTATAAAAAATGCAAAAAGACATTATGTGACAAAATGGGAACAGCAACATTAATGAAGGGACAAGAGTATATATACATAAAATAACATACTTTAAGTGGGTCACTGTTGGCGCATGGAAAAAACTAATGAAAGCGAGACCAATATAATAGTGAGGTTTCATATAGGCAATCAAAGAACAGGCAGAAAAGTAGTAAGCTAGCATTGGTACAAAAATATAAATTCTCTAGTTCAACTGTTGTTTGGTATGGGTGAGAAATAAACATTATGATATAGTTCCATAAGTACAGACAGGCTGACTAACAATGGTACAAGGCAGGTCGATTTTGTAGGTGCAGGCTACGTGTTACATATAATAATACATAATATGGAGGTATAACGCATATTGGTATAAAGAATCAAGACGAAAACATATGAAGAAAAGTATTGGTCATGTTACAATTATAGGATGTTTGTCCATGGTCATATATGTCTTCACATGTGCAATAATTTGATGAAATACCTTTTCAATATAGGGTGAACGTGTGTTACATTACAAAAAATAATTCAGAGAGCATATGAAGGATGTTGTCCTACGATGTAGGGTAGATATATCATATCTTACAAGGTAGTTTGAGGGGCATCTACAGCAGTTACATATGGTCCAGTAATCTCTTGTATTAAAGATAAATTTGTAAAAGTAGAACTATAGAAGACATATATGTCATGAACAAGGCAACAGGAATTCCAAGCATATATAGGCCATACACAATATTTTATCATTCCATTCATATGAAAAATATATTGATGTTACACAACCGGAGAGATAGATCTCCACATTAAGCGAACGGAAACAGTGAGAAAAGTATAGATGTTAAAAGTAGTCAGATATTGGTTAGAGGTCGTTTATTTCTCCATTCCACCGGAGCTGAAGCCCTCGAGGAATGGTTTAAAGCAAACAGCCTCTTTTAAACCTGGAGGTGAAGTTGCCTTTAATAAGTAGATCCACCTTAATTCCCTTTGGAGGAGGATTTTATTCCAGTCACCCCCCCAGGACTCGGATGTATCCGATCTAATATTAAGAATTTAATCCTAGGGAAGTTCCCTCCATGTACTAATGAGACCTGGTGGCCTAGGGGGAGGTCAGGATCACAGGTTTGCATAGAAAGTATGTGTCTATAGGCTCTTCTCCAGAATTCTAATTTTGTTTTTCCCACGTAAAAACAACTGCAGCTACACTGGAGCAGGTAAACTACTCCAGTGGTTCTGCAGTTGGCGAAGAGTTTAGGATAGAATTTTTTCCCATTGGGAAGAGTGGGATTTTTCTGTGTGAGCATATACTTGCAGTAGTGGCAAGAGCCACATACAAAAGTGCCCTTGTATTTGCAATGTGTTCTCATTGATTCACTTTTGAAATCACTGTTTACAATTCTATCACTGATAGATGTGGCTCTTTTAAATGTGAATTGCGGTTTGTCTGGCACAAAGTGACCCAAAGATGGATCAAGGGTCAACATGTGCCAGTACTTTTCAATGATTTGTTTAACTTGGCAATGTTGTTGGTTAAATGTCGTAATAATTCGTAATTGGTTTGTGTCTTGGTGTCTAGTAGCTTGGAAAAGAGTATTCCTGGGTTTTTTCATTACTTTTCTAAAAGATTTTTTTAGGGAAGTGTGAGTATAGCCTCGTGCTAGTAGTCTGTCTCGTAGGTTGCCTACCTCTCTTATGAACGTATCATCATCTGTGCAGTTGCGCTTAATTCTCAGATATTGAGAATATGGTATAGAATTGATAAGGGGTTGTGGGTGAAAGCTGGTAGCGTGGAGTATTGTGTTGCCTGCAGTAGTTTTTCTGAAGAGCTTGCTACATAGTTTGCCTTGTTGGCCTTTATAGATCTCTATATCTAGAAAAGTTATCCGATTCTTGTCAAAGGACATAGTGAATGTTAGGTTAAAATCATTCTTATTCATTCTTAATAGACACTGCTCGAGTACATCAGTAGGACCGTCCCAGATGACCAAAATGTCATCTATATAGCGGTACCATCCCATAATATAATTGGTGTACTGAGTAAGGTTCTCATCAGAGAAGAACATCTTCTCCCACTCCCCCAGGTACAGGTTGGCATACGATGGGGCACAACATGTCCCCATTGCAACCCCCTGCACCTGGAGGTAGTGGGAGCTATTGAAAGTAAAGACGTTATGGGTGAGGATGTATTCGAGCAGTGCAATAATGAATTCATTATACGTAGGATCAATGGCCGTATTTTGTTGGAAGATATGTTTGATAGCTGCTAATCCACGTTCATGTGGAATTGAGCTATACAACGTTTCTACGTCAATTGTTACCAAATACGTTTGGTCTGAGATGTGTAGTTGATCCAGGATTTGTAAGAGATGACTAGTGTCTCTTACATACGATGCTAGTGAGATTACAAACGGTCTTAGGTATTCGTCCACTAATTTGCTCGCATTATCACTAATCGAGCCGATGCCTGAAATGATTGGCCTACCTGGCGGATCTGTAAGACTTTTGTGAATTTTTGGAAGTATATAGAACGTAGGAGTTCTGGGAAAATTATTCCTAATGAAGGTCCAGGTTGATTTGTTAATTGTATTATTCAAAAAGGCGGAATCTACTAGTGTGTAAAAATCTTTATTATATTTTACTATGATGATTGCCGGCATGCGACAATACCAATCTGTGTTATTCAGAATTTTCTTACAGATATTAATGTAGTGTTCATTGTTCAGAACAACCACATTACCGCCTTTGTCTGAAGGTTTAATGGTGATTTTATTATTGGCAGCAAGAGAGTTTAATGCATCTATTTCTCCTGGGCTTAGGTTAGAGGGTCCTTTCGTTCGTATTTTTAATTTTTCGAAATCTTTGTTTACAAGTTTTAAATGCTGCCGCATTTGGATAAGTGCTGGGTGGTGGACAAAGGTCGGATTTCTTCTTTAATTTAGCTGGGTTGGTCCAATTGTCCAAATCTAAATCCTCTATAGATTGAAGGATTCGGGGAAGATTTATCGAATCAATTAAGTCGGCTATGTCACTCTCTTCAAGGAGGGTGATCAGCTGATCCAGAGCTTGATTTTCTTGAGGGGTAAAATTTGTTGTCGTATCTTGTTTTTGGTAAAGCTTTTTTAAAATTACTTTTCGGACGAATAACTGAAGATCTTTGTAACATTCAAATTTATCAAGGTTATGGTTGGGGCAGAAATTCAGTCCTTTTCTTAGGACTAGAATTTCGTCCTTGGATAGGGAATGTGAGGATAGGTTGATTATACTTAGGTCTGCGCCCAAATGTGTTGATGTGTCTTGATGGACACTTATAGTGTCAGTTGTGTGTAGGTGTTGAGGTTGGGTGGGGGTGGTTTGATGCCAGCCAGGACTTGGTCTAAAAAAGAAGGATCATTAGAGCCCAAATCATGTGTGATGTGAGTGTCTTGACTGGTAGGAAGTGTATTTTCCTGTGGTGTGTGGTGAAGTGTAAGGGGATTGGTGGGTTTCTCAAAAAGTGCAGAGCTGGGATGTAAAGATTTGGGTGTCTTCTCTGAGACTTGTTTTTTAGACTTGTGATCTTGTGTCAAATTGCCTTGGAGTTGGCGTTTGGTGCCTAATATAGGTTTAGGTTTAAAAGTGGTAGAAGGGGTGTTGTGAGAGGAAGATTTGGTAAGATTAGAGTTTGATGCTGTGTTGTTGCTTCTATTAGTAGTTTTATTTTGATTGCCTATATGAAACCTCACTATTATATTGGTCTCGCTTTCATTCGTTTTTTCCATTCGCCAACAGTCACCCACTTAAAGTACAGTATGTTATTTTATGTATATATACTCTTGTCCCTTCATTAATGTTGCTGTTCCCATTTTGTCACATAATGTCTTTTTGCATTTTTTATGAAGCATTATGTACATACAGGATTTATAACATGCTTCTTAAGATCTAATACTTCTTCTTTTTTCACTTTTCCCCAGGTCTCCCTTGGGTGCGATTGGCCAGAGCAGTTGCCCGGCACGGAAAGCCGCCCAGGCACACTATCTGGGCGGCACTGTGAGAGGTCAACTGGGCGATCCTACATCTCTGCCCACGACCTCCATCTTGCTACTCCGGCGGACATGCGCAGTCCGCCGGCGTGGCATATCGTGTCGGTGGGCCGGGTGTGCGCGATGCCGCTCCAACGTGGCTACGTTGGCGCGTGCGCGGTAGGGGCGGCGCCGCGCACCCACGGCTCAGGGGGAGGTTCGGAGACTTCCCTGACATTAAACTCTATTATTCAGCTGAGCGCAATTAGTGGCGCCAGCTGATCTGGAGCTTATCTCATATAAATGCCAGATTCACTCACTCCCAGCTCGAGCGTTGTACATGCTGGATGCTGGGATGCGTGACTGGCTTACTTCAAAACTGCCTCAAAAGGTATCTTTAAAACTTTTTATACTTCCCAAGTTGGCATATATGTCTTTACTATACAATCTTTCATTAATTTCCCTTTTTAAAAGCTGAAAATTACTGTCACTTGGAATTAATATACAATTATACCTGTTGTTAAAATACTTTGTATATACTGACCATTATAGCTCTCAATCTTATAAGATACTTAACAACTATTTATACTGACTATATTTATGCCTGCAGAAACAGATCCGTCTGTATATATTGCTATTATTTACAGACAGTATTCAATGTTGTGAACACTACTTATAGATTCAGTATCACAATTATGTATTGAAATATACAGTGTTTATCTATACTAACTATTCCTCTCTTCTTATATAAATAAATTCCAATACTTACTAATTAAAAATAGCCATTGAGCCATATAAGCAGCATAAGAAACTATAATTATTTACCTTACTAATACTGTCATTTTTTACTCTTACCTCTGCTAACATACTACTATACAATTGCAGCTAGCACCACGTAGTTTACTTGTTATTTCGCAAAATATACTGATACTCTTTATGGTTCTTTTTTGCTTATATCAATACAACATCACATAAGTGCATATTTTTATAATTTTTTCATTTTCAGCTATTATCTTGACTTACAACTAACATGCATCACACATCAGTGGCGGCCCATCCATAGGGGGTGCCTGGGCGCCGCCCCCCCCTCCCCCTCCAGGCAGCAAAAAAAGTAAAAAAAAAAATTTTTTATTACTGGCCCTTTAAAAAAAAAAAGAAAAAAAAGGTCCATAAGTGCACTGTGTTCGGACGCCGGACACAGTGCGACGCTGAAAACAGTGCACTTATGGGAAGCGCCACATCTATGCAATCACGAGATTGCAGACGTGGCGCTGCATTTTCGGGCGTTTAGCCCGCCTTGTGGCGTTTTCTGAAGCGCCGAGCAGCTTCCGCCCGGCCATAGTAATACATACTACAGGCGCCGGGCGGAAGCTACTCGGCACTTCAGATTTGATTGACATCTGCCCTGAGTCAGATGTCACTTCCTGCTTCTCTCTCTCATTGCGCCCGAGAGAGGAAACAGGAAGAATGCAGGTGCCAGTTTGAAGGAGACACCGCAGGAGACCCAAGGTAAGTACCACTGTGTGGAGAATGAGGGGGGCAGAGGCTACATTTGGGGGACAGAGGCTGTATTGGGGGACAGGCAGCATTTTGGGGGGATAGAGGCTGCATTTTGGGGGGGACAGAGGCTGCATTTTGGGGATAGAGGCTGGATTTTGGGGGGATAGAGGCTGCATTTGGGGGGGACAGAGGCTGCATTTGGGGGGACAGAGGCTGTATTTTGGGGGATATAGGCTGCCTTTGGGGGGACAGAGGCTGTATTTTGGGGGATATAGGCTGCATTTGGGGGGACAGAGGCTGTATTTGGGGGGACAGAGGCTGTATTTGGGGGGATAGAGGCTGTATTTGGGGGGACAGAGGCTGCATTTGGGGGGGCAGAGGCTGCATTGGGGGGGCAGATGCTGCATTTTGGGGGGACAGAGGCTGCATTTTGGGGGGGCAGAGGATGCATTTGGGGGGACAGAGGCTGCATTTTGGGGGGCAGAGGCTGTATTTTGGGGGGGGCAGAGGCTGCATTGGGGGGACAGAGGCTGCATTTGGGGGTAGAGGATGTATTTGGGGGGACAGAGGCTGAATTTGGGGGGGCAGAGGCTGCATTTGGGGGGACAGAGGCTGCATTTGGGGGGCAGAGGCTGTATTGGGGCAGAGGCTTCATTTGGGGGGGCAGAGGCTTCATTTGGGGGAACCCAGGCATGCTGCAGTTGGGGGGACAGAGGCTGCATTTGGGGGGGACAGAGGCTGCATTTGGGGGAACAAAGGCTGCATTTAATGGGACACAGGCATGCTGCATTTTGGGGGGGGCAGAGGCTGCGTTTGGGGTTTCTCTTTTCCTCTACACCCCTGAAGAAGGACTAAAATACTGTATATCCCGAAACGCGTTGGGTGTGATAAGAGCATCTGTAAAAACCCACCATTTGGTAATAATACTGAACCTATTTATTATGTAAATGTTTCGTTGAACTCCATGTCAACAATGTTTTAACATATGTTGTTTTCAAATAAATAAACGTTTTTACTTTTTATATATTGCTATATCTTTTTACTATCTATAATCTCTTACAAGTGCCGTTAAAGTCCACTTAGGGGAATTTTTTCTTTATATGCCATGCAGACAGTCATAGGGACAGTTCAGCAGGAGGACCAGTTATTATCAATCGACCGTCCACTCTTTTTGAAGATCTTGTTGGCAGTGGTTGTACCTTGGGCCATGTGGCACATGAGGGCATTTCATTTTGCCTTCTTTAGCCTATGAGCTGGGTTGTCTATGAATCAGAAAATCTTTGTGCCTATAAAATTCAACAAGAACTGGAATTTTGGACATCGCTACTGTGCTTCTTTCGGAGGCATGCCTCTCAGCCCAGGAGATAAGATGATTCTGAAGCCAGATGCCAGTCTCTGGGGCTGGGGAGTCCACAATCTGAAAAAACAAGTGCGAGGCCATTAGAGCGTGGTGAAGCACAGAATCCCCAAGTATTTTGAATGGAAGGAAGCCTTTTTCCAGCATTGCAAGCCTTTCAGGGTCTTCAAGGGGGTCTGAGTAAGGTTGACAACAAGACAGTAGTAGCCTACATTGCCTGACAAGGGGACGCCAAAAGTCTTTTCTTGTTACATCTTGCAAAGAAACTTTTTGTGGGGCAGAGAACCACTTACAGTCAGTTAAGGCTGGTCTTTTTGCCAGGGAAGCAAAATCAAATTATTGGTTCGGTTAGGCAGAATATTTTTACAACACGTGCCTCATACCAATACTGGCCCTATGGGGCGTTCCAGCAGTATTTCTCAGGGAGACTTAACTGAACATCTTCTGATATTTCCAACAGGATACCAATGTAAAGACTCCATCATACAAGATAGGTTCACAGGTAAGTGATAACAATTTTCCGTTATATATATATATATATATATATATATATATATATATATATATATATATATATATATATATATATATAAAAAGATGGGACCAATGCTTCAATGCAATTCCTCTTTACTTCATAGTATTTCAAAAATCAATACAAAAAGTGCATACGTACAAGCAAGCCACTGTACAGTGTCGAGCATCACTGCCATTCATCAGGCTTCTCTGGCTGTGTGTAATACACTGATAGAGAATCGTGCATTTATCCAAGCACCAAGCTGAACCACACAGGTGTAAGACCCAATTACCTTAATTAATCGCAAACAAGAAGCTAAAGATTAACCCCCTCCTATTGTATATAGGGATTAGGGATGAGCTTCGAGTTCGAGTCGAACTCATGTTCGACTCGAACATTGGCTGTTCGCAAGTTCGCCGAACAGCGAACAATTTGGGGTGTTCGCGGCAAATTCGAATGCCGCGGAACACCCTTTAAAAGTCTATGGGAGAAATCAAAAGTGCTAATTTTAAAGGCTAATATGCAAGTTATTGTCATAAAAAGTGTTTGGGGACCCAGGTCCTGCCCCAGGGGACATGGATCAATGCAAAAAAAGTTTTAAAAACGGCCGTTTTTTCAGGAGCAGTGATTTTAATAATGCTTAAAGTCAAACAATAAAAGTGTAATATCCCTTTAAATTTCGTACCTGGGGGATGTCTATAGTATGCCTGTAAAGGGGCGCATGTTTCCCGTGTTTAGAACAGTCTGACAGCAAAATGACATTTTGAAGGAAAAAACTCATTTAAAACTACCCGCGGCTATTACAATACACATAGAAGTTCATTGATAAAAACGGCATGGGAATTCCCCAAAGGGGAACCCCGAACCAAAATTAAAAAAAAAAAAATGACGTGGGAGTCCCCCTAAATTCCATACCAGGCCCTTCAGGTCTGATATGGATATTAAGGGGAACCCCGGCCCAAATAAAAAAAAAAAATGACGTGGGGTTCCCCCTAAATTCCATACCAGACCCTTATCCGAGCACGCAACCTGGCAGGCCGCAGGAAAAGAGGGGGGGACGAGAGTGCGGCCCCCCCTCCTGAACCGTACCAGGCCACATGCCCTCAACATTGGGAGGGTGCTTTGGGGTAGCCCCCCAAAACACCTTGTCCCCATGTGGATGAGGACAAGGGCCTCATCCCCACAACCCTGGTGGTTGTGGGGGTCTGCGGGCGGGGGGCTTATCGGAATCTGGAAGACCCCTTTAACAAGGGGACCCCCAGATCCCGGCCCCCCCCTGTGTGAAATGGTAAGGGGGTACAAAAGTACCCCTACCATTTCACTAAAAAACTGTCAAAAATGTTAAAAATGACAAGAGACAGTTTTTGACAATTCCTTTATTTAAATACTTCTTCTTTCTTCTATCTTCCTTCATCTTCTGGTTCTTCTGGTTCTTCTGGCTCTTCTGGTTCTTCCTCCGGCGTTCTCGTCCAGCATCTCCTCCGCGGCGTCTTCTATCTTCTTCTCCTCGGGCCGCTCCGCACCCATGGCATGGGGGGAGGCTCCCGCTCTTCTCTTCATCTTCTTCTTTTCTTCTCTTCTTCATTTTCTTCTCCGGGCCGCTCCGCACCCATGCTGGCATGGAGGGAGGCTCCCGCTGTGTGATGGCCCTTCTCGTCTGACAGTTCTTAAATAACTGTGACTTGTGACGGTGACTTGACGGGACTTCCCTGTGACGTCACGGGGAATGCCACAGGGAAGTCCCGTCATGTCCCGTGCGTCAGAGGGGGGCGGGGTCACCGGGTGGCCCCGCCCCCCGTTATTTAAGAACTGTCAGACGAGGAGCGCCGTCACACAGCGGGAGCCTCCCTCCATGCCAGCATGGGTGCGGAGCGGCCCGGAGAAGAAAATGAAGAAGAGAAGAAGAGAAGAAGAGAAGAAAAGAAGAAGAGAAGAAGATGAAGAAGATGAAGAGAAGAGCGGGAGCCTCCCCCCATGCCATGGGTGCGGAGCGGCCCGAGGAGAAGGAGATAGAAGACGCCGCGGAGGAGATGCTGGACGAGAACGCTGGAGGAAGAACCAGAAGAGCCAGAAGAACCAGAAGAACCAGAAGATGAAGGAAGATAGAAGAAAGAAGAAGTATTTAAATAAAGGAATTGTCAAAAACTGTCTCTTGTCATTTTTAACATTTTTGACAGTTTTTTAGTGAAATAGTAGGGGTACTTTTGTACCCCCTTACCATTTCACACAGGGGGGGGCGGGATCTGGGGGTCCCCTTGTTAAAGGGGGCTTCCAGATTCCGATAAGCTCCCCGCCCGCAGACCCCCACAACCACCGGCCAGGGTTGTGGGGATGAGGCCCTTGTCCTCATCAACATGGGGATAAGGTGTTTTGGGGGGCTACCCCAAAGCACCCTCCCAATGTTGAGGGCATGTGACCTGGTATGGTTCAGGAGGGGGGGGGCCGCACTCTCGTCCCCCCCTCTTTTCCTGTGGCCTGCCAGGTTGCGTGCTCGGATAAGGGTCTGGTATGGATTTTTGGGGGGACCCCAAGCCGTTTTTTTTTTTTTTTTTGGCGCGGGGTTCCCCTTAAAATCCATACCAGACCTGAAGGGTCTGGTATGGAATTTAGGGGGAACCCCACGTCATTTTTTTTTTTTAATTTTGGCCGGGGTTCCCCTTAATATCCATACCAGACCTGAAGGGCCTGGTATGGAATTTAGGGGGACTCCCACGTCATTTTTTTTTTTAAATTTTGGTTCGGGGTTCCCCTTTGGGGAATTCCCATGCCGTTTTTATCAATGAACTTCTATGTGTATTGTCGGCAATGCAATAGCCGCGGGTAGTTTTAAATGAGTTTTTTCCTTCAAAATGTCATTTTGCTGTCAGACTGTTCTAAACACAGGAAACATGCGCCCCTTTACAGGTATACTATAGACACCCCCCAGGTATGAAATTTAAAGGGATATTACACTTTTATTGTTTGACTTTAAGCATTATTAAAATCACTGCTCCTGAAAAAACGGCCGTTTTTAAAACTTTTTTTTGCATTGATCCATGTCCCCTGGGGCAGGACCCAGGTCCCCAAACACTTTTTATGACAATAACTTGCATATTAGCCTTTAAAATTAGCACTTTTGATTATTCATGTTCGTGTCCCATAGACTTTAACGGTGTTCGCGTGTTCGAACAAACTTTTTTCCTGTTCGCATGTTCTGGTGCGAACCGAACAGGGGGGTGTTCGGCTCATCCCTAATAGGGATCAACGATTAATACATTCCATAAACAACAAACTACAATAATTACATACATACAATTACTACATACATCTATTATTATGTACATCTAGAGAAAGGATGATAGAAACCAAGTCTCAATGTCAACCATAGTATCTGATGTGGAACAGAAGGGGAGCAGGCCAGCCACCATCTATACTCCCTGCAAAGCAACATGGAATCAACCATCCCATCTAGAGATTAAACCATTCATATCCACACTTTGCGGTCCTACTAGAATATTTCAAAAGGGTTATTCTCCAACACGATTCCCCAGTTTTCAATCTGATAATTCTCTGTATCAATTTCATTCTAACGCATGTAAACTGACTGTGAGTATTCAAAGCAAGGAAAATGTATCCATAGGATCTAAGGAAATAAAAACATACACATATATATATTAAATATACACATGTATATACTCAGATTATTCCTGTCTGTGTGCATTACAAGAATATGTATAGGTCATAGTCTTTATTCATCCCCTTATTCATCCCCTTAGGGTGAAGGGACTGTTACCTATTAATCCACCACACTTCCCGTTTTTTAAGTTTTAAAATTCTGTCACCCCCTCTTTTATCACCAAAAACCTCCTCCAACACCATAAAACGTAACTCCGACTCATTATGTCCTTTCTGCAAGAAATGTCTTGATACCGGTAAACCGGGTTGTAAATGTCTGATCGTGCTGCGATGTTGGGCTATTCGATCCTTGATCTTCTGAGTAGTCTCACTAACATATATGAGGTTGCAAGGACATACAAGGATATATACCACATATGACGACTGGCAGGTATGGAGACCATTGATCATTATTTTCTCCCTACTAATAGGATGAGTATAATGATCACCTTTCAATAAGAGATTGCATTGAATGCAGTTTAAACCCAAGAAATGTCAATTTGGTTTCCTGGATGTTAACCCTGAACTTAGATCGCACCAATGAGTCCCTTAATGCTTTCCCTTAATGAATTCCTGCTGAATAAGTCTCTCTGGGTATCCTCGCTCTCTAAACCTCTGACACGTTTCCCTTAATCTGGTATTCCTAATTGTGTCATTACTGACAATATGTACAAACCTAAGCAGTTGGCTCCTGATGATAGACTTGAAAACATGGGGTGGGTGATAACTGTTAAATAATAAAAGTTGATTCCTATCAGTTGGTTTAGTGTACAGATCGGTGTCAAACAGGTCACGGTCAATATATATCCTTGTGTCCAAAAAAGGAACAGAATCACCACCAATATGCATTTTGAATTGGATATCTGGAGATGAAGATTCCGTGTCTGTATTGGCTGAGGAATTATCCGACATGTCTCTCCTAGTACTTCCATAGTCCAAACGACTGCGCCAATTGTATGGACGCGGCCACCTGTAGACCTGATTCCCCTCATAATCCTCAATATCGCAATCAAACTTACTCCTTTTTCTAGTTTCCAAATCCAAGCAATATTTACCAATATTTTCATCTACTAGATCTTTACACTTGATGAATTCTACAGATGACATAGATGCTTTCAAATCCTGTTCAATCTTTTTCAGTTGTTCCGATAATGAGTCAAGTTCTTTGTGTATAAAAGAGATAGTGAAAGTCATTAGATCAAAGGAACATTTGTTTAAGATTTGCATGAAGGTATTCTTTATTTCATATAATTTATTGAGCATACAACAATACAATTTTACAGTACTGGTTTTAAATTTATGTAAGGTTACAAAATATGAGGAAAAGGAACTTCTCGATAATAACTTAGAATAATAATACTTAAGTTATCTTGTAGAAATCAGTAAGAAAATCTATTTTCCAGTGTACATATCTGAATTATATGGTTATTACAATTAATAGAGCTTTTGTAATTGGAAAAATAAATAAATAAGTAAGTAGATAAATATATATATTAAAAAAATACAATATGTCACAATAGTGAGACATAAAATGCAACTAAATTAGATAAATTGGGTATTAATGAGATGACCTAGAGAAACACCCAAACAACCAGGGCCAAGGTCCGGCTATTTGGCCCGGCATATCCCGGGTGCATAGGTGCCCCTCCAAAGCATCCCCATTAAAGGTATAGTTAGTTTGCATCTGAAAAAGACATAGTTTGCCTAACCAAATAATAATTTAATAGAAATAGTTAATGACATATTTTATTATTATATATCACTAAAAATAAAATTTAATAAGTGGGAATATGCGGTAGGATCGGAAAGGGTTATGGAGGGAATTTGGGGTCTCCAGAGAAAAGCGGGTGTTAAATATTTATGGGAACATGTACTAATATAGACTGTGAAGGTGGTAGATCTCATTAGGGTAAAAGAAGTGAATAGTTCAAATCCGGTGGTAGTATGTGTGTTATCCATGGAAGCCAAAGAGATTCAAATTTGTCCAGTTTATCAAGTATGATTGCGTCCATTTAAGCATGGATCATAGCTTGAGTTACACGTTGTTTTACAGATATGTCACAAAGCTTATTGGTTTTCCAGGCTTTTGCTATCGATTGTTTTGCAGCTGTTGTGACATATAGTAAAAGTTTAAATTGACGTTGAGTTATGTTTCGTGGCTTATTATTTAGGAGGGCTACCAATGGATCCGGTTGTAATGTGGTTCCAAACATTGTAGAGAGAATTTGAAATACTTTTGACCAATATGTTTGGACTATTGGACAAGTCCACCAAATATGCAGATGTGTACCAATGTCGCTGCATCCGCGAAAATAGTGAGGGGGGTATTGGGGAAGGTATTTTGATATACGTGCTGGCACTAAATACCACCTGGTAAGAACTTTATAATTTGTTTCTAGGGCAACTATGTTGGGTGTGGCTGATTTTGTAGATTGCCAGATTTGTGACCAATCCAGTGAGTCTGGAGGAAGGTTTAAATCAGCTTCCCATTTGGTAGTATAAGACGGGGGAGAGGAATTTGTTTGTGAAAGTAGTTGTCGCATATATGTCTGAGATAAGTCCTCATCTGTGTGGATCTGACATACATGATCGTTCAAATGAAGTATATTCTGGAGTTGTCAAGTTTGTGGGGATGTTTTGGGATAAAAAGTTTTTAATTTGTAAGAATCTAAATGTTTCATTACTGGGTATGTTGTGTGTCTTGCTTATTGTAGGAAATGAAATAAGTTTATCAGAGTCGTAGAAGTGATGAACTCATGTAAGACCCACATTTATCCAAGCTTTAAAGGAGGAAGGTAAAGTCCAAGCTGGGTAGAAGGAGGGGTTGTTTAGAAAGGAGAGGAGAGGGTTTAGTGGAGATTGGAGACTAAAACAGAATTTAAATCTATCCCATATTGAGAGGCTATGTTTTGTGACTAGATTTGTTATTGAACGTCGTTGGGGTGGTGAAAGCCATAACAGATTTGATATAGAAAGTGGATCACATTCCACCGATTCTATAGTTACCCAAAGAGGGATTTCTTTAGTGGCATGGTATTTATTAATTTGTGCTAATTGAGAAGCATAATAGTATTTTGAGAAATTTGGAACACCTAACCTCCACAGGTTCGGGGCATATGTAGGGTATTTTGTGGTAATCGTGGTTTAAGTTTACCCCAAATAAATTGGGTTGATTTGCATTGTAGTATTCGGAAAAAATAAGCCAGAACTTTTATAGGAAGTACACGGAACAGGTATAGGATTTTAGACAATATGGACATTTTTACTACTGTGATTCTACCCATCCATGCTAACAGTAAAGAAGACCATTTTCTCAGTAAGGTTGATAATTGAGTTAGCATGGGAGGATAATTTGCAGAGTATAGGTCAGCTGGATTAGCCGTTAGTGAGATCCCTAAATATGGTATATGTGTTGTTGACCATGTAAATGGAAGGGAGTTTTGTAACTGTTTCTGTAAATCAGGTGATAATGATATATTTAGGGCTTTTGATTTTTGCTGATTTATCTAAAGACCAGATATTTTACCGAATTTTGTAAGAATTTCAATGAGGTTTGGAGGTGATAGTAGGGGCGAATTAAGAAATACTAAGATGTCAAATAAACATAACTTATGCTGGTGACCACCTAATTCAAATCCTTTTATATTTATACTGGATCTAATAAGTTGAGCTAGGGGCTCAATAGCCAAGGAGAATAGAAGAGGGGATAATGGACATCTCTGCCTGGTTCCTCTTTCAATATTAAAGGGGTCTGAGCGGTAACCTGAATAGGTTATATACGCTTTTGAATTATGATAAAGAGAGGAAATCCATCCCTGGAACCGCTCACCAAATCCCCATTTATGAAGAATGGCTTTAAGATAAGACCATGACAGAGTGTCAAACGCCTTTTGTATATCGATAGAGAGGAAACAGCCAGTAGGGTAGCACGCCGTATGTTGTCACCTGCTTGTCTGAAAGGTATGAAACCCGTTTGGTCTTTATGAATTAATGTGCCAATAATTGGATTAAGTCTATTAGATAGAATCTTTGCTAATATTTTTATGTCTATATTAAGGATTGAGATTGGTCTGTAATTGGACCATGATGTGTCATCTGCGTGCAGTTTTGGAATCATGGATATTGAAGCTAGTAGGGATTCTGTGTTAAAGGAACATCCTTCTAATATAGAATTAAATGCGTTTGTCATAAGTGGGGCTAGTAATGTAGTAAAGTGTTTATAAAATGTGACTGAGTATCCATCAGGGCCTGGGCGTTTATGCAATTTTAGGGACTTTATAGCTGATATGACTTCCATATTAGTGATCTGCTTATCTAAAGTTTCTTGTTGGGTAACAGAAAGGGTTGGGAGAGGAATAGAAGATCACAGTGCGTCTAATTTTGTTGAGTCGAATGTTTGTGTATTTTGGTATAAATCTTTGAGTTTCCTACGGAACTCATTGATAATTTTCTGTGGAATACTAGAAAAATTGTTTTTGGTGATTTGTAGCCAAATTGGTTTCAGAATGTGGTCTGCTCTGTGTAGGGTTAATGCTAAGAATGTGGTTGGCTTATTAGCTTTCATATATATTGTATGTTTCGTTTTGTGAAGAATCTGTATAGCTGAGTCTGTTAAAAAAAGATCAAGCTCCAACTTTGCTTTATCATAGTCTAGCTTTGTAGTTTGAGAGGGCAAATTTTGGAACATTTCAGAGGTTTTCTTCTAGGGTTTTGTTCATGCCAAGAGTCAATAAGAGAATGTTGTTCAAGGAGTTGTCTGAAATTAAGGCGTTGAGGTTGTAGTGGTGTAGGGGATTTGTCTAAAATTGGGTATAAAACTTGATTTGTGTCTCCACACATCATGAGGGGACCTTTTTTATGAGATTCAACTACTGAGAACAAGTGTGAGAGGAACGAAAGAGGATTTCTGTTGGGAGCATAGTAAGAAACTATAGTTATTTCATTATCTAACAGGAGACCTGTAAGGATTATATAGCGACCCTCAGGATCTTTTATTTCTCTATGTAAAGTGAAGGGGGTTGTGTTATGAAATGCAATCAGCACTCCTCTTTGTTTTGTAGTGGCCGAAGGCCATATAGACTTGTAGGTATTGGCAACTTATAAATTTAGGGGAAGACTGTGTAGAGAAGTGTGTTTCCTGCAGACATATTACATGTGCAGAAAGTGAAGAAAAGGAATGAAAGGCTTTTGTTTGTTTTGGTGGGGGGTTGAGACCCTTGACATTAATGCCCCGTAAACACGGTCGGATTTTCCGATGGAAAATGTCCAATCGGAGCGTGTTGTCGGAAATTCCGACCGTGTGTGGGCTCCATCGGACATTTTCCATTGGATTTTCCGACACACAAAGTTTGAGAGCAAGCTATAAAATTTTCCGACAACAAAATCCGATCGCGTCAATTCCGACCATGTGTGGCCTGTTCCGACGCACAAAGTGCCACGCATACTCAGAAGAAATTCCAACACGGAACAGCTCGGTCTGGTAAACTTCGCATTCGCAATGGATACAGCACTTTCGTCACGGTGCAATGTAAAAAATTGTTTAATACAGTGCACTCTCTTCTTCTTTATAATGTGAGAAGAATTAAGTAGTTTTGCTGCTCATATTCACACACACTTCTCACAAACTTCTTTCTTTACTATTTATCGGGATTCCCTCAATATATTTTGATTTGTCACATCTGACAACATTATTTTGGTGTTGTATTTTTTTTTTTGGTTTTAAGGCAGATTAGTTATTTTTGGTTTGTATTTTTTTCAAGGCTGATTTTTGTTGTTTTGGATTTTTATTTGTACTCCAGAATATTTTTGTGTGTGTTTCTTGTGTCAAGTTACCACAACACCATTGATATGTTGTTCTATTTAATCTGTAGGAGATTGTTTGGTGTTGTTGTCCCTTGTTAATTTCACATTGTATTTTAGAAATGTACCTGAATCCTCACCAACAAACTGTCCTTTTTGATGAAAACACACATAGGAGAGTATAAATTTCCAAAAAAAAAACATTTATTAAGGGCTCACAACTAAACAAAGAGGGAGGCAACGCTGGAGAAACAGCAGAAATGGGTGAAGCCTTGGACCCCCAGGGCACACATCAACTATTTTCAAGCAAAATTGGTGGCCTGCGGAGTCCTTATCTAAGGGAGTGCAGTCTGGTCCAGAAGTCCCAGAGATCCGGAAAGCAGCAGATGACATCTGTGTCCCCAGGCTGTGGTCATACGAGAGACTGCAGCTTTTGTCAGACCAGACTGAACCCAGGGCCATCACTCTCTTGTCTTCGTTCCACGCTTCCTTCCACGCGGTGGCTCTGGTGGTGGAGTTGTGGCAGCAGGAGGAGGAGGAGGAGGATGGTACAACTCAATCACGTCGGTCTTGGGTGTTAGTTCCCCACTCACCCCCTTTATAAAGCAGGTCCTCACATAGCTTGCGTTGACCCTCCTGCATGCCCTGCAGTTTTATGGCAGCCATGCAGGCAAAGGCCTCTTCAGGAGTGAGTAAAGCTCGGAGGGATGCAGAAGCCTCCTGAATGAGCCTGAGCGCCGAATCCTGCATGTGAGTCGTCTTCCTCGCTCTTTTGTATGGAAGGCGGAGGGGAGGAACCTGCGATTCAGTCAGGCTGCGACTGGTCCCAGGCTTCTCTTGGCTGCCACTTAGCCCCGCCTCCTCCTGGCTGCCACTAATCCCCGCCTCCTCCTGACTGCCACATTCCACAACCTCCTCCTGGCTGAGGTCTTCCTGTGTATGAAAAAGGGACATAGTCTTAGTTTTTTATTCATCAATCACACACAATTGTCACCTCCTGACTGTTGCAAATTGAATGTTATCAAATATAACAGACTATCCTTCTGAGCCCAGGATTTTTCATTCTTGTCCCAATTTTGGGTGCCCACTACTGTCTATTGATATGTAAAACACTTTTTCCAATCAGCAATTAGTGATCAATAATAACATCTAGTAAACATCATTTATTTGTTGACCAGAAATCTGGAGAACAATGCTATACCTGACTCAAGCTGGGCTCCTCCACTTCTTCCTGGCTGGAAGGCCCAGGTTGGACATCAGAAGCCTCATCTGGGGTGGAAGGAAGAGTGAAAGGAAGAGTGGAGAGGGATTCCCTGACTTCAGTGTGGTCTGACAGAAATCGCAGTCTCTCATAGTACCACAGCCTGGGGACATAAACGTCATCTGCTGCAGCTCTGGATCTCTGGGAATCTGTGACCTTCTTGCTCTCCCTAAGATAAGTGCTCCTCAGGCCACCAATTTTGTTTTTTAAATAGGGGATGGTTGCCGTGGGGACCACCGGCTTCACCAACTCCAGCAGTTTCTCCAGCGCTGTCTGCCTCTTTTGTTTATTATTGAAACGGGGGTGTCTCACCTGCCACAGACAGGGCAGCTCCCTGTGTTTGTCTATGAACAGGGGAAGGAAGTTGTGGTCATTGAAGCCATCCATTTTCTCTGCAAGACACAACACAAGACAAACCCTAATGTCAGGCCAAACTCCCCTAATCGTGTTACAATATAGGCTTCCATTTCGAAGCAGTATAGGCCCAAGTTTAGATCTTACCTTCGTTATCACGATCGGCGCCTCCGATGCTCCTTCCTCCGCTCACAGTTCGTACGTAATACGTTACGCTTTATACACACTGCACATGCGTGTAACTCCGCCCGCCCCTGACGTTCTTTCTAGTCTATTCCCCGCCCTTTTCGTTCTGCGCAGTGGGGGAAGAGCACATGGCGGATACACAGCAGGTGTGTGCTAATTATAGCAATGAGGAGGAGGAGGAGGAAAGCCCGGAGCCGGAAACGTCCCGATCCAGAAGGAGATTTAAGGCCTCAAATATGTCCTTTGGGGAGATGTTGGAGATGGTGGACATCCAGAAGAAGACCGACTATGATGGAAAGTATGGACCGTACCCCAACCCCAATGTCAGAAAGTCCAAGATCATGGCGAAAGTGGTCAAGAGTCTGCACCGGCATTTCGGTGTACGATGATCGAAAGATCAGCTCAGAGAGGTGGTCGGACCTGAAATTACGAGAACACGAGCAGTACAGAAAGATCCGGAGAGTGTTCCTATTCTTTATGTTTCTTACGTTCGTGCTGCTCCATGTGCTTTTCTTACAAGTGTACATTTTTAAATGGCAACTTTCATGTTCATGGGCACATTATTCGTTTGTATCAAACATTTTTCTTTCGGCCTATAAAACACCATTGTTTAGGCCATATGCATTTGGCCACAATTTTTACGCCCTACTTGTCTGAAACGAATTTGGTTGTGTAGATGGCTTTGTTACTAGAATGAAATGCAAACTAGATTCTGTGTAAGTAAGGACACTCAGCAGCTGTTTTCACATCTGGACACTGGAGCACTAGTGAGGGACACCAGAACACCATTTTTATTAGGGGGCCCACACAGGTGCTCCAGTGTATATTATAGGGGGGTCTCCATCTGTGAAGCTTGTACAAAACAGGTAAAGTATTGAAGCTTGACAAAGGACACTGAATATGCTCCATTTTGGAACTCGGCCAAAATAGACAATTGTACCCCACTTCCAAGCAATGTTTCAGATTTATAGTTCTGCCATCAAATATCTGTGTGCTAATTATACCATTTTTGTTTTACATAGGGGAGAAAAGACTCGGAGGACACCCCTCATCCGAGGAGACCACAGACCCCCACCTCTGGAAGAAGGGGAAATCCACTCAACACAAGAAGAGCAGGAGGAAGAAGACGTGGTGGAAATTGTCACCACAACAGGTGAGTGTCTGCAACCACAGTCTCAGGTAAGAGATGGATGCCGGCATATTTTTGATACCTTTTTTTTTTGGTTTCTCTCTATTTAGGTGATCGTGATGTTGTGGATCCAGATCCTTTCACATCAGAAAGTGCCCAGATCCTGATCGGGGAGATCGTGGGCTGTAATTTACAATTGGAAAACCTTAAGAAAAACATCAATGATGTTATTACAAAAAATAAAAACATCATTGATGTTTTGGGGCGAGTTTAAAACCCCTCCAAATCCCTTTGTTTTTTGGTGTGCTACAATGTTCTAAATGTTTTAGCGATTTTTCAAAAAGCCAAATTTGGAGGATGCACACAGTGTGCCAACATGTGCTATCTGTCATCACGGGAGATCAATGGACGCGTTTTGGGGGTGCAACCCCTTCCTCAATAATAAAGTAGCTGAGAGGAAGGGGTTGCTCCCCCAAAACACGTCCCTTGATCCCCCGTGATGGCAGGTCGCACATGTTGACATTCGTAAATTGGTGTGCATCTTCCAAATTTGACTTTTCCTGGGGTGACTTCACCCCATCTGAACGCAATATCAAACACAGTTCCTAAATACTCATGTCTGATATTGCCTTCAAATTCTACCAAATGTGAACTTTGTAAGTTCAAGATTTGTGTCTTTCTTGTTGGTTTTACACATGCCTGTTTTAGCTTAAATGGACATTTCTATTTTTTATAATGCCCCCCAAAAATTGTTATACAACAAACATGTTGGTTTGTTTTAAAAACCTTTTCTAAATGCACATGTGATTGTGCAGGTATTAAAAAGATTGTTCATCAAGAATGTGTGGATTATTGTCTCAACGCTACAACACTTTTGTGGAGCTCTAATTTCTGCTTTCTGTGAAAATGGGGGTTATATCCTAAGGGCAAATCCTCTTTGCACTACAAGTGCAGTTTCAGTGCAGTTTCAAGTGCACTTGTAGTGCAAAGTGTCTTTGCCTTTAGTAAATAACACCCAACAGTGCTTTGTATAAGGTTACACAATCACACCATTTTCTGGACTCACCACATTTCTGTCAGAGTCATCTAAAACAAACACAAGCAGTAAATGTCAACAAAGATTTTTTTTTTGTTTTTTTATTTGATAAAGGCTTCACAAATTTGCTGGCATATTGATGGCCCCCCTACCCGCAAAGAACTCCAGGTATCGTAACCGAACATCCCAGGCACTCAGGGAGGGCAAGCCAGGACGGCCACTTTCAAGCGCCGTCAGTGTTGTTTCATGTATCATTCCAGCCTCAGGCCCAACTGAACCAGCATAGTTGGCCAAATATTGGCGTAAAAAGTTATGGAGAATACAGCACGCCAGGATTATATGATTAAGTTTATACTCCGCCATATGGATGGGTGTCAGAAATAGGCGGAACCAGCTGGCCAGGATTCCAAATGTGTTCTCCACCACTCTTCTGGCTCTGGCCAGCCGGTAATTAAAAACCCTCTGTTCTGGGGTGAGGGTCCTCATCGGGAATGGCCGCATAAGATGGTCCCCCAGCGCAAATGCTTCATCCTCTACGAAGACAAATGGGAGTCCTTCCGCATTGTCTTCCGGAGGTGGCAAGTCCAAGCTGCCATTCTGGAGACGCCTGTAAAACTCCGTCTGGGTGATGACTCCACCATTGGACATCCGGCCATTCTTCCCCACATCCACATACAAGAAGTCGTAATTAGCCGACACCACCGCCAAAATCACAATACTATTGAACCCCTTGTTATTATAATAGTACAACCCTGAGTTGGGTGGTGGGACAATGTGGACGTGTTTCCCATCAATTGCCCCTCCGCAGTTAGGAAAGTCCCACCGCTGGGCAAAGTGGGAGGCCACAGTCTGCCATTCCTGTGTCGTGGAAGGAAACTGTTGAGGAAAACAAAAAAATAGTATTTTTGCACATAAACATGGAAAGCAGATTAGAGACAAAAACATTCTTGGCCAACATCCAGATAACATTTATTAAGGGGAACTTTACAACACCAAAGTATAAGGTACACCTATCATATTCCCCCCCCTCTCATGGGCCATTTCTAACATTATAGGGGGGGAATCTTGGACAGGTAACCCTCTTCACTTCATTGAGAGATGAATGGCTAAATACAGGGTATTACTTGGAACAGCCCCTCCTTTGTTACACTATTGGCAGCCCACTGGACAGGTAAGAAGTGTCATAATACAAAGATATAAATACACATTGTACACATTTGAGCACATTTGGACATTCTGCTATTACCTATAAAGATAATAATAGGATACAAAAACTTTAAACAGTACCATTTGAAAGTATACAGGCAGGCCCTTGCACTACATGCTTTGGGGAATTCATCCATAAATCTGACCACAAAAGAGATGGGTATAGTGTGTATGGGTTTGGCAAAGTCAGCAGATAGATGATTGAGGATAGATAGAGAATTGGTATCAGCTGACTTAGCAGTTGGGGCTAGGGAGGGTTAATAAAAATGATTTGGGGACACCACAAAAAAAAGCCTCTGGCACTCTGCCTGAATTTAAAGCACAAATCACATTTCTAAACATTTTAGGGGGGGTTTGGGGTAAAGCACTACTATGGAGCTGATAAAATACATTGTTAAGTGACTACATGAGGTGAATATAGGGGCAGGAGAGCATGCTGGGGAGGTTAGTGAAGGCAAATATGTATGAAGGACATAAAAATCCAGCATGCATGAGGACAAAGGGGACATTCACAGCATATTCCAATCATGGTAATTAGGGAATGAGGAAAGAAATACAATACATTATCAAACATTCAATACAATAAAATGTGATATTAAAGGATAAAAATCTTACCTTCATATACTCCTTCTGTAGGACCTGGATGATGGCAGAACAGGTCTCTGGGATAATAATTCCCAGAGCCTGGGGGGAGATGCCTGTCGAGAACTTGAGGTCCTGCAGGCTTCTGCCTGTCGCCAAGTACCACAGGGTAGCGACAAGCCTCTGCTCCGGAGTGATGGCTTGCCTCATGCAGGTATCCTGCCTGCTGATATAGGGGGTCAGCGAAGCCAACAAACGGTGAAATACGGGGTCCGTCATCCGGAGATAGTTCCTGAAATCATCAGGATTATTCTCACGGATCTCACGGAGCAAAGGCATATGAGAGAACTGGTCACGCTGAAGCAACCAATTCTTGGTCCATGAACTCCTCCCCACCCTTTTCATGGACTGGACTTGTGTCAAGGTCAGGACCCCAACACCAAGCCCCCGCACAGCACAAACTCTACGAGGAGTACGTATACGCAACATGGCTAGAAAACGGTCGGCTGCTCAGAACGAAGTAACAGAACGCACTGAAGAACAGCAAGGCCTGTGAAGAGCGACCTGAAAAACAGCAACAAGCGGGCAAGATCGCACAGAAAACTCCAATACGAACTTACTGCACGCACTGAAGAGCAGATACAAACCCACAAGCACAAACTGAACCGCAGAAAACGATCTGAAAGTCACGAGTCTGAAAAAGCGCGAATCGTCTCTCACCAAACTTTTACTAACACGAGATTAACAAAAGGAGCCCAAAGGGTGCCGCGCTTGGTTCGTCGGAAAAAATCCTAGGATTTTGTTGTCGGAATGTCCGATCAATGTCCGATCGTGTGTACAGGGCATTAGTGTTAGTACATTTAAAGGCATTTTTGAATAAAGGTATTAGGGATTATTATAATTTCTTATTGTGATAATATCCAAGAAGGTTATACTCTGCAGGGGAGAGAAAAAAAACACAATAAAAAAAAAGGGGGGAGGGGGCAGGAAAGGATGGGTAAAAAGAATAAAAGGGGATTAAATAGGAGAAGTAGAATAAGTAAAATTCCTGTTTTAGAGCTGTAGATGAGAAGTTGTTTTTAAATAAAGAGGAAAATAGCTCCTATATGGAGCTAGTATCCAAGAGGTGGTGAAATATCACCAACCGGTGGGTACAAATGGTCCAAAGAGAGTCCGGTCAGTAAGTCCGGCTACTCGAGGATCTATTGAGAGGCGCAGTGGATTGTCTCCGGAACAAAGGCAGCCTCCTCAAAGGCTATACAAACAATAATAAAATAATACAAGTCACTAATAATATAATAGCTATTATTAGGATAATGTAATAGAGATATGTTTCTATAACTTTGCATTACGTCATGCACTTATAAAAAAGGGCATTGCATTTACTAAACTAAACCTAAAGAATGATATTGGAGTAATAAAGTTTGGTAACAATTATTAATTTACAAAAGATTGATTAACTTCTGCTTAAATGAAATTATAAGGATAAAGGTAATGACAGAGGAAGGATTATTCGATCCCTATTCTGAATCTACCTGAAATTGGTTACCATTATAATAGTAACACTAGGTAAAAGGTTTCAATGAAATAAAAGAATCGTAGTGGCTTTCAGTCCATTTGATCTTCGGAATTAGGAGGTGGTGATGCAAAACGACTCTTTTTACTGGTACTGGAGTGAGCTAGTTGAGTTGGGTTGTCTTGCTGAGCCTTGGGTGAGTTTGATGATGCTCTGCGTTTGGAGCCTTCAGTCAAATTATCTGGAATTGACAAATGAAGCTCCTGGATCGCAGTCAGCAGGTCGTCCAATTTCTTGCAGGGATATGTTGTACCTTTATAGGTGAATCGCAGGGCAAATGGAAAACTCCAACGATAGGGTATGTGGTGGTATTGGAGTATTTGTAGGTGAGGTTTCATCTCTTTTCTTCTGTAGAGAGTTTGCTGCGAGAGATCTTGGAATACTTGGTAGCGATGGCCTTGAAAGGTTAATGTATCTTTATTATGTGCCGCTTCCATCATTTGTTCCTTTGTTCTAAAATAGTGTAATTTTATTACAATGTCCCTGGGGGGACCATCTTCTTTTTTAGGGGCAAGAGTTCTATGAATTCTGTCCATCTCCAATCATTCAATGGGGATTGATGGGGCTAACTCCTGAAAAAGCGCTGTAATGGTTGATTGAAGATCTATTATAGTTTCAGGTATACCACGGAGTCGCAGGTTGGATCTCCTGGCTCTGTTTTCAAAATCTTCCAGACGTGTGTGTAGAGTAAAATTTTCTTCTTTCAAGGCTTCTAGCTCGTCAGTATGAGTATTAGTGATATTATTTATATCCTCTATTTTGTGTTCTAAGATAGATGTGCGGCGCCCTATCTCACGAATTTCCCTTGTCAGTTTTTCTGTTATTGTGTCTGAGGTATTTTGGAGGGCTTTTTGTAAAACACGTTCAAACTGACTAAGAATATCCGAGTTATTAGGAATATTCTGTAGAGATATTGGTGTTAATCCATACTCAAGGTCAGAGTCAGCAAGTTGTGAGGAAGAATAGGTAGAGTTCCCCCTTTGTGACTGTCTCTGAGGTAATGCAGAGCGGGAAGATTGCACTGCTGTCATATTAGAAGCGTTTCTTGTCAGATTTTCTTTGCCTGCTGGCTGTTTAAGTTTTGTCTTTTTCCGGCTAAATATTATATGTAGTTGTGCCCCGTAATCTCAGTAATAAGTGGGTTACCGTATTAATGTGGTATTCGACCGTGACTTGTTGATAGAAGGCCGTTTTCGTCCCGGTGACAGCGGAGCTCTAAGCATTCATGACTGCTCAGCAGCTTCATGCATGTGCTTCTCCGCATGAACGTATTCTTAAACTCATCATTATCACTGAAAAGCGTAGGGGCCAATCTCACCCGCAGACCTCTCGGAATTCTCTGTACATGATGATATTCTGCCAAGGTGACAATAATAATAGATGTATGTAGTAATTGTATATATATTTAATTATTGTAGTTTGATGTTTATGGAATGTAGTAATTGGTGATCCCTATATACAATAGGAGGGGGTTAATCTTTAGCTTCCTGTTTGCGATTAATTAAGGTAATTGGGTCTTACACCTGTGTAGTTCAGCTTGGTGTTTGGATAAATGCACGATTTTCTATCAGTGTATTACACACAGCCAGAGAAGCCTGATGAAGAGCATTGATGCTCGATACTGCACACTGGCTTGCTTGCACGTATACACTTTTTGTATTGATTTTTGAAATACTTTGAAGTAAAGATGAATTGCATTGAATCATCGGTCCCATCTTTTTCTTCTAATTAATTATTGGTGGAGGATTGGGAGTCCACAAAAAGAAAAAGAAAAGAAGGTATCTCACAAAAGTGAGCACACTCCTCACATTTTTGTAAATATTTTATTATATCTTTTCATATGGCAACACTGAAGAAATGACACTTTGCCACAATGTAAAGTAGTGAGTGTACAGCTTGTATAACAGTGTAAACTTGCTTTCCACTCAAAATGACTCAACACACAGCCATTAATGTCTAAACCGCTGGCAACAAAAGTGATTACAACCCTAAGTGAAAATTCATAAATTAATTCACACATCAAATGTCAATTATAGACAAATTGACATTTGATGTATGAATTAATTTATGTATCTAGCTCCTCAATTATGTCTATATTATGATCTGTATTACCTATTTTTGCATTTATTGTACCAATCATGTTTTTTGATTAATTATATTATATACTATATTATATTTGATATGTCAGTCTTTTGATTTGATTACATTATTATTACATTATTACATTACATTTTATTACATTTTTATTGTAGGTTTAAACAATGTGAAATCATTTTATATACCCAACAACAAAACATAATTACTTCAAGGTATTAAAATTTTGAGAGCGTGCTGACGAAATGCGTAGGTTGGCTTGAGCGTGATACGTCACTTCCGCCGTTTGTAACGCAGCTGGAACACTAACGGTGTCTCCAACACATGGTTGTGTTAAGCTGTTATGGAGATCTGACACTAGTGTGAATTGGATACAGGTTTCCCCACATCCAATTCGCATAGCAGGAGATTGTGAGCGGCTCTCTATGGAGCCTGTTAACACATCTCCACAGCAGCTCCAGTGCAAACAGGAGTCCTGGGTGTCTTTTGGTCCATTTCAGGTTCAAATTCAGCCAAAAATTTGGGCTAAAATCGGACCTGAAACGGTGAATAGAGATGCACCAGACTCCTTCTGTGAGCACCCAGCCTAAAGGGGAAGTATTGCCAAAGCCTTAAAAAAATAAATAACTAAAAAAAGATGAAAAAAAAAATAACTTCAGCTGCTGCAACTGTATGCCCCTCATATTTGTAGAATACATTTTCTTTGTGTTGTTTTGTGTATTAATAGGTGTATTTGTTGTAATTAGAGGTAGCTACCAAATTAGTAAAAAAAATGACCAAAAAAGGGGTTCCAAAATAGCAACTATTTGAACACTAAGGGGTCTTTTTGTGCTGTACGAATGTGTTTATCGCACAACCTTTATGAAACTTGCCATATTTTTGTTTTAAATAATTAGCTCATATGATTGTAAGCACCATTTGGTGGCCATAATGCCTTTAATAAATAAGGTACAAAATACCACATAATGTTTTCTAGGTGGCATATTATGCTAATTTGTGCAAAGCAGAGTACTGCACTTTACCACATCACAAAATTTTCACCCAGCCTCGAAGGGTTCTGGAGCCCCCACCCTGTTTGCCAACTCCATTTAGTTTTACTGTGGGTGTTATTTTGTTTGCATTTTCCTACTGCTTTAGTTGCTGATTCTGGTTGTCTTGACCTTGATTAAAGCAGGCCTGCCATTATCTTGATTTGACTCTTGACTTTGATTCTGATTTACATTTTACCTCCAAAAAGCAGAATTCCATTGAAGTATATGGTGGAGAATGTAGTTGTTAAAGTGATACTAAAAACACACAGGGGTTGATTTACTAAAACTGGAGAGTGCAAAATCTGGTGCAGCTCTGTGAAGAAACCAATCAGCTTTCAGGTTTTTTTGTCAAAGCTTAATTGAACAATCTAAAGCACAACTGCACCGGATTTTGCACTCTCCAGTTTCAGTAAATCAACCCCACTGTTTAATTTACATTATCCCTGCTATTTAAGTATATGGATGATGGTATTGTACTTATTTTAATTACCAAAAAGCATTGAAGTACCTTTTTTCATACTCAATATACTGCTGTCATGTGAAAGGGAAACATCAGTGGGAGGAACTGCTGTCCACATGTTAAAAAAAATCCTTTGAAATACAAAGGAAAAATATATAATTAATATCAAATAAATATTTAAACAATCATACAAATATATATTTGAACTCAAACCTTTATTATTTTTGTGCAAAAACATGGTGTGGGCTATCTAGGGGAGGTTCTGACAATCAGAGCCGTTTCACGCCCCTCCAGCCTGTGTCTATTGTTTGTATATGCTTAGAATTGCAAGGAGGGGATGCCTCTGCCAATCAACATGTAACATTAGTATTTAGTTGTTTAGTAGGCATGAAGGAAGAGGGAGGAAATGGGATGTCATTTATCTGGCGTGTATACGTTCACATATGTGACTGTATAGTCATGTAGGCTGAACACATAAGAAAAAAGAGGAAATGAACATCTTAGAGGGGAATTGAAGCTGGAGCATGCTCAGTAGATGTGGCAATAGCTGGTCTACACAATCTCAGGCTGCTGCGGGCGGCATTTTTTTTTTTTTCAGCCAGTGGCCCTATTGACACCATCCACTGCTCTACTGACTGACACCATCCACTGTTCTACTGATACCAATGTCTCCATTACTGACATATCCATTACTTAATGACAAGATCACTCCCGTTGCTTGACACTCTGTCACTAAGTTACCTGTCAATCCTTTTGAGAAACACCCACCATGTTCAGACACTGTAGTTTGGCACACAAGTCTCAGGGGCATCCAAGTCTTGCATCAAGCACATTACACACCTAAAAGTAAGCTGTTGTAGTGTAAGTTCGCTGCAGCAGTGGCCATTATGTCTTATTTGGCAATCAACCCTTACATAAAATGTTCAAATAATGTATTTGATTGAAATACATTTGATAGTGAAATTTATAACCTAGAAACAGATACAATTTAATTTTTTATTTTAGGAAGGTTCTTTGCCTGCTACAGTTAACTAAGACATTCATGAACTTTCTTAATCAACAGAGATCAGGCATATAATTTGCATGTCACCATTCTCTTTTCTTCACTCTCTTATAAAAGAAAAAAATATAGATTTGTAAAGAAAGAAAAAGGAATAACAATTATGTACTGGATAATCTAAGGCAAGGACTGTTCTTTTCCTCCTTTTTTTTTCCTCTCGTATTATATAAAATGTATTTGAAATTGTGCAGTCAGCTGTTAAAGATGGTTTCAGTTGTACAGGCTGCATCACTTGGAAGAGAAAATGTGAAAGAAGTTTTCAGGAGATTAAAGGAAATGTTTCCATTTACCTGATTACAAGCACTCACATATTTTGGTATCATTATACATCATTTTTCAGGAATCAAAGCTAGTTCAAGTTTGGTATGTTAGCTGAGTGGGTTTCACCTTCATCAAGTTTTCCCGCTTAGAATCTTCTACATTCTCCAATGTTTGTCATCTACAGAGATCTGGAATACTTTACACAGCCGTATGTTAACAAGGTTGAAAAAGGAAACATGTCCAAGAAATTCAGACTTCAGCAGATTTGGCCCAGAGGCAAGTATAGTCTAATGTCGCGTACACACGACCGGACTTTCCGGCAGAAAAGGTCCGACAGAATCATTCCATTGGACATTCCGATCGTGTGTGGGCTTCATCTGACTTTTTCTTTCTAAAATTCTGACGGACCTAGAAATAGAACATGTTTCAAATCTTTCTGATGGAATCTGTTCCTATCGGGAAAACCGCTTGTCTGTATGCTATTCCGACGGACCAAAAACTACACAAGGGCAGCTATTGCCTACTGGCTATTAAACTTCCTTTTTCTAGTCCCGTCATACGTCATCGCGTTCTAAACTATCGGACTTTGGTGTGATCGTGTGTAGGCAAGTCCGTTTCAGCGGAACTCCGTCGGAACTCTGTTGGAAAGACCTTCAGAGTCTATTCTGACGGAAAGTCAGGTTGTATGTATGCGGCATTAGGCACTAGGGTAATTATAACTAGTTCTGCTTCACAGATGAAAAGAAAAAAACTTCCTCCAATAGGGAGGGAGATTAATTCCTAATATCACAACACATGTTTTACAATTGTCTTTAGGGATTTTAATTGTGGAACCTAGTAAAGGTAAGAGCAGTATCTAGTCTTTTTAAAAGGATAATGATTCATTTTGGTATTACTTTTGCTATAGTAAGACATTCAAAAGGATAACCACTCTTACAATAAATAATCCCTACCATTTTACTGCTAACCTCATCTTTCCTTCACATGGGATTGGTGTCCCCTTGTACTTTCTATAGTTCTTAGAGCAAGCAGTGAATTTAACAAATATTAATAGAGTGTGTGATTATAGTACATTCTTATGGCTTTGCTGCAATATGCACCTTGCATCTAGAGCTTCCCCCCCACAACACTTTTCCTCTGCCAGTAAATGTTTTCACATCTAGCAACAAAAATCATATATTTTTTTTATGATTCCTGGCTCTTGTTGTATAGGATCCATAGGCTTTCTATGCCTCTCCTTTATATATTGTATTACATTACATTGTATTACATTATGGTACTTTTGTGACTATTGCTGAACTGGGGTTTCTTTCACATTATCCATTGATCTGGACCAGACATACACGTGATGATCCATGTTTACAATATGCGCCGCACTGTGGACATCTTTCTACTTCTTTATCCCTGGTTGTTTGTGTATACTAATACATGCCTAAAGCTCCTGAAGAAGTGCTTACACACGTAACATGTAGAGCTGAGCCACTGCACATTCCTGACCTACCCGTACCAAGCCTGGTAGTACAAATACCACTCAACAAGGACATCTTTATGATCTTTTCAGGATCAATCATTGGGTTATGGGTTATGTGCTGATATCGTTTATAGCCAATTTATACTTTGCAAAGTTTTTTTTTTTCTTTTTAATTACTGTGTGTTCTTACTAACCTATTTCTAATAAAGTTATATATTTTTTAAGTATTTTTGTATCTCAGTGCCTATTAAGTCCAGTACCAATTTTTCCACTATTTCTGGCTATCTTGGAGCCACCCCTGGGGTGGTGCCATTAGGCATCCTGGGCACACAGTATGCAAGAGGGTGCTGTACTGCAGGAGCCGCTGAACAGCTTTACGATGATGCTGCTTGAGCAGGTGTCAGCATTGAGAGTTAGGAGGTGATCTGTAGATTACCCACTCACTACCTAGCTAGCGGTCAGAAATAAACACAGTGATCACATGATGGCTGCTTAACCCTAGTGCTAGGAAAAACCTGCAGAGGACTTGTACTCTGCACTGGACTCCAGGTGGCCATCTTGGGGGAGCCTGTGTCTAATTAAATTGAGACTTAGGCGGCTTTGTTAACTTAGGGGAGGCTTACAGTGCTTACAACACATGATGTGACATAATAGAAATATTCACACAAGACCATATGTCATATGGGTAAATAAAGTGCAAATGAACAAACACAGTGCAAAGTGCAAAATAACCATATCTCAATATATCAAACAATATACAGTATATCTAATTCATAAAAGGAAAAAAGTACAAAATTTAAATTCTCCAATGTGATTAGAAAGATGAAAAATTATAGTAGAGATAGTCCCAGTATCACATTCCTTGAGTGTACATCCACCACCGAGAACGGGTACTGTGCTTACCAGAAGAAATGGGCTCAGGTACCGTAGTACTGAGTCAATAAGGCATGTATAATCCAAACAGTGGTTACAGAGCTTATTCGGATGATATCACTTCTCCGCCTCCCGTCTGTACTGCCACTCACACGATTGTATTATGCATTTTGATGAACCATGTAAACATAAAAGAGCCTCCACATAGAGTAAAACCATATTGGTAAATTTATAAATTTAAAAAACAGTAGAGAACTTACATCACATCCAAAGATCAAAAGCCTGTCATGTAAGCCAGCAGAAAGACAACAGTATACACATCGCAATGGCCTGGATAGAGCAAGGACCTGATGCGTTTAGTCTGCTAAGACATCTGAGGCTATATTTATCCCATCATTGATCATGTTAGCAATGTCAGGAGTATGAGATAGAGCATGGACCTGATGCGTTTAGTCTGCTAAGACATCTGAGGCTATATTTATCCCATCATTGATTATGTTAGCAATGTCAGGAGTGTAAGATAGGGATGGAGGCTAGCTACCTAGGGACAGGCTGGCTGAAAATAAGGAGTTTTCCTGCGGAGAGGGACCAGCTTAGGGCTGTTTGTGTAACCTCAGGGTACAACCTGGTTTGGTAAAGGCCCTTTCACCAGCCTGCATCTGGATCAGAGCCTTCTTGCAACCTACATCACTAGCACAGCACACTATACGGGAGGCCAACCAAAAGCCTAGGGGACCTGTTTAAAGGAGCAGTCCTTGAGCACACTGCTAACATACAGTATCTCACAAAACAGAGCACACCCCTCACATTTTTGTAAATATTTTATTATATCTTTTCATGTGACAACACTGAAGAAATGACACTTTGCTACAATATAAAGTAGTGAGTGTATAGCTTATATAACAGTGTAAATTTGCTGTCCCCTCAAAATAACTCAACACACAGCCATTAATGTCTAAACTGCTGGCAACAAAAGTGAGTACACTGAAAATGTCCACATTGGGCCCAAAGTGTCAATATTTTGTGTGGCCACCATTATTTTCCAGCACTGCCTTAACCCTCTTGGACATGGAGATCACCAGAGCTTCCCAGGTTGCTACTGGAGTCCTCTTCCACTCCTTCATGACGACATCACATCTGGCAGACACCCTTTGTGAATTCCCCCCGATTGTCTTGCCTGTTACCCTAAAATTAATGCCACCCAGTTATCCTTGCACACAATTACTCCTAGACTGACAGGATCTTACACATTGTTGTGTGCAAATCTTGAAGGTCAGCATAAAGTGCATTTCGTACCCAGTGCTGCTGTTGGAATAGGGGTGGTAGAGTGGCTGGAGATTTGGTTGGCAGATTAGCCTGGTACATGTCCCATAGTAACCATTCTTGCAAATTAATACCTTGCAAATAAATACTTGAAATATTTTTCTTCTTCTGATTAAAGGACTTTAACTATTTTGCCCATCATGCTATCATATATCTAGACCCTCCAGGCAGAATTACAGTAAAAGACACAACTCATTGCATCTCTGTATTTATTAATGCATCAATAATTGTATTTTTTAATGCAAGCAGTATGAGTACCTAAAGATTATTTTTTATCAGCCGCTTGCAATTCCCTGTACAGAAGAACTCAGACTGGAAGAGGGAGAAGCAGCACAAGGGTCAAATTTACTACAGTGCTCATATGAAGAGATATAAATATCCTCTATAGCCATAAATTTGACTGAGAAGTAAGTGTAATGTCCCATACACACGAGCGGAAATTCCGCCAGCAAAATCCCTTTGAGAGCTTTTAGTCCGAAAATGCGACTGTGTGTATGCGCTATCTGACTTTTGCTGGCGGAATTCCAGCCAGCAAAAGATTGAGAGCATGTTCTCAATTTTTCAGTCGGAAAAAGTTCCGATCTGAAATTTCGATCGTCTGTACCAATTCCGATGAGCAAAATTCCTACACATGCTCGGAAACAATTCGACGCATGCTCGGAAGCATTGAACTTCATTTTCTTGGCTCATCGTAGTGTTGTACATCACCGCGTTCTTGATGGTCGAAAGTTCAGCAAACTTTTGTGTGACCGTGTGTATGCAAGCCAAGCTTGAGTGGAATTCCGTCGGAAAAACCATCCAAGATTTTTCCGATGGAAATTCCGCTCACGTGTATGCGGCATAACAGTTTGTACCATCATCCAAAAATTAGAGATATAAGTCCGGAGGTTGGTCCCCAACCAAACCCCCCTCAAGAACAGGGGCAAGTGGACTATCACAGTACAGGTTAAATTGGAACAATTAAAATTTTATGAAAAAAGAAAGTTTATTTATACAAAATCAGTATAAAACAATATATGATCAAACACAGATTAAAAGCATGGTAACAATCCATGTATATCACCAGTATAATGGTCCCCAGAAGGGAAGGATCACAGTGGGATAGTTGATCATGAATAGCATATTTCTACTAGTTTTGCAGTCTAAATGCCACTTCATCAGGAGAATATCTGCAATATGATTAACAGGCGATCAAGAAACACATTTTTAAACAAATGAACAACAAAGTCAATTACAATAATACCGGTAACAACATATGCACATGGGGAAAGAACAATGCTGCTTACCTGTAACTCAGGACAAGACAAGGCAACATAAGCCACCAAGGGGTTCCCCTGCGGTGACTAGGGGGATGTGCAAAAACAATGGACTGGTATCTGGGTAGATAAGAGTAGAGCAATTGAGATGAGGGGACTACACACCTAGGGAGACAGTAATGGGAAAGGAGAGAGAAGGAGGGGGAAGGGGCAAATAGGGGGGGAGAGGGAGATTGGAAAAAAAGTGGGGAAGGTGCAAGTAAGGGAGAAAAATAATTAAGAAGGGGGGTGAGGGGGAAACAATGGAAAAGGGGGGGCAGAGAAAGGGGGGGAACTGGAGCAGTACAAAGGAATGGGGGAAGAAGAAGAGGAAAAAGGATGAATGGGAAAGGGGGAGGGGGAGAAAAAAAGGGAGGGAAAAGGGGGGGAAAGGGGGGGAGAGGGAGAAAGGGGGGGGGGGAGAGGGAGAAAGGGGAAAAAAGGTGGGGGGAGTGATAGGGGGAGAGAAAGAAAGGGGGTTTGTGGTGAAGAGGGAGGGGACGAAATGAAAGAGGGAGTTGGAAAGGGGGTAGCAGTGGGAAGGTAAATAGTGTGTAGGGATAACAAACCTTATATAAAAATACACAAAATATGGGGGTCCCAAGAAAAGAACGAACTGGCTCAAGGCAAGATTGCCATTGTCCAGCTGGATTGATAGCACTGTAATAGATGCTTTGGAGTGGTGGTGCAGGTGGACATGCAACACCAGCATCCCAGCAGGTAGATCCTATGAAGGGAAACAATAGCCAAAGGTGAGTTAGGGAGCACAAGTTGAGCTCCGCCGGGTAAGGCAAGGTAGTAGCTGGGGGGTATGGAATATACTTACTAGGGGTTGTCAGCAGTGCAAATGTCCTGGGGCCCATGTCCATGGCACTTACAAGCAGGCAAGCTGCTTATTTAACACAGCAACGCTCGTGGACGCCGACCGTCGCCGGTGTATGACATCACTGGGTCAGATCTCCCGCACGCGTGAAAGGATCACGCATGCACACTTGTCCTATGGCAATAGGGCATAAGCCCATGCCAGGACGTGCACAAGTGGGAGGGGATGGCCCCATGGAGGTAGGACACGTCCATCCACCAGGGAGATCACCTAGCCACAGCATGGGCGGGTGCTGGTGACATCTAGTGGAACCCCAAGGGAATAACAGGCAGGCAGCAAGTCAAATAACAACAAGGGTATTTCAGAAAGTATACATCAGATAATGAAAAATTCAAATTAAGATTAAAAAATGATATACAGCAATGAAACATCTAAAATCCACTTTATGTGGGTATTGTCAATGGGAGATTACCGCGTGGAACCAAAACAACCCCATATAAACCCATGTCGGAAGCTGATGGACATTTGGGAATCAGACTATAGAAGATAGGTCATGAAATTTGGTTAGGGAAGGGAGCATCGGGATGCTAGAAGTCAACTTTCAATGGAACAGTCATGGTAAGACCTACAAAACAATTACAGAGGGCAGGACAATCAATTATTTAGAGGAATGGTTTGAACAAGTTAATATCATTCAAGCCAGGTGTAGCATAGTAGCATTGAGTCTTTCAATCCAGAGGGTCTCACGCTGAAGCAGGACCTTGTCACGATCACCTCTCCTGGGGTCAATGGTCACCACCTCAAGGGCCAGGAATTTGGCTGCCAAGGGGTTGAATCTATGATAGAGGCCGATGCGTCGGCCAATGGTGGTGAGTTTACCATTAGTTGAACAGTAGAGATGATCTCCAATTCTCTGTCTTAGTTCCCTAATAGTCTTACCTACATAGAAGGCCTTGAAATCACAAAGCATTAGGTAAATAACCCCAGTTGTGCCACAATGGGCTGGGGTATGGAGAGTGAATAGTTCCCCATTGGGTAGTCTGTAGGTAGTACCAGTGAGGATCCAGGGGCAGCATGGGCATTGCCCACATTGGAATGTGCCGCTTTGACCCAAGGGGCGGCTGACGCTGGGTTGATAGTGACTGCTTTTTAAGTAATCTTTGAGAGAACTAGCTCTCCGAAACACTGGTTCCAGAGTATTGTGAACATGTTTGTTTAAAATATGATGGTCTGTTAGGAGGAGCCAGTGTTTTGATAAAATATTGCGTAACTGGTCATGATAGGCTGAGAATTTGGTAATGATCTTGACCATTTCTGTACACCTAGTGCGTGGAGAAACATATAACAAAGATGTTCTGGTGTGTGCCAGTGCTTTATTGAAGGCCCTTCTCAGATTCGTCCGAGAGTAGCCTCTAAGGAGCAGGCAATCATGTGGGGATGCAGCCTGGATATAGAAATCCTGATCTCGTGTGCAATTCCTATGCAGTCGCAAGTACGTGCATAAGGGGATTCTGCCCACAAGGAGCCTAGGGTGTGCACTGGAAGCTTTGGAGCAGAGTGTTACCTGTCGTAGGTTTCCAGTAAAGATTAGTGCCTAGGGTACCATCAGAGTTCTTGATGATCAACAGATTCAGAAAAGGGATCTGTGTATCATCAAGATTATAGGTAAAATGTAGGTTCATAGAATTGATGTTAAGTGGTGGATAAATTCCTTTAGCAGGGCCAGAGATCATCTATGAATCTATACCAACATAGTATAGACTGCAGAAAGGTTGTATACTGGTCATTAGAAAATATAGTTCTTTCCCAGGCTCCCAGATATAAATTGGCATAGGAAGCCTACGCCTATGAGATCTAATACAGTGTAGTGTAGCGTTGCAAAACATAACAAAATATACATCAAGTCCGGAAATGCTCATAGGCCACTAAAAGAGGGCAAGCAGCCTCTGTGTCTACAGTCAACAGTGCTGGCCGTGGACCTGGTGCATCCTCTGCAGGTGGCCATGGGGCACGCTTGTCCTTTTTTTCTGCTGCTGGCCATGTTATTGAGCCAGATCATGCAGAAGAGTTGGTGGAGTGGATAACAAAGCCATCCTCATCCTCTGTCAACCAGGCTCAGAGTAGTTTGCCTTCCAACGCAGCTGCCAAAGTGGCCTATTCCACCGGCTCCTTGTCCATAGTCACTCCTTCTGTACCTCCACCATCATGCACGAAGGAGTCTCTAGAATTATTCCACCACAGTGTCGGGTACATGCTGTTCCCAGGTTGAGGAAGGGAGTAACATGATCCTAGAGAGAGGGGGTGCCCAAGAAGGACAAGAAACTGTCAGTCATGTTCCTCCAGCTGTAGCATAAGTTTGCTCCAGTGACGAGGAGGGAGGGGGTGATGAGGTCACTGACTGTACTTGGGTTTCAGAGAGAAGAGAGGAGGAGGAGGCACAACTCCAATGAGGCAGGATGTCCTCCAGGGGGCAGCTTAAGGGCAGCCACCCTATTGCATCACACCACAGAGGTCCGCAGGTGCAGGGTGCTGCTGACTCTTAAAATTTCCCTGGTGTGGGCCTTTTTCAACATGAAGGTATAGCAATAGGTGTCCCAAGTACTTGCAGCCAATCTGCTAGCGGTACACCACCATCTGATTTTAGCAGGCAAATTTCCCTACCCCAGTTGCTGAACCGTAAAAAGAAATTCGGTCCCAGCCATCCACATGTTCTAAATGCTAGAAGAAGAAGCGACATTTTAGGTCACGAAACATGTAGAGCAAGCAATTCTTTTTAATCTATGAGGACTGTGGGAACTACCAAGAGGAATGCATACATCTCAGTGTGGTCATTTCTTCAATATTGCTACACAGGAAATATTTGCCAAGTGTAACCTCTAGAATAAACCTCTGTGTCCCATATTTCTCTACCACATATATTATGTGTTGTATACTGTATGTATGTATTTTATGTGAATTATTAAAAATTGTTATATATTTTTATACGTGCCTACAAAGTCCATTATTCCTTTATTCAGCATTTATAAATGCTAGCTTGGCCAAATTGCTAGCACTACAACTGCTGTCTTTTCAGCTGGTAGACTCTGCCCCCTTCCGTGAATTTGTGGCATTTGTGGAATGTGCTGTACCTCAGTGGCAGGCTCCAAAATTTCTTTTCACAGAAGGCCATTCCAGCTCTCTCCCGGAATGTGGAAGACAATGTTTTGGACTCGCTGGACATGACTCATGGTCCAGCAGGCATGGGCAGGGACATTACCTTTCCTTCACGGTGCACTGGGTAACTCTGCTGGCAGCTGGGAAGGATACAGGAGAGGGTTAAGTGTTGTTGGAGCTTGTTCCGCCATCATGCCTCCAAAATGCTAGTGGTGATTCTGCCACAGCTCTCTCCTCCACCCCCTCCTCTTCTTCTTCTTCTATTGCCTCTTCTGCAGATTTGTCCTCTGAACCAGCGGTGCTCCGTAAGCGTTCAAGGGGCTATGCAAGCAGTCAGGCTAAAAGATGCCATGCAGTGCTTGAGTTGGTCTGCTTAGGGGACAGGAGCCACACTGGGGCAAAGATTCTGTCGGCTCTGCAGGGGCAGGCTCAGAGGTGGTTGACGCCATGCCAACTTGAGGCAGGAATGGTTGTATGCAACAATGGCACCAACCTTCTCTCCCCCCTCCGACAGGGACAATTGACCCATGTTCCATGTTTGGCACACGTCCTGAATTTGGTGGGGCAGCGATTCTTGACCAGATACCCAGGCTTACAGGATCTCCTGAGGCAGGCCAGGAAAGTCTGTGGTCATTTCTGCCGGTCATACAATGCCAGTGCTCAGCTCAAAGGGGATGCAACCTGCCACCAACCACCTCATTTGTGACATGCCCACCAGGTGGAACTCAACATTGGCAATGCTGTAGTGGCTGCACACATAGCAGAGGGCCATCAATGAGTACCTGTGTGAGTATTGCACCAGGACAGGGTCAGGGGAGCTTGGCTTCTTTTCGCCACTCCAATGGCTACTGATCAAGGATGCATGCACTGTCCTGTGACCATTTGAGGAGGCCACAAGTATGATGAGCAGTGACAATGCATGCATCAGTGACACTGTCCCTCTAATCTTTCTGTTGGAGCACACGCTTTGTGGAATCATGGACTGGGCACTTGAGGCAGAACAGCAGTAGGAAGAGGAGGACATCTTTACCTCTCAAGGCCCCATTTATCCAGATAGCATTCCTGCAGGCCCACCAAACACACATGAAGAAGAGGAGGAGGAGTATTGTGTCAGCAAGGATGTAGAGGATAACACTCATCAGCATTCTTCAAGGGATGGTTTTTAGTTCCCAGAACCCCAAGGAGTTGTACGTGGCTGGGAGGAGGTAGTTATGGATAATGTGATCCTTAGTGACCCAGAGGACTCCAAATCGAATGCCTCTGCAAACTTACGCTGCATGGCCTCCCTGATTCTGCAAAGCCTGCGAAAGGGCCCTAGGATTCAAGGTATCAAGGAGAGGGATAATTACTGGTTGGCAACCCTTCTTGATCCACGTTACAAGAGTAAGGTTGCAGAACTCATCCTGCCTTCGTAGGGGGATCAGAGGATGAAACACCTTCAGTTTGTGCAATGCATTTTCAGACCCTGGTGCTGGACAACGTGTTGCTGAGGCTTCGTTCAGTCAGAGGAAGAATGGTGGAGAAGGTGGCCAGATGACCGATGCCTTTAAACAATTTTTCAGTCCTCAGCACCAATGGTCTGATCGGTTCAAGCAACCATCGCCAGAATCTGCATTACATGGTGCAGGAATATCATGGGGCAAGAGCAGACTTGGAGACCTTTCCAAACAGAGCATCCACTGGGTTACTGGCTCTTGAGGATGGACTACTGGCCAGAACTTGCGCAATATGCAATTAAGTTACTGGCCTGTCCTGCATCCAGCTTGCTTTCTGAATGCACATTCAGTGTTGCTGGAGGGTTTGTAATGGATCAAAGAGTGTGCCTGTCCACAGACTCAGTTGATAGGCTCACATTCATAAAAATGAATCAGTCTTGGATCAGCAGCTATCAAGCACCTGATGCTGATGTAACTGATTGAATTTGCTAAGGATGTGGGATCCCTTGAAGACTGCCTATGATGACTATCCTATTCCTCCTCAATCTTGATGATGCTAGCTTCCAACAATATTTTTGGTTTAGGGCACCACCACCCAAGGCCCAATTTTTCTGCCCCTGTTTAACAGGGACATGTAATTACAATTTTTGATCTAATATTTCACAGCGGGGCCCGTTCCTGCACCCAACAAGAGTATCTGTGAGGGGTTACAGTGTTGTGGCACAACCACCACCACCCAAGGCCCAATTTTTCTGCCGCTGTTTAACAAGGGCATGTATTTACAATTCTTGATACAATATTTCACAGCAGGACCTGTTCCTGCACCCACCAAGAGTAACTGTGAAGGCTTACAGTGTTCTGGTACCACCACCAAAGGCCCAATTTTTCTGCCCCTGTTTAAGAGGGGCATGTAATTAATATTTTTGATATAGTATTAAACAGCAGGGCCCGTTCCTGTGTCCACCAAGAGTAACCGTGAGGGCTTACAGTGTTCTGGTACCACCAACACCTAAGGTCCAATTTTCTGCAGAGTATATAGGGCAGGCCGTATAGTATATATACTGCTGTTCAGAGTATATAGTGCCTGGGGGCCTGGGGGACCCCCACGCCATTTTTTTTTTAATTTGGGTGCGGGTTCCCCTTAATATCCATACCAGACCCAAAGGGCAATGCCATTTTTTTCAATGTATATTACCGGAACCCAACAATACATTACAGCCACGAGTAGTTTTATATTACATTTTTTCCTTTAGAAATGTCATTTTTCTGTGGTATTGTTCTAAACACTGGAAAAATATGCTACTTTACAAGCATACTAAGGACACCCCCAGGCACGATACTTAAAGTAATATTTCATTTTTATTGTTTCAATTTAAACATTATTAAAATCACTGCTCCCGAAAAAACAGCCTTTTTTAAAACTTTTTTCTGCATTGATGACCCGGGTCCCAAAATACTTTTTATGGCAATAACTTGCATATAAGCCTTTAAAATTAGCACTTTTGATTTTTCACGTTTCTGTTCCATAGACTTTAATGGTGTTCGCGTGTTCGAACAAATTTTTTGCCTGTTCGCATGTTCTGCTGCGAACCGAACCGGGGGGTGTTGGGCTCATCCCTACTGGTAATATACATGGATTCTTACCATGCGTTTAATCTGTATTTGATCATATGTTGTTTTATACTGATTTTGTATAAATAGACTTTATTTTTTTATAAAATTGAAATTGTTCCAAATATAACCTGTACCGTGATAGTCCACTTGCCCCTGTCCTTGAGGGGGGTTTGGTTGGGGACCAACCTCCCAATCTTTACAGTGCTCATATGTTAATAAGGAACATGCTAATAGTAGGGTAGAACTTCTCCTTTCACTGCCACAGGCCGGGGTAGGGAAAGTGACTAAAAAAACTGCATAACTGCAGCAGGGGAAAGTCAGGTCTCCTGCCTGCCAGAAAGGGTTGTGCCATGTGGCAGGGCTGCATTAATCTGGATGAGCAGAGAAAGAAATCCTCTGATGGATAAAATAGCTCTCTTACATGTGTTTCATTTGTTTATTTATCAGACTGCCTGAAGTTCAGTTTTAACTAAATACAATATTATAAAGCGGAGAAAGTGACAATTACGAAACATTAAGTGCAGGCAAATCTTCCTGTATCATGTATTTTGTATCATCAAAGCTGAAGCTTAGGTATCAATCACCTGACTGATCCCCCTTGAAGCCTGAAATGACTATAGTAGGCAATGATACTACAGTAATTGCCACTAGCTTTCAGGTCCCATGCCAATAGTGAACACATAGTGAACTGCTGCATAGTGAACACAAGAAATCGGGCCTCGTTCAGAAAACACTTTGCATTTTCACCTGGATTGGACAAGGTGATGTCACTGTCCTGCCTGTACACCTTGTCCAGAGAACACTTCCTTATACACTGAGAAAATGCTAAGTGTTTTCTAAATGGGGCCCGTCTTGCTGTGTTCGCTAAAAAGGGCAGCCACTCGGCAAGGGACCCAAAAGCTAGTGGAAATTTTTATATCGTATGTAATAAAACATGATTTTTATACAAACTGTATGATATAGGATATTTTTTCTTTTTGCATGGTAAGTGTGCACACTGGGGTATATTTAAAGTCCCAAAATACTCTCTGTCCATGCTACTATATCGGGATGGTACCCTAGTGCTCACACATTTTAGATTTACTGCACTCTTTCCCACAAACATAAACCCAAAGCATTGCTTTATAAATATGTCCCATGTGTATAAAGGAAACAAATACATTTCCTCCCTGTTGGTTTGTCTTTAAAACGTTTGCATTGTAATGGTAATGATTTCAAAATATCACCAGGAGGTTGGCAAGACCAGTTTTCTACTTTTGCTTTTGTAAAAAAAAATGTTTTTTTGTAAAGGATGATTCCATTAAAGCAGATAAATGAGAATGCTGTAAAGTTATCTGCAAACCATACAGAGCAAGCTGCATGGATTTTCATTTGTACTGCACTGTTAAATGTGCACAGTAATGGCACTTTTTCTGGCTTCTATGTTTTGCAGCTGGCTTCTTGAGAAATATGCCCAGGCATGCACTAAAACCTTACTGAGAGAACCAAACATCCCCATTCTACTTCACAGCATTATATTTATCACTAAGGCACAGCTACACTTTCATTTAAAATAAGGCAGTTTTTTCTTTGATGTTGTCTTTGGGTCTGGATGCACTTTACCTGCACTGTCAATAATGAAACACATCTTAGTACAACCTCAGATATTATTTATTATATTATTATTTTTAAATATACTGTAAAAGCATGACATTGCTGCCTGATATAATATTTTTACATGCTTAAGCATAAGTTCACATTTTAAAAAATAAAAAACAAATAATAATAATAATAATAATAATAATAATAATAATAATAAATGTACATATTTTTGCAGCAAAAAAAATGCATTTATTATCTTTTTTTTATTAGAAGCCTGTAAAGAGTTGCACCTACGATCAGCAGATCACAGGTGCGATCTCAGGCACCTGCAGACTGCCAGTCTAGCTGGGCAGGCAGATACAGAATGACAGGAAGAATGAATGAACTAGGTAGTGCACTCATCAGTGCTCTGGTAGTTAATTGAGAACTACAAGCCATCAGCTGCAATAAATGATGGTAGTTGTAGTTCTCCCATTCACAGAGCTCTGTTTTTTTTAAACTGTGACAGTGGATACAAGGAGGAGATCCCAGGCACTGTCACAACGGGGACTTGGGGGGCGCAGGGGCTGCTCCTTTAGTAACATATTACACCAGGGGTCTTCAAACTGCGGCCCTCCAGGTGTTCAGGAACTACAATTCCCATCATGCCTAGTCATGTCTGTGAATGTCAGAGTTTTACAATGCCTCATGGGATGTGTAGTTCTGCAACAGCTGGAGGGCCGTAGTTTGAGGATCCCTTTATTACACCCTGGATATGAGTGTAACATGTAATCATGTTATGAAAGGTCAACTTATCCTTTAAATTCTAAATTCTAATAGCTGATAGACTTAAAGCGGTAATAAACTCCACTTTGCAACTTTTACCTACAGGTAAGCTTTTTATCGACTTCAGCTCCAGAAGGTTTACCCCTATTCATAACCAGGCCATATTTTGCTATACGGCACTGTGATACTTTAACTGACAATTGAGCGGGAGTGCAACGCTGTGCCCAAAATAAATTGTAATTTTTTCCTCCAAATAGAGCTTTCTTTTGGTGGTATTTGATCACCTCTGCAGTTTTTACTTTTTGTGCTATAAACAAAAAAATACCGCAAATTTTGAAAAAAAAAAAAAATATTTTTTACTTTCTGCTATAAAACATATCCAATAAAAAATGTAAAAAATCGAATTTCTTCATTCATTTAGGCCCATATGTATTCTGCTACATATTTTTGGTAAAAAAAATCCCAATAAGTCTATATTGATTGGTTTGTGCAAAAGGTATAGCGGCTGCAAACTATGGTACATATATATATATATTTTTAGTAATGGCGGTGATGAGTGGGAGTGGGTCGCCAGCAGGGCGCACGCGTGCCCAAAACCTGAAAGTGTCAGATCACGTACTAGGTAAGTGATCTGGCAGAGAGCCGCCACCCTGCCGCAGTAAATGTATGTGGGGCGGCCGCTAAGCAGTTAATAAAGCTTACCTGTAGGTAAAATAAATATCTTGTAAACGTGCACCATTTAGGAGCTATTTAATTTTTTTGTACCTGTTGTATGTGCACTACATTCGCGATCATGACTTCCGTGCGCATGTGCTGGTTTGACGTCATTGCGGCTCGGTCATTCAAACAGCCAGTACCCATGAACCCAGAAGGAGGATTGGTAAAGATGGAAAATGTCAGCTGTGACACTGAGCTGCTGGAGGGCTTTGTTTTTACAGGTCTTTTATAATGTCCCATATTACGCCAATACCTTGCAGGGGGCCCAGGATTTTTTTTCAGGATTTAATACCACTTTAAGAAGTACGTATTAAATACACTCAAAGCTAATATTTTAGTTATGGGCAGAGGATTCACTAATGTATCTCTCCACTGGAGTTCCTTAGCCGACCTAATTCCCCTCAGAGTCTCACTCCTATTTTTACACTATTTTTAATTTAACCACCTCAATACTGGGCACTTACACCCCCTTCCTTCCCAGTCAATTTTCAGCTTTTAGTGCTCTCACAATTTGAATGATAATTACTCAGTTATGCTACACTGTACACAAATGAAATTTTTATCATTTTGTTCACACAAATAGAGCTTTCTTTTGGTGGTATTTATTCACCACTTCATTTTTTATTTTTTGTGATATAAGCGAAAAAATAGCTAATATTTTGGAAAAAACCCAAAATGTTCTACTTTCTGTTTTAAAAGAAACTAATTTTAGGCCAGAATGTATTCTGCTACATGTCTTTGGTAAAAAATCCTGATAAGTGTATGATCATTGGTTTGTGTGAAAGAGTCTACAAACTAAGCTACGCATTATTGAAAATCAATCCTAACGCACTGATGGCCTATCTAATTTCTTGTGGCCCTACAATTACCCCCCCAAATGACCCCTTTTTGGAAAGAAGACAGTCTGGGGTATTTAGTAAGAGGCATAGTGATTTTTTTGAAGTTGCAATTTTTTCCCCACAATGCTTTGGAAAATTAAGAAATATATATATTTTTTTTTCTTCACTAAATTGTCATATTTACAAGTTATTTCTCACACACGGTGCAGGCGTAATTGCAATTACACCCAAAATACATTCTGCTACTCTATCACATTTTTGAAGGCCCTGGAGCACCAGGACAATGGAATTACCCACAAAATGACCCCATTTTAGAAAGAAAACATCCCAATGTATATTCTATGAGGCATAATGAGTCTTTTGAACATGTCATTTCTTTCCACAAGTTTTTGGAAAATGTGGAAAGAAAATGAAAACCTATTTTTTTCTCACAAAGTTGTCAATTTAGAAGATCTTTCTAACACATAGCATGTACATAGCCAAAATGACACCCCAAAATACATTCTGCTACTCCGTCCTGAGTATGGCACGACCCCATGTGTGAGACTTTTCCACTACTTGGCCACATACATAGGCCCAACATGCAAGTAGCACCTTCAGGCTCCTAACACATAGCATGTACACACCAAGAATTACACCCCAAAATACATTCTGCTGAGCAAAGGGTAAAAAAAAGGATCACCTGTGGTTTTAGCAGGCAGGAATACCTTTCCAAAGCAGTCAAAGCATTTGTCCAGACAGCCAAAGGAAATGTCCAGGAATTGTCCAGGCAGCAAACATATATGGAAAAGTATGAACATGGTTCAGTACAGTCCAAGGTTTAGCAGGCAGTTCAGGTGGCAGGCAGAGGCATGGCCAGATCAGGTGGCAGGCAGAGGCAGGCAGAGGCATGGCCAGTTCAGGTGGCAGGCAAAAGCATGGCCAGTTCTGGTGGCAGGCAAAGGCATGGCCAGTTCAGGTGGCAGGAAAAGGCATGGCCAGTTTAGGTGGCAGGCAGAAGTATGACCAGTTCAGGTGGCAGCAGGCAGCACTATAACATTGAGTCTTGTTCAGGTAAGACCTGAGGACAGGGGCAGAGGCTTCTTCCCACCCAAATCTATATGAAGCCTCCGAGTCTCCAGACCCTAATCCTAGAAAACTAAAAACACGGAGAAAAACATTTTCTCCACTCTGAAAATCTTTTCTGGAGCCCCTCACATATGTGAGACCCCTGTGCTGTACAGTGGCAGGGAAAATGATCAGTTCAGGAGGCAGGCAAAAAGCATGGTCATTTAACAGGCCGAGGTCAATTCACGTTGAAGGCAGAAAGATGTTTGGCAGAGGCACAGTCGTTAACAGTCCGGGTCACAGAAATGGCAGATAGTGGAAGCTGGAAAAAAATCATCTTCACTACTGATAGTGTAGTGAAGTATAATAGCTCCGATAGCACTCTCCAATAGAGACGGCTTGGCGGCAGGGACATTGGGGACAGTAGTATCGGGTGTCACAGAAAATTCCTCTACTTGAACACACACAACATTTTTTGGGGGGGTTGCGACCTATTTGGGTAAGAGGGAGGATTTCGGGAAAGTGCCTTTCATGGAGTCTGGTTAATGCATCAGAGCGAATTAGATGAGGGGCTTGGCCATGGGAATAGAGAAGGGCTGTGATAACGTCTTCTTGGAATTTCAGATAGGGAACTTTGGGTGCACTTAGAAAAAATAATATATGCATTGAACAGGGATAGTTGCATCAAATAAATGGCAACTTTCTTGTACCAAAACAGTGATTTCCTGGTGGCCAAGTAGGGTTGCATCATCTGGTCATTCATATCCACCCCCCCATGTAAAGGTTATACTCATGCACACATTTTGGCTTCTGGATTGGGCCTTTTCTTCTCTGCAGTCCCACCAAGGTGTCATCATGCATTGTGGAAAGGATGTAGACATCTCTTTTTTTACCTCTCCACTTCAGCGCCAGTACCTCTTCAGTCCGCATGCTGGCCATTTCACCCTGTTTCAATTTATTGGCGACAATCTCTGTGGGAAGGCCACAGTCTTCTTTTGGTACAAATGGCGGTGAAAGTGGGAGACTCCTGTAGAAATTGTCTACGTATAGGTGGTAACCTTTCCCAAGCAATGGTTCGATTAGCTGCCAGACAATTTTGCCACTTGTTCCCATGTAGGTAGGGCATCCAGGGGGGTTTAGCTGTCTCTCTTTTCCCTCATAAATGATGAAGTCATATGTGTAACCCGTGGCCCTGTCACACGCCTTATAAAATTTTACCCCACGTCTGACTCATTTACTGGGAGGTATTGCTTTATTTCAAAAGTATAGTAAAAGGGGATAGTGGCGTTCCCTAGATTGCGTATAGGTGGCCAGTCAATGGTGTGCACCTAGAAAGGTGTGATATACAAGAAAATAATGACTAAATAATAGTATATGTGCAGACTAATACCACAACACAAATAAATATAGTGACCAGATAAGCTTCAAATAAACAGTGCCTAATAGTGATATACCAACCAGGAGATAAAAATCACCACGAAAACATTCATAACATAGTTGTCTGCTGTGAGTGAAGTGACCACTGAACAAGCCCACTCCACTACCGCGATTCCACTGACATGGTTAATATATGAAAAGTATCTATAAGTGAGTGTACAGATATTAGTCCATATGATATAATTGAATCTTCACTCAAAATAAATAATAATAATACTCAAATGGTGACTTAGGTGTTTTTGGAGAAACTTAGTAGATAAATGAAAAGTGTTCATAAGTGAGTGTACAAATAATAATCCATATAATGTAATTAAATCTTCACTCAAAGTGAGTAACGCACAAATGGTGACTTTTAGGTGTTTTCAAAAAATCTTCTGGTGACTTTGTGCTCCCCCTCCAGGGTCCCTACTCACCGGATCCACTCACCCCCGAAGGGGTAATGCGCTTATAGTTGCAATCACTGCGGTCACTCCACCATCATAGTTGTTCCGGTGCCTAGGATATCCTTCCTTTCTTCAGGTAATATGTGGTGTGATCTGTAGTAGGTTCCCAATCTTCCCGCTCTTCCCTGCAGCTAAACAGGTTCCCACAGCTTCTTCGCCTCTAGACTTCACCGATCTAGAGTCCCTAGAAGTCTAGAGGTGAAGAAGCTGTGGGAACCTGTTTAGCTGCAGGGAAGAGCGGGAAGATTGGGAACCTACCACAGATCACACCACATATTACCTGAAGAAAGGAAGGATATCCTAGGCACCAGAACAACTATGATGGTGGAGTGACCGCAGTGGTTGCAACTATAAGCGCATTTACCCCTTCGGGGGTGAGTGGATCCGGTGAGTAGGGACCCTGGAGGGGGAGCACAAAGTCACCAGAAGATTTTTTGAAAACACCTAAAAGTCACCATTTGTGCGTTACTCACTTTGAGTGAAGATTTAATTACATTATATGGATTATTATTTGTACACTCACTTATGAACACTTTTCATTTATCTACTAAGTTTCTCCAAAAACACCTAAGTCACCATTTGGTGGTTATTTATTTTGAGTGAAGATCCAATTACATCATATGGACTAATATCTGTACACTCACTTACAGATACTTTTCATATATTAACCATGTCAGTGGAATCACGGTAGTGGAGTGGGCTTGTTCAGTGGTCACTTCACTCGCGGCAGACAACTATGTTATGAATGTTTTCGTGGTGATTTTTATCTCCTGGTTGGTACATCACAATTAGGCACTGTTTATTTGAAGCTTATCTGGTCACTATATTTATTGGTGTTGTGGTATTAGTCTGCTCATATACTATTATTTACTCATTATTTTCTTGTATATCACACCTTTCTAGGTGCACACCATTGACTGGCCACTTATACGCAATCTAGGGAGCGCCACTATCCCCTTTTACTATACTTTTATATTCATAGACCCCCCTCGGGGAGCTATATTAGGGGAGGCTGCACACCTAGCAGGTATCCTAAGTGCAGTCACCCATTATTACATATCTATTGCTTTATTTCAAGCCCCATGTTGAGGGTTAGGCCAAGGAAAATTTTTAATTCTTCCACAGTGAGGGGTTTCCAAACAAAGGGACGGGCATATGAAGAATTTGGATTGTTGGCTATTTATATGCTGGCGTATAGATTACATTGCTCCACAATGTAATTTAGGAGATCATCGGTAAAAAATAAGTGAAAATAATAAATTGGGGTTACGTTTTCTGACTGTATCTGAGGGCCTGGCTGGGCTGTAAAAAGGGGAATTACAAGTTCTACTGACGTATCGGCCAGCCATGTTGGATACAGTAGAACATCTGGGAGGCTAGTATGGGTCCTGCCTCGTTGATGGGATGCTCTGTTGCTAGCATCTGGCCTATCCTCTGGGAAGGTTACAGAACTGCTGGTGGATGGCTGCCTATCCCGGAGTGCTGTGCTGCTGGTGGATGCCTGCTGGTGGATGCCCTGGAGTGCTGCACTGCTGGTGGATGCCTGCATATCATGCTGGAGTGCTGCGCTACTGGTGGATGCCTGCTGGTGGATGCCCTGGAGTGATGCACTGCTGGTGGATGTCTGCGCCTGCTCATATCTCCTGATTCTCCTTGTTAGAATTCTATCTTCCTCGGTTTCCATCTCAGAGCCACTGCTTTCCATTGGCTCATAGTCGCTATCCGAGTCTGACTGAGTTCTCCGCTACTCTTGTCCAACATACTCTGGAGTATCTGGAGAGCCTCCTCTGCGCTGTACGATCTTTTTGTTATGTTGGCGGGCAGATGTGCCAGATGGCGGGCGGCAGATGTATCAGATGGTGGGCGGCAGATGTGTCATATGGTGGACGGCAGATGTGCTAGATGGCGGGCAGCCGTGCCAGATGCTGGGCGGCTAGATGTGCCTGATGTTGGCGGGCAGATGTTTCTGATGTTGGTGGGAGGCAGATTTGCCTGATATTGGCGGGCGGCAGATGTGCCTGATGTTGGCGGGTGGCAGCAGATGTGCCTAATGTCTGCGGGCGGAAGCAGATGTGCCTGATGTTAGCGGGCGGCAGATGTGTCTGATGTTGGCAGGCAGAAGATGTGCCTGATGTTGGCGGGCAGAAGCAGATGTGCCTGATGTTGGCAGGCAGCAGATGTGCCTGATGTTGGCGGGCAGCAGATGTGCCAGGTGTTGGCGGGCAGATGTGCCAGATGTTGGCATGCAGATGTGCCTGATGATGGTGGGTGGCTGATGTGCCAGCTGTTGGTGGGCAGATGTGCCAGCTGTTGGCGGACAGATGTGCCAGTTGTTGACGGTTCACTGTATGACAGGTGTTTTCACTGTTTTTGAGACACTGTGTTTTGGGGACACTAGCTGGGTGATCAGTGGGTAAACAGCAGACAAACAGCTAAAAACTCACTGATCTCCCGGCTGCAGCACAGATTGTCTCTTCCTCTCCTCACTGACAGGCTCTATGTGAGGAGAGGAAGAGATGAGAGCAGTTACAACAGTTCTCCTATTTACATTACATGATGACTGTGATTGAACACAGTCGTCATGTGATCAGGAGGGCCAATCACATGGTCCTCCTGTCTTCTACTACTCGCCTGTCTCTAGGGGGCACAGGCAGATCGGGATTGCGCTGCTGCGGCGCGATCCCCTGTCAAATGACACCCCTCCCCCTGTGTTTACATTACAATGGCTGTGATTAGACACAGCCATCATGCGGATCAGGAGGGCAAATCACAGTGCCCTCCTGCCGTTCCGAGAAGCAGCGTGTCCACGCGATCCAGCTCCTTCTAAAGGACATTCGGGAACGTCCACTCAGAAGGAGAGAACTCCCACCCAGCTGTTTATGTGCAGTGGCCAGGTGGGAAGTGGTTAAAACAAGTGAAAAATGTAACAAAAAATGTTATTCTAGCACTAGGCTTAGTGATGGCGGCAGGTGACTTAGGTCTTTAGTTAGAAAGATACCACAATAGTCCTTGTGAGATATAGCTAGTCGGAAATCCAGCCTTTAGCATCTATTAAAAATGAAATGTCAGTTTTGTGTGGATAGTATTGTGTCAGTTTTGGAAAAAAAGGAAAATTGTTACTGTACTGGTACCCAAGAAGACAGTTATTACCAAAATGTCAGCAAAGCCAAAAAAGACAAATAACAACGGCTGTATAATACTTTGTGGACACTCTTCACCAGTGCCAGGACAAGGTCATCCAGTGTCTAGGACAAAAATGTCAATCTGCACCCCCCCCCCACTTCCAGGTTGGAGATAGGAATGGGGCTAATAGCGACTCATGCAGTGCGCCATGACAGAAATGTATGTAATGTGGTATCTCTGGAGGAAAAAAATACACCCTTGTATCACACTGGAGGAAAAAATGTCCCTGATTTGATGTACCACTGGAAGGAAAACATGTCCCTGTGTTGATGATGTCAAAAAAATTGCTTTGCCATTTTTCCATCCATGTCAGTAGAATGAATGAGGGGAGCTGGAAGATAGGATGGAACTAAAGAGATCTAGGGGGATCTGAGAGAAATAATGTGTTAAAATCTCTAAGGGAAGGAGGAGGCCAAAGGGGTTCTTGAGGGGTTCTGAGGAGGAGAAAGTTACCGGGGATCACTTTATACTGGAGAGTATTATTGTGTTGTCATACTGTTCATGTAAACAATTGTTTTTTGCTGTTTTTTTCCTTTTTTGTATGTAATTTTTTGCACAAAGTGTATGTTGCCTCAAAAGTCCCAATGAAGGGGGATTTCTCTTTTTCTTAACCATATATTAGGGATGTGGCAACTACACTGTTTGAATCTGACATGGTGAAACCCTCTCTTTTGTGGAGGAGAAGGGAAGTCCAGGATTGAGTTGTCCCCCACCCTCTGTGTACTCACTCAGTTTAGACCTCCTTCCCAGCTCAGTGCCTGCTGGGAATAAAGGCCACTTCTCCTTCTCTGTTCTCTGTGATGTGTCACATGACAAGGGAAAAGCGAAGAAGGGAAAGAGGGAAGAAGGAAAATCTGTCCTTGCTTCACAGAGGCACACACTGAGATTGATGTGTGCTCTCAGGAGCTGTCCGCTCACTCCTGCCAACAATAGGCTGCTATTGGAGAGAGAAAAGATCAAAATTCTCCCTCCAGGGGCTTTTGAGGCCCCTTCTTCTTCCGACAAGAATGACCCTGTCAGTAAAGTTTGGGGGAGTGGAGTGGTTGAAGCTTTGATTGTCCCCCTCCACACATCAACACTGTGCCTAGAGCACATGCCCTTCTGCCACCCCTGTCCTTACCATTCTCTTCACCATATCTATAAGCTTTAGTAAAGCCGCAGAAAAAAAACATGTATTTGTTATTTACATTTTCTGCTAGCCTTGAGGGTCTCTTCACTTCACAACCTTGTCTTTGTAATGCTCTCCACACCCTTCCACACGTGTTCTAGTCCACCATACTTGTTTGTGCTATCAATCATGGTTTAATTTTTCACAGGTTTTGATTGGGGTGGTGTATTGTGGATAGAAATATTTATATCAGCCCATAGACACAAATGCTTTCTGAGATACATTAACCAAATTACTTACAGGCTATGTCTTAGACTATGGTAATATATGATATGAAGTATAGATACATAAAATATGTTATATTACAGACCATTAATTTCGCACTTGGACAAACTAAGCTACTTTACTACACAGTCATGTGGAGTCCCATCACATATGCATCTGATACCCAGTTTGGGTCCTGACTAGGGATGAGCCAATCAGCCCGGGTTTGATTCAACAAGGGCTTTGTGAATCCTGTCAAAAATCTGGTGATAAATAGACAATACTTTCGCGCCCGTGATAATAAATATGGAAAAATTAATAAATAAATATGGTAAGTGTAAAAAACACACAAAAAAACACAAAAAGTCACAAATACAAGCTGCTCCCCTAATTTGAATGAAACAATCAAATAAGTAATGGTGTACAGTAGGGGGCGCTAGAGACCTGAAAACATATGTATCTACCAATAGATACACGCACTAACTATATCAACCACAGTGGATTAAATAGTGCTGTTTGTGCTAAACTGAAATTATATCAAATACATAGTTTATAATAAAAATGAATAAAAAGAATGAAGTGAAAAGTGATATTAAAATCAACAAAGTTCTTAGTGCAAGTGTGATAAATGAAATCGTGATGTTTGATTGTCCCAATCCATTGAAAAGATCAGAGGAAACAGTTGAAACCAACATTAAAGCAGACACATGGATCCTCAAAGATGCAACAATTCTTGCGATGATATAAAGATTCCGTCACCCAAGAGGAAAAAACACCTTATTAATTTTATTGTTCTCTATTTTTATACATTAAACGGTTTTACGCTATGGAGATTCCCTTTTGTTTCTCATATTTCCTATCCTGAATGAATGGGACGGGAGGGATCTATGCCTAAAGTACCATCCAGCCTTCCAGCCTTCATGTGAACAGGCACAATCCTGTACAAGCACTAATGACTTTCTTTTTAGTTAAAGAAGTCATTGGTATCTGGTAAGCAGATATCTATTATCTTCAGGTGTTTTTTCCTCTTGGGTGACGGAATCTTTATATCATCGCAAGAATTGTTGCATCTTTGAGGATCCATGTGTCTGCTTTAATGTTGGTTTCAACTGTTTGCTCTGATCTTTTCAATGGATTGGGACAATCAAAAATCTGGTGAGCCCGAACTTAGTGGCAAATCTCAATTAAGTGTAATGGGCAAATCTTGTTAGTAAATTATGGCTATACTTATAGGGCTAATAAGAAAACTACCATCAAAAAATTAGGTATCAATGCAAAAAATGTTTTTAATAATGCCATACAATGGGAAAGGGGTCTTATTTTTGGCTTTGAGGGCAACTTTAAAAATATACAAAAACTTTAAATAACATGCTTGGGGATATCTTAAAGCTGTTTTTTTTATTACCAGATCACAGATTAAAAGACCACAGATAAAACAGAAGTATAAAACTGGGCAGCAGCAGGGCAATTTTAAATAGCAAGGCTAAGCAAAAACTTACTAGAGGCAAAGAATACAGGCTGAGATGTTACTATAAGAATTACGATACTGCAGAGGATAGAGCAGTATGAATCTGAGCAGCAGCAAGACACTATAATCAGGGATAGTAGGTCTAATGCCCTGTACACACAATAGGATTTTCCGATAACAAATGTGTGATAGGACCTTGTTGTCGGGATATCCGACCGTGTGTAGGCTCCATCACACATTTTCCATAGGATTTTCTGACACAAAATTTGAAAGCTTGCTATAAAATTTTCTGACAACAAAATCCGTTGTCAGAAATTCCGATCGTGTGTACACAAATCCGACACACAAAGCACCACGCATGCTCAGAATAAATTAAGAGTCGCAAGCCATTGGCTACTGCCCCGTTTATAGTCCCGACGTACGTGTTTTACGTCACCACATTCAGGACGATCGGATTTCCCGACAACTTTGTGTGACCGTGTGTATGCAATACAAGTTTGAGCCAACATCCGTCGGAAAAAATCCATGGATTTTGTTGTCGGAATGTCCGATCAATGTCCGACCGTGTGTACGAGGCATAACAGTTGTATGTCTTTTATTTTATCTATAGGTAAGGGGGTACTTTGAATGTGAGTGATACAATGTGAACTTATTCTTGAGTGCATTTTTATTATTTTAAATACTGCAGTAGCTTGTATAAAATGCAACTCAAACAAAACAAAAGATTGTCATTGACAAGTGCATGCTGTAAACCAAAATACCACCCGAAGCAAAAGTCCACTTTTTAATAACATTATTGGACATATGGCTGAGCCCCCCTTTTTACTGGAAACAACAGGAACAAAGAAATAGGAAATTACATCATAACCATGTAGTTCCACTGGGAAAACATTATATTATATAAACATTATAAATAACACACGCTATCACCAAAATTATTAAAAATGTATAATATATAATATATAATAATATGCAAGAATAGTTGTTGCACCTTTGTCTTTATATACCCCCACTTAATAGCTACTTCCTATATATCAGGCAGCACTAAATGGTGGGTTGCAGTCCCAATGCAGACCAAGTCACTGTCCCATCTGGACCACCATGGTCCTGCTATTTAGGAGCCTTCTCTTCCCACAGCCATCACTCTGCAATCTTCACAGAGCCGACAGCAGGAGGAAAAACAGTTGTGGATGGAGGGCGGGAGCTGCCCAAGGTCAACAAGCAAATTATTGGTTGCTAGGAAGAAGGGCAGTCACTATCTTGCAGCTCCGCCCTCTTATCTGTCAGTGAGGGCTGAGGACACTAGTGTGAAGGGTGGCTGATGTGAAAAGGAGCTAAGGACTGAAGGAGGGGGGGGGGCTGAGGATAGTATTGTGGAGAGTCTGACAATATTAAAATGGGGGGCTGAGGACTGTGATGTAGGGGGAGCTAAGGACTGCAATGTGAAGAGACCAAGGACTATTTCATTTATTCATTTCAGGTACTTATATAGCACCGTCAATTTGCGCAGCGCTTTACATATACATTGTACATTCACATCAGTCCTCAAGGAGCTTACACCCTAAGGTCCCTAACTCACATTTATACATACTAGGGACAATTTAGACAGGATCCAAGTAACCTACCAGCATGTCTTTGGAAAGTGGGAGGAAACCGGAGTACCCGGAGGAAACCGACACAGGAACAGGGAGAACATGCAAACTCCAGGCAGGTAGTGTTGTGTTTGGGATTCGAACCAGCAACCCTTCTTATTGCTAGGTGAAAGTGCTATCCACTACACCACTGTGTCGCCCGACTATGATGCTGAAGTTGAGGACATTGAAGTTGGAGGAGCCTGAGGACTGTAATGAGGGAGGTTGAAGGCATTAAAATGGGGGGGTCTGAGGACAGTGATGTGGGGGGGGCTGAGGACATTGAAGTGGGGAGCTGAGGACTGCCATGTGAGGGGGCTGATGACATTAAAGTGGGGGAGAATTAAAATGGGGGGTCTGAGGACAGTGATGTGGTGATGGCTGAGGACATTAAAGTAGGGGGTGAGGAATGTGATGTGGGGGGCTGAGAACATTAACTGAAGTGAAATGATGGATGGGCGGGAGCACTCTAACCTTCTAGGAGGACGTCATTAGCCCAGTCACAGCTGATCACAGTGTAAACAGGAAATGCGCTGACAGCACTGAGGAGAGGAGAGCAGGTAACTGGCATTCCTCAGCAGAGGCAATTGCACTGGCAATCATGGCAATGATCATTATTGTGCTGATAATCAGCGCAACCCAAACAGTAAAGGGTGTTCCGCCGCTTTCGAATTTGCTGCTGTTCACTATTTGGCGAACACCCGATGTTCGAGTCGAACATACGTTCGACTTGAACATCGGGCTCATCCCTACTGCCAATCAGTGCCCATCAGTGTCAGTCAGTGCAGCCTCATCAGTGCACATCAGTGAAGGAGAAGAATTACTTATTTACAAAATGTACAGAAACAAAGAAAAATGTAAAAAAAAAAAAAAGGCGGTCCTTTTTTGTTTGTTTGTCAAAAAATAAAACAACCTGGTGGCAATTAAATACCACCAAAAGAAGGCTCTATCTGTCTATAAAAAATTATAACAATTTTGTTTGGGTACAGCTCTGTATGACCACAATTTTCAGTCAAAGTGTGGCAGCACTGAAAGCTGAAAACTGGCCTGGGCAGGAAGGGGGTGAAAGTACCTTGTAGGCAACTGGGGGCTGTGGACATTAAAGTGGGGGGGAGCTGAGGACTGTAATGTGGTGGGGCTGAGGACATTTTAAAGTGGGGGACTGAGGACTATGATGTGGGGGGCTGAGGGCATTAAAGTGGGGGCTGAGGACTGGACTGTGATGTGGGGGGATGAGGACATTAAAGTGGGGAAACTAAGGACTGTAATGTTGGGGGGCTGAGAACTGTAATGTGGGGGACAATGAGGAAGGTAATGTAAAAATATTAGAATATTAGATATCTTTCAATATTTTTCAATAAGTGACTGATCTGGGCTTCAGCAAAATGGCAACCTCAGGCAAGAAGAAACAGGATCAATGCTGGGAGCAATTTACAGCAAACACTTATTTTGGTGACATAATTAATAATGTGGAATGAATGTTCTTTTGTCAAAGAACATTAATTGTTTTTATAAGAAGCTGCGCTCAAACATAAAAAAATTATTTTTTTGAACCAACGTGCAATAAAATGAAATCAGTAAGATCGATCAGTCCGATCTAATTGAAAATAAATCACAGAGAATGACTCCAAACAAGGCAAATAATACGTGAGCATAAATGATAAATAAGTGAATCCTCAGTCCTTAAAAAGTTCCA